>NC_068911.1:39562431-40183914 GCF_023091745.1 Budorcas taxicolor | reverse complement strand
GATGGCTGGGAGTAGGAAATGGCAGCCCACTCCAGTCTTGTTTGGGAAATTCCATGGACAGAGGAGCCTGGCCAGCTACAGTCCACAGGGTCACAAAGAGTTGACTGTGCACAACACATGGGAAAACCTGCACCAGTCATCATTCCTAAGGGTACTAGGTCTTCTGGACTCTGAGGTCCTTTCTTACCTGAAGACGGAGAGACTTCTGGATCTGAAGGCTCATGGGGCACACTGGAGGCCTTCGGAGACCCAGTTCCACTCTCTGCAGGAGCTGTGGGTTCTAGATGTTCCCCAATCATCGTCTTTCCAGCCAGTGGTACACTGAAAGGTGTATTCCTAAGTGCTGTCCCCTCCAGGGTTGTGGCATGCTCTGGATTCCTGGAGCCTTTCTCCAGAGTCACAGTCGGCCCTGTTTTCAGAGTGGCCACTTCGCTGGCAGTGGTTGCTGAGCTTGGATTCTCAGTGTTCATTTTCTCCTGAAGCAGAAGAATTTCTGGATTGAGGGGTCCTGTCTCTTCTGGACAAATGGTAAATTCAAGACTTTTGGGTCGCTTCTTTCCTGAAGGTAAATACACTTCCGATATCTTTGTTTCTCTCCTTCCTGGGGACCCAGCGAATGACCCACTGGTGAGTCCCTGGAGCCTTCCTGCAGAGCTGGCGTTCCTCCGCAGCCTGACGCTAGGACAGCTCCCTTTCTCCTTCTCCCGCAGCACCTTGCCGAGGAAGGGGCTTCTCTTGGAAGACAGAGTCGTGTTCCTGGCCCCCAGCTTGCTCTGCACCTCCAGGCCCTCAGGGCCTTTCTGATCTCGCTGTTTTCCCAGAGGCTTCTTCTGAGACCCCCTGCCAGCCTCAGGCTGGCTGGAGGGTGGGCAGCCAGCCCCATCAGCACTTTGTCGCTGCTTGTCACCTTCCAGGCCATCTGGGGTCTTTAGGCTCTTGGGCTTCATCTCCCCAGAGGAACCCGACGTTGCTGAGCTGTCTGTGTCACCTTCTTGTATCCGACACACTGAAAAGACAATGAGATGGAAAGGCATGGGAATGCCCGATGCTCAGAGTCAACATTTGGGGAAAGGGAGAGAAGAGAGAACCCCCTCCGAAATTAGGGAAGTTCGGGAAGTTCTAGACAATGGCAGTCAATTAGCATTTAATAAGATCATATTCATTATCTGCTGTCTTATTTCTGAAGTAGTACTTTTCAAAACTTTTTTAGGCAGGAGAACTATTCTTACATAGAATAGTTTATTGGAATACATTTGTGTGTGAATTACAGGTCTACAAAACTCAGTTATCAGTCAGTAGAGATAGGCACAAAAGTTTGAAATCAAGGGTCATGAGGGACAGGATGGGGAACATGTGTACACCCGTGGCAGATTCATGTTGATATATGGCAAAACCAATACAGTATTGTAATTAGCCTCCAATTAATATAAATAAATTTATATTAAAAAAACTTTAGAAGCTAATTTTTTGCTGTAACTTTGATTTCATGAAATGAAGAAAGTCCTACCTCATCCAGTTTGGTGTAAACAGTTTAAAAAACAAGTTTGCCTGGAAATTTCAGGGCAATATTTAATTAACCAGAAATGACAGAAAGGGCTGAAATTCAAGGTCTCCAGAAAAAGTTCAAGTACAATATGAACTATCACACCGATGGCCTCCAATATTTTAAAATTTGGTTAATGGCACATTTTAATATGAATTAGTTAGTTTTGTAAGTTAATTCATAAATTTTGAATCAAGTATTTGCCAACTTTCTAAACAATCCCTGAAATGTCTTCCTGGGATACAGTTTGAAAACCACTACTAAATAAAATAACCTATAATTAGCACCTTAATTTTGGTTTGAAAAACCCCATAGTAAAATTAAGATTGCTTAAAACACTTTGTTGTTGGCTTTCCAGGAAAACATATTTTACAAAAGCTGCCTCAGGAACTGGTGAAAAACCCTGAAGAGGCTCATAAACAAGTTTTAAAATACAAAAAAATTAATTTTAAAATTATACTCATTAAATTATACCAGGTTCAGGATATAGTCTAGCTTTATCACTCTTTCAAAGAGCAGAGAAATTTTGTTATGTAAACTCTTCTACCTCATAGAAGGACATGAAAAGCATTCCTGGTATATTCTTAAAATCTAGAAATAGAAGAAAATTTAAGACATGAAAGAATAGTTTTTTTTAAACTGGTCCCAGAGTAGCACCCCTGCCCCCACCAAATCTCAAAAAAAAAAAAAACAACTCTTGAAAAGTAGAAATCCAATAGACCACATTCTTTGATCACAGTGTAATAAAATCAGAAAGTGACAACAAAGGGGTAGAAGAAGAAGGAAGGAAAAGACGAAAGAAAGAAAAGATGAAAAAGAAATGAGGGAAAGAAAAGGAAGGAAGGAGAAAGCCCTTTTGAGAATTTTAGAATACTTTTGTGACATGTGTTAGAGGAGAACTCAAAACTGAAAAGAGTTAACAATATTACCCATCAACCCAGTCGATAGTGGTTAGTTTCTTGCTCAACCAAAGACTCATCTGTAGGTGTTAATGACAAATGAAGTGAAGAACTCTACCAGCAGGCATCCAGCTTCTGCCTCTCCTGATCTGGCCCCATAATCAGAACCTCAGCCTCCTGGGTTTATTTTTTTAAAGCCACTGGGAGCCTTAGCTTTGCTCCAGCTGCAAAGACCAGAGAAGGGGACAGAACTTGATTGGCTGAAGAAGTCACAGGAGTTGTCGCAGACCTGGAACTCCTGACCCCCAAGTCAGTATGCACTGGTCTGAACACAAGTTCCCTCTTGTACCTTCCACCCGTCTCCACGAACAGCCAGCAGTTGCACTGAGAGAGGAGGGCACTTGGGGCCGCTTACCTGGGCTGATCAGCTGGTGAAGCTCCTCTGCCAGGAGGTGCTGGTTGATGGCCCTCAGGACCTGCAGGGTCAGCTGCACAGCATACTCCTCCCCGTAGTGGTTGACCAGCAGAGAGGCCAGCTTCACCGGCTCGGCTGTCTGCAGTTGGCCCCGGGGGATCCGGGTGTGCTCCTTCTCCAGGCTGGTGTTCTGCAGCTTGAACTTGAACTTCTCGAAGTCATAGGGCAAAAGCTCTTCCAGGGAATAGAGTAGATGGTCACTCCGGGTCCTGACCATGGTGTTGACCAGGAGAGACTGGAGGCAGTCGTCCTGCTTCTGAGGGAAGAAACTACTGTCTGTCCTGGTGCCCAGAGAGTGAGAAGATGAAGCTTGTGAAATAACGGAAAAGGCACAGGAAATGCTCTGTGTTTTGGTAGGAACTGAGACTCAGGCTGTTAGTGTGTCATTGCTGGCTTGCGTCCTCTTCCTCAAAGAATCAGAGGCTTTTCCAGGTGGGAGGGCTCAATGCCTTGTCAGACACGTGGTGGTCCTGCACGCCAGCTCTCGCTGACCCAGGCTGGACTTTGGAGTGGTGGGTTAGTCTTTGAGGGAGGGTCTAGGATTGGGTTTCAGATTCTTGCTCTTTGGAAGCTTCTCAGATGCTTCCCTCCTCCCTCCCAGGAAGGTGGGAGTGAGAGTGGGGGGAACAGAGTCCCTGGTCCCATGCTGGAGAGAATCATGATGAGGGTCAGTCCCTCTGGTCAGCTTCTCTCCTCCAGACTTGGGGTTTTATTGACCCTCTGTAGCCAATGGCAGGAGGATGAGGAGCAGCAGATACAGCCCTGCAAGCTCTGCTCTTTCCTGCCGGAGGAGACAGGTGAGGTCTGGAGGCACAGCGGGAGAAAAGCCCTGGGATAACTCCTTTGGACGTAGTTACAGTTGTCTGGTTCTTCCAGCAACATAAAGGCCTAGGAATGCCACGCCTGGGACCACCATCGTGATTCCTTTGTCCCAGCGTTGACTCTGCCATGACTTCCTAGAAGCAGACCCCGGAGGGAGGGTGTCATACATGTACGGTTACTGAACACATGTTCTGGACCAGGATGCTGGAGAAACAAGGGTGAAAAAGGTGTCCTTAGGGCTCACAGCCCAGTGTGGGGCCTCAGCCATGGCTCCGAAGCTAATGGCGGTGGTATGGGCGGAGTGACTTCTTCCTCTTTGAACTGCTCTCTGTCTGCTACAATGATTTTTATCCTCAGTTTTGTTTTTGAAAAATGTCAAGTCCACAGAAAAGTTAAGGGCATAGTACAATGAACATGTATATGCTCTCAACCCCTGTTCATCAGTTGTTTATGTATTATTTTTGGTGATTCTCTCCCCTCATACACATGTGCACACTTCTGTTTTTTCTATTTTGAAGCATTTAGTAATAAGTTGAAAACATATCAGGTATCATTCCAAATACCCTAACCATCCTAAATACTAAGAACAAGAATATGAGGATAATTACTTATGTATTTATTTATGGCCATGCCTCAAGGCTTGTGGAATGGAATCTTAATTCCCCGACTGGAGATTGATCCTGGGCCACAGCAGTGAAAGCACGAAGTCCCAACCACTGGACCACCAGGGAATTCCCAAGTATATTGTTGTTTTTTTTTTTTTCCCCAAGGATATTATTTTAAATAATTAGAATACTGTTATCACACTCAAGGAATCTAATATTGTTAACAATACTACAATCAGTCTGTAATCAAATGCCCCGGTTATCCTGATAATGTCTTTGATAGCTCATTTTGAAAAAATTTTTTTCCAATCTAGGATCCAGTCAGAGATCATGCATTACTTTTAGTTGTCATATCATTGTAGTCTCCTTTTATCTAGAACACTTTCACATTCCCCCACCTTTTACTTAAAAAATTTTTACTATTAATATCTTTTTGGCCTTGCTGTGCAGCATGTGGGATCTTAGTTCACCAACCAGGGATCAGACCTGTGCCTCTTGCACTGGGAACAGAGTCTTAATCACTGAACTACCAGGGGATTTTCTCCCCTCACCTTTTAAATTAATTGATTTGTTGTTTATTTTTGGCTGCACTGGGTCCTTATTGCTGAGTGTGGGCTTTTCTCTAGCTGTGGAGAGCAGGGGCTACTCTGGTTATGGCACAGGTTTCTCATTGCAGTGGCTTCTCTTGTTGCAGAGCATGGGCTCTAGGGTGCTCAGGCTTCAGTAGTTGCAGCACATGGGATCAGTTGCTCCGAAGTACGTAGGATCTTCCCAGGCCAGGGATTGAATCTGTGACTCCTGAATTGGCAGGTGGATTCTCATCCACTGAGCTACTAGGGAAACCCACCCCTCACCTTTTGAAATTCTTCATTTCAAGACATTAATGTTTTTAAAAAAGTCTGTTTCAAGTACAATGTCCCTCAGTGTAGATTTGTGTGATTGTTTCCTCATTATTAGATTGGGGATATATCCTATTTATCCTTGGGAATCTCTCCATTGTAAAAGGTCGTTTTCTTTCTTTGTTATTAACATGTAACCTGGCGTGTGGAAGGGTCTTGTGCTCTCAGTCTTTCACCCCATGGTGTTAGCCTTCATTGATGATCCCTTCCGAAATCAGTTGCTAGAGTGGTGGTTGCAAAATGGTGACATTTCTATCACTGAGTTGGCAAATGATGCCATATCCTGATTGAAACTTGCTGTCTTCATCATGAAATGTTTGGCTTACAGATATTTTTTCCAAATGTTTTGTTGGTGATACGGTTACCCCTGAATGATGCTTACTCTGTGCTTGTTTTTTTTTTTTTTTAAATTCTGTGCTTTATACCCATTGTTCTCTAAAATCTGTGCAGCATCCCTTCAGAGCAGGATTTATCACCCACATTTACAGCTGGGATTAGTGGGTTAGAGACCTGCCCCAGAGTCAGGGTTCAAACTCACTCTATTAACCACTTTGTAATACTGTCTCCCTCCAATAATGATACTTAATTTTACTATTCATCACTAACCCTGAATGTCACCTTTTCAGCTGACCAATGAGGCTCAAAATGGGCCATGCTGACCATTCCAGCAGGTCAGTGACAGCATTCTGATGCCTGGCTGAACAAACAGCCCTGAGTATGACCAACCTGGGATCAAGGCTTCCTTGAGTTCCGATTGGTTGAATTTATTTTGTTGTCTGGATGGTCCATGTGATTTGTATTCCCAGTGTTTGGGATTTAACAACTGATAACACCCAGTTTTCTGGATCCTGGTGAGAAAATAAGACCCAAACCCAACATCTTCCCTTAAAAAAAATGGATGAACTCAAATGCACCTTTATGGTGCAAATATCAGATGTGTGAAATTCACAGTTTGGGCCAGAAGGGTTTTAACTGGGATTTTTCTGGGACCAGGACCTGCACAAGATTCCGGAAGGCAGTCTCCCACTGCTTCCACAGAAGTGATGAAATTGTGCAATGCCACAAAGCATCCTTCCGGTTCCTGGGAGCTCTGACGTTGATCTGACTGGCCAGGAAACTCCTCTAAGCTAAGACTAAGGCACCTATGACCAAATCGCATAGGAAGTGGGACTTTCCACTCTACAGCAGGATGTTTTGCAATTTCAGTGACGCTTTTTGCAACAGGAGCAATTCTGAGGCAGAGAGGTATTGAAAGATAGTGCTTTGCTGCCGCTGAGGCTTTTCTAGGTCAAGAGAGGCTCACAATGCTTTCATTTTTTGTGGTTCCAGTGATTGTTTTCCTTTTTAATATTTATTTATTTGACCACCCCAGGTCCTAGTTGAGGCACTCAGGATCTTCGTTGCCAAGTGCAGGATCCCCAGTTGCGGCATGTAGGGTGTAGTTCCCTGACCAGGGATTGAACTCAGGCACCCTGAATTGAGAGCTCAGAGTTCCAGCCACTGGACCACCAGGGAAGTCCCATCCAGTGATATATTTTTAAAATTTTACTTATTTATTTATTTACTTTTGCCTGTGCTCGGTCTTTGTGCTGCTCAGGCTTTTCTCTAGTTGCAAAGAACGGGGGCTTGCTCACTAGTTGTGATGTGCCGACTTGTCAACACGGTGGCTTCTCTTGTCAGGGAGCATGGGCTCAAGGGCGCCCAGGCGTCAGTAGCTGCAGCACAGTATTTGCAGCTCCCAGGCTCTAGAGCACAGGCTCAGTAGTTGTGGCACATGGGCTTAGTTGCTCTGCGGTATGTGGGAATCTTCCTGGATCAGGAATTGAACTCGTGTCTCCAGCATCGTCAGGGAGATTCTTTACCACTGAGCCACCAGGAAAGTCCCCAGTGATTTTTTTTTTTTTTTAATGAAGAAATTTGAAAATAGCATTATAGTCTTCAGGATGCATTTTAGATGTTTGATTAACAAATGGAGTGTTGATGAGCTCTTCTTTCTGTACATCTGTGACTATACGTGTGTGCGCATCCCCCAAATAAAGGGACATGACAAATCTAGATCCAGTGGAACTGCTGCCAAGGGTCCAACCTGTGCTGTCAGCCCTGACCCCTGACCTTTTCTCCATTCCGGGTCATCAGGGGTATCACATTCGACAATGTTCAAGTTTGGATCATTTGGGGCCTTTAAAATCAATATGTATTACCTTTATAATAAGAAAAAAGATAAGTTTAAAAAGTCATTTCATAATTAGTTTAGCTTCAAAGCACATATCAATCCTGTCTCCCCAACCCTCATGATAAAAGAGGTTTATGGTGTTGAATATGATTAAGTGAAAGTGTTAGTCACTCAGTCATGTCTGACTCTTTGTGACACTATGGACTGTGGCCCACCAGGCTCTTCTGTCCATGGAATTCTCCATTCAAGAATACTGGAGTGGGTAGCCATTCCCTTTTCCAGGGGATCCTGAACATAATACATATCTATTATTAAGAGAATGGAAAGCCCTGTTGGGAAGACCGTGGAAGAGTTCCTGTGTTAATCTGAAATTGAAAATAATGGATCCCACTGTGACTCAAATTCTCCCTCATCCACCAGTATATTGAATTTTAAGGGAGAAATCTGAAACTTTGAGAGGCCTACCATTCAAGTTCAAAGTGAGTTTCCAGGTAATGAACTTCCCTCTGAGAAACATATTGTAGCTGTTGTCTCTGCTGCTGCTGCTAAGTCACTTCAGTCGTGTCCGACTCTGTGCAACCCCATAGACGGCAGCCCACCAGGCTCCCCCATCCCTGAGATTCTCCAGGCAAGAACACTGGAGTAGGTGTTGTCTCTGAGGGTGAACCAACTTCTGGGACAACCTCTGACTCCCTCAGCAGGTGGAAAAAGTGGGAGAGGATGCCAACTCTCCAAAGTGGGGTGTGATGGGTGGCTTTGACCTGTCCCAGGTAATGCATTAAGAGTGTCAGAATAGGTTACCAAATGAGAGCTTCATTTGCATTATGGTATGGATGTGAGAATTGGACTGTGAAGAAAGCTGAGTGCTGAAGAACTGATGCTTTTGAACTATGGTGTTGGAGAAGACTCTTGAGAGTCCCTTGGACTGCAAGGAGATCCAACCAGTCCATCCTAAAGGAGATCAACCCTGGGATTTCTTTGGAAGGAATGATGCTAAAGCTGAAACTCCAGTACTTTGGCCACCTCATGAGAAGAGTTGACTCATTGGAAAAGACTCTGATGCTGGGAGGGACTGGGGGCAGGAGAAGGGGACGACAGAGGATGAGATGGCTGGATGGCATCACCGACCTGATGGACGTGTTTGAGTGAACTCCGGGAGTTGGTGATGGACAGGGAGGCCTGGCGTGCTGCGATTCATGGGGTCGCAAAGAGTTGGACACAACTGAGCGACTGAACTGAACTGAACCTTAAACCAGAGGCTTTATACGTTATAAAGTGCTGTGTTTGCTGTTTAGTTGCTAAGTCGTGTCTGACTTTTGTGACCCCACGGACTGTAGCCTTGCAGGCTCCTCTGTCCATGGGATTCTCCAGGCAAGAATACTGGAGTAGGTAGCCATTCCCTTCTCCAGAGGATCTTCCAGACCACAGGATCAAACCTGGGTCTCCTACACTGCAGGGAGAAGCTTTACCATCTGAGCCACAGGGAAGTCCCATGAAGTGCTCTACACATTATTTATTCTGATTGTTAAATCTAGATGGAGAGTAAGTGGGTATTCATTTTACTTTTTAAGTATTTAAACATTTTACATGCCCCCACCATGGGAGGCATGTGGAATGGAGGATCTTAGTTCCCCCACTAGGAATGGAACTCGTGAACCAAGCAGTGAAAGTGTGGAGTCTTAACCACTGGACCACCAGGGAGGTCCAAACATTTTACAATTAAAAAATTGGAAAACAATTTATTGTTTGTTCTACCAGTATTTATATGGCCCCTATTAGAAGGCTGGCCTTGAGCACACAGTCCCTAACCGCCAAAGGCAACTGCTTTCCCTTCCGTGCATCCTTTGAGGTTAGGTTTACCTAAGTCTGTTTCCTTCCACCTCCCACTTCTCATCACTGGCAGAGCTGACCCCTCCTTCCTGGTGCTCTCGTCATTTCATTCTTGCTCATCACCTTGCACTGAAACTGTTGACGAGTTTGGAAGCTGCATGGAGTGATGAGGAAATATGGGACTCCAATATCTAGGTCCTGTGTGACCTGGGCAAATTTTTCCACTTCTCCGAAATTGTTTTCCTATCTGTCAAATGGGTTGATAATGGAAGTCAACCAGATAATGTTTGCAAGCGCCGCCGGCATCGTGGAAGAAATCCTAGCTTCATTCTTTGGTGTTCCAACGCCTGGCACGTCGTGGGCGGTGTCCACAGATGTGGACAGGAGATTCCTGCTCCAGAACTGTCATCACCTTCAGGACCCCTTCGGTCCTAACTCCGCGCTTGCGGCAAGAGCGGTTCGTATGCAGGAAGAATGGCCCGAGGATAAAAAGGGGAAGTGTCAGCGCAGGGCAACAGCAGGCGGGCAGGCGCTGAGGTGGAAATCCGCTGGGCACACCATCTCTGCCAGGGGCCCGCAGGGCCTGCTGGAGGCAGAGGAAGGCCCGACAGGAGCGACTCACCGCTGGGTCTGCCCTCGCAGCGCCCGCATTTGTGCACAAGACGCTCGGAAGTACATCCCCCAGGAGGCCCCGGGAGTGTGCGGAGTCAATAGGAAGGCGGGTGGGCGGGCCCTCCGGCGCCGTGTCTCTTGCTGGGCCGCCGTGGTGAAGATTGGCGGCTGCAGTGGCCTGTAGTTGCTTCCCGCCTGAGCGGCCGCTCGCCGTGCTGAGAGGCGCGGTCGTAGTCGCTGGTATCCCGGGAGCTACGCGGGCAAGTGGAATTCGCTCGGCCCGCGGCGGCCGGCGACTCCCGGGCTTCGGCGCCACGGGGCTGCGCTGGGTCTATAGGTCCCCAGTCTTTCCGCCCCTGATGGTGCTGTAGATCACTCGTGTTTACGGCAAGTATTTACTGAGTGCCTGCTATGTACCTCTTCCAGTGGCAGGGGCGAGGTGGTCACGGGCAGGCAGGGTCCCTGCCTCGAGGACCTTATCACCTGAGGAGGAGAGAGGTGTGTAAACGGTAATTTCCAATCCTAGGAAGAAGTGTGAAATAGATTGTTCAGCCCAGCACCAGCACTGCCGTCTTCTCGGTTTTCAAATGCTGCTCCTACTAATCCTGATTAGTACCGATTCTTAAACTTGTCTGTATCGTGATTCCTTTTGAAAAGTCTAGTGATATGGCTATGGACCGTTAGGGCAGTGGTTTTTTGGCCGTCCCGCGCGGCTTGCAGCATCTTAGTTCCCCGACTGGGAATTGAACCCCGGTCTGGTAGTGAAAGCCCTGAGTCCCAACCAGTGGACTGCCCGGGAATTCCCTTTCGTTTTTCTTGTTTGTGTGTTTGTTTTTCAGGAAAGAAAAAAAAGGCACTTGCAACTACAGTTACGTATATCACTTCAGGGGCTTCATGGACTTTCTGAAGCCCACCTGCAGAAATCTGCAGGCGGCTCTAGATACAGACACCCCCTCCCCTATGTCAGCTAGAGCAGCCCCTACGTTTTAACTGTTTTACCTTCAAGAAAGATCTACTGCAGGAGAAAAGTAAAAAAGAGGGAACACTCAGGTTGATGGTCTAGCTGTAATTGTAGATCCAACATTCTTTTTTGAAGTCCTTGCCATCAAGACTACTTTCTAGTCTCAGATAAACATAACTATACTGAATTCTAGTTAACTAGACTAACATGGCGGTGTGGGGGGCATCTTCTTATTCAGATCATTCTCAATCTTATGGAACATTCCCCTGCCTGCTACACTTGCCAGTTAGAAATTGTAAACAATTTAGATGACTATCACTTGGGGGATGGCTTAGTAATTTTGGAAAATCCTTCTATGTGCTGTACTGCATCCCTTAAAAGGGAGTGTAGATTTCCAGGAATTGGGCCACTGCCCACTTTTTGACCTTTCTGATGAGCCTTGGAACTGTCATGGTGCCTGTGGGTGTGTCATTTAGTTTGCTGATGTGTTACAATGAGCACTTCCCAGTTGGTGCAGTGGTAAAGAACTCGCCTGCCAATGCAGGAGATGCAGTTTCAGTCCCTGAGTCGGGAAAATACCCTTGAGGAGGAAATGGCAACTGACTCCAGTATTGTTGCCTGGAGAGAGGAGCCTGGAGGGCTACAGTCCATGGGGTTGCAAAGAGTTGAATATGACTTAGCCACCAAGCATGCCTCCCTTTCCATGTGCTAATGTGCAATGATGGTCAATATATTAATATATTATTAAATGAGAAGAGCACGTTTACCATGAGATATGATAATATAATCCCATGTTATTAAATAACAGGGGAAAAATTTTTGTTCTTGCCCGTGTGGCATGCAGGGTCTTAGTTCCCTGACCAGGGATCAACCCTTGCCCCCTGCAGGGGAAGTGTGGAGTGTTAACCACTGGATCGATCACCAGGGAAGTCCTAGGAAAACTAATTTTTAAAATTTGAAAATCTGAAGATAGATTCAAGAAATAATATGACAACCTCTAGAGAATAGAATTGGGATTAGGAGGTTGTGCTTTTTACATTTTTAAAATGTTCTCTGTGCATTTTTGTGGTTTTCAGTGAGTATGTAAACATTTTATGACACATGGAACATACTCTGTGAATGTATTTCCAATGTAAAACTTAAAAGGCAAAACAGAAAATATAGCATGCTCAATCTTAGAGGCAGACTTTCATACTTTGCTCATTATTTTTATAGTAAAAACTGTAAAAAAAATCTCATTAACTGAAATATTTTTAACTGGAATGCAGACGATTAGAAAAGTGGTTTTTAAAAAGCAGATTGTGCCCATAGAGAAACTAATGTGTGAAGTTTTCAAGTAATATGTGAAGTTTGCCAGTAATGAAGGAAACACGTTGTTGTTGCTTAGTGGCTAAGTTGTATTTAACTCTCTGCGATCCTATGGACTGTAGCCTGCCAGGCTCCTCTGTCTATGGATTCTCCAGGCAGGAATACTGGAGTGGGTTGCCATTTCCTTCTCCAAGGGATCTTCCCAACTGAAGTCTCCTGCCTTGGCAAGTGGCTTCTTTACTGCTGAGCTACCAGGGAAGGGAGCACTGCACAGACCTAGCTGCAAAGTAGGCACACACGCAGAAACATACGCTGCAGGTATCAAATTAACACAGACTTTTTAACGAGAATCTAAAGTCTCATACCTTAACTCCCCTGAAGATACAGAACTGAAGCTAAAATTTTAAAAATATAGTTGAAATAAGAAAAATGACTGAAAGGCTGTTTGCTCAGGAAAGCCTTAGGACAAGTTTCTTCACCTACAGATCAATATCAAAATTCAGGTGGCATTTCACCTGTCCTGTAGAGAGCACCCTCACATGTGAACTCTGCGGCTGCAGCTGGAAGCACAGTGGACACCACCCCACTCCCATCCCCACCCCCAAGAACAGTCCTCCAGCAGCTTTCTTTCTTTGCAGCGCAGGGGCTCTTTGTGTCTGCTTCAGTTATTGCAACACACAGGCCTCAGTAGTTGTGACTTAGCTGCTCTGTGGCATGTGGGATCTTAGTTCCTGAACCAGAGATTGAGCCCATGTACCCTGCGTTGGTAGGAGAATTCTTAACCTCTGGACCACCATGGAGGTCCCTGGAAGCAGTTGCTAATGTTGCTGAGAGATGATTTCAGGATGGGTACTCATTTCAGAATTAAAGATCATGACGTTTCCTGGAGGGCCCTTAGGATGTATTTTTTGGGAAACTGTGAAATTGCCTGTAAGCAGAGTGTACCATGCTTCACTCCTTACCATACTGTGAGCCCCTTGAGGGTGGATTCAGCAGTCTGTTCCTTGAGTTCCTTGATTTTAGCCTAGATAACATTCTCATCACACTGAAAGAATTGCTGCAGATTCTGGAAAGTCACAAATGAAAAAATCTTAAAATGGCTTCTGCAGGATTTCTCTGCTCAGAAAACAAACAACACGGCATCTTAAGGAGGCCTGTCTCAGCTAGAGAAAGGGATGAGCCTCTTCTAGGTCCATTTGCCTCCTATCTTTATTATCAGCTTTAATTAGGTAGGCTGCTGTTAACAGTTGCTATACAAAATCCACACAGTCCAGTGGTTAGGACTCCACACTTTGACGAGGGCTTGGCTAGGCAACTAAGATTCTGCAAGCCTCCTGGCCTGGCCTAAAATAAAATCCATATGATAGTTTTTTGTTTTGTTTTGTTTTGTTTTGCTTTTAAAACCTCTTAGTAAGGGAAGACCAATTGGAGAAGGCAATGGCACCCCACTCCAGTACTCTTGCCTGGAAAATCCCATGGACGGAGGAGGCTGCAATCCATGGGGTCGCTAAGAGTCGGACATGACTGAGCGACTTCACTTTCATGCATTGGAGAAGGAAATGGCAACCCACTCCAGTATTCTTGCCTAGAGAATCCCAGGGATGGGGGAGCCCGGTGGGCTGCCGTCTATGTGGTCGCACAGAGTCAGACACAACTGAAGCGACTTAGCAGTAAGGGAAGAGGAAGTAAAAAACAAAAGCAAACACCCAGGAGGCAGAATTGGGAAGCAATTAAACTCTGTCTCACTTCCCCTTCACTCACCACCAAGGATGCTTCTAAAGACACAAGAACACTTGAGCAGTCCAAGACTGCTCTAGATTTGCTCCTAGAGATGGATCCCTTGTTTTCTAGGGCTTTGAGTATAATTAACAAGTTTTATTAAATATAAGTCTGAAGAAAACTGAAATGAACTTTTCAAAGCAGAAATAGAATGAATCTCATTTTCTAATGAATGAAGTAAAAAAAAAATTTTTTTATATAGAGAAATTTTCTGGAACAGTTTGAGCAGTTGGCCAACTCTTGGCTCAAAGAGGAAATAATAAAAATGGCAGTGATGGGAATTCCCTGGTGGTCTAATGGTTGGGGAACTGAGATTCCACACACTGCACAGCCATAAATAGAATATGAAAACTGCAATGACTATTTTGAAATCATCAATAAAGACATTACTTTATATAGAAATTATGAAATATAACCAGAGCTGCACATAGAAGAAATTGTTGTTCTTGGATCCTTAAGTTGTGTCCAACTCTTTGTGACCCCATGGACTGTAGCACACCAGGCTTCCCTGTCCAGGCACCCCTGTCCTTCACTGTCTCCCAGAGTTGGCTCAAATTCATGTTGGTGATGCCATCAAACCATCTCATCCTCTGCTGGCCCCATTCTCTTAGAAAAATATTTACAGCCTCAAATGCTTTTCTCATCAAATAACAAAAGCAATAAAATACACTGATATTTATTGAAAGTTTATTTTGTATAGAGCCTGCATGTAAATATATTTCATTAACCTTTATGGTACTTATGAGGTGGGCACTGTTTTTTTGCCCTTTTCAGAATGCTTAGAAGCAATAAGATATATCCATGCAGTGTTCTATGTTCTTAGTTTCCAAGAGGTATTATTCGACATCTCTCTTTGTTCAAAGCTACAAATATTTAAAGTTTAGTATGTATGGGTACATTAAGGGATAAAGAAATGAGTTACTGCTGTTCTCTATCTTGTAAAACTCTAGTCATATGTGTGATATTGATATATGTATACTGGAAGGGCAGGGGAAGATTGCAGTTAATCCTCCTAGTTAAGAAGAACTGTGTTAAGTGCTAAAAATGATCTCTAAACAAAGCACTAACACCCAAAAAAGATGTCCTTTTCATTATAGGGGTCTGGAATGCAAAAGTAGGAAGTCAAGAAACACCTGGAGTAACAGGAAAATTTGGCCTTGAAGTACAGAATGAAGCAGGGCAAAGGCTAATAGAGTTTTGCCAAGAGAATGCACTGGTCATAGCAAACACCCTCTTCCAACAGTACAAGAGAAGACCCTACACATGGACATCACCAGATGGTCAACACCAAAATCAGATTGATTATATTCTTTGCAGTCAAAGATGGAGAAGCTCTATACGGTCAGCAAAAACAAGACTGGGAGCTGACTGTGGCTCAGATCATGAACTCCTTATTGCCAAATTCAGACTTAAATTGAAGAAAGTAGGGAAAACCACTAGACCATTCAGGTATGACCTAAATCAAATCCCTTATGATTATACAGTGGAAGTGAGAAATAGATTTAAGAGACTAGATCTAATAGATAGAGTGCCAGATGAACTATGGATGGAGTTTTGTGACATTGTATAGGAGACAGGGATCAAGACCATCCCCATGGAAAAGAAATGCAAAAAAGCAAAATGGCTGTCTGGGGAGGCCTTACAAATAGCTGTGAAAAGAAGAGAAGCAAAAAGCAAAGGAGAAAAGGAAAGATATAAGCATCTGAATGCAGAGTTCCAAAGAACAGCAAGGAGAGATAAGAAAGCCTTCCTCAGCGATCAATGCAAAGAAATAGAGGAAAACAACAGAATGGGAAAGACTAGAGATCTCTTCAAGAAAATTAGAGATACCAAGGGAACATTTCATGCAAAGATGGGCTCGATAAAGGACAGAAATGGTATGGACCTAACAGAAGCAGAAGATATTAAGAAGAGGTGGCAAGAATACACAGAAAAACTGTACAAAAAGATCTTCATGACCCAGATAATCACGATGGTTTGATCACTCACCTAGAGCCAGACATCCTGGAATGTGAAGTCAAGTGGGCCTTAGAAAGCATCACTACGAACAAAGCTAGTGGAGGTAATGGAATTCCAGTTGAGCCATTTCAAATCCTGAAAGATGATGCTGTGAAAGTGCTGCACTCAGTATGCCAGCAAATCTGGAAAACTCAGCAGTGGCCACAGGACTGGAAAAGGTCAGTTTTCATTCCAATCCCAAAGAAAGGCAATGCCAAAGAATGCTCAAACTACCACACAATTGAACTCATCTCACACGCTAGTAAAATAATGCTCAAAATTCTCCAAGCCAGGCTTCAGCATATGTGAACCATGAACTTCCAGATGTTCAAGCTGGTTTTAGAAAAGGCAGAGGAACCAGAGATCAAATTGCCAACATCCGCTGGATCATGGAAAAAGCAAGAGAGTTCCAGAAAAACATCTACTTCTGCTTTATTGACTATGCCAAAGCCTTTGACTGTGTGGGTCACAATAAGCTGTGGAAAATTCTGAAAGAGATGGGAATACCAGACCCCTTACCTGCCTCTTGAGAAACCTATATGCAGGTCAGGAAGCAACAGTTAGAACTGAACATGGAACAACAGACTGGTTCCAAAAAGGAAAAGGAGTATGTCAAGGCTGTATATTGTCACCCTGCTTATTTAACTTCTATGCAGAGTACATCATGAGAAACGCTGGGCTGGATGAAGCACAAGCTGGAATCAAGATTGCTGGGAAAAATATCAATAACCTCAGATATGCAGATGACACCACCCTTATGGCAGAAAGTGAAGAGGAACTAAAGAGCCTCTTGATGAAAGTGAAAGAGGAGAGTGAAAAAGTTGGCTTAAAGCTCAACATTCAGAAAACGAAGATCATGGCATCTGGTCCCATCACTTCGTGGGAAATAGATGGGGAAACAGTGGAAACAGTGTCAGACTTTATTTTTGGGGGCTCCAAAATCACTGCAAATGGTGACTGCAGCCATGAAATTAAAAGACGCTTACTCCTTGGAAGGAAAGTTATGACCAACCTAGATAACATATTGAAAAGCAGAGATATTACCTTGCCAACAAAGGTCCATCTAGTCAAGGCTATGGTTTTTCCAATGGTCATGTATGGATGTGAGAGTTGGACTGTGAAGAACGCTGAGCACTGAAGAATTGATGCTTTTTAACTGTGGTGTTGGAGAAGACTCTTGAGAGTCCCTTGGACTGCAAGGAGATCCAACCAGTCCATTCTGAAGGAGATCAGTCCTGGGTGTTCTTTGGAAGGAATGATGCTAAAGCTGAAGCTCCAGTACTTTGGCCCCCTCATGGGAAGAGTTGAGTCATTGGAAGAGACTCTGATGCTAGGAGGGATTGGGGGCAGGAGAAGAAGGAAACGACAGAGGATGAGATGGCTGGATGGCATCACCAATTCGATGGACATGAGTTTGAGTGAACTCTGGGTGTTGGTGATGGACAGGGAGGCCTGGCGTGTTGTGATTCATGGGGTCGCAAAGATTCGGACATGACTGAGCGACTGAACTGAATTGAACTGAAACAAAGCACTGGCAAATAGAGAGGGAAAAGATAGAAGTAGTGACAGAATTCTTCTTCTTGGGTTCTAAAATCACTGCAGACAGTGACTGCAGCAATGAAATATGAAGACGTTTGCTTCTTGGCAGGAAAGCTATGAGAAACCTAGACAGTGTGTTGAAAAGCAGAGACATTGCTGACAAAGGCTCATATAGTCAAGGCTATGGTCTTCCCAGTGGTCACGTACAGTTGTGAGAGCTGGACAATAAAGAAGGTGGAGCACCAAAGAATTGATGCCTTCGAACTGTGATGCTGGAGAAGAATCCTGAGTGTCCCTTGGATCGCAAGGTGATCAAACCAGTCAATCTTAAGGGAAATCAACCCTGAATACTGGTTGGAAGGACTGATGCTGAAGCTGAAACTCCAGTATTTTGGTCATCTCATGCGAACAGCTGACTCATTGGAAAAGTCACTGATGCTGGGAAAGATTGATGGCAGAAGGAGAAGAGGCGTCAGAGGATGAGTTAGCTGGATGGCATCACCAGTACAACAGACATGAACTTAGGCAAACTTTGGGAGATGGTGAGGGACAGAGAGGCCTGCATGCTTCAGTCCATGGGGTCGCAAAGAGTTGGGACACGACTGGGTGACTGAACACCAACAACACACAAAGCACTAATAGTTCTAGAGGAGGCAATGAAGAAAGGAAGACGACCTCAACGGAGACAGGTTACCTTTATTCAGGCAAGGAGGGGTGACGGCCGGTCTAATGACCAGGCTGAGCGTGCACGGGATCAGGGAGGCTTCATATTTAAGGGGAGGTTTGCGAAAGCGCTACGGGAATATTTGGTCACGCCGGGCGTTCTGGGTAGTCTTTAGCTGAGATGGCAGTTTGCGGTTGAACGGGGGTGGGCGGGGGTCTCCGTGCCGGGGGTTGATACTCTGCCGGAGTATCAGGGTGGGACTTTTCAGTTCAGTTTTGTTTTCCCTGAAGTCAGCTGGTCCAGCGTGGGCCTTTGAAGTGGTTATCTCCTTCTTCCAGGCCCAAAGACTCCTTCATTCCAGACCCTGAAATCATAAAAAGATGGGGGGAAAGGGCACCGTATCTCTCTGGCTACTTCCTGCTGGGTAGAGGCGACGGCTCTGGGTCTGGAATAGAGGCCTGTCCTAGGGCCCAGGGTCTCCTTTTCCCGAGGCTGAGGTGAGGCTCTTAAGAAGAATGGTCTTCACTTGGACTTGAGAGATGGCCCAAATCCGGTCTTGGAGAAAGCTTTGAAAGAGATTGAAGAAACAGGGTCCAAATAAGAGGAATAAAATGGTAAGTACCAATGGTCCCAAGAAAGGGAGCAACCAAAGGAGGGCCAATTCGGAATAGGCTTTGGGAATGGAAAGATTTTGTAACTCTTTTATGCTGCGTTTGATTCTGTCTCTAAGTTCTCTGACGCTTCCTTGGACTATGCCTGTTTCATTAAGAAAATAGCAGCAGTCATCTCTTAGGAAAAGGCAGGTTCCTCCCTTTTCCATGGTGAGAAGGTCCAGGGCTCATCTGTTTTGTAGGGCCACAGAAGCTAATGAGTTAATTTGTCTTTGGACTGAAACAAAAGATCCCACCACCTGCTCCACATCCTCACTGAGTTCTTGGGACAGCTTGTAGTAGAAATGGGCGGAGGTCGAGATGCCCCCAATCCCTGTACCCAGGGCTGCCGCTATGCCAGTCCCAGTCAGGAGGGGGGCCACGATAGCTTGTTTTTTCCTGTGGGAATGTTCCACTTGGGGGTCGACTATCTGTTGTATCTCTTCTTCTTAGACCCAGGGTCAGGAAGACCAAGATGCAAGGTCCAGGGGGGTCGGGGGGAGACATGAATATGCGTAGGTCCCACAGAGAAGGAAGATTCCTGGGTTGGTGCAATTATTTGTGCTGTTCCAGAGAACCCAAGTGGAACAGGAGGGAGTGGTTTGTGAGACCAGTGTAGTTGGAGCTAGAGTAATTGATACAGGTTAGATTTGAAGGGGCTGAAAGAAGGATATTGTCAGAAACTGGCCCAATGAGTTGTGTGGCGTTCTGTTAGGGAAGGGAGGTATAGCTGCCCTGTGGCAACCATGTGGAGGGTAAAGGGATTGCTGTGTGTGGTGATGGAGACAGTGACAGGCATATCCGGCACCGGGATGTGTGTTGTGTGTCCTGGAAGAATTGGAAGGAGGAGTTAAGAAGGCGGGTCAGGTGTCGCTTTTCAGAGGATTAGGAGAGGCTGTAGTTGGGAAAGGAGGTCCAGGTGTCTATAGGGCTCGGGGGTCACCTGCATCTGGGAAATTAGGTCTTCTATGACCTGCTTTCGGTTCCTCTTAAGTTATTGGTCTTGTGCCCCTCCCCTGTCTGAGTACCCCCAGTGGGTAGTGGGATAGAAGCATATGTCTTTTCCATTTGGCATATAGCAGTTGCTCAGGGAGCTCCCTGTCTTTTCTATTTTAACAGTGAGTAGGGATCTGGACTTCCCCCCGGTGCATGGTTTAGGGGCCTCATTATAACATGAGGAATGAACATAGGAATAAATGTCTAAGCAGGGGTAGGGACTAGCCAAAAGGCAGGGAGTGTAACAAGGGTAAGGAACAGGGGAGTTATGGGTCTGTTAGTTAGGCAGCGTGGAGGACATAGCACCCTTGGAGTGCTATAGGCGATACCGACAAGGAGGCGTAGGGTCGGTGACCAGTCCCCAGGGGAGACGGTTGTTAGGCCTATAGCAAAGATTAAGAATGCGGTTATGGCCAAAAAGACAGGGAGAGGCGAGAGGCAGAAGGCCTCGAGTTTGTGATAGCTTGAATCTGAAAAGGAAGAATGTTCATAAGGATATAGAATGATGTAGAGAATGAGTAAATAAATCAATCTCGTCTGGACTTAGGTTGTAGAAGGTTCCCTGACGCCACACTTGAGACACCAGCGTGGTCAGGCCTTCAAAGGAGGTTCCTGTTGGGGCGCTGGTCCAGAGGTCTTGTAGTAGTTGGGTCAGGAACAGCTGCAGGTTGAGGAGTGTCCAGGTCATTCAGTGTCTTCTTGGATGGTCGACAGAGGTTGTCGTCAGGTGATTTTTATGGAGGTAGGCCCTGTGAGGGAGACCTGATAGGCGTTAGTGTGATTGGAAATAACCCTTTTTAGGTGAGAGAGGTGTACCCAAGTGGTGACCTTTTTGAGTTTAACTGCTGTCGAGGTAAGAAGGATGATTTTGAATGGTCCCTGCCACTTTGGGGTGAGGTCATCCTGGGGATTGTCAGACAGATAGACAATATCCCCAATCTGTAGAGGGGGCGAGGGAGCTTGGGGGTCAGGGGCGGGCGAGTTGTGGTTGATGTATTTCCAGAGGGCGTCACAGAGTTCTGCCATCAGAGGGGAGTGAAGGGAGCTTGACAGGGGAGGAGGTTCAGGGGGAAGTCCAGGGGGGTCATGGGCCTTCCATAGATCACTTCAAAGGGGCTCAACCCAGGGGGTTTTCTGGGCAAAGCCCGTATTTTGAGGAGAGCAATCGGCAACAGTTTGGTTCAGTCTAGATGTACCTCGAGGGATAATTTGGTGAGAGTTTCTTTGATTATCCTCTTCATCCTTTTTACCTTCTCTGAGGACTGGGGATGGTATGGAATGTGAAATTTCCAGGGGATCTGTAATAATTGGACAATTTATTGGGTGACCCTGGACGTGAATTCTGGGCCATTATCAGTCTGTAGGGATGAAAGTAGGCCAAACCTGGGGATAATTTCTGTGAGGAGGACCTGGGCCACAGTGTGGGCTCTTTTGTGTGTTGTGGGAAATGCTTTTACCCATCCCGAAAAGGTGTCCACAAGGACCAGGAGGTATCGCACTCTCCGGACTGGAGGCAAGTGAGTAAAGTCTATCTGCCAGTCTTGTGCTGGGAGGCTGCCTCGCATTTGATGGGTTGGGAAGGATGTAGGTTTGAGGTTGGAATTGGGATTAGTACGTTGACATGCCTGACAGGAGCGGGTAAGGTTATATAAATAATGTTGGTCAGCAGTCGATATGGGGAAGTGGTTACAGTTGAACTGTTGGAGTACCTTGGACGAAGGATGAAAGAACGAGTGTAGATAGGAGAGGATTTCTCTGGTGGTGGAAGGATCGGATGGGGTCAGGGCTAAGATGGCAGGGGACTGGAGAGCGAGATGGGACAGAGCTACCTCTTCTGCCTTCTGATCTGCGGCTTTGTTGTAGGTTGGTATGAGACTTCCTTTTTGATGTCCCCTACAGTGGAGGATGGTGGCTTTGTTTGGTGAGAGTGCAGCCTCTAGAGGCTTGTGGTTAAGCTCTGAATTGATGATGGGGGATCCCCTTTGGGTGAGGAACCCTCTTTCTCTCCATATCAGGATGTTTGAGTGGAGTATATTATAGGCATATTTGGAGTCCGTTTAGATGTTAACTCTTCGATTTTTAGCCAGGGTCAAAGCTCGGGTGAGAGCTATTAGTCCTGCCTGTTGGGAGGTGGTGTGAGGTGGCAGAGGTGAGGCTTCAATTATCTGTGTCCCGTGGTCGTGATGAAGATCTGCTTGAATGATGGTATATCCTGTCGCAAAGGGTGGGGATTTTTGACAGCTGCCATCAGTGAACCAGTGTGGGGTGTCAGGGTCTAAGATGGGCTGATCTGTTAAGTGTTGGAAGGGATTTTGGGTAAGATCCACTGTTAGACTGCAGCTATGTAGGGGAGGGCCTGTTATAGAAGGCGTGGGTGATAAACTGGCAGGGGGAGAATGAGAGTTGGGGGTCAACGAAAAAGACGTGTAGAATTTGTACCCTGGAAGAGGGAAGGGAGAGAAAAGCCCAGTGAGATAGTTGGTCTCGGAGGGTGTATGGAGAGCAGACTGTCAAGGGGGCCATGCCTAGAGAGCTTGTTTGCTTCAGGCACTAAGGCTGCGATGGCAGCCATGGCTGGTATGTGGGAGGCCACCCCTTGGTCACCGTGTCAAGTTGTTTCGATAAATAGGCTATGGGACCCCAGGTGTCTCCGGCCCTCTGGCATAGAAGCCCCAGGGCCTGTCCTTGGTTGGAATGTGCACAGAGGAAAAATGGTCTGGTGTAACCTGGCAGGTAGAGAGTTGGCACTCAGAGGAGGCTCTGGGTGAGCTGGCAAATAGGATAGGCTAGCGAGGAGGGGTTCCTCTAAGGACCCTTTGCTTGCCTCATAAAGTGGCTTTGCAATGTGGGAGAAATTGGGGATCCAGATATGGAGAAAGTTTAGGAGGCCGAGGAGAGACAGGAATTCCTGTTTGATTTTTGGAGGCAGACAGTCAATTCAGGCCTGGATTCTGCCTGGAGGAATGGTTCTTTGTTGGTGGGCTGAGAATCCCAGGTAGGTGACTTCTGTCTGGGCTATTTGGGCCTTGGATCAGGATACCCAATAAGCCCAGGACCCTAGGGCCTCAAGGAGTTTGGCAGTATGTTGGAGGCAAAGTTTTGGGGTTGGGCTATAAAGGAGGTCATCTACGTATTGGAGAAGGTAACTAGGGGCCAGGTCGAGTGTCTGTAGGTCCTTTTGTAAAGCCTGTCCAAAAAAGTGGAGGCTGTCTCTGAACTCTTGGGGAAGAACTGTCCATGTTAGTTGCTGGGAGACATGAGTCTTGGGGTCCTGCCAGGTGAAGGCAGAGAGGGGTTGGGAGAGGAGATGGAGGGGGATGGTGAAGAAGGCAACTTTAAGGTATAATACTGTGAAGAAGGTTGTAGTCAGGGGAATGGTGGACAGAAAGTTGTAAGGACTGGGGACTACTGGGAATGTTGGTATGATGGTCTCATTGATTTTTCGTAGATACTGGACCCATGTCCAAGAGTTTGGTCCCTTCTTTACTGCCAGAATGGGCGTGTTGTGTGGTGAATGGGTAGGAATTAAGATGGAGGCTTAAAGAAGATGGTCAATGATAGGCTTAAGTCCCTTGTCGGCCTCCAGGGTGAGAGTACTGTTGTTGGATGATTATAGCCGAGGGGTCCTTTAGGGTAATGTGGACTGGGGGATGATATTTGGCTATGGATGGGTGATCAGTATCCCACACTTGGGGGTTTACGGTGGGTAGAGCCAAGGGAAGGTCAGGAGTAGGGGATGGGGATGGTCTGGGTGCCATCTGCATGTAGAAGATAGAGACTGCCTCTAGAGGGGGTATGGTAATAGAGACCCCTAATTTGGATAACAAATCTCTCCCTAGGAGTGCCCCTGGGCACTGAGGCATTATGAGGAATGAGTGTATGAGGGTCGATTTTCCAAACTGACAGAGTAATGGAGGGCTGGTTTTTGGGCTTAAGGGGACTCCAGGGACCCCCTTGATTGTGAGCTCTGAGTTTTGGGTTGGGCCAGAGTAGGAGGTTAAGAGAGAGAAGGCGGCTCCAGTGTCTACTATGAAGAAGATCTTTTTCCTGGCCACTATCCCATCTACCCTAAGTTCTGAGCCCGTGTCCGAGGCATGGGCTTGGGGGCTGGAACCTGGGTCCCGTCACTAGAACAACTCTTGTAGGGTTCGGCTGGGTTTTGGGGAGAAGTGGGGACCTCCCCAGGGGCACCAGAGTGTTCCTGTGGACGTTCTATCCTCCAAGTCTGGGGGGTAGAGACCTGGCACCAGGGTATCCCCGGGGACAATCCATCTTCCAGTGTCCCCATTGGCCACAGGTCGGGCATGCCTTTGTTGGGGGCTGTGGGTTTGGGCATGCCTTTGCTCAGTGTCCCGATTGATTGCATCGGAAGTAGGGTCTGGGGGTGGATCTTAAGCCCTGGTCTGGGATGACTTAGGCTGGGTTGATCTCTTCCCTTAATTGCTGCCACCGAAAAGGCATATTTAGCTTTTCTCTCACGGTCTTTTTCTCTCCTAGCCTCCTCCTCTCTATTATTGAACACCTTGAAGGCTACTTCTAGAAGGTCTCTTTGGGTCTCTCGGGGCCCTTCTCTAGTTGTAGAAGCTTGCGTCTAATGTCCGGGGCGGACTGGCTGATGAATTGAACATGAAGGTAGAGTAACCCAGCAGAGGTGGTGATATCTAGGTTGGTATATTTCTGGACCGCCTCGGTGAAGCGTGCCAAGAACAAGGCTGGATTTTCGTCCACTTCAGGACTTCCCTGACTTAATCATAATTGACGTGGATATGAGCATTTTTCTGCATGCCCTCTAGGAGGCAGGTGATCATGTGATTCAGTCTCCTAATGCCTGGGTCACCGGGCTGGTATGTCCAGTGGGGTTCTAATTGAGGCACTGCCTCATCAGCAACTGGGTTAGCCTGGTCTTGGTTATTTAAGTTATCAGTGTGGGCTTTTGCCGCTTGCCAGTTACGATCTTTTTCAACTGGAGTGAGTGACATTTAGGATATAATATACGTCACTCTGTGTGAGATTATAGGCCTGGGTGAGCCTCAGGAATTATTTTTCTGTATCTGGTAGGGTTTTCAGAAAATGATCCTAACTTTTCTTCTATCTGGCTCATGTTTGACAATGAAAATGGCACATGGACTTGGGTGGGGCCCTCTCTTAGGGAAATGTGTTTGGTATGTGATCACATGGCAGGGGGGGAGGGAAAAGGGGAGGGGGAATTGGAGGAATGGGGTAACGGGGTTGATGGAGACTCAGGAGAGGTTTCAGAGTCAGTAGATGAGTTCGGTGAGAGGGAAGCGGGGGTTTGATGGTGTGGCTGGTAGGGAGGGGACTTGTCCTCGGGGTTGAACTCCGGGGGTGTGGAAGGTCACCATCGGCATTTAGTTGAAGAAGAGGGGTCCTTTTGTTTGGGAGGCAAGGTGCATAGAAGGAACTCGTGGGTGGGGCAGGCCTTGCATAGGGAGCGCCTGCTCCGAAGGGCCCAAAAGGCTTGGGCATATGGGACATCCAACCACTTGCCATTCTGTTTAAGAAAGTTGGTGAGATCTTGAAGAATGTAAAAGTCAAATGTGCCAAATTCAGGCCAGCAATTTTGATTGTCCAGTTGGTACTGAGGCTAGATCTGTATACAGAGCCATTCTAAGTGGCTAGCTTTGAGTTCAGTGAGTAAGAGTGGTTTGAGATTTTTGAGGACCCAGGCCAGAGGGGAATCTTTTAGGATAGATTGACTGGACCCCATGATTGGGAGGCAAGCAGAAGCTCCTATTGTGAGTTTGGGTCATCACCCGTAGTCACAATAGGAGTTATCAGAAGAGAGCTCTGTATCGAGACGGAGCGTCCCCCACCATCGCTTAAAAGTGGCCTTAGGCTTGGAGTCCCTGGGACCCGGAGAGGACCTCTAGAACACTATCCAGATCTTACCTTAATCTAGGGGCTGGAGTGAGTGGAATGTTGGATGCGGAGCGGTCGAATGGCAAGAATTCCCTGTTCCGGAGGTCGTCAGAGAGAGAGGAGGGGGATAGAGCCAGAGGCCTGGGGGTACATAAGTTACAGATAAAACCTTAGGACAAGGCTTGCACCGCTCACGATTCCAGGCTCCAGGATGGGGGAAAACAACAGAGAGAGAGAGAGGCAAGTGCCTTGCCCTCTCCTGGGGTTCGGCACCAAAAATGTATGGTTTGAGACAAGGCAATGAAGAAAGGAAGACAACCTCGACGGAGACAGGTTACCTTTATTCAGGCAAGGAGGGGCGTCAGTCGGTCTAACTACCAGGCTGAGCGGGTGCAGGATCAGGGAGGCTTCAGGTGTGGGCTCAATCGTGTCTAACTCTTTGCGACCCCATGGACTATATAGCCCACCAGGCTCCTCTGTCCTTGTAATTTTCCAGGCAAGAATACTGGAGTGGGTTACCATTTCCTTCTCCAGGGGATCTTCCCAACCCAGGGATGGAATCCTCATCTCTTGCGTCTCCTGCATTGGCAGGTGGATTCTTCACCACTGGCGCCACCTGGGAAGCCAAACGAAACAGGGAGCCCCGAAGAAATTAATTCTGACTTGGGGTAGGGGAAGGGTCAGCTGCAGTGGCTTGTTGCCACTTCAGTGCCTGCACCTTGAAGGTCTTTACAGCTTTGTTGAGGAATCTGTGCTTTATTGTCAGGGCAGTGGGGAACCACTGGTGGGTCTGTGTGTGGGGGTGAAGGTTTGTGTAATGACTATATTTTTATTGTTGCAATTCTGTTTTTGTTTTCTCCCCTCAGAATTGTTTCTCAGATGTGGAACTGCTTGATAAAAGAGGTGAAATAGGGACTTCCCTGGTGGTCCAGTGGTTACAGGGCACTTGGGTTTGATCCCTGGTTGGGGAACTAAGATCCCACGTGCTGTGTGGGAGAAATATTTTCTAAAAAAAAATTTTTTTTTCTTAAAAAATATATTCTAGAAAAAAATGAAATATTTTAAATATTCTTAAAACACACTGTCAAATCACTTTTCATAAACTATAGTGCATTCATGGGTTCTCTTTCCTATGTGGAGATGTTGGTGTCTACCAATGTCTGAATGAAGAAAGCTTCTCTTAACAGCCAGGGCACTTGTGAGGCTCCTTTCCTGAATGAATCCTCTGGTGCTAAGAAGCTCTTCCGATGTCGAGAGGTTCTTCCAGGTTGGAGCTCTTAGGGTTTTCTCTCTCTGTAGAGTGGTTATGACGATCTATAAGCTTTGGGGATTTCCATGCTAACTTTCTAAATGTTTTTAGTCTTTTTCTTTGTGTAAAATAGAACCGTGGGACACATCCCCCTTTAACAATGAGTGGATGCAGAGTTCACAGGGTTTTTTTTTCTTTTTCTTTTTCTAGTTTGAAGAAGCTTCTTCATTTTCTCTCCTGATCTCAAAATCTGAGAGAAGAAATAGAAATTGAACATATCACCCTGATCCAAGGAGAAAGAGTTGTGTTAAACCAGTCATGGGATGATAAAAACTCCTAAGTAGATCCCAAAACTTTTTCTTCCAATTAAGACTGAAATTTTGTTTCTTTTTTTCTTTCCTTGAACACCCAACTGTCTTGAAGTCAAATCACTGTTGCATTTCTTTGGAATCCTGCAATTTCTTAACCTGTAACTTTTCTCTCTGCTCCCTGGGGAAGCTCAGGCCAGTTTTGGTACTGGACGTCCTGGCCATGATAAAGACAGGAAGCAGGTTAGTATAGGTCCCCACTGGTGTTTCTGAATTCAGACTGAATTCTGGGGATGACCTCTATATCAATTTCTGTTTTCAGTTTGGATTATTTCATCTGGAACTTCTGTCAGGCAGTTTTTCAACATTAGGACAAAACTAAAACAAGTGGAAGGCTTCTTTTGGGCTTAAGGCCGTTGTCCTCCAGTCTATGGAAGAGCAGTTAATTCTGTGTTAAAATCAATAAACTAAATTAGCTTTATATATTATCTTCTGAATATTTTGATAATAGAATTATCTAAGTTAGGACTAAAATGTAAATTTTGCTAAAATTCTGAGTCTTTTAAGGCTGAGAATCATTGTCTTATTGAACCCCAAGAAAAGAGAGAGAGGTGAAAGTGGGAGTTTTGGAACTGTGTCCTAGACTAATGTCAGTTAAATGATTTTCAAATAAAAATTGGTATCTGAACTGGGCTGGTTGGTGACCAGCAAAAAATAATCTTTACATGTTTCGGCTCAATAAGTCTACAAGTGGATTATCTAGAAATTAACCAAAACAACTGTCTTAACAGTGTTTCTGGCAATCTAAGGAAAATTTTCTCCAGCTCAGTTTCCTGCCATGCCGACCTTTCCTTTTGTCACTGGAGCAGTTACAGTTTGCTCACTCTTTCTGTGTCCCTTCTTCTCCCTCCTCACATCTTACAGTCTTTACTGTTCTGGAATAAAATGTAGGTTTATAAGTAGTGATTTAAGATCCAAATAGAGGAAAATATTCAATATTAACATTACCAAACAATATTAGCAAGTTAGTTTGGTTAATGTTAACTCGAAAGAAAATTTAAATTTCAGAACATTTTATCAAAATGCCTTATTTTATATTTTCATGGAGAAGGGAAATATGATTAAGATTAATAAAAATAAAGTGTGTTTCAAATGAAATGCCATTTAAAGTCACTATTTTTCTGTTTGGATTTCAAAGCTAAGCATGGAATCAAAGAGTAATGTGAACCTAGATGTCCATCAGCAGATGAATGGATAAGAAAGCTGTGGTACATATATACAATGGAGTATTACTCAGCCGTTAAAAAGAATACATTTGAATCAGTTCTGATGAGATGGATGAAACTGGAGCCGATTATACAGAGTGAAGTAAGCCAGAAAGAAAAACACCAATACAGTATACTAACACATATATATGGAATTTAGAAAGATGGCAATGACGACCCTGTATGCGAGACAGCAAAGGAGACACAGATGTGTATAACGGACTTTTGGACTCAGAGGGAGAGGGAGAGGGTGGGATGATTTGGGAGAATGGCATTGTAACATGTATACTATCATGTAAGAATCAAATCGCCAGTCTGTGCCCGACGCAGGATACAGCATGCTTGGGGCTGGTGCACGGGGATGACCCAGAGAGATGTTATGGGGAGGGAGGTGGGGGGGGGGGTTCATATTTGGGAACGCATGTACACCCGTGGTGGATTCATGTCAATGTATGGCAAAACCAATTAAAAAAAAAAAAGAAAAAAGAAAGAATTTGCTTTTAAATTAGGAACAAGAAAAAAAAAAAAAAAGAGTAATGTGTTACAGGTCAAGACAAGCCTAGAGTCATAGATCATAGGAAAGCTGTACTTCAATGGGAAAAAATCAAAACTGGGGAGAGTGGCAAATAGCAAAGGCTTAGGTGGCAGAAACCTGCAGGCCAGGATATCCTAAGGTGAGGGTCAGGAAAAGCATTTCAGAATGACAGGAGCTGCTTATGTGCTCCTGCGCCAAAGAGCACAGACTTGAACATCTTAACGTTGTTGTTGTTCAGTTGCTCAGTTGTGTCCAGCTCTTTGTGACCCCATGGACTCCAGCACACCAGGCTTCCCTGTCCCTCACCATCTCCTGGAGTTTGCTCATACTCATGTCCATTGAATCAGTGATGCCATCCAACCATCTCGTCCTTTGTCATCCCCTCTCCTCCTGCCTTTAGTCTTTCCCAGTATCAGGGTCTCTTAACGTTGTAGATTTCATCAGCTGTCAGTTTGAAAACCAGGCAGACAACTACCACCCTCACCCCCTTGAGTACAAAGGAATCTAAGGGACCCAGGCAAGGACTGAAAGCAGCTCCAGAGACAGAATTCAGTACCCATGAGAACTAAGACCAGGAGTGGTAGGGGCTTTTTTAAATCTGAAATTCAAAAATTATGTTTTCTTCTACAAAATAGGGAGCCACTGATAGCTAAGGACAAGAAAATATAGTTAACTTGTCCAACATGGGTTTGAACTGCATGAATCTGTTACGTAAACGATGACCAGGACACCAAAAAGAGTGTCTAACAGGCTTCAATGGCGAAGCGCTACCAGGTGGGGTTCCCGGACCCAAACGAGGCAGGTTGAGGAAGTCCACGCCCGGACCATGTTGGGGGGTGGCTTATATAGGTTCCTTGTGGGGGATGGTCTGGCAAGATCGCCAAAAAAGGTACGGTTAGTAGATGGGGGTTTGGATAGGTTGTTAGGTCGAGGTGTTGCGGGCTGATAGGTCTTTTATGCAGCTGGGGTGGGGATTGTTTTAGCTGGTGAAGTGTGCTGTCATTGGTCCTTGGGATCTGGGAGGATCCTTCCGTTAGGGACTTTCCTGCCGGCAGGAGAGAGGCGGCCCATCATGGCCCCCGGAGGCCGGCCTTACAGAATCCACTTACACATGGGAATTTTTCACTAAATACATGTTACAGTACTATACAATCCATGTGTCATGGTTGGCTGAATCCATGAATGCAGATATGGAAGGCCAACTGTAAAGTTTACATGAATTTTCCACTGTGCAGAGTTAGAGCCCCAAACCCTCACTGCATTGTTTAAGTACCAATTGTTTAAGAAAATAAAATCAACAGTGGTTACTCAAAGGCATACTTACTTCTCTTACTTTTCACCAAGCCTTAAAATAGTGTTTTCTAATCTTTTTCATCATTTAGAGAACTTAAAACCCATGGATCCACTTCCTAGAAAATACACACACACATGTAGTTTTCTGTACAATATCAAAAGTTTTATAAAATCTCCAAATCCATCCACGTGACCCTCTAGAACTGTTGATGAGAGCCACTACCTAGTGGGTCTTAGGAACACGAGCTGCATTTTAAGTGCTCAGTAGCCACCATCACAGGAAGTTCTATTGTAGTTAGAACTGCTGCTGTAGAATTTCATGGACCCTAGGTTGAGAACTCCTGCCCCAAATGAACCTGTATAATCCTGTTGGCCTGTAATCCCATTCCCCATCAAATTGCTATTTGACTATAAAATACCATCTATAAAAGCTATTTTTCTTTTGGACTATAGATAGACCTCAAAGAAATGGAGGAATACTATTAGTAATTGTGAATAACTGAAAATCTCTCTAGCTTTAAGTACCTGTTAATAACCTAAAATCAAAGGGAACTTAGATAGCAAATGATTCATCATTCTTTTGTTTTGGGGTTTTTTTTTTTGGCTGCACCATGAGGGTTGCAGGATCTTATTTCCCTGATCAGGGATCAAACCTGTAAGGAGTCTTAACAGTGGGTCACCAGAGAAGCCCCTCATCCTTCATTCTTACCATCTCAAGGTATGTGTAGTTTGCAAACATTACTATGCCCCACATCTGTAATAATAATCCTAGTAGCCTTTCTATAACGTAGGGTAAGCCTTCAGGAATTTGCTGTGCATTGCATGTGTTCAGTCATGTGCAAGTCTTTGCAACTCCATGGACTGTAGCCCTCTAGGTTCCTCTGTCCATGGAATTTTCCAGGCAAAAAATACTGTAGGGTTGCCATTTCCTACTCTAGGGGACCGTTCTGGCCAAGGGATCGAACCAGCGTTTCTTTTCTCTTCTGCATTGGCAGGTGGATTCTTTACCACTGTGCCACCTGGGAAGCTATGCATTAGTCACAGCTAATATTGAGTTCCAACCCTGGGATTTCTTTGGAAGGAATGATGCTAAAGCTGAAACTCCAGTACTTTGGCCACCTCATGTGAAAAGCTGACTCATTGGAAAAGACTTTGATGCTGGGAGGGATTGGGGGCAGGAGAAGAAGGGGACGACAGAGGATGAGATGGCTGGATGGCATCACCAACTTGATGGATTTGAGTCTGAGTGAACTCCGGGAGTTGGTGATGGACAGGGAGGCCTGGCGTGCTGTGATTCATGGGGTCGCAAAGAGTCGGACACGACTGAGTGACTGAACTGAACCGAATATTGAGTTCATAGTAAATGCCAGGTATGATTCTAAGCATCCCACATATTTTAGCCCATTTAATCTTCACCCAGTATTATAAGGTGAGTATAGTATTATTCCCTCAAAAAAGATGAAGGAACTGAGATTTGAGGCTTAATGAGATTAAATAAGAAATGGCAGCCCACTCCAGTATTCTTGCTTTGGAGAATCCCATGGACAGAGGAGCCTGGAGGACTACAGTCCATGAGGCTGCAGAGTCAGACACCACTTAGGGACTGAGCTCACACCCCCAACGAGATTGAATAACGTGTTTGAGATGACAGAGTAAATGCCAGAGAAGTGGTTTTTAGGTTAGAATCTATTGTCTCCTGAAATGTGAATGTCTAAAACATGGGAGGAAGAAGACTTAGAAGACTCTGATTCTGAAAGGGACCAATACCAGCCTGTGTGCCAGGAGGCCTCTGGGTCTGCATCTACCACAGCGGCTTGTGGACCTATTCTCTGGAGTGGAACAACAAAAAAGCAAATTCTCTGGGCTTTTTCCATCCTGTCGTTGAAAGTTGACCCTCTCCGTCCCCACACCCCCTTTCCGGTCATGGCAGCCTGAACTTTTAACGACAGACTAAAGTGTGAATCTGGGCAAGTGACTTAACTGACACTGTACATGGGGATGATAATAATAGTGTCTAGTTCCTACAATTTTGTGTGCCACGAGCATCCAGATGCATGTCAGCAGGGGCTCAATAAACGATTACTGTTTTTCACGATTCAACCCCACGGCTGAGACCACAAGCCTAACCCTCGCTGGAGGCAATGGACTAGCTGAGCCGGTCTGGGCCGTGGACACCTGCCTCACTGCTGGGCAGCCCTCCCCTCAGCAGCACAAAGCCTGGACTGCACCGGCCAAGAAGTCAACCTTCCTTTCACCTCTCACTGTGAAAATTCACGGTGGACCTACAAGGGAGGTGAACAAGAAAAAGGCACGCGCCCGACAAGTTTAAAATGAGAAGCCAGTGCGGGCTGGGTCCCCACCGGCCCTGAGGAACATCCAGCCGCCAGCGGTGGGACCCTGGGCTGACAGGAGAGCGCCACGGGACACAGGAACACTCCTCACGACTGCGCCCGCGACGGGCTCCATAGCGCCAGCACCTCCAGGGCGCAGGCGCGGGCCCCGCCACCCCGTCGACGGCGTCTCCCTGAGAGCTCTGCGGCAGCGCTGACCTGGCCGGGGCCACTCTTCCCCGCCTCTCCCAAGCGCCGAGCGGGCGGTCGAGTGAACCGTGGCTCAATTGGCCCCTGAGGCTGCCTGGGCAGGTGAGCCCTCTCCTGCAGCTCCCTTAAGTTAGCGGGTGAGGGCCGCCTTGAAATCCGTTTTGACCAGGGCAGTGATTCTCAAAACTTGTCTGTGGAGGAAGAATTTCTCCACAGTTAGATTTTCGGGCCCACCCCGACACTCAAAAGCAAGGGGTCTCGCGTGACTCGGAGGTCTGCACTTAAGCTTCCCGAGGAATTTTGACCCCGGTAGCCCGCCGGCCTACGCGTCGCACCCGATATAAGCTCGATTTCCACTAACAGACCTAACGATCTCGCCCCTAAGGTTTCTGGGATCTCGGGCTCGCGCGACGGTACCGTCTCTGTACCCCAATTGGCCCCTCCTTCGTCCCGCCCTCACAGGCAAATATTTCCTTCTGACTGGTCAGCGGTAAGTGTGTGGCTAAACCTGACCCAATGGGCGCCAGAGTTCTCAGAACGTAATCCGGCAGTTGGTCCTGAGCAGTTCCGATTGGTTGTTGACGCCTAACGTGCGTTGAGACTTCCGGCGTGTGTGCCGAGCGCGGAGTCCAGTGAGGTGAAAGGCGTGGAGCTCAGGTCCTGTTCTAGGGCGGCCTTGGCGGGGGCGGGCCAAGGGGCGGTGCGGCGGCGCCCGCGAGCAACTGAGGCTCAGGCGCAGGGACCGTTTGCGCCCGGGTTGGAGCCAGCTTTCTCGGCCAGGGTTTGGAGCCCCGGACCACCTGGCTGTTGCGGACTCCAGCCATCCTTGCGCTGGGCCCGAGGCGTCTTCTCTGGCGTGCGCAGCTGGTTTCGCGGCCAAGGCGGTCTGGGGGCCTGAAGATGGCGTCGGGTCCGGGTTTCCAGGACCGGGAAGGGCTCCTGATAGTGAAACTGGAGGAGGACAGCGCCTGGAGCCAGGAGCTGCCCCAGCCAGACCCAGGTCCCAGCCCAGAGGCCTCTCACCTGCGCTTCAGACGGTTCCGCTTTCAAGAGGCCGCTGGGCCCCGGGAAGCCCTCAGCCGGCTCCAGGAGCTTTGCCACGGGTGGCTCCAGCCGGAGATGCGCACCAAGGAGCAGATCTTGGAGCTGTTGGTGCTGGAGCAGTTCCTGACCATCCTGCCCCAGGAGATCCAGAGCAGGGTGCAGGAGCTGCACCCGGAGAGCGGCGAGGAAGCGGTGACTCTCGTTGAGGATATGCAGAAAGAACTTGGAAGACTGAGACAGAAGGTAAGATAAAGACCTGGTTTATATGCTGTTTGTTTGGCCCCAGTTGCCCATACGAGTTTACTTGGTTGCCCTGAGTAGATCTGAGATGGGCAAGAAGACTTTTTGTAGATTAGTGAGGAACTCTCCTTCTCCATATTTGCCCCAAGTTGACAGACAGTGAAGAGTGCCCTGTTTCCACCTGGAGCAGTGTCTCTTGAGTTAGAGTAAGACCAGGAGTTAGCTTGCCAGGTTCAGATCCTCCCTCTGCTTCACACTAGCTTTGGGACTTTGGGCAAGTTACTTAATTTCTTCTGGCCTCAGATTTGCTGCTGGCAAAATGAGAATGTTAAAATACTTCTCTAAGGTGGTTTTGAGGATGAGAGAGAGAGCAGCATGTAGTTTGATCACGCTCTTGGCTTAGAGTTAGTGCTTAATAGCTGTTAGCTATTGTTACATTACAGTCTGCAGTCTAATCTTTACAAAGCTGAGTGGCAGTTAATAGTGGAATTTTAAAAGTTTGCAACTGAAGCTCTGAGGCCATATGCCCCAGGGCCACCCAGATTTACCTTATCCAGTAGTGAGGAGTGGATGCATCTAGAAGAGGTGGGTGAAAGTGAGAGGGAGTGAGGTGGTTCAGGAGCTGAGTGGGGAAGGTGTGCCCTGGGAGTGAAATCCCCCCGAACCTCACACACGTTTTCTCAGGTGTACACAGGATCAGAAAAGCTTGGTTTTAGTGTAACTTATTCTTCGCTCGCTGGGTCTAAAGGGTTTGCCAGTGGTTCTCTGTTGAAGGCTTGCCCTCAGAATTCTGTATTAATGTCCCTTCCTTTTGGGCCCTGTTGTGATGATGAGTGATGTGGGTTGGTTCCCAGGTCACAAACCGTGGGCGGGGAACAGAAGTGCTTTTGGAGGAGCCTTTGCCTCTGGAAACAGCACAAGAGTCACCGAGCTTCAAGCTGGAGCCCATGGAGACTGAGCGAAGCCCTGGCCGCAGGCTGCAGGAGCTGCTAGGCCCCGGCCCCAAAAGGGACCCTCAGACTGTAAAGGAGAGGGGTGAGGAACAGTTATCTGGGCAAGTGGGAGGGAGGAGGGGCTTTGGGGTTGCCCCTGACACTGGCAGGATGCAGCCTCACTGCCAAGGAGGGAGTGTTTCTAACCTGAGGGTCCCCAGATAAGAGTAAAAGAGCTAGAAGTGGTTTGGATTCCTCTTGGGGTGGGTGAAGGGAGGGGGATCTCTTAGGAAGTCTTTTTGTATGCAGAAGAGAGACTTTCAGAGCTCAGTGAATGAGGCTTGAATGCTTGGGCCAGCAGGAAAGACTGCCGGTACTCTGTTGTTTTGGATGCCGCTGTATTATCCCTCCATTGCCTTCTGTTCAGTGTTGGGTTCTCCTAGCAGAGTCTGGGTGTCAGGGCACAGTGGACACTGTGTTGTGATAATCCTTGGGTTGCCAAGATTTAAGAATGCCATTCTCATCATCATTTCTGTCACCTTCAGCATTATCTGCTCCCTGGCTTTCTCTCTTTCCTCCCGAAGGAAACATGGAAGACAAGGAGCTGACTGGGCCCCAGGTGATGTGGAAGTTCTCATTGTCTCCCCCCAGTTGTTCTTGTGGGAGTGGGGTCCTTTTGCCACTTAGAGAGGATCCTTACCACCTCACCACATGCACCTCCCCTCCTTCTTTGTTTGTCTCCTCCACACTTCACTTGTAGGCCTAACACCCTTCTTGCCCATGAAATGACTCCTTGGCACCCCTGGGTTTTGCCCTTTAACCTGTGACTCTGCTTGAATTGTTCTTGGTGCCTTAGGGCCTAAAGGTGATCTTGTGCTATTTCAGTTGCCTGAGAGCTTAGAGGACGTGGCTATGTACATCTCCCAGGAGGAGTGGGGGCGTCAGCATCCTAGTAAGAGGGCCCTCTCCCGGGACACGGTGCAGGAGAGTTATGAGAATGTGGACTCACTGGGTAAGGACTTCTTTTCCAAGGATGAAGACTGAGCCATTTCTGACCAGGGTCCTGTCCCTTAGCCACTTGTCTCCTGTGTGTTAAGTTCTGAGTTTGGCCAGGAGACCTGCTTTTGCCTAAAGTCCCTTGGACTAAGATCAGTTAAATATTTGTCAAGTGCCACAGTTGGCACACTTAAGGGTCCCAGCTGTCAGAGATGAGGGCAGGGAGTCTGAGCTATGACGAACATACCAGGGCAGAACAAGTCAAATCCAGTGATGCTCACCACCACCCCCATCCCCACTTCCCACGCATCACCCACAGAATACTGTGGGGCTCCAAGTTCCTGATGCCTTGAAATTTTAAAATGCCTATTCTTCCAACCTCACTTATGTTTTCTGTGCTCCATTAGTATTTCTGGGCTCTTCCCCAGAAACACAGGTTTCGGGGCACTGGCATCAACATTCTAGCTTAGTGACTGTCCCAGTCCTTGAACATTGAGGAAGGGGGAAAGCTTTGTAGAAATTTGGAAATGATATATATTCAAAATGAGTGTAACTAATTTAAACATAAATTAAGGTGCGTCTTCATGTTGAACTATTATGCAGAGATAAAAAATGAGGTCTGTAAAACAGGGCCAAAAACTGATTGTTGGATTAAGTGGAGAGTGTGTGGGCATTGAATAATTCCTTCATCTTTTCTGCATGTGTAGAAATTCTCATAATAAAAACTTGAAGAAATCTTGAAAAAAAAAAAAAAAACACAACAGGACTGTGTTTGTTACCATTGTAGCTATCTTGATGCATACCTGGTAGAAAAGAAGTTCGGTTGCCTGCACAGGGGCCTTCTCCAGGGTCTCTGTCATTGTGCTGTGGCTTGGCATCCTAAGTTGAGCACAGTTCTTTCAGTGAGCGCTAAATAAGAAGAGTTCAGATCACGAGTTCTTGGGACTAACCTTTTTAAAAGTCCATGTTTGATGGAGTTGGAGTGAGCATAACACAGGATGGCTCTTTTGGGTTTTAATCTCAGAGTCCCAAGTCCTTTTCTGATTGTCCATCATATTACATTTTTTCCTTCTGGAATTATCCCAACTTAGTTTCATAAGGGTCAAGGCTCTTTCACAGTATTAAACTTTGATTCCTCAAGAAACTGACCGCTCTGACCATGTGCATTTGAGTGTTGTTTTAAATACAAAAGTTTTACATTATCGTTGCAAAAAGTCCCAACTACCACACAAGTGTACGAAGAAAAAAGCCATAGTCTCCCTCATCTAATTTCTTTCTCTGGAGATAACAGTGGGAATAGTTTAGTGTATGTTCCAAGTAATTGCTGTCAGACTTACTGCACCTTCCGTATCCATCCACTGAAGGCAGGGAGCAAGACTATCTTTGTTTCTCTTGTCTGGTTGAGGAAAGTGGTGACATAGAAATCCTTTTCTTTCATTGTGGTCAGAGTCTCAGGTTCCCAGTCAGGAGGCCCTGAGCACCCAGGTGGAACATGGAGGAAAGCCCTGGCACCCCAGTGTCCAGACTTGCAAGGAGGGTCTGAGCTCCAGGACCCCGGCTCCAGGTAAGAAAAGCAGCTGCGCAGCCTGCCCAGCTAGTCTCCAGCTGTTGGGAATAAGGTATTTGAGGGTCTTGGTGTAAGGCTAGCCTGTCCCCACTGCCCACTTCATCCCAGTGATAGCAGGCGAGGTTCCCAGGGTGCAGAGTGTAAAAAGGCATTCATTCCTGGGTTCACTTGGCCACTTTTGTCCCAGTCTTGCTCCATCCCACACTTTTCCCAAAGGACAGAAGCCAGGGGCTCAGTTGGAGAGGGAGGTCAGGGCCCCCACAAGGGAGTTCAAGGCAGGTTTGAGCTTTCATTCCTGAGTGATGTCCCCACGCCTCATATGGCTGCCTGTCTAGAGTGAGTTACCAAAATGGGGAAGATGGGAAACTGAGGAAGGGCGAGGCCTTCTGGACTTTTGACCTACAGGCAGTATCATGCATGGGATTTCCTTTTCTCCTGCATAGACATAACATGGGGGTTTGATTTCTCTTGCTCTTCCAGGGGAAGAGAAATTTGAGAACCAGGAAGAGTGTGCTCAGTCTGTTTCCCCTGAGAGCATCCACCGTCAGGCGCTGCTGCCTGGCCAGGCCAGAGGGGAGGTACCCTGGAGTCCTGAGCAGGGAAGGCCTCGGGACAGGGCAGAAAAGCTTTGGGAGCCTCCCACAGAGGATCGAATGGAGCAGTCCTTAGTGGGTGCCACAAGTTGCAAAAAACTGGGACGACCAACAGAACTGCAGCCGAAGAAGCTCCACTTATGTCCTTTGTGCGGGAAAAATTTCTCTAACAACTCGAACCTGATTAGGCACCAGAGAATACATGCAGCAGAAAGACTGTGCATGGGTGTGGAGTGTGCTGAAATCTTTGGTGGGAATCCACACTTTTTATCACTACACAGAGCACACCTGGGAGAGGAAGCCCATAAGTGCCTCGAGTGTGGAAAAAGCTTCAGTCAGAATACCCACCTGACTCGCCACCAGCGAACCCACACAGGTGAGAAGCCCTATCAGTGTAATGTGTGTGGAAAGAGCTTCTCTTGCAACTCCAACCTCCACAGGCACCAGAGAACGCACACAGGCGAAAAGCCCTACAAGTGCCCTGAGTGCGGGGAGATCTTTGCTCACAGTTCCAACCTCCTCAGGCACCAGAGAATTCACACGGGAGAGAGACCTTATAAGTGTGCCGAGTGTGGGAAAAGTTTCTCTCGCAGTTCACACCTTGTTATTCACGAAAGAACTCATGAGAAAGAGAGGCTGTACCCCTTCTCTGAGTGTGGGGAAGCAGTGAGGGACAGCACGTTCTGTCTTACAAATCCTGGGACCCATCCCAAAGCAGAGAAGAAACTCTTCCAGTGTTTGACTTGTGGGAAAAGCTTCCGGCAGGGCATGCACCTCACCAGACACCAGAGAACACACACAGGAGAGAAACCATATAAATGTAACCTCTGTGGGGAAAACTTTTCTCATAGATCCAACTTAATCAGGCACCAGAGAATTCACACGGGAGAGAAACCCTATACCTGTCACGAATGTGGGGACAGTTTCTCTCACAGCTCCAATCGGATTCGTCATCTGAGAACCCACACGGGAGAGAAACCTTATAAATGTTCTGAATGTGGAGAAAGCTTTTCCCGGAGTTCACGCCTTATGAGTCATCAGAGAACTCACACTGGATAGAAACGATGGGATTTCTTTTGGGCCCAGATAAGGTGGCCTGTTCAGAGGGACCTGTTATTCAGAGTTCATATTCCTTACCCATCGAGTAATTACCCTGCCCCCGCAGGGCAGGGTCCTTCTGAGGGAAGTACAGAAGCAGCAAAGGATTAGCATAAAACTGAAAAGGAATTCTGTTGGAATTAGTGAGAATAGCAAGTCTTTGAGGCGACCCACTCAGGGTGGAATTCTCTGTGAAGTACTTCCTGTCCCAAGACATTATCCCCCTCGGCATATTTAGCCAGCTTGTGACATATTTAGCCAGCTTGTGACATGGGTGCCTTATTCTGTCCTGTGTCCATCCCAGCAACTTTGGGAATCCATGGACTTACTGCTTCCTCACTTGGAACATTCATCAGGAATATTTGGGCTCCTGAGGCCCTTGAGAGCAAAGAAGAGTGATCAGGTCTCTTGGGAAAGCAGGAGACACCAAGATACTGGTGGTGAGTTGCAGCTCTTCTGAAAGCCTGGCTGGGAAGCTCATAGGCAGTCCTGGGCACCCACGGTCAATGGCCGGACCATATTGGTCATTGGCAGGTCCTCACCTCAAACAAAAAGGAACAAGAGACCTAAGGGAAATAGTAAGACAGAATTTGCAGGTCTGCCCGGAAATAGGCAGAGGAAACTATATAAGTCTGAATTAGTTTACCCTTTGCAGAGATCAAGTCTTCAGAAGGTTCACGGAAGATGGGTTCCCTGGGAGACTTTGAGAACATGGATCCTGGGGAATTAGGAATCATGCCCACCCTTGTTGAAAATGCGGTTGGATGTTAATAAATATCTTCAGGAAACATGAACGTGTGACTCATCATTGAGGGCCTTTGTCTTGTCTGCCATGTTGATCTGTCTTTGTCTACTTTGGGAGGAGGACCTGCTTTCTTTTTGTGGTCTTGTTGCTAAGGAAGGTTCTGAAAAAGGTGACGACAGGCGGAGGGGGGAGGGGGGGAGGGGGTGTGTGGCCCTGGCTGGCTCCAGGCTGAGGTGGCTATATGGAAACAAGGGTCAAGCCCAGTGGCTGCTTCGGGTGATGTCATAAAGGTGTCCTTTAAATTTGTGTGTGTGTGTTTTCCTTCTCTAGTGTACAGCAGTGAACATGCCTTTTGATTGTTTAGAATGTTTGCTTTCTTGGCAAAGTAAAGATCTAGCTCTTCAAAAACAAGTTATTTTGGTCTAGGAAATGGTTGCCAGGAAAAAATGGTCCCGGTATGACTGAGTTATTGCCCATGAGTGGAGACAGACTTTGGAGAAGGCAATGGCAACCCACTCCAGTACTCTTGCCTGGAAAATCCCATGGGCACAGTCCATGTGGTCGCTAAGATTTGGACACGACTGAGCAACTTCACTTCCACTTTTCACTTTCATGCATTGGAGAAGGAAATGGCAACCCACTCCAGTGTTCTTGCCTGGAGAATCCCAGGGATGGCAGAGCCTGGTGGGCTGCCGTCTGTGGGGTTGCACAGAGTCAGACACGACTGAAATGACTTAGCAGCTGCAGCAGCAGCAGGAGAGAGACTTGAGGGAGAGGGCAAAATTATTAGGGAAAAGCATTACATTTTACAATGGGGAGTCAGGAATAGGAATTCAGGAGTGTGTTTCTGTGGAAAAGAGGATGCCAGAAAAATTCTAAGAGTGGGAAATGCCGATGCCAGGAAAACATTGCAGGTTTTGACCCTGGAGGAAGATACCAAATTAGCTGTTCTTCAGGAGGAAAAGATGAAATATTCCATTGGCAACAGACTATTAAATATAGCACTATTAAGTGAGGGAGGTACCCCTGCATGCTCCTCACCCTTTCTTATATCTGTCTTTCATTTCTTTCCCCTTGAGAGCAGTGGTAGTGTGGGGCTTGGGCACCGGGGGAGGGAGGTGAGGATTTGAAAGAGATTCATATGGGATGGAAGGTGGTGGGAGCAGGTCAGGCTGCTGTGGCTGTCAATGCCATGAAATGGGTGGCTGGTATAAAGTTGATGTTACTAAGCACTCTGGTTAAGATAGTAACTTATGTGGGTTGTGAACCTCAGAAAAATGGAAAGCACTCCTTTGAAACCCCACTTACCCCTGAAGCCCCATAATATCACCCATACAGATCTCATGATGTGCTCTAACTGGCATTGCTCCTACTTGGGAGTACTATAGCCAGAGCAAGAGGCCCCTCATGTGTTCACTCCTGGCACAAGAAGGCTTTCCAAGAGGAGACTTCACCGAGTCCGCAGTCCAGCTCCCCTTCTAACAAACTTAGCATGCAGAGCATGAGATGGTGTCACAAAGTATTGCATGTAAGACACTTAGCACAGAGCCTGGTATATAAAATACTCATCTATTTGTGCTACTTGTGGACATATAAAACTGGGAAATTGCTTTTCTTCTAAGTACCTGGAACTGAGATCAATGTAAGACCAAGTTGGAGAATTCCCTGACGGTCCAGTGGTTAGGACTCAGTGCTTTCACTGCAGTGGCCCGGGTTCAAACCTTGATTGGGGAACTAAGATCCTGCAAGCCACTCGGGTGCAGCTTGGGGGAAAAAAAGACCACGCTGGCAGGAATATTCAGGTGGTAGTCTACTGTTACAGGCAGGATTGATGACTTTGTAGTCGTATTTTGTTTTTTCTTGAAGTCATATTTGAAAAAGCAGGTCAGAGGTCCTTACAGTAGGGTTCCATGAAGGCATTGCAAGGGAAGGTTAAGTATATATACTTTTACGTTACTCCTACTTTTACCCCACTAGTCTTCTTGGGAAAGAAACCAGAAGAGATCCCAGCTGGCTTTTTTCTCAAAAAGAAACTAACTGGGGGCAGTAAAGACCCCTGCCCTCGCAGTCCAGATGGGTACAAAGGAGGCCTGGGAGATGTGGACTAACCCTGAGCAACAGTCTCATACCCTTGTAGCAAAAGTAGTGCCTGAAATCAGCAGAAAGGCTCCTGGTACCATGCATAAGCAATGTGAAAAAGCCTGGCACAGGCCATCTAGAAGCATCAGATGTGACAATGGGGATAAAGCCCCATAACACCAGAGACCGGACAGAGTGATAAAACAGCACTAAGTTGTTTAGTTTTTATTTCCAGGAAGAGCCATCAGCAATCACTGAGTTTTTACCCCATTTATGAAAGAACCTATCTTCCCTGGTGGCTCAGACGGTAAATTGTCTGCCTACAATGCAGGAGATCTGGGTTCAATCCCTGGGTCAGGAAGATCTCCTGGAGAAGTAAATGGCAACCCACTCCAGTATTCTTGTCTGGAAAATCCCATGGATGGAAGAGCCTGGTAGGCTACAGTCCATGGGGTCGCAGAGTTGGACTCGACTGAGCTACTTCACTTTCACTTTATGAAAGAACACGTTTCAGTGCAGTTAGGAGACAGAATGGTCCAGGGAAATTCAACGACAAAATGGTTAATGAAAAATGACTCAGGCCTACCCCCACCCCCCCCACAACATCTCTGACAAACAAGTGAATGTCCTTAATTCATCACTGAAACACTTTGAGCATCCCAGAAACTTCTGTGTTAAGAAACTAAAACTGGTGGCTCACCAGGATCCAAACCTGCTTCAGGGAGATGGTGAGATTTCCCCAGGTGGAAAGGATGAGAAGAGAAAATTCTAAGTTTCTGAAATGTAGGCAATGGTAACCCACTCCAGTATTTATGCCTGGAAAGTTCCAGGGATAGAAGGTGTTGAGCCTGGCGGGTTACATCCATGGAGTCTCACAGAGTCGACGCGACTGTGCACGCTGCACACACTGTACGCACGCACGCCAGGGTGTGTTTAGGACCTAAAGAGGAAACTGTCTTTGCCTCTCCATCCCAACTTCCCCTCTAGGTAGGAAAACGTTCTAAATCCTGGGTATGGTTCCCCATCAGAGGGTGAAGCTTCTCTTGAGGCTGTTTCCCAGTCTCTTGGGAGGGGGTCCAGGTTAAGTCTGGGAACCCTGCCACAGCCACTGGAACAAGAGCGAGGAGCCTGGGTTTCTCTGAGGACCTCTCGTCTTCAAAATTTCTAGAAGCCAAAACGTCAGTCCTTTCTCAGGTTTAGGCAAAAAAACGAGGCTGCGGGTCCCACAGTTTAGCTTCTGGCGGCATCTGGGAGCGGGCGCAGCGCGCCTAGGACCACCTGAGCCTCACCAGCATGGTCCCTTCGAGGATGGCTCCCAAGCCGGCCGCAGAGGAGCAAGAACAGCGGGGTGTGTGTTGGGGGGTGGGTGCTCGACGGCCGCGTCCCAGCAAAACTTTCCCCCTCCTCGAGGGCCTGGGGCCGCCTTGCGCAGCCAGCCCGCACCTGCCGCACTCCGCGCGCGGGCCCCCCAGGTCCTTGCCGGGCCGCGCCCCTTCTCAGGCCCGCCCTCCGCGCAGGCCCGGTCCCGGCCGCCGGGGACCTCGCCCAGTCTTCGGCTCCGACTCCTGGCCCAAGGCCGGGAAGGCCGAGCAGCAGTTTTCCTCTCCTTCCACCGCGAGCAGTTACTGGCGGCGCGACTACACTCTCCGAAGCTTCCTCGTCCGCAGGTGCGCGCGCTAACCCGCAGTCCGACCCTCTCTCGTGGTCCAGCAGGAGGCGAGCTGGTACGGGTGGGCAGGTCTCGGGCGGGGAAGGGTGGGCCTAGGGGCCCACGGCTCACTGGGAGCACCTCTTCAATTTTGTTTTAGTTCGCTGTCTCTGGCCACAGGATGGGGAACTGATGGGAGAGGAGACCAAGAAGACAGCTGCAGAGTGTGATGCAACCTGGACTAGGAAAGGAGCAGTAAGGAGGGAGAAGTGGAGACGAGGTCAGACCTTCAGGATGCAGAGCCTACAGGACTTCACGTGGGTCCCGGCCGAACTCTTAAAACTCTTCGGATGACCTCCAGGGGCATTGAAAATCTGTCCCTGGTTTGTCTTTGCTCCTGTCTCCACTAGTCGCCCCTACCGCAACCATCCAGGGACCTCGATGCTTCCCAGGGACATACATTCTGACACCACAGAGCCTGTGCTCACTTCCCCTTTGCCTAGACTGCCTTTTCCCCTGCTTCCCCCACACTTTAAAGGCCAGCTCAGAAGTCACACTTGCCCGTTCCCTATTTTCCAAGCACTCATAAAGCCCTCTGTGAACTCATTTTGTCTCTCACATACCCAACTGTGGCTTGTTCCTATTCCTAAATACCCAGCACAACAAAGTGAAATTTGCAAAATCAGTGAATACTGTTTTTTCGCGGGGGGAGTGGGGGTTGCTATTCGCAGGATTTGTGGGGTCTCAAATGCCGACCAGGGATTGAACCTGGGTTGTAGCAGTGAAAGTCTGGAATGCTAACCACTAGGCCACCACGGAACTCCCTCAATGAATACTTTTGAAAAGGGTATGACTGCAGGTCATATATTCTGAGACTTTATGAACACTGGGGTAAAAATGGATGTTAATGCAATGAACTTGAGAGCTATCCAGTATGCTCATCTGACATTCCCCCTCAACTTCTTCCACCATCCATTCTACCCTAGGGATTGAAAGATATCTCAACAAATGCTAATTTGTAAATAACAAAAATGTTAATAAAATATAAAACTGTATTTACAATGTAACTTACCTATTTTAAAGATACAAGTAATATACCAAAGTGTTGAGAGTCCATCATTAGTCAATAATGTTTGAGTGCTTTTATCTTTTTTATGTTATCTTTTAGAATTGGCATGTTACTTCCACAATAAGAGAAAAACAAACACTAAGTAGGTGGTAACCCATTTACAGGAGCAGTGTGTCATACCATTAAATTGAAGAGTCTGTCCTTACCTTCTTAAATAACTAGTCAGCATAAATATAGCTGCTTTGTTATATGCTATGAATATATTTAGATTTTAATGCTTTCCCCACATCCATTCCACCCATAATCTGGGACAGTAATTCCTTATTAAAGCCTTTGCCTTAAGTAGAAATGGATTAAATAACGTATTTATACATAAAAAACCCCAAATTTATTCCTTTCAAATTGTTTATTTTATAAACAATATAAATGGGCATTGCTATGCAAAGTGAGGTCAGTTGATAAAAACAATGACAATCCACAACAGGTCTAGTTCATGTATCATCACAAAACTGCAGAAATCTTTAAACACAACATCTAATTATTACAACCAGAAGTTGAAGGAATACTGAAGGAATACTTAATATTATGAGGCCTCGGTTTCAAAAAGCTACCAGTTCTAGAATGGATTCTATTCTGGAACTGTTTCTTGATTATTTCTTGTTGCATCTCTTTCAGTGTAAAATGGAACCTTTGAAACTCAGGCGTGACATCGACAAAGTCAAGTAGGTAGTCCAAACTCTTTCCTACAGCAGATAACTTAAATTCATCAGCCTCCTCTTCAGCTCCTTTTTGAACAACTTTCTTTGTAATTCCACCTTTTGCTTCTGGGGGGCTACCCTTTTCTTCTTCACCCACATTGAACCATACCCTATTGTCATCCAGCTTGGTTTCCAACTCCCTACATTTCTCAAGCATTTCTCTATAATCCCCATCTTCTAAGCCTTGAAGATCATATTCATGTTCCTTTTTGTAAAGAAGATTTTCCCATGCATTTGCTATCGTTATTTGCTTTACTTCATCCCAACTCTTTGCCCAGTTAAAAACTGCTCTTTTTAGGCTGTAGACTTTAATCTTGGAAACTACTTTTTCTCTTTTTTCTTGTTCATCATCACTTTCTTCAAAAATTACAAGACTTTCCTCAAGTTGCTTCCACCTGTAAAGTCGTTTGCAGCTCAAGATCACGCCTTGATTCATTGGTTGAATTAAGGTTGAAGTGTTATGGGGAAAGAACATGCATTTTATTCGACCATCCTCACTGGTTAGTAATTCAGTAGAAGGGTGAACTGGAGAACTATCCAGAAGTAACAAGGCCCTGACATCCTCCTCTTGGAATCTTAGAACATTAAGTTGGAAGTGCCTGACCTCAGGAACAAAGTTTTGAAAAAACCATTCTGAAAACAATTCTCTGGTGAACCAAACATCTTTACTAGGTTTGTATATCACAGGTAATGTACATGTGTCCTCTTTTACACTTTTGGGCAGCTTTGATTTTCCAATAATGATTGACTTCAACTTATGAGTACCATCTGCGTTTGCACATAAAAGAGCAGACAATTGTTCTTTGTTTATTTTCCTCCCTGGCAGGCAAATATCTTTTCTGCTTGCCTGAGTATTTTCTGGCATTGACTTCCAAAAGAGGTCAGTCTCATCCCCACTGTACAGCTGAGCAAGACACAACTTCTCTTCTTTGATAAGCATGGACAGTTTTTGTCGAAATGACTCAACATTTTCCGAAGCTGAACTTAGGACTTGTTCCGCACATACTTTTCGGTTCCCAATTGCATGCCTATTTCGAAACCTAAAAAGCCAACCAGTGCTAGCTTTGAAGTCTGTTCGCCCAAAACACTGTGCGAATCTCTCGGCAGCAGCCTGAAGCTCCACACCTCTCACAGGGACACCAGCAGAGCATTTCTGTTGGTACCACATGTAGACAGCGTTGTCCACGTCGCCATATTTGGCTCCAGTTGTTCTCTTTCTCTTCTCAGCCCCTACTAATGGCACATCCTGCTTCAGTACAAAGTCCAAAATCAATTTCTTATTCTTTTTAATGTCATAAAATGTTGACTTACTGATTCCAAATTCATCCATTACAGTTTTAAGAGATCTTCCAGCTTCAATCCTACTTAGAACCTTCATTTTCTCCTCCAAATTCAGTGTTGTATATTTCCCTCTCTTATTCATACTGAATTTGGTTTCAAACAATCAGTAGGGGTAAAAAGAAAGAAGCCTTACTTAATTAGAAAAAAAATGAAAAAAAAAAACCCATCCCTTCCAAAAACTAGCACAAACTCCCAGAAGGCACAGGCATTTATACTGAAGGGTACACATATCCCTAAAAGGGATAAAGGCTCATGTAGTGCTGGTCTAGAGGTAAAGGTCTGAACTCAGAGTTATCACTGCTAACGTCCTGTCTAGCTGTTGCTACTGTAAGACATGGATGATCAATCTTCAGAACCCTGCTTCTGAATGCTGCTGCTTCTCTTCCTCTCTCCTTACAGTAGCACCCGTCAGGAATAACAGGAATACCTGCATACTCTTCCTAACTGAATATAGGAAAAGACACAAAAGGAAGAAAAAAGGTGAGATGTGCTCACAAGAACAAACTTGATAAATAAGTAAGATAAATCTCAATAAAAAGTAGTGCTTCAGAAGGGAGTATGAAAGCCTGAAAGGCAAGGACAGAATAATATTGTGTAACAGATGCAGTGTGGCTTCTCCTCTCCTGAAACAAGCTGATTTTCCTCACTGCCAGAAAGGAAAGCAGTAGTCATATTGCTCTACCTGTAGTGTTCACTGGGCAGCAGTCCGTCCACCTGGATAAAGACTAAGCCACCCTGACAGTGAGATGTCTGGAGAGTTGGAATTCAGGAACGGTAGTATAGAATCTTTAGGCAAAGAAGAAAGTTAGTAGGTTCTGTTGTCCATATGAATGAAATCCAACATTTACTGCATTCAATACAGCATTCCCAAAGACTAAGCTTTAACTTGAGTGTTTCTTATGTTTACCAAAGTAATCTGGTAAGTTTATAAATAATGTGTGTTATTGGCACTTTTCCACTCTCAGATATTCTTCCTTGTATACATTTTGTGTATTTTCAAGTGTTATTTATAACTAAAATTCTTCCATATTTGGGATATTGTCAAGTTTCAGCATCATGGCAGTTCTTAGAGATGAGCCCAAAAGTTTTATAACAATTTTACAATAGTAAAAAATTTAAAAGATTTGTCCTTGAGATTGTTTTCCTAAATTTACATTGAGTGTTCAGTAACAAATTTTCTCCATTTGAGATTTTGATTTCTCTTCAGCATAGATTTTAATTTGACCCAAGACTCAGTTTTTCCACAGCTTGAAGAAATTTAAACGGTTTCTCTATTGATGATTCGTATCTCTGTTTCCCATAAATCCTTTCTGTTGGCAAACTCTTCTATAGCTCTGCACCCTCAAATATTCAAGTCCTCCTGGTGTTGCCCAAAGCCATTCATTCCATGTCTTTAGAAATGTCCTACTCTAGGTTAATTTCATGGTTCTCCTTCCAGATACACAACCTCATGGGAAGTAACAAAACTGCCACTTTTATCCATTCCAGGTGCTATGAAGAAAGAAAAGTATGTCAGAGAAATGAGAAAAATGAGCACCACAATATGTAAGACAAATGCTAACAAGTATGAAAGGGGAAATCAACAATAACACAATAATAGTGGGAGACTTTTATACTCCACTCACACCTATGGACAGATCAACTAAACAGAAAATCAACAAAGAAACACAAACTTTAAATGATACATTAGACCAGTTAGACCTAATTGATATCTATAGGACATTTCACCCCAAAACAATGAATTTCACCTTTTTCTCAAGTGCTTATGGAACATTCTCCAGGATAGATCACATTCCTGGGCCATAAATCTAAACTTGATAAATTCAAAAAAATTGAAATCATTCTAAGCATCTTTTCTGACCATAATGCATTAAGATTAGATCTCAATTATAGGAGAAAAACTATTTAAAATTCCAACATATGGAGGTTGAACAACACACTTCTGAATAACCAACAAATCACAGAAGAAATCAAAAAAGAAATCAAAATATGCATAGAAACTAATGAAAATGAAAACACAACAACCCAAAACCTGTGGGACACTATAAAATCAGTGCTAAGAGGAAAGTTCACAGCAATACAGGCATACCTCAAGAAACAAGAAAAAAAGTCAAATAAATAACCTAACTCTACACCTAAAGCAACTAGAACAGGAAGAATTGGAGAACCCCAGAGTTAGTAGAAGGAAAGAAATCTTAAAAATTAGGGCAGAAATAAATGCAAAAGAAACAAAAGAGACCATAGCAAAAATCAACAAAGCCAAAAGCTGGTTCTTTGAAAGGATAAATAAAATTGACAAACCATTAGCCAGACTCATCAAGAAGCAAAGAGAGAAAAATCAAATCAATAAAATTAGAAATGAAAATGGAGAGATCACAACAGACAACACAGAAATACAAAGGATCATAAGAGACTACTATCAGCAGCTATATGCCAATAAAATGGACAACGTGGAAGAAATGGACAAATTCTTAGAAAAGTACAATTTTCCAAAACTGAACCAGGAAGAAATAGAAAATCTTAACAGACCCATCACAAGCATGGAAATTGAAACTGTAATCAGAAATCTTCCAGCAAACAAAAGCCCAGGTCCAGACGGCTTCACAGCTGAATTCTACCAAAAATTTAGAGAAGAGTTAACACCTATCCTACTCAAACTCTTCCAGAAAATTGCAGAGGAAGGTAAACTTCCAAACTCATTCTATGAGGCCACCATCACCCTAATACCAAAACCTGACAAAGATACTACAAAAAAAGAAAACTACAGGCCAATATCACTGATGAACATAGATACAAAAATCCTCAACAAAATTCTAGCAATCAGAATCCAACAACACATTAAAAAGATCATACACCATGACCAAGTGGGCTTTATCCCAGGGATGCAAGGATTCTTCAATATCCGCAAATCAATCAATGTAATTCACCATATTAACAAATTGAAAAATAAAAGCCATATGATTATCTCAATAGATGCAGAGAAGGCCTTTGACAAAATTCAACATCCATTTATGATAAAAACTCTCCAGAAAGCAGGAATAGAAGGAACATACCTCAACATAATAAAAGCTATATATGACAAACCCACAGCAAACATTATCCTCAATGGTGAAAAATTGAAAGCATTTCCCCTAAAGTCAGGAACAAGACAAGGGTGCCCACTTTCACCGCTACTATTCAACATAGTTCTGGAAGTTTTGGCCACAGCAATCAGAGCAGAAAAAGAAATAAAAGGAATCCAAATTGGAAAAGAAGAAGTAAAACTTTCACTGTTTGCAGATGACATGATCCTCTACATAGAAAACCCTAAAGACTCTACCAGAAAATTACTAGAGCTAATCAATGAATATAGTAAAGTTGCAGGATATAAAATCAACACACAGAAATCCCTTGCATTCCTATACACTAATAATGAGAAAGTAGAAAAAGAAATTAAGGAAACAATTCCATTCACCATTGCAACGAAAAGAATAAAATACTTAGGAATATATCTACCTAAAGAAACTAAAGACCTATATATAGAAAACTATAAAACACTGATGAAAGAAATCAAAGAGGACACTAATAGATGGAGAAATATACCATGTTCATGGATCAGAAGAATCAATATAGTGAAAATGAGTATACTACCCAAAGCAATTTACAAACTCAATGCAATCCCTATCAAGATACCAGCCATATTTTTCACAGAACTAGAACAAATAATTTCAAGATTTGTATGGAAATACAAAAAACCTCGAATAGCCAAAGCAATCTTGAGAAAGAAGAATGGAACTGGAGGAATAAACTTGCCTGACTTCAGGCTCTACTACAAAGCCACAGTCATCAAGACAGTATGGTACTGGCACAAAGACAGAAATATAGATCAATGGAACAAAATAGAAAGCCCAGAGATAAATCCACACACATATGGACACCTTATCTTTGACAAAGGCAAGAATATACAATGGAGTAAAGACAATCTCTTTAACAAGTGGTGCTGGGAAAACTGGTCAACCACTTGTAAAAGAATGAAACTAGATCACTTTCTAACACCGCACACAAAAATAAACTCAAAATGGATTAAATATCTAAATGTAAGACCAGAAACTATAAAACTCCTAGAGGAGAATATAGGCAAAACACTCTCCGACATAAATCACAGCAGGATCCTCTATGATCCACCTCCCAGAATACTGGAAATAAAAGCAAAAATAAACAAATGGGATCTAATTAAAATTAAAAGCTTCTGCACAACAAAGGAAAATATAAGCAAGGTGAAAAGACAGCCTTCTGAATGGGAGAAAATAATAGCAAATGAAGCAACTGACAAACAACTAATCTCAAAAATATACAAGCAACTTATGCAGCTCAATTCCAGAAAAATAAACGACCCAATCAAAAAATGGGCCAAAGAACTAAATAGACATTTCTCCAAAGAAGACATACAGATGGCTAACAAACACATGAAAAGATGCTCAACATCACTCATTATTAGAGAAATGCAAATCAAAACCACAATGAGGTACCACTTCACACCAGTCAGAATGTCTGCGATCCAAAAATCTGCAAGCAATAAATGCTGGAGAGGGTGTGGAGAAAAGGGAACCCTCTTACACTGTTGGTGGGAATGCAAACTAGTACAGCCACTTTGGAGAACAGTGTGGAGATTCCTTAAAAAATTGCAAATAGAACTACCTTATGACCCAGCAATCCCACTGCTGGGCATACACACTGAGGAAACCAGAATTGAAAGAGACACATGTACCCCAATGTTCATCGCAGCACTGTTTATATTAGCCAGGACATGGAAACAACCTAGATGTCCATCAGCAGATGAATGGATAAGAAAGCTGTGGTACATATACACAATGGAGTATTACTCAGCTGTTAAAAAGAATACATTTGAATCAGTTCTGATGAGATGGATGAAACTGGAGCCGATTATACAGAGTGAAGTAAGCCAGAAAGAAAAACACCAATACAGTATACTAACACATATATATGGAATTTAGAAAGATAGCAATGACGACCCTGTATGCAAGACAGCAAAAATGACACAGATGTGTATAACGGACTTTTGGACTCAGAGGGAGAGGGAGAGGGTGGGATGATTTGGGAGAATGGCATTGCAACATGTATACTAACAGGTAAGAATCGAATCGCCAGTCTATGTCCGACGAAGGATACAGCATGCTTGGGGCTGGTGCACGGGGATGACCCAGAGAGATGTTATGGGGAGGGAGGTGGGAGGGGGGTTCATGTTTGAGAACGCATGCACACCCGTGGTGGATTCATGTCAATGTATGGCAAAAATTAAAAATTAAGAAAAAACAAAAAAAAAGAAATGTCCTACTCTAGGTTAATTTCATGGTTCTCCTTCCAGATACACAACCTCATGGGAAGTAACAAAACTGCCACTTTTATCCATTCCAGGTGCTATGAAGAAAGAAAAGTATGTCAGAGAAATGAGAAAAATGATTGGTATTTCAGTTATTTTTCTTCTCTTTTAGGGCAAAGCCTGACTGACCTTCATTCATTTCTTGACTACACAGGATTCTCAAAAGCCTCTCACCTAGAAGAACCCAGACCACTAGTTTTCCTCTAACATTTGTTGCAAGAAATGTCAACTGCTTTACAGAGTACTAAGAGGCTCAAGAAAGAATAAAAAAATGAGTAGGGTGTGAAGCCAATGACAGGCTAAGCTCAAGCAACCTTCTAAAAAAAGGCAGCTCTAACTAAGGCGATTACTATTAACCAAAAAAGGAAAGAGTGTTAGTTAGCCAACAACAGCACCCTTAAACCCAGCCAAAACATTCAGCCTGCTATGGCAGTTGTATGATGTCTCAGAATAAACTGCATGCTTTCATTGCTTTCCAGCTGTACATTCATCATTTCTCAAACTGTGCCCAGGCAGAGAAAGGTGAAATCAAAAGGAAAGATTTTCAGGGGACTTTAGTGGGTTCCTCAGCAAGAATAAGGAACTGTGGCCCTTATCCTTAACATTCAAACAACAACAGTCATCAGGAGCCCTCATTCACAACTCAGCATTTTGTGCTTTCTTTCCTCTTCTTCTTTTCAGAGGGTCTCTTTTTCCACTTTCTTCTCCCTGTATTCAGTAACCAGCTCCCTACCCATGTTATGACAGGCCTGCCAGTGACACTCAGGGGCACAGCTGGCAGAATTCCATTTATTCAGTTTAACAAATTCCAATTTTATGTTCTGCTTGGTCCAGATGATGAGGATATCAACGCTCTGAGTTATATGTGGCAGACTTATTGCCCAGTGGTTCTGAGAAACTGGAAACAGCAACTACTTTGAAGAGACTAAGTCACAACTTGAAGTTCTAAGGAAATGAACCAGCTTTGAAACATATTCAAGTGACTTAGACAGATACTTTTATTTTTGGCCATGTTGCATAGTTTGTGGGATCTTAGTTCCCCAACCAGGGACTGAACCCGTGCCCTCAACAGTGGACACAAGGAGCCCTAACCACTGGACCACCAGGAAATTCCCGGCAGATACTATTATCACCTCTGTTTAATCCTTTTCTCTCACTCAAAAAGAATCAAGATCTATGCCTTGGAGTGTAACACCAGTCTACCTAAAAGCAAAAGTAGCATAATGACCTGGTAATGGTCTCTTATTTTTGTTCCCACCTTAAACTTAGCTCCAGATGAGCTGCCCTGGAAAGGACCTCCCTCAAAAACCCTCAAATGATACTCTTTATTACTTTATTTTATTAAATGCAATCTCTTCACTTCCATTCCAGGCTTTTACTCTAAATATACCCCAATTACACTGAGTAAAAAAACGAAAAGAAACAACTAAAGATTTTCTCACATGCTCATCTCTGAAGCTTTCAAGACTGCTCTTACCTTTCCCCCTGCCTGGAATATGGCCCCACTCTCTGCTGCAGGGCAAATCCCTCAAGGACTTCTGTAACTTTTCCCTACCCCCAAACCAACTTTCACTTCCTTGGAACTCCCACAGTGTTCAGCTTATGTGTTACTCTTTCCAACCTGTGTTACCGATATTTGTGAAATTGCCTCAGTCCTTTTCCCAGATTTCTTGAATCAAAGGCACCGTCCTACCGACTCTGTAACACTGGCTACACGTGGTAAACTTGACTAGACTAGGCTGATACTATGAAAACACTGACAATTGAAAGTGGACAACCTGAGATACTCAGATTCCTATAAATATGACTCAGTAAATATTTATGGAATGCCTACATTACCCAGGAAACTCTATAAGACATAAATAAAGAAGGCTCCCATCCTCCGGGGAGTGCGCTGTGGTGGAAAAAAACAAAAGACAGCAAAAAGGACCCTAAATTCCATTGGAACACCCCCATTGGTGAATTACCTGACCTTGAACAAGTCACTCTTCAGCTCTCAATTCTCTGTCAAGGAGCTCTACGAAAGGAACACTACTGCACAAGGATAAACCTACCTCACAAGAAAAAACAGAATTGTGTGAGCACGCACGCCCTGAAACGGGTACACATCCCCCAGGGGCCGTTGATCCTGACCGGGACAAAACGGGCTTGTACTGGCGGAGACGCCACGAGCCCCGGGACCGCAGCTCCGACACGGCCCGCTAAGCCGCGGGAAGGTCGCGGGCCCCACGCGCGGAAGGGGACCCTCAAAGAAGGATCCGGGTCACTAGGCTCCGCCGGCAGCCCGAACGCGACACAGGGACGACCTGGACGCACGGGCCTCACAGAGCTGGGACGAGAGACAGCGACACCCGAGCGTCAAGTCGCGCGCTGGGCCTTCTAGGCTGGACGGACTTGGAGACTCGGCGGTCAGTAACCCTTTCTTGCTGCCAAGGCTGAAGTCTGAGCCGAAGGACGTAGCCCAGCAGCGCCTTGAACCTCAGCGCTGGCGCCCCAAGCGGGGCTACGAGGGCCCCTCCCCGGAAGGGCGTCACTTCTACTTCCGGTTGGAGTGCTGATCTTGGCGCCAGGCGGACAGCAGAAGAGGTAGAGTGGCTGGGTGGGCCTAAGTGGTTCCAGGCCTGCGCCCCAGGACCCGCCTCTGAGTGGCGTGGAGCCGGGGGTTGTGCTCCACAGAGCGGGGGTTAGACGCTTGGCGGCTTGCGGTTGCACCCCGGGAAGAGGGAACGGCTTCCACGAAGCCAAGCTGTCTGAGGTAACCTGGAAGCGGCTTCCCCTTTGGCGCCGGCTCCGGAGCCGCCGAGAGACGCCTGTCACTGCTCGCGGCCGCTGCAAGGCAGCTGGGGCCGTTTCGGAGCCGGTCGGCCAGACCACCCCGGGCGAGGCCCGACGTCAGGCTCCTGAGGCCGCTCTGCACCCTTTGCGCGGGTGGCGCCCGGGCCCGCGCGGCTGAAACCGGCTCGGACACTGCCTGCAGGCCCAGTGCTCGCGGACGCGCCCCGAGTCGTGTCCACTTTCCCGCCTCCGCCGGCGTTTCTTTTACTGGCTGATGTGACCGCGGGAGAAACGAGAGTCCTCGCCTCAGAGATCAGCCTCTGTGATGCAAAAGTTCCTTAAGTGTCCCCCGTGCCCCCTGAGCCGAGTGGGCATAGGGAGCCGGCCTTTTGTAGGCTTCCGGCTTCCTGGGCAGAATTTCTGTGCCATTTCTGCTGGGTCACCTCAGGGAAATTGAGATTCACGAGGCCTCGCTCAGAGGTCTAAATGACCCTTGGAAAAGCTGAAAGTAATCATCACCAACTCACATGCTCTCCTTTTTTATCTGCTTGACATTTGGATAAACATTTTGTGAACAAGGGTCACCTGTAATTTTTCCTAGATCAAAATACACGTATAAATCTTCTGTATAGTTTTCTTTACACATCTTGGAAAGAAATGCCAAGATGAATGTTTTCAGTTAGTTGATTTCTTGTGGGGAGCCTTTTTTTTTTTTGCTTTACTTTGAGGAATATGAGATCTGAATTCTCTGAACAGGGATCAAACCCTTGCCCCCTGCACTGGAAGTGCGGTTTCTTAATCACTGGACCCGCAGGAGACTCCTTTGGGAGATGCTTTTTTCAAGAAAATAAGGCTCCAATTTTCCTAATTACTTTCCTTCTACTCTGGTCTCATAGTTTCAGCTCTGCTGGCAGTAATCACAATGGAAAGTAGCACCTCAAATGGTCCAGGAAGTGAAGGTTTCCATCTCAAAAGGATGAAGGGTAATACAAGTGTACCCACTTACCAAAGACAGAAGACTAGGATGATATGTTGACATTTTAAGAGAAACTCAAGAATATTCTCCTAATCTTTCCTTGACATGGAGAGGATGGCATAAGAAGTGCATGAGTTAAATATTTGGATAATCCCAAAACTCGTGGGAGCCAGTGGGTACTAGGTTTTTCACCTGCTAACCTTTCCTGATTTTTTTTTTTTTTTTTGAGGAGGAGAGGTGACTTATTGGAATTTGTCTTTAATAGGCTGTCTGTGTTCAGTTGGTTAATAGAAAAGGAGCAAAACACAGTCCTGGCAGTTGATTTTTAAAGTTCATTTTTCTTATAATAAGTAGCAAGTAATAAAGTTCATGTGACAATATCTTACTGACATGAGCTTGTTTCTGCTCTCAGTGCCTTAGGAAGAAGATCCTTTTATTGATTTTATTCAAAACCAGATCGGGCCTCAGTTGTCAGAGGTAGCCACTGGTGGGGTGTCTAATACAGGAGCAGAATTGTTCCTGGAGAAGAATGATGACAGTAGATCTGAAGGTGGCTGACTTCTTGAACCCTCAGATCAGAGCTCTTTGGGAGACCAAGGGACCTGTGGCAGAGAACGCCAGTCAGCATAAGAAACATGCCCCACAGATGGACAGTCTCAGTCCTGAGAGGTCTCACCAGCACTTCCGGAACTTCCTCTATCATGAAGCAGCTGGACCCCGGGAGGTAGTTGACCAGCTTCAAGAATTATGTCGTCGGTGGCTGAGGCCAGATATTCATTCAAAAGAGCAGATCTTGGAACTTGTGGTGCTAGAGCAGTTCCTGACCGTTCTGCCCGGGGACACCCAGACTCTCATACAGAAGCACCATCCACAGAGCATCGAGGAGGCTGTGGTCCTTGTAGAACACTTGCAAAGGGAAACTGGCCAAACAAGGAATGGGGTGAGGAGAAAGATTCTTGATGTGCAGTGAGATAGAGTGAAGGTGGATATATTGGGGCAGTTAATTGGGAGAAAAAATGGATTAGGCCACTATTGTATTGCTCCTTTAGCACTTGTGAAGCAGGACCTGAAAGCACAGACCCGCAGCCTTAGTCAGCCCATAGGATTCAGAGATCCTGGCAGAGACTTCCTTGGCCTTAGGGACAGAGTTGAGTTTTGCTCTTTTTGGAGCCAGGGTGTGTTGAGGGTAATGAGCCTCGTCTGGCTTGGCCAAGGAGATGGACCTCAAATTCTTAGAAACATACAAAAAGCACTAAGGAGCTGGAGAGTTCAGGGCAGATCAGAAAAGAAAGGACTTAGAGAGACCATAAGAGAGCGAAGATATGACAGAGAAGGAAAAAAATCACAAACAACTAGGGGACGACTGCTCAGGAAGGGGAAAAAGTAGAAAGAACACAGGGAAAGAAAGATTTGAAATCCCAGCAGAGTAGCTGAGAGAGGAAAGACTCTGAGGGATAGTGTCCTCTGTACCATAGGCGAGAGCCTCCACTGCCCTCTCTCAGTGGTTGCTCCTGGCTCTGCTCTGAGTGGGGATCCAGGACATGCCCTTGGGCAGGTGACAGCTCACCAGGTGGCCTCAGGCCCACTGTGAATACCTGGAGGGCACATGGTTTTTATCAAAATCATTTGGGGATAGGACAGAGCCATTACTCTTACCCGCTTTTTTCTCCATTTCATCCCCATTGTCTGTGAGAATCTTCCCAGACTATGTGGAAAATCTGGTTGACAGGACAACTTTTAAATTCAATTCCTTAATCTTTTGAGAGAATTAGAAGACAGGAGACCACTAAGGCAAGGATCTAAGTTGGGAGAGAAAGCCTGTCAAAGCAGCACGAGAACAGGTGGCCTGTGCAACCCTGTTAGTGGGCCAAACTGGGCTGAGTTCAGAGGGTGGGACTGCTGTCTTGGAGAGCTGGCAGTAACCACACCCTTTACTGGTTTCTCCCAATTTTCCCGAGTTTATGGATCGTTCTTGTGGAAAATTGGTGGCTGGTATCTCTAGGTCTTTGTGTCATTTCCTTCAGCGTCTCCCTCTTTCCCCGCAGTCTGCACTCTGCTTTTTCCTCCCTCTCCCATCAAGCCCAAACCAAAAGTCAGTTCTGTGGTAACAAGTATGGGGGTTATTTCTAGGTTGCAGTCCAGGAGCTGGGAAAGGAGGCAGTGCTCTTGGGAGAAGCAGCAGAGGCCCCAGGCTTCCAGCTGAAGCCAGCAGAGTCCCAGCCAGTGGGCATGTCCCTGGAGGAAGAAGTTTGGAATATACAGCAGGGTCTACAAGAGCCACTGAGCAGGAATACCCACAAAGAACCTGAGCCCGTATGTGAGAGGGGTAAGGATCTTCATGTTACTTTTCTCCTGGGAGGTGAGATATAATTTAAGCCAGAATGTGTGAGTACTTTCTGGTTACCCAGCCCTGTGGATCTACTAATGCAGCTACATTGGCCATTAGGATGCCCCCAGGTGGCGGGAGAATAGGTCAGGTGGGGTTGAGGGTGGAGGTTGGCCTAAGATACAGAAATCTCCCAACTGCAGAACCCTGGTAGTAACACCAGCAATTGTTTTTAGAAAAGTAAAGTTGGTCTGGCTCACCTCATCCTGAAAATACAGAAGAAATCTGAATCAGAATGGGTGGTTAGTGACAGAATGTTAATAACAATGTGTATACTACTGTGTACCAAGGAAAAAGTAATAAATGATTTAAAAACGATCTTCTACTGTACACTGGAGTCCTTGAATACTTCATTTGCAAATATGTTTAAACTTTCCCAAGGTGAACAATTTATGTCATCAGAGGAAAATAATAAAAAGAGTTTTCTTTTGTTAATTTTGCTTGTGGAAACTGCGGCACAGCCTTGTAGAGGCTGGTAGATACTTGGTTCTCATTAACAAGGAGAAAGCCATTTCTGGGCACCACATGCTTATAAGGCATCTCATCAGTCCTGAAAAAATCGGGGTCTTCTGTCTTTTAGAACTGAATATAGTGTATTAGAAACATAAGCAAGAAATATTTACTATGGCTCCATTTCACCCACAGTGGTGCCTGCTCACCGGATCCTAGCCTTTCCTGAGCAGACAGACACCAAAGACTGGACAGTGGCACCTGAGCTTGTCTTGCCTGAGTCCCAGGTGAGCTGTGCTTTCCAGATTCTTGGGCTACCTCTCCCTGCTGCCCATGACCCACCCTGCCCAGCAGATGCTCAGAGGACTTAACCCAGATTTTCTCAGGACTTTGGGCACCTGTTTGCTGATTCCTTGCCTGCTTCCTTTCTACCATCTCACTTGAAATGAATTCATGTGCTGTTAGTTCCTTTAGTGACTGGCTTACCATGCAGTTCATGGCTCAGAAGGTTGGGCCGCTTTTGAAGTGGCGAGTACCTGGCTAAAGTCCATTCTCTTCTTTAGAGCTTGTTGACATTTGAAGAAGTGGCCATGTATTTTTCCCAGGAAGAATGGGAGTTACTGGATCCCACTCAGAAGGCCCTCTACAATGATGTAATGCAAGAAAACTATGAGACTGTCATCTCTCTAGGTAAAGTTTCTTTTTCCCCTTCCCTTTGCACAGCAGTGGACTAATCTGTCCTGTTTTGGGGGTACTGAGAATGCACCCTTGTGAGAGACTGTTCTAGTAGCTGACTGGTTCTCAACTAGATGGTGTGGGCAGGGAAAAGTTACACCAGATCACCAGCAAGCTTTTAACACGTGTACATTCTCATTCCTTATCCTAAATCTTGATCCTTCTCTTTTTCCCTCAAAATCGCTCTTCTCTTATCTTTCCTTCACCCATTATTTTAGGCTAGAAACTTGTGGTCATCCTTTGCACCAATCTATTCTAACCCTTGTAGTACTAATGCATCACTAGTTCTCTTGGCTCCACTTTACCATGTGGCCTGAGTCCAACCAAGTCTCAGCTTCCTGTGCTTTAGCATTGTGGTGTAAGCAGTGGCAATCTCTAATAAGGTCCACCTCCATACTTGGCACCCCCTGCCAGCATTCCTCCCTGCCTGCAGTCTGTTCTCCACACAGCAGCCAGAATCCTTTAAAAAACCAGTTCATATCAGAACATGGCTCGACATCAAAGCCTTACCGTGATTTTTCACACATTCAAAATAAATCCAAACTTCTTATAGAGGCACCCAAGAACCCCCAAGTTCTGGCCCCTCTTCACTTTCCTCCCATCTGCCACTCCTGCCCTGCTCAGTCCTTTTTAGCCACACTGGTCTTCTTGCTGTTTCTTGAACTCACCAAACTCATTCTGACCTTTGGATCTTCTGTACCTGGCACACTGGACTCAGTACTGCATTGTATAACACCTCTAATTTTTGTCCACCTCTGAAGAATTCATGTCATTAAAGAAAAAAACAAGACTTCCTTTTCTTAACTTCACTCGTGAAAATTGAAGAGTCAACTGGGAAACCTGTCTTAGGGGCTAGCAGATGCTTGTTTAAAATGAGATAGCTATTTCTCAGTACCATGTAACACTTGTAAAGTTCTGTCTCAACTGAAAGAATCAGGATCTTCTATACTTTTGAATTAAGCCTAGGATGTTCAAAGATGGGAGGGAGAGAAATTTTCTTGTTCTTCCACAGCTGTGCCTGCTCACCAGCTCCTAGCCTTTCCTGAGCAGACAGATACCAGTGAGTGGACAGTGGCACCTGAGCTCATTCTGCCTGAGTCCCAGGTGAGCTGTGCTTTCCAGCTTCTTGGGGCTGCCTCTCCCTGCTGCCCATGACCTGCCCTGCCCAGCAGGTGCTCAGAGGTGTGTTAACCCAGATGTTCCCCCTGGGGAACTGAGTATTTCCTGGGCTGTTTGCTGATCCCTTGCCTACTCTCTACCATCTCGCTTTAAAATAATTCATGTGCTATTAGTTCCTTTAGTGACTGGCTTGCCTTGTAGTTCATGGCTTAGAAGATTGGGCTGCTTCTGTAGTGGCAAGTATTGAGCTGAAGCCCGTTCTCTTCTTTAGAGCTTGTTGACATTTGAAGAAGTGGCCATGTATTTTTCCCAGGAAGAATGGGAGTTACTGGATCCCACTCAGAAGGCCCTCTACAATGACGTAATGCAAGAAAACTATGAGACTGTCATCTCTCTAGGTAAAGTTTCTCCCCTTCACTTTGCATAGGAGTGGACTAAACTGTCCTGTTGTTGGCATACTGTGAATGCACCCTTGTGAGAGTCTCTGTCTAGTAGCTGACTGGTTCTCAATAAGATGGTGTGGGCAGGGATCACCAGATCAACAGGGAGCTTTTCCCCAGTACACATTCCTTATACTGTTGGAATTCTTGATCTCTTTTTCCGTCTAAACTTGCCCTTACATCTTTCTCATCTCTGTAAAAGGCATCCCCATTCATCGACTTGCTCAGAGCAAGCAATGTCCGGTCATCCTTTACCTTGATCTTGCCATAAGGCCCCACTAAGTCTAGCACTGTTGCTTCTGCCTCACAGTGTAGCCTGAGTGTCACATCTCAGCTTCTTGTGCTCGTAGCATCCTGGTCTCTGGTAGCAGCATCTCTATCGAGGTTCACCTCAGTACTTTCTTCCTGGCACCCACTGCCTGCCCTCTCACAGTCTGTTTCCTACATGGCAGCCAGAGTCTTTTAAAAACCTGCCCAGATCATGACATTTTCTGCTTCAAACCTTACAATAACTTCTCATAACGTTCAGAGTAAATCCAGGTTCCTTACCAAGACCCAGGACCCTCCAAGTTCTGGCCCTTCCTCATCAATCTGCTGTTGTCTCCTGCCATTTGTGCCCTTGCTCTGGACTCTAGTCACATTAACTCATCTTGTTTCATGGACTTAATGTGCTCATTTCTTCCTCCTTCCCTCTGCCTGGCCCACCTTTCTGCCTCATGACAAAATCCTCATTTTAGGGTTCTGCTCAGATGTTACTTTCTTAAGGAGATTTTTTATACAACTTTATATCTCAAGTAGCTTCACAGAAGCAGAATCTTAAAATGTTCTCTTACCCTCTCTTAGTTTTCTTCAAAATGTGTATCACTTCCTGACATTTTATTCGCTTGTCTGTTGATGTTAGATTGTTTCTCTCTGCACGAGAATATAAGCTTCATGAGATCAGGGGACTTGGTTTATTTAGCACTATGTCCCTGGCACATAGAGGGTGCCTGGTGCACCATAGCCACTCACAACGTATTTATGAGATGACTGAGTGATGAATACCTTCCATACTTGGCAGTAAGATTTTGAGAAAGTCCACTAAGTAATTCTTGTCTGTTTCCTCCACCTGGATGTGAACCAGTGAGCTATGGGAGTGGTAGAAATCTTTTCTAGTCCAGTGTTTGGTGCTTGAGAACTAAATAAAAAGTTAGTTTTATTTAGTTATTTTATTTAACTTTTACTAAATAAAAGTAATGATGGCATGTATCATTTATGCCTGATAAGCCCACCCATGGACCTTTGCATTGACTCCCCTGAACCTGGACTTATCCAGTTTAAGTCTTCCTGTTTTTGAACTGTGGTGTTGGAGAAGACTTGAGAGTCCCTTGGACCACAAGGAGATCCAACCAGTCCATCCTAAAGGAGATCAGTCCTGGGTATTCATTGGAAGGACTGATGCTGAGGCTGAAGCTCCAATACTTTGGCCACCTCATGCGAAGAGTTGACTCATTGGAAAAGACTCTGATGCTGGGAGGGATTGGGGGCAGGAGGAGAAGGGGACGACAGAGGATGAGATGGCTGGATGGCATCACCAACTCGATGGACATGAGTTTGGGTGAACTCCAGGAGTTGGTGATGGACAGGGAGGCCTGGTGTGCTGCGATTCATGGGGTCGCAAAGAGTTGGACACGACCGTGACTGAACTGAACTGAATAGTTAATAGGACTAGTGTGTGTATTTCTTGCAGCCTTTGCAGTTTGATTCTACCTTAGTAGAATGTGGGATATTCTTGGTAGCAGAAGATGGGGATCATGCACTGTATTCACATGCCCTATATCTTTTTCACTGGTCCAGCTCAGGTTTATTTCTCAGTCTCCGCTTTGCATATCCATCCACCAATGAAGTATGTTATAAACCTGATAATGAGATTTGGTGTTGTGAACTATTCAAGCATCCTTTGCTGTTCCTGAAATAGTTTGAAATTAGTGAACTGTTGTTAAGTTACCAGTCTTTGACCTCAGTTTTTCTGTTTCACAGCATTATTTGTGCTCCCCAAACCTAAAGTCATCTCCTGTCTAGAGCAAGGAGAAGAGCCATGGGTTCAAAGACCCCTGGAGTTCAAGGACAGTTCTCAAGAGCTGCCTACAGGTAAGTAGACCATGGGAAGAAGGGAAATGTGCCATGATAGGAATCTTTGTAAGGATTTCAAATTTTACAGTTCTGCTTATCTATTTTTTTAAAAACTAGTGTTTGTCCAGTTTTTCTCTTCATTTACTGTGGCTTACTTGCTCTGACATATAGTAAGCTGTTTCTCACATTTATTCCAGCAGGGCTGAAGCTTAGAAATGACACTGAAAATATTCAGTCTCTATGTCTTTCTGACTTAGAAATACAAGCACCAGTAGCTATAGCATCAAGAAAGGCCAGATTGAAAGTTCCCCAGAAAACAATTGGCAAAGAAAATCATGGTGATGTGCATAGGGTGGGGAAATTGCACCGAGATTTTCCGGTGAAGAAAAAAAAGAAACTTTCAGCCTGGAAACAAGAGCTGCTGAAACTTATGGATCTTCAGAAGAAAGAACGTGCAGCAGAGAGGCCTTTTAAATGCCAGGAATGTGGGAAAAGCTTCAGAGTTAGCTCTGACCTCATTAAGCACCAGAGAGTTCACACAGAAGAGAAACCATATAAATGTCAACAATGTGATAAGAGGTTTAGGTGGAGCTCAGATCTTAATAAGCACTTAACAACACACCAAGGAATAAAACCATATAAATGCTCATGGTGTGGGAAAGGCTTCAGTCAAAAGACAAATCTCCACACACACCAAAGAACTCACACTGGAGAGAAGCCCTTTACTTGTCATGAATGTGGGAAAAAATTCAATCAAAATTGCCACCTTATTAAACATCGGAGAACTCACACAGGTGAGCAGCCTTACACCTGTAGCACGTGCAGGAGAAACTTCAGCAGACGCTCAAGCCTTCTTAGACACCAGAAACTCCACCAGTAAAGGGAAGTTTGTTCAGTGTCCTCAGTCTAAAGAAATTTATCAAGTGGAGCTTGACTTTAAAGTAAAGAAAAATACAAAATTATGAAGCATGAAGAATTTTTCATCAGGAAACTTTGAGATATAAACATGTTTCATAGAAGGAATCAAGGTTCACTCTTCAAAAGATTTGTTAGTAGTTGCACTACTTGCTGTTTTTACTAAAAGCTTCCAGGGAATTCCTTAGCAGGAGAGGTGTTCTAAGAACATTCTGAGTAAAGCAAAAAGCTGTTTGGGGCTTGTATATAGCAAAACAGCAAATTCAGCTTTGCATAGCAGATACAGCTATGAAATAATCTTGTTTGGCCACAGAGGTAAATATTGTTGGTTTGCATTGATTTTCCAAGGCACTCAAACTTAATATGATGGAAACATTTGTATTATAGCATGATCTTCCAAAACAAAAAGCAATAATATGCATGTTAAGTTGCATACCATTGTCTTCCAGGTTTGCCAGTTTCCATAATCTCATGGGCAGAAATGAATTCTAATGTAAAACTTTTGAAGAACCAAATTGTATTTTCTTAACTGTCCCATCATTGGGTGTTATTCACAAATTTGGACATTGAGTACCTTGTTTAACTTTTTAGCAAATTCAGTTCTTGAATCCTATTAGTACAGTTTTTACTCAGATGAAATATTTTCTTCAGCAATATCGATTCTGTCTAGATGAAGTGATCACTATTTTATGCCTCTCTGCCTGTGAATTAATCACTATTATGCCTCTTAAAAAGGGAGAGCACCTCTAAGAAGGAGATAAAATGGAAACCGGTTGTAATCTTTGGCCATGTAAAGAAGAACTTTTTGCAGTAAAAGAAACTAGACTCTTTATATCACAATATCAATAGGATAAAACAGCCATGAAAATGAGCACTTTTTTTCAAGGTCTAAATGGAAATTATTGGGAATTCAGGATCATCTTCTCAGGTTTTTATCTGTTTGCATTTTAATTTGGTTTTTGTTTCTTGTTAAGAACAAGGAGAAAGTTACATTTGTGTAGGAACTAGAGTGTTTTCTGCACCAGGATCTTGTGGCTCCCTGGGCATGTTATTCTGGGAATCCAGTAAGCTGGAGACCAAGTTCCCAAAAGGGGAACTAATGCTGGGTGGCAGGCAAGGATGAGCAAATGCACCTCTACATTGGTTAACTTACACTGTAACTGTTAAGCAGGCAAGGGCATCCTACTTCTGTTTTCTCCATCCTTTCAGGTAACAGCCTTAGGTTAGGAATTTGATAGACTGCTAGAAATCTCCTGAGGTTGTGCGTTTTCTTGTAACTCCCCCTTTTATCTGCTCAATGATGCAGGTATGTTCCTGGTAGAGCATTTAGGTGTAATCAGGAAGGAGTTAAATTATCTCTCCCAAATCTCTGACTTTATAAAGTAAGGAAATTAGGCTTAAAGAGATCCAGAGGCTTGTTACAACCACATAGTTAGTGGATCTGTGGGCTGTCACTTAGCTGCATCAGTCAGGCCTGAAGGCAGGATCAGCAGGACTGATCTATATGTTGTTCTGGTCCAGCCAGCCTGGATGATATTGTTCCTAGCTAGTAAAACATGCCTGTTTCTTGATTGGTTACTGACACATTCTTAAATCTCTATTTTCTCTGTGAAATAGAGATAATGCTTAACTCAGGGTTCTCTGGGGATTAGAGGGATTGATGAAGGAAAAGCACCTGATAATCTGACTGATAGTGGGGTCTCAGACACTGTACACATCCTTCTCTTTCCTCTGATCCACAGTGGTGTGTTGGGTAGACTGACCACATTGAAGGAGCAGATCCATTTGTGGCTGTTGCAGCTTCTTCCAGGAGCTGAGCACTTGTGGTGGTGGTTTGCTCAGTTGATTTGTTCCTTGGCTTCAGCGCTTTATGGTGTAAGCCACCTGACCTGTTGATGTGTCTTTCTCAGCAGAATTTCATTATCTTCCCTAAGATGAACTCTAGCAAGTATTATTTCCTAAGTGCAGGTAGCTTTGCAGCTCTGGTCTGTATGGATCTTACTGAACATCCTTGGTCTTAAACCCCTGGGACTCTTGTCTCTTCTCCCAGTATATACAGGTTTGGATTTCTTGCTGGTGCTACATTCATTCATTCAAGTTAATGAAATCCTGTTATGCACCCAGGTACTCTTCTAAAGTAAGGATACAGTAGTGGACAAGGATACAAAATGCATATCCTCATGGACCTTGTATCCTAGTGAACAAAAAGAAGGGAATGGTTAGCTGTTTTTGTTTCTTGCAGTTAGGGTCCAGAGAGTTTTGAGCAGTGGATTGTGTGCAGATGTCTCACTTCTTGGCTGAAACATTTATTTGTTGGTGCAGGACCCTAATGCTGTCTTTTCCTGCCTCAGCCATGTAAGCTTATAGAGAGAGGAGACAAAATTCAGAACAGTCTGGAATGCCGAGCACCCAACATTGGGGAGCAGTACCTGTTCTGGAGAGTTCCCTAGACCTGTAATGGACTTTGTAGGAAGGATTAATAAACTTTTGTTCTGTTAAAACACTGGGATGTTGGTGCTGTGTGCTTCTGCAGCATAACCTGGCCTGTCTTGTTGGAAACATTAGAACAGATCCAGCACTTGCTGGATGGCACATGTAACCCAGTAGGTTTGACAGTCTTCTTGAAACAGGAGAAATGTGAGCCTTAGAATGAAGCCAACACCACAGCAGACAGAGCAGGGTGATAAACACTCAGGTTTTAGAGACACCATTGAGCTGTAGGATCAAGCATCACCTGATACCTAGAATTGCACTGGACTTTTCAGCTACATAAATCTATACATTTCTTATTATTTAAGCCAGTGTGATTGGCATTTCTGTTCATTGTAACTGAAATAACTCTAATATAGAGAGCAATAACTGATTTAAGATAATATATGTAGGAGAGGAACAGTGTTCTTACATATATACTTATTTAATTCTTTCATTATGAAATTTATCAAAATATCTAAAGTAGAGAAAATAATATGACCCTTATATAGGCTTTAACAGTTTTGCCAGTTTTTACATTTACCTACTCCAGTGTTTTGTTTTTATTTTGTTTGGGATGGGTGTGTTTTACAATATTTGAATATTTGGAATATTTTGTTTTGGAATATTTGAAGCCAGTCTCAGACATTATGACATTTCATGCATAAACAGTTTCTTTGTTAGAGATAAAGAATCCTAGATAGTCTCTGCCCTAATCCGTCTATGAGAAAGAATTCCCAGTCAACAGAGGCTGTCTCCACATGGCACAAGCTTAACTGAGAACATGGGAGCTGTCTTTTCTTCCCTCAGAGGGCTACCAGAACTTGACCAACAGCTTCTCAATATGACTCTGTAAGAGGACCCTCTTGGTCTCCTCCACACCCCACGGTATTCATTTATGAGAACCAACAGGCAGCCCTAATGCCTGATAATTATAAGGGTGGTCCACAAGGAATCCTAGATTCCTGTAGTGATCACCTGAGCAACTTATTAAAAATTGAAACTTCATGATCAACTGCTAACTTTTAACAAGCCCCAATGTGATTTACTCATTAAGAGTTCAGTAGTAATAGTTAATTGTTGGTTTCCTAGAAGCCATCAAAGAACAAAATAATTGTAATTACTCTTTAACATTTTCATATGGGACATTTACCCTGAAGCTCAAAAAGTGCCCTCATTTACCTACTTTTCATTGGTGTTCTTTCCTTTTTTCTTGAAATAATGTGTAAATGAATGCTAAAAATACTATAGTAAAAATGCTTTTTACTATAATTTGTAATCTACTTCCTTCTAAGCATTCCTGTTTGATTGTATTTTTTACAATTAGCATTTAACCATAACATTTCAATAACTGCTAAGATGAAAAATGAAGTGGATATTTAATATTCCTATTCTAGTTTCCTCCTTATTTGGTACCATACATTCTCTTAATGAAGTTTCTCTCCTTTTTTTGTGGTTGGTGTCCACTTGTTCCCTTGATCCCCTTTCTGTTGTTCTGAGGTTATTATTCTGTGCTTCAGCAGTCAGTGTTCTAATAGTCAAGAAGTGTGGTGCAAACTACTTTGACAGATGCCTTCATGGCCAGTTCAGCTTACCTTACTTTATAACTATTGACTTAATCAACAGAGTGTTTTTTGCAACCAGTCCTGGTGCCATAAGCTAGGATTTATCACCTTTAATTCCCAAATTGATGTATTAACCGTGCTGCCAAAAACTAGTTCTGTCTTTATCTCTGCCTGTGGATGTTTGCTCCCTAAAACTGTTAGAGAGATATGTACTGTGAATGTTCATTTATTCATTCAACATCAGATATTGATATAGAGCACTTATGTGCCAGGAGCACTGTTTTAGGTGCTGAGATTTTATGTTTATGAACATTTTTGGTTTTGCATTTTTGCTTCTAAAGAATGCTGGATTGGGGATAAAGTGGGCATTCTTTAGGCTCCTTCTCCATGGTTTAAACAATTTGTATAATATTTGTTGTATTCATTTGTTTGGCACTTTGGCTTTCCATGGTCAGTTTCCCACTCTCCCTTACCTTCAAGACCAACCACAGCTTCCCGAAAACAGAATAGGAAAAACACAACTCTACTGTCTTACATACCTTAATGTTTTTTTGGTTTTTTTTAATGTGGTTGGGTTGATTTAAGCTCTTTACATTTTGAGAGTGAATTTGCACAATTTGGAGAGCATCTCCAATAATTTTTAAGAAAATATTATAAGTAGAGACATAATTAGAGCATTAGAGCAGAAATAAGAAATCTAGATACATTCTCAGTAAGTCATGAAGACAGAAAGCCAACTCCTATGAAAAGTTGGGCACTTTAGTATATCACCAATTATATCCTACTTGCCAAAAGAGTATTTTTAAAGCTTGTGTCAAGTTTTTATAACTACAAACCCCTAAATGATGAGAAACATCATCTCAGGAAGCATTACTTGACACTAAAGAAACTCAGTGGTAGAGAGATTATTATTGAAGAATTTGAGTAGACATTTCTCACAATAAGATATACAACTGGCCAGTCAGCATATAAACAGGCATTCAAAATCATTAGCCTTCAGGGAAATTCAAATCAAAATCACACTGAGTGAGTTCCCTGGCAGTTCAGTGGTTAAGGCTCTGTGCTGTCACTACCAAGGGCCCAGGTTTGATCCCTAATTGGGAAAATAAAATCTCACAGTTCACCAAAGAAACAGAAAAACATTGAGATACCACTTAACCTCCCCTAATATGGCTATAATCAAGATTAATACATGTTATCAAGGATGTGAAGAAATTAGAACCCTCATACACTGCTTGTGGAAATTTAAATTGTACAGCCATTGAAGAAAACATTTGACCAGTAACTTCAAAAGTTAAACGTAGAATTTCCATTTGTCCCAGCAATTCAGCTGTTAAGCATTGTATATACCCAAGAGAAATGAAATCTTATGTCCACAAAAAACCTTATATATGAATATACATAGCAGCATTATTCACAGTGGCCCTGAAGTAGAAAGGGCCCCTAAATCTAACAACTGATAAATGGATAAAAAATGTTATAGTTGTACAATGGGATATTATTAGCAATATAAAAATAATGGAAATATGGTACATGCTATAACATGGATGAATGTTGAAAACATGCTAAGTGAAAGTAGTTAGACATAAAAGTTCACATGTATTACATATCAAGAATAGACAAATCTTTAGAGAGCAAAAGTGAATTAGTATTTTCCAGGAACTGGAAGCTGCAGGGGGTCGAGTTTGCTAAAGATACGGGGCTTTTTCAGGGGATGATGAAAATGTTCTGAAATTAGTGATGATGAAATGTAAATATACTAATAAACTGATGAATTAAATACTTCAAATTGTGAATTTTATTATGTATCTTATATCACAATTTAAAAAGTGACAAGGGATGTAAGTATGTATCATAATGCTGTTTTGATCTGCATTTCCTTAATGACAAGTATACTTCCAGTATTAATACTAGCAGGTGGGACAGGGAAGAAGATTGTGGACAACAAAAAAAGGAAAATAAAATATAGGCTTTGAAAAGAAGTAAACTAATTTATGAAGATTTGCAGAGGCAGGGGTTAGGTGTCAGAGTGGAGAACCAGTAATATAGGAAAGAAAGAATATTGTATAAAGATTGGAAAAGCACTAGAAAAACTAATAGTATTAGGGTTCCAGCTCTGGGTAAGTTGAAATAAGCATGCTTCACCTTTTTTCTCACATAGACAACAACCCTAAAATCTGGGTAAAATGCATGGAGCAGCTATTTGAGAACTTTATTAATCGCAGGTGAATTGGAGAACAACAGTAGAATTCAAAGCATCACAGAACTGATAGTGAATTTACAATTTATGTTCTCTGATATTCCTTTACCTCAGATTAGCACAACTAGCAACCTGGAAATGAACACTAGTAACATGGAGACAAAAATACAACATTTATTTATGACAAACTCAGGGAACTAGGAAAAGAATGGAACTTCTTCAACCTATAAAAGAGCATCTATTTTTATAATTAATTTTCCCACAGCTTGTGGGATCCCAGTTTCCTGGTCAGGGGTTAGACCCATGGCACTGAAAGCACCAAATCCTAATCACTAGGTCACCAGGGAACTCCCAAAGAGCATCTACTTTTTAAAAACCCATTGTAAGCACCCCGCCCCTGTACACTGAGACTGCGGAGATGCGCTGAGGAGCGGAGGTGAGCGTGCAAAGCCGCTTCGCCCCTCATAGTCCAGGAGCCCGGCCAGGCCCTGCTGCAGGGAATATGTACTTTTCCATTCCTGAAACCGAGTCACGCAGCGGGGAGAGGGGCGGCTCAGCCAACGTGGTTTATAACATTCACGTGAATGGAGTCCTGCACTGTTGGGTGCGCAACACCCAGCTCCTGGGGCTGCTCGAGCAGCTTCGGAAGGAATATGGGGCCAGTGTGCTTCCTGCATTTTCCCCAAAGAAGCTTTTGGCTTTGACACCGGCTGAGGTGAAACAGGAGAGAGCAGTTAGAGAAGTATATGCAAGCTGTTCGGAAGACCCATTGCTTGGGAGCAGTGAGACCTTCAGTAGTTTACTGCGTCAGGCACAGCAGGAGATACAACACGTCCTCACAGAAGAGATCTCTTTGGAAATGCTGCTCGGCAACAGGCAGAAAGTTCTGATCAACATGCTAACTTCAGATCAGACTGAATATGTCCTGGAGGGTGTGGCTGCAAAGCTGGATATTCCAGATGACTTGATCGGCTACTTCAGTCTCTTTCTAGTTGGAGAAAAATAGGATGGAGACTTTTTGTTTGTATGGAAGTTGCAAGAGTTTGAGTTGCCTTATGTGTCTGTTACCAGTCTTCAGAGTGTGCTAAGGAAGAGTTATTTGGACTCTACCTGTGATGACAATGTCATGGAGAACCGGGCTGGCCTGAACCTGCTTTATGCTCAGATGGTAGCAGACATTAAGCGTGTGTGGATCCTGGTCGCCAAGGAACAGTAGTAGCTCAAATCACTGCAGGAGGTCTCCAAGAAGGAGTTCCTGCTGCTGGCCCAGACACTGCGGCACTATGGCTACTTGCGCTTCAATGCCTGTATGGCTGACTTACCAGAGAAGGACTGTCCCTCTGGTGGTGGTGAGCGCAGGCAACAGTAAGGCTCCGCCTGCCTGGCCAGCAACTCCGTGAAGTCTCCTTCCCGGTCACCCGCATGCGATGCTGGTGGGTCACCTCCTCTGTGCCACTGCCCAGCCGAGGCACAAGCAGCCTCGGCCAGGGTGAGGTGCACCTGGAATTGGCTTTTGAATACCTCATGAGCAACGACCAGCTACAGTGGGTCACCATCACCAGCCCCCAGGCTATCATGATGAGTATCTGCTTGCAGTCCATGGTAGATGAACTGATGGTGAAGCAATCTGGCGACAGTATCAGGAAGATGCTGCACTGGCTGGTGGGGGGCACCCTGAGATGCTCAGCCAGCAAGCAAGCCGTGAAGTCACCACCACTGCTTGAGTCACCAGATGCCACCCAGGAGTCCATGGTCAAACTCTCAAACAAGCTGAGTGCTGTGAGCCTGCAGGTGATTGGCACTCCCAGTACAGATGCCAGTGCCAGTGCTGTCCACGGCAGTTTCGCCTTCAAGGGCATTGGAGACGAGTACCTGTGATCTCCAGCGCTCGGATGTCTGCCCTTTGCCCTGGGGGAATGTTCAGAAACTAGCCCTGTGCCTGTATCCCACCCTGCCTCCCAAACAGGGAGCATTTTCCTTTGTCTTGTCCCCTTTTCTCTTCTCAGCCAGGGGCCTCCTAACCCACCTCTTTTTCCCCCTCTCTCCCCCATCCTAGGGCTGGCTACACAAAGGATCACCTAGAACTGGCCCTCAATACCAAATTAGCATGTAATATTTTGCACAAAGTCCACGGGACCATGGCTACCTGCCTGGGGAGGAACTACAGTTCCCTCCAGGCTGCTTCTGGCTTCTGGGGGCCATGAGCCAAGGGGATGGGCAGAGGTCTGTGTATGATCTGGCCCAGCTCCCCGTCATTAAATTCAGCCTGATTGCTGCCTAAAACAAACAAACAAACAAACAAAACCTATTGTACATATCACACTTAATTGTCAGAGACTGAATGCTTTCCCTCTGAGATAAGGAACAAAACAAGAATACCCACTCCTGTCACTCCTGTTTAGCATTGTACTGGAAGGCTTGGCCAGTCCAATCAAGAAAGAAAAGGAAATATAAAACAGCCAGATTGGAAAGGAAAAACAAAACGCTCTTATTCACAGGTGACATGATTGTCAATGTAGAAAATCCTAAGACCCTACCAGAGTTTCTGGAGTAAGTACATTTTGTAAGATCGCATGATGCAAAGTCAACAAATTCTCTTTCTATACACTGGAATTAATATAGTTTACAATAGCTTCAAAAAATTAAATAGTTATAAACCTAGTGAAACATGAAGTCAAACAAGTCCTAAATAAATGGGAGGAATTAACCATGTTCATCTGTTTTGATCTTTACAGTGTTCCTGTTTACTGTATTCATTTTATAGATGATGAAACAAAGCGCGAGAGAGATCCACTGGCTACCACAGCTAATTATTTGCAGACAACAAGGTTCCCAAGTCTCTAGGTTTCTGACGTCCTAGGATATCTTCCTGCATTTATTTATTTAACTAGCTGAGCAGGGTCTTAGTTGCTGCAAGTGAAACTCTAAGTTTCAGCACGTGGGATCTTTTAGTTGCGGCGTGTGGGCTCTAGCCCTCCTGCCAAGGGTCGAACCCCACACTCCCTGCATTGGGAGCGCAGAGTCTTTAGCCACTGGACCACCAGGGAATTCCCTGCCTCCCTATTTAGACAGCAGGGTAACTGGATGGCTATATTGACAGGAAAGAGGTGGGTGGGGGAGAAAGGGACAGAATTGTGTTTGATTATGGGAAGAAGTGAAGGAAGAGCAGTGATTCTCGGTAGTAGTAGTACTACTGTCACTGTCGTCTGTAAACGGAGGGAGAACAGGTGCTACAAGGACGCTTCAAAATAAGAGAAGGGGAAGCGCCCAGTCAAACTGAAAGGTAGTAACCAATAGGAGGGAATAACAAATAAGCGGTTTAAATAGGTTAGGACGCAACGAGGATCCCGTCTTCTCATTGGGTAAAACTGCTGTCGATTAGCGAAGGGGCGGAACCAGACGGGGAGGGCGCTGCGTGTTCCATGGCGCTGTTTTCCGGCTTAGCCTTTGCGCATGGCGCCAGACCTTCTGTAAAAAGTCACGGCTTGCACGGTGGCAGCTTCCGGCGGCGCTCTGGGAAAAACAGTCTGGTGCTTGACTGACTGGGTTGAGGGCAGTTTTCCCGGTGGGGAGACTCTGCGGCTCCGTCCTCTCTGAGGCTGTAGTAGTGTCTCGGATCCTTGAACGGAAAGACACTCAGTGTCCATGAGCTACAACCTCCTCTGTTTGGAGAGGCCTGGGAACGCGGAAGCCTGGTGTGTGGGCCCTTTCGCCCTTCGCCCTGTCCCTCACTTTCCCCGTGAAGTCGCCTTTGAAAGGCCCTGAGCCTCTTGTTCTTGTGATTTACGCGAATAAAGCACTGGTTCACCAAGGCCTTATGGCACTCATGTGCTGGGCAGGGGGGACATAAAGACAGTTCAAAACTCCATGTCTTCAGAGAGCGCCCAGACTATGGAGTAGATTACCCCGCAGAAACAAATTCTGGTGTTTAGGTGGGTAATGTAGCTGAGCAAGGGCTGTGTACCTGTGGCGCAGAAAGCCAAACTGACCGCAGGTGTTGCATAATAGAGGCGGGGCGCGCAAGACAACAAACACCTGTCCAGCCCCCAATATTAATAATGCTGAAGTTCAGAAATCCCACCTTAGAGCCATAGGAGTGAAAACGAAAGGGAGACCGATCTCAGGGACATCTCAGCCGAAACCAATTTTTATCTTCGTTTGTACTCTTAATAATGCTTAAGTATTGGACACCCAGTCAGGAAACCAGGTGTGAAGACCCTAGTCGTCTTTTGTCTTTTTTCACCCATTTATTCATTTGCCAAATGTTTATTTTAGGACTAGACACTTCTTGAGGTGCTGCGATTCACCAATGAAACAAATTACCCACTCTTCAAGAACCTTACATTCTGTGGGGATGACAGACGTTAAACCTATTAATAAAGGTCAAATAGTGAGATATGCTTAAAATTCCTATAAGGTGGTACTTCTCTCACACCAACCCAGACCATTTACTCTGCACCTTCTAAGTGCCAAGCACTGGGCCAGATGCTATACAAATAGCGTTTCTAATCTTTTTCTCTGTGCTGCATGGTATTGTTATGCTCAGATGAGAAATAGAGGCATAGAGAATTTCAGTATTTTCCCCAACATCATTAGTATGGGTTGAGCTGGGACTGGAAACTGTAGTTGATGGTCAAGCCCTGTTTCATTTCCATTAGGTAACTCATCTGTCAGCCTGATTATACCCACGTTGTGGGGATTGAATTTGGCAACTTGGAGAGCTCCCACCAGCTCTTTCACGCTCTCCCGTTATCAGCAACTGCTGGGCCTCACAAGCTTTCAGCCAGCTCTGGGAACCTTGGTCATGATGGTTGGACCCCAAGCTGCATTCAGGTATAGGATCCTGGAGCTGAAAGTAATTCATGATGGTTCTGCACAGGGAGATCCAAACCTGGGTGAGAAGTGAAGCACTGAGAAGGTAGTGAGCTTGGTGCAGCATCTGGAGTGAGAACCCAGCAGAGGAAGGCATGGTGAGAAAGGGAGCATGGAAAGAGAATGGAAATCAGATTGGAGATGGCCTCAGTGAGGGGACAGGCAGTTGAAAAAAGGTGGAGAAGCTTAATTTAGCTTCTGCTTAAGCACTTGTTTTCCTCATCTGTGTCCATGCCAGTTTTTTATTTTTGTTTCGCCACGCTGTGCAGTATGTGGGATCTTGGTTCCCCAACCAGGGAGCAGACTTGTGCCCCCTGCAGTGGAAGCGCAGAGTCCTAACCACTGGATTGCCAGGGAAATTTTCATTCCTGATTTTAGGAGAACAGATTTCCTTTTCCCCTTTGAAGGAAGGAGGGAGAGTTCTTAATGGATCTTGGTTGCAGAGAACAAAGGAAGGGAGGTATCTGTCCCCGTAGAACTCAAGCTTTCTCCCCACACATTATAATGATCCAAGCCATCTCTGTAAGTGTGAATCTTCTGGTTCTTGACGTGTCTTATAAGACAGAGGGATTGCAGTGCTCAGTCAGCTGTGGGAACTTTGATTGCATCTCAGTGGCTAGCTTGCACCTCTCACAAAGCAGATTAATAAGACAAAACTGCCTTTGTGAAAATTACTATCTTATTTTAAATGGAATTAGAGCTCAAAGGAGCAGATATCATGCCCCACCTCTAGACATCAATTTCATCAGCAACAGGAAGAAGGTTTACTTTTCTACCCACCAGAAGAATTTCTCCTGGCCCAGCAAAAGACCTGCCAATGGGAGATTGCCAAAATTCAGCCAATGAAAACCCACTACACTCCTAACTCCCATTTTCCTCCTCTGATTCTTGAGTCACGCTCGCCAGACTTGCTAACGGTTGCGAGTTTACATATTCCAACCCTAAATTGTCCCCAAATTAATTTTTCTGACAAAAATAACAGGCTATTTTATTGTTTTAGGTAAACACCAGGTACTGGAGGAGGCTGTGAGAAGCGGCGGGAGCCCAGCTCGGGTACCGGCAGGGATGGTGGCCGCACCCGGCGGGACGATGGGTTACCGCCCGCCACCCGCAGCGATGGAGGAAGAAATGGCCGCGAGAGGGCGGCGCCCATGCAGGGACCCCAGGCTCCAAGGGCCTGAGATTACGTGGCGTCAACTCTTTACCGCTGACAGGCTGCTCCCTCAGTTGCAGCCGTGATAAAGCAATGGGCGGTGCAGAGCCCTCTCCGGAAACACGTCACTTCCCCTTCCGGTTGGCCGGGTTTTCCGGCCCAGGGGACTCTAACTGGAACCCGGCATTCCCTTCTTCCCCCCGCCTCTAGCCTCTGAGTGGCGCGCTAGGCGGCGAGGCGAGGGCAGTCCTCCTCAGAGCCGCCGTTAAACTGGAGGCGACTTGCGGTTGAGCCCTGGGAAGAGGGAGCGGCTTCTGCGAAGCCAGGCCGTCTGAGGTAACTTAGAGGCGGCTTCCAGTTCGGCACCGGCTCCGAAGGCGCCGAGAGACCCCCGCCGCTGCTGGGCAGCCGGGGGCGTTTGCGAGCCGGGCAGCCGACTGACCGGGGCTAGGCCCGCCGTCAGGCTCCTGAGGCTGCTTTCTGCACTCTTTGCGCGGGTGGCGCCCCGTGCCGCGCAGCTGGAGGCCTCTCGGATACTGCCCGTAGGCCCAGTGCTCGCGGGCGCACCCCGCGTCTTGTCCACTTTGCTGCCTCTACCGGTGTTTCCTTTACTGGCTGATGTGACATTCATGCACTGGAGAAGGAAATGGCAACCCACTCCAGTGTTCTTGCCTGGAGAATCCCAGGGACGGGGGAGCCTGGTGGGCTGCCGTCTGTGGGGTCGCACAGAGTCGGACACGACTGAAGCGACGCAGCAGCAGCAGCAGTGACCGCGGGAGAAACCAGAGGCCCAGGCTCAGAGATCAGCTTCTGTGTTGCGAAAACCTGTTTAGTGTCCCGTGCGCCCTCTGAGCCGGCCGGCCATCGGGAGCCGGACGTCTGTGGATACCGCGGCTTCCTTGGCAGAATTTCTGTGCCCTTTCTTCTGGTTATCTCAGGGAAAGTGGGACAGACAGCTCTTTCCCCCCACCCCCACCAGCATCGCTTAGAGGTCTAAAAGACCCTTGGAGAATCGAAAGGAATCAGTAGCAGTTGAATGTAATTAATCTCTTGACTGTGCTGGGTCTTGAAGCGTGCGGGCTCTTTGTAGCCGGTGGGCTTTCCCTAGTTACCTGTTAGACTCACTTGCCCTGGGGCGTGTGGTATCTTTGTTCCCTGACCAGGGATCAAATCCAGGTCCCCTGCAGTGGAAGGCGGATTCTTAACCCCTGAACCACAGGGAAGTCTCACCACTTGACATTTGAATAAACAGTTTGTGAACAAGGCTCAGCTTTAGTTTTTTCCTAGGTCAAGAGAAACTTAAAATACGGATATAAATCTTCTACATAGTGTTTTTTTATATGTCTTGCAAAGAAATGCCAAAATAAATGTTGGAACAACTAGTTATTGAGGGATGCTTTTTCAGAAGAATAAGGCTCTATTTTCCTAATTACTTTCTTTCCGCTCTGGTCTCATTGTTGCAGCTCTCCTACAAGTTTTGATACAATGGAAAGAAGCACCTCAAAAGGTCCAGGAAGTGAAGGCTTTCATCTTCGCAGAAGGACAAAGGTTATAGAAGTTGTATCTGCTTATTAAAGACAGACTAGGACAATATGTTAAAATTTAAGACAAACTCAGAATAGTCTCCTGATCTTTCCTTAACAATAGAGAATGACATAGGAAGTTTTTCAGTTAAATCTTTGGATAATCCCTGAACTCCTTGGAGCCAGTGGGTATTAATTTTCTCATCCATGTATTTTTTCTGATTTTTTTTTAAAGGCAAAGTGATTTGTTGGAATTTGTCTTCAGTAAGCTATGCTGTATTAAGTTGAATAATAGAAAGTAGAAAAACATAGCCCTGGCAGTTGATTTTTAAAGTTCATCTTTCTCATTATAACTAGCAGATAGTAAAGTTCATGTGACAGCATCTTACTGACATGCACTTTTTTCTGCCCTGAATGCCTTAGGAAGAAGATTATTTTATTGATTTCGTTCAGGATCAGACTGGGCCTCAGTTGTCAGATCTGGAGCTGGTGGTGTATCCAGCACAGGAGCAGAATTGTTCCTAGATCAAAATGATGACAGTAGATCTGAAGGTGTGTAAGTACTTGAATGCTCATTTCAGGGCTCTGTGGGAGACCAAGGGACCTGTGGCAGAGAACGCCAGTCAGCATAAGAAACATGCCCCACAGATGGATAGTCTCACTCCCGAGAGGTCTCACCAGCACTTCCGGAACTTCCTCTGTCATGAAGCAGCTGGACCCCGGGAGGCTGGTAACCAGCTCCAGGAATTATGCTGTCGGTGGCTGAGGCCAGATATTCATTCAAAAGAGCAGATCTTGGAACTTGTGGTGCTAGAGCAGTTCCTGACCATTCTGCCCGGGGACACCCAGATTCTCATACAGAAGCACCATCCACAGAGCATCGAGGAGGCTGTGGTCCTTGTAGAACACTTGCAAAGGGAAACTGGCCAAACAAGGAATGGGGTGAGGAGAAAGATTCTTGATGTGCAGTGAGATAGAGTGAAGGTGGATATATTGGGGCAGTTAATTGGGAGAAAAAAGGATTAGGCCACTATTGTATTGCTCCTCTAGCACTTGTGAAGCAGGACCTGAAAGCACAGACCCGCAGCCTTAGTCAGCCCATAGGATTCAGAGATCCTGGCAGAGACTTCCTTGGCCTTAGGGACAGAGTTGAGTTTTGCTCTTTTTGGAGCCAGGGTGTGTTGAGGGTAATGAGCCTCGTCTGGCTTGGCCAAGGAGATGGACCTCAAATTCTTAGAAACATACAAAAAGCACTAAGGAGCTGGAGAGTTCAGGGCAGATCAGAAAAGAAAGGACTTAGAGAGACCATAAGAGAGCGAAGATATGACAGAGAAGGAAAAAAATCACAAACAACTAGGGGACGACTGCCCAGGAAGGGGAAAAAGTAGAAAGAACACAGGGAAAGAAAGATTTGAAATCCCAGCAGAGTAGCTGAGAGAGGAAAGACTCTGAGGGATAGTGTCCTCTGTACCATAGGCGAGAGCCTCCACTGCCCTCTCTCAGTGGCTGCTCCTGGCTCTGCTCTGAGTGGGGATCCAGGACATGCCCTTGGGCAGGTGACAGCTCACCAGGTGGCCTCAGGCCCACTGTGAATACCTGGAGGGCACATGGTTTTTATCAAAATCATTTGGGGATAGGACAGAGCCATTACTCTTACCCGCTTTTTTCTCCATTTCATCCCCATTGTCTGTGAGAATCTTCCCAGACTATGTGGAAAATCTGGTTGACAGGACAACTTTTAAATTCAATTCCTTAATCTTTTGAGAGAATTAGAAGATGGGAGACCACTAAGGCAAGGATCTAAGTTGGGAGAGAAAGCCTGTCAAAGCAGCACGAGAACAGGTGGCCTGTGCAACCCTGTTAGTGGGCCAAACTGGGCTGAGTTCAGAGGGTGGGACTGCTGTCTTGGAGAGCTGGCAGTAACCACACCCTTTACTGGTTTCTCCCAATTTTCCCGAGTTTATGGATCGTTCTTGTGGAAAATTGGTGGCTGGTATCTCTAGGTCTTTGTGTCATTTCCTTCAGCGTCTCCCTCTTTCCCCGCAGTCTGCACTCTGCTTTTTCCTCCCTCTCCCATCAAGCCCAAACCAAAAGTTAGTTCTGTGGTAACAAGTATGGGGGTTATTTCTAGGTTGCAGTCCAGGAGCTGGGAAAGGAGGCAGTGCTCTTGGGAGAAGCAGCAGAGGCCCCAGGCTTCCAGCTGAAGCCAGCAGAGTCCCAGCCAGTGGGCATGTCCCTGGAGGAAGAAGTTTGGAATATACAGCAGGGTCTACAAGAGCCACTGAGCAGGAATACCCACAAAGAACCTGAGCCCGTATGTGAGAGGGGTAAGGATCTTCATGTTACTTTTCTCCTGGGAGGTGAGATATAATTTAAGCCAGAATGTGTGAGTACTTTCTGGTTACCCAGCCCTGTGGATCTACTAATGCAGCTACATTGGCCATTAGGATGCCCCCAGGTGGCGGGAGAATAGGTCAGGTGGGGTTGAGGGTGGAGGTTGGCCTAAGATACAGAAATCTCCCAACTGCAGAACCCTGGTTATGATACTGGGAACTCAGTTCTTTAGAAAAGTAGAGAGGATTGGGCCCACCTGTCCTTGTAAAAACAGAAGGAATTAAGGGATTATCAGTGACAAAATGTGAATAAAATTGTGTATAGGCAAAAAGTAACAATAAAAAATTTTAAAAAGCTAAAGCAACTTTTCTTACTGTACACTAGATTCCCTGAGTATTTTGTTCTCAATTCATGTCATGACTGGATAACAGGTTTTTTCCCTTCATAAATTTTCTCAGGAAGATTAGGGAACCTGTTTTAGGGGCTGGTAGATTCAATGGTTTTTATTTACAAGGAGAGAGCCATTTCTAGACACCACACACGCTTGTAAAGGTATCTCAGGTATCAATCCTGAAAACATGGGAATCTTTTACGTTTTAGAAATGAGCCTAGTATGTTTAGAAACAGAAGAGAAATTTCTGTGGTGCTTTTTCACCCACAGTGGTACCTACTTACCAGATCCTAGCCCTTCCTGAGGAAACAAACACCAAAGACTGGACAGTGGCACCTGAGTTCATCTTGCCTGAGTCCCAGGTGAGCTGTGCTTTCCAGCTTCTTGGGGCTGCTGCTCCCTGCTGTCTGTGACCCACCTTGCCCAGCAGGTGTTGAAAAGCATGTTAACTCAGATGATCTCCCAGGGGAACTGTTTACTTCCTGGGCTTACTGATCCCTTCCCTCTTTCTTTTCTGCCTCCTCACTTTAAAAAATATCATGTGTTGTTCCTTTAGTATCTGGCTAACATACGAATCATGGGCCAAATGGTTGGGCTGTCTTTCAAGTGGCAAGTTCTGAGTTAAAGCCATTCTCTTCTTTAGGGTTTGTTGACATTTGAGGAAGTGGCCATATACTTTTCCCGGGAAGAATGGGAACTACTGAATCCCACTCAAAAGGCCCTCTACAATGACGTAATGCAAGAGAACTATGAGACTGTCATCTCTCTAGGTAAAGATTCTCCTCTTCCCTTTGCATAGGAATGGACTAACCTGTCACATTCTTGGTTTACTTTTACCCCCATGAGAGTCTCTGTTTCAGTAGCTCGTTGATTCTCAGATAGTGGTTCACCACGGGAAAGGTGTATCCGGATTCCCTGGAGTTTCTGCCAAGTTCACATGTTCATTCCTTATCCAAAATTTTTGTTCCTTTCAATTCTGCTTTGCTCTCCTCTATGCTGTCTCCCTGAAAGACACAACCATTAACCTAAAGTTGAGGCCAGAAAACCCCTGGATCATTTTTTACTGTGATGTTGCCATCATACCCTACTACTAACACATCGCTGATCATCTTGGCTCCACAATCACAGTGTAGTTTGAATTGGATCATGTCTCAGCCTCTTGCGCTGTTCACATCCTCATCTCAGCCACAAGGTTCACCTCAGTACTTTCTCACTGGCACCCACTGCCACCGCTCCTGCTCTCCCACCCTCAGTTTTCCACACAGCAGCCAGAGTCTTTTAAAAACCTAATCATGGGGTATTTCCTGGCAGTCCATTGGTTAGGGCTTCTCCTTTTCAATCCCAAGAGTGTGGATTCAATCCCTGGTTGCGGAACTAATATCCCGAAAACTGCATGACCCAGCCGAAGAAAAAAGCCTGATCAGATCATGACATTTTCTGCTTAAAAACCTGTCATAGGAGAAGGAAATGGCAACCCACTCCAGTATTCTTGCCTGGAAAAGTCCATGGACAGAGGAGCCTGGCAGGCTGCAGTCCATGGGGTTATATGACTGAGCACATGTGCATGAGGGTGGAGGGAGATGGGTTGGTAGCAATAAGCTGGTAGAACTTTAAAGAAAAAAAAAGAACAACCTATGATAACTTCTCAATATATTCAGTTTTAGAACCAAATTCCTTACCATGGCCCCCAGGATCCTCCAAGGTCTGGCTTCTCATCTTCCTGCTGTCATCTCTTGCGACTTGTGCTCTTAACTATTCTTCACTCTTGTCATCTTGCTGTTTCATGGACTTCAAATGCTCATTTCTTTCTCTTACCCTCTGCCTGGTACACTTTTCTGTCACATGACAAAACTCACCTTAGGGTTCTGCTCAGATATCATTTTCTAAAAGAAGCTTTTTTCACAGTCTTATCTAAAATAGCATCACAGAAACAGAATCTTAAATGTTCTCTTACCCTTCCTTAGTTTTCTTTAAAACATTTATCACTTCCTGACATTTGTTTGTCTATTGATGTTAGATTGTCTGACTCTGCATGAGATGATAATCTCTGTGGTAGCAGGGGATTTGGCTTATTCTCCACTATGTCCCTGGTACATAGAGGGTGCCTGGTGCACCATAACCACTCAGTACATATTTATGGACTGAGTGAAGAATACTTTCCATACTTGGCAGTACAATTTGGAGTAAGTTCATTAAGTAATTCTTGCCTGTTTCCTCCACTGGATGTGAACCAGTGAGCTATGGGAGAAATCTTTTCTAGTCCGGTGTTTGGTGCTTGAGAACTAAATAAAAAGTTAGTATAATGATGGCATGTATCATTTGTGCATGATACATGCCCATTGACCTTCACATCGACTCACCTAAACCTGGTCTTATCCAGTATAAGTCTTCCTGAAGACATAATAGCACCAGTCTGTGTTTCCTGCAGGCTCTGGAGTTTGGTTACTCCGTAGTTGAATATGGAGAATTGGTGTCAGAAGATTTGGAACTTTCACTGGATTCCCGTCGATCTAGCTTAGGTTCATTTCTCAGTCTTTGCTTTTCATGCCCACTCACAAATGCAGTATAGTGTAAACTTAATATTGAATATGAGAGTATCCATTTAACCATTCAGGGTAACAAACGGTTAAAGTATCTTTTGCTTTTCCTGAAGTAGTCTGAAATTAGTGAACCATTATTAGTTCTAATTGTTGACCTCAGTTTTTTATTTCACAGCATTATTTGTGCTCCCCAAACCTAAAGTGATGTGTTTAGAGCAAGGGGAAGACCCATATATTCAAGGATCTCCAGTGTTCAAAGACAATCCTGGAGAGCTGCTTTCAGGTAAATAATACCATGGGAAGAGGAGAAATGTGCCTAGATTAGGAACCTTTCCAAGGGCTTAACATTTTAAGATTCTACTTCCCTATATATATATTTTAAAATCAGTGAATGTTGTGCTTTTTTTCTATCCCCATAGTTATCTTGCTGTGACATACAGTAGATTGATTCTTATGTTTATTCCGACAGAGATAAAGCTGAAAAATGACATGGAAAATCATCAACTCATGTGTCTTTCTGACTTAGAAATACAAGCACCAGGAGACATAGTATCAAAAAAAGCCAGTGTGAATGTTCATCAGAAAACAACAGGCAAAGAAAATCATGGTGATGTTCATAGGCTGGGGAAATGGCACCAAGATTTTCCAGGGAAGGAAAGAAATAAACTTTCCAACTGGTGGGAGGAAGAGCTGCTGAAACTTATGGAGCTTCATAAGAAAGAACGTGCAACAGAGAAGCCTTTTAAATGTCAGGAATGTGGGAAAAGCTTCAGAGTTAGTTCTGACCTTATTAAACACCAAAGAATTCACACTGAGGAGAAACCGTATAAATGTCAACAGTGTGATAAGAGGTTTAGATGGAGGTCAGATCTTAATAAGCACTTAACCACACACCAAGGAGTAAAACCATATAAATGCTCCTGGTGTGGGAAAAGCTTCAGTCAAAATTCACATCTCCACACACATCAAAGAACTCACACAGGAGAGAAGCCCTTTACATGTCATGAATGTGGAAAAAAATTCAGTCAAAACTCCCACCTTATTAAACACCGGAGAACCCATCTATAACACGTGCAAGCGTCAGTGAATGCTCAAGACTTTGACACCAGAATTGACACCAATGAAGAAAAGCTTATCCAGTGTTCTTAGTCTAAAAAATTTACCAACCAGAGTTTAACCCTAAAGTTTATGAAAAATTTCAAAATTAAGAAGCATAAAGAATTTTTTACCAGTGGAAACTTTGGTGATATAAACATCATGTTTCAGAGAAAGAAATTAGGGTTGACTGTGAGAGGAAACAGTAGTAGTTAGTTGTACTACTTACTGTTTTTACTTAAAACTATCACTGAATTCCTTAGGAAAATAGGTGTTCTAAGAACCTGAGTAAGGGAAAAAGCTTTTGGGATTGTAGCTGACAGAATAGCAACACCAGTTTCAAATAGCAGATGCAGTCATGAGTCACCAGTCTCCTGTGGTCACAGAGGTAAATATTGTTTTTCATTGATCTTCCAGCCACTGTTAAGCTCTTATGATAGAAACATTTGTAGCATAGTTTTCCAAAATAAAAAGCAGTAATATACGTGTTTCATTACATACATTGTCTTTCAGGTAGCTGACTTAGCAGTTTCAATAGTCTTTTGGGGCAGAAATGAATGGTAATATAAAGTTTTCTAGAAACCAAGTTGAATTTTCTTACTCTTGTCATTGGACAGTGTTTGCAAAATTGACATGGTTTTGACTTCCTTTATGAATCTTTATTTCTATACCTCTGAGATCCTTTTAGCACAGTTTTTACTGTGATGAAATAATTTACTGGTGGAGAATCTGCCACGTGAACTGATGCACCATCATACCTCTCATTAGTGATGTTTAAAAAAAGAGTATCTCTAATGAGGTCATGTGGATATGAATTGGAATTTTTACCATTCAGTCTATATTAGATGGCAGGCTACAGGGCATGGGGTCGCAAGGAGTTGAACACGACTTAGCAACTAAACAACAACAACATAATGGATGTAAAGAATTTTCTGTAATAAACTAGACTCCTTACCTCACAATGCCAATAGAATAAAAGAGCCATGAACATGAGTACTTTTCTGAGGCCTAAATGGATATTAATGGGAATTCAGGAACAATTTCTCAGTTTTTTGTCTGTTTGCATTTTAATTTGGCTTTTGTTTGTTATTAAGAACAAGGAGAGGGTTATGCTTGTCTGGGAACTGGAGTGTGTGCAGTAGGGAGGATCCTGTGGGTCACTGGGCATGGTGCTCTGTGAATCCAGGGAGCAGGAGACCAAGTTCAAAGGTTTGGGAGCTGATGCTAAGTGGTAGATGAAGGTGGGTGAACCCACACCTCCCTTGGCTGACAATAAACAAACTGTTAAACAGATGAGATCTTCTGTTTCTGTTTACTCCAGCACAGTATAGACTGCTGAGAATCTCTCTGGATCCTGGGTTTTCTTATAATACCTTTTAATCTACAGCCCTGATTCAGATGTGTTCCTTCTAGAGCTTTCGGGTAATGTTAGGAAAGGAGTTAAATAATGTCTTTAACATCTCTTAGAAACAAGGAAGTTAAGGCTCAGAGAGATTTAGGGACTTGTTAAGACCCCATAACTAGTGGATCCGTTGGCTGTCACTTAGCTATAACTAGTCAGGCCTGAAGACAGAATCAGTTGGCCTGATCTGTATGTTGTCCCTGGCCAGTCAGCCTGGATGACGTTGGATCTGTTTCAAGTTTGTAAAACTGTAATTTCTTGGTTACTGAAACATACTTACGTCTTCATTTTCTCTATGAAATGGAGATAAAGCTCAACTCAGGGTTTTCTGAGGATTAGAGGGATTGATGAAGGAAAAGTATCTAGTGGCCATGCTGGTAGTGGGGTCTCAGACAGTGTCCACGTCCTTTCCTTTTCTCTGATCTGCAGTGGTGTGTTGGGTGGACTGACCACACTGAAGGAGCCAGTGCATCTGTGGCTGTTGGAGCTCCTGAGCACTCATTGTGGTGGTTTGCTCAGTTGATTTGTCCCTTGGCTTCAGTGCTTTATGGTGTAAGTCACCTGATCTGTTGGTGTGTCTCCGTCAGCAAGATTTTATTTCCTTCCCCAAGATGAACTCAGTCAAGAATTATTTGCTAAGCACAGCCAGCTCTGCATAGATCTTACCCAACATCCTCAGTCTTAACACCCCTGGAACTCTTGTCTCTTCTCCCAGGATACACCTATGGATTAGTTGCTGGCACTGCATTCATGTATCTGTTTCAATGAGGTCCTATTATGTGTCCAGGTACTTGGTTTTTTTTTGAAGAGCAGACTTTCAACAAGCCTTTTTTTTTTTCTTCCCCTGTGGTGGGTCTTTGTTGCAGTGTGCAGGCTTCTCTTGTGGCGAGCGGGCTTAGTTACCCCAAAGCATGTGGGATCTTGGTTCCCCAACCAGGTCCCCTGCATTTGAAGGCAGATTCTTAACCACTAGACCACCAGGGAAGTTCCCACGTACTCTTTGGAGCTAAGGATATGATAGTGGACAAGGAGACAAAATGCTCATTGTTGTGGAGCTTGTATCTCAGTGAACAGTAAGAATGGGGTGGTTGGGACTTCTGGCGGTTCAGTAGGACTCCTCACTTTCACTGCTGAGGTCCTGGGTCCAGTCCTTGGTTGGGGACCTGGAATCCTGTAAGCTAATGTGGGACAGCCAGAAAAAATGGGGGGGGGGGAGGGTGGTTATCCTTTTTTGCTCCTTTTGGTTAGGGTCCTGAGATAGTTTTGAGCAGTGGGTTGAAGCACTTATTTGTTGGTACAGGACTCTTGTGCTGTCTTCTGCCTCAGTCATGTAAGCACAAAGGAGCCACGAGATCAGAACAGTCTGGAATGCTGACTTCCCACACTGGGGAGAGGTATCTGTTCTAGATGGTCCACCAGACCTGTAATGAACTTTGTAGGAACAAGAAATAAACTTTTGTTGTGTTAAATTACTGGGATGTTGGTGCTCTGTGTTTCTACAGCATAACCTGACCTGTCTTAATTGGGCTGGCTCTTCTGGTAGAGCTCAGAAACCTTTGTCATTCTGCCTGGTCTTTGGTCCTCGGAAGAGATCTAGTTTCCTCTGGATGCTCCACTGAGATGATGTAACTGTAACACCAGTAGAAACACTTGGGAGCTTACAAGATTGTAGGTGATGGGAAAGAAAGACTGGATTGCTTACCCAAAACAAACAGGTCAGTTGTTGAAGTGGATGAGGCAACCATCTCTCCCTCTCTCTGACCTGATTCCACTTTGTCTTTGTCCTCCACTGCACCACTGCTCCATTAGCCCCTCATGCACTGGAAGGGTTTCTGTCCATCAGTGGGCTTGAGAGGGGGTAGGGATTTCCTTCCATTCCTCATGTGAATGTAGTAGACTTCAAGTAATTGTTTGTTAAATACCTCTTGTGTCTTTTGTGAGTTGTGCCTCAGAGAACACAGGACACAAGTCACCAAATTTTCCCACAGTATCAAGAGGAATGTGGCTTCTCTCCCTGGACTGAAAGGTGACAGTTGGGAAGAAACTTACAATCCAGTTGGGGAATGAGAAACCTCCAGTGGGAAAGTCTTAGCCACTAGTTGGCAGCACTGTGTCTTATTCCTTATGTTTGGAATTTGGGTTGGATGTGTGCAAGTTAGAAGAAGGCATTTCTATACCTCATCACAGGAATGAGAGCTGATTACTAAAACAACAATATAAAACTAAAACTATTGAACCTTGGTTCAAAAATGAATTCAGACTTGACCTTGGGTTCAGTCTCGCTAATGTGACCTTTGTAACCAGATGATTTCTAGGACAAACCAGAAGGTGCTTTATTTTTTGTGTGTTCAGTTAAGAGTCTTACAAGTGGCTCCAGGGTTGCTTCTGAGAAGTAGATCACTGATTTAGTCTAGCCCCTAAATCTCCGACACCCTCTCTGCACTGGTCCATCCCAGTGGTCACACTCTCGGGACCATTTCATACCCAGAGTTCTGGCCATTAAGCTGACTGTAACCTCGAGCTGATCTTGAGAACTTTCACTCTCTTGACTGGAGGGGAAGTACAGGAGGAGAGCCTGGAAACGAAAACGCTGGTGTTTTGATCAGCTTTTGAAACTATGAGAATAGTGTTTAATTCTGCTGGAGAACTTGAGACAAAGAATCCTAAGTAGCCTTTTTGATTCTTCAGGATAAGGTAAGGATGCTTGGAGCTCTAGTTCTTTGTTCTCCTAGCGACCATGTTTTCTGCTGTACTTAACTCTGCAGTGTGCTTATGTGAAGGAATGACACGCCCTGCGCGAGGCAAGTGAGGAGCCCTGCTCTTTGGTTCTGCAGTGACCTCTTATGGCAGAAACCCTGTCAGGGGTTCATACCAACCTGCCAATGGACTTCCCTGGTGGCTCAGACAATAAAGTGTTGCCTATGATGCAGGAGACCTGGGTTCAATCCCTGGGTCGGGAAGATCTGGAGAAGGAAATGGCACTTCACACCAGTATTCTTACATGGAAGATCCCATGGGCAGAGGAGCCTGGTAGGCTACAGTCCATGGGGTCACAAAGAGTTGGACATGACTGAGGGACTTCACTTTTCTTTCTTTTCTATCCATCTGGACAGTTTCCCAATGCAGAAGATTTGAACACTGTAAAGGGTTTTCCAGACATTCACTGAACCATTTCACCACAGACCAGTGTTTACTGAGCACCTTGTGCATTCTCTGACTCATTCCCACTCACATGTAATGGATCAAGGCTGCCCATTGTTATTATCTCAGGAGTGTTCCCTCCAGGGGTCACAGTGATTATTTGCTGAAGGCCTCCTCAACATTGTGGGTTCTCTCCTGTGTAGTCTCTAAAGTGCCCTCAGTAGAAAGTGTTGAAGCTTTAGCCACACTGTATTTCTAGGTTTCTTTTAAAACAAGTTACAAAAGCATATTGTTGCTGAATCTCTTTCACACTTGGAACTTTTATAGTTTCTTCCCTGTGTGGTTCAGTGGGGAGCAAGGCTGGAGCACTGTTCAAAATATCAACCAAACCCAGTGTACACGTAGGGTTTCTTTGTGTATGAATTCTCCAGCGGACAAGGGTACTGGGCTGCACTGAATTTCTTTCCACAGTCAGGCATCTTGTCAGACTTTCCTCCTGTATAATTCATCCATGATGATAGTGCCTGCACTTCACTTAAAGCTGTTTTCCCATCTGGCTCTTGTGAGAGGAATTATGCAAGCCAGCTCTTGTCTTTCACTCAGTTTCAGATGTAGGAAAGCTATCAGAATCACTTTTCATTTCCACCACTGTAGGATGATGAATCTCAAACTGCTCAGGTCGAAGCACTAGTACAAAAATGTAAAGGTTTATTGTATTAGAATATACTGCATCTTCAGGGAGGAACTTAGTAAGAAGTCTTTCTGTTGAATTTTTAAGCCAATAAATGTAACATTTCCAACATTGTGATTTTCACACTTAAGTACTTGTCTGTGACTTGGACAGGGAAGCCTGGTGTGCTGCAGTTCGTGGGGTTGCAAAGAGTTGGACATGACTGAGTGACTGAACAACAACAATGACTTGTACACCAAACAGTTTCAGAGCATCTGAAAAAAATGTAAAAGTGACGGATATTTAATGTTCATGAAGAGAAGAGTTCGGTACTTTAAGCTTTAAAGCAATCTTTTTAAAAATGTTAGTAGATTGGGACTTCCCAGGTAATTCAGTGGCTAAGACTCTGCACTCCCAAGGCAGGGGGCCTGAGTTCAATCTCTGATCAGGGAACTCGATCGCACATACCAAAACTGAGTTCACATGGTGCAACTGAAAGATCCTACATGCTTCAACTAAGACTTGGCACAGTCAAATAAATAAATATGTGTATTTTTAATGTTAGTAGGGTAAGGAACAATAGTTTCCTTTTTGACTGCATTGGGCAGCTTGCAGGATCTTAGTTCCCCAACCCAGGATCAAACTTGCCTCCCCACCCCCTGCAGTAGAAGCAAGGACTCTTAACCCATGGACTCCCAGGGAAGTACCTCCCACCCCTTTTTTTTTTCTTTTCTGGTTTTTTAAAATTTAGTTTCTTACGTGGAGTTTGGGAAATGTTTTAAATGTTTCCTTCATCCTGTAACTATGATAAGCATTACCCAACATCAAAGCTATTTATCCTCCTTAAAGGAGAGGCTCATATTTCTGGTCTTTTATCTGTCTGGCTGCACCATGTGGCTTGTGGTATCTTACTTCCCCAACCAGGGATTGAGCCTTCGCCCTTGGCGATGAAAGCCTGGAGTTCTAACCACTGGACTGCCAGAGAGTTCCCAAGTCTTACTCTGAGTTAAGAGGCACTTGTACAATATTCTCCTCTTGGCTCTCTCCACAGCTCCCACATTTTGAAACCCAAGCTTGCACAAGGGCTTTATCTTCTCTTGACCTTCACTCTTGTTCAGTCAGTCATATCTGCCCTCACTACTCTGAGTGCTGTGCTTCACAGCATGTATCACAAAGTAGAGTTACTTTGTTGTTTTTGTCTATCTGCATCCATTAGAATATAAGCATCAAGAGGGCAGTGGCTTTGTCCTGTGTAGCCTTGACTCTTAAGTGTTGGGCACAAAACTGACATAATAAATATAAGAATGAAAATACAGTTGATTCTTGAGCAACACATGGAGTAGGTTGGGGGTGCCAGCTGCTGGACAGTTCAAAATGTGTGTATGACTTTACTATTGGCCCTCTGGATCCGTGGTTCTGCAACTTCAACCTGGCATGGATCATGTACTTTCATACCGAGTTATTCAGTAGGCTCCACATGTGCGTGGGGCCTCACTGTTCAAACCCATGTCCTTCAAGGATCAACTTACATCAAACAGAAAAAAGCTACCATAGGCACCAAACATTAGCTTTGGTCACTCAGAGCACCCCTGTCCCAGTGTTCTCTCTTCTTTAGGTATTGACTGGTTGACAGATGTGTGATGGCTGTGAGTTCTCATCTTGTTCTTCATCAGAAAAGACGGAAGCAAAGAGCTTGTAGGTCTTGTCAAGGAACGCACAGAGGTGTCCTACATTGGGTGCCTTGGAATGTCTAAGGCTATCATTCCAGCTGCCTGAATGCTCTAGCTTGGAGCTCAGGGAGCTTCACCCTGGGGTAGGAAGACTGAATTCCACGTGCACCCCAGGGAAAGCACCTCCACTTGGGTTGCCTCTCCTCCCAGCACGCTCCCCCACCATGTCTGCTCTTCAGTGCTTGCACTGGACCCGAATGCCTGCAGTTCATCAAGGGCCTGAGTGCACACACAGCCCTAGGGGGTCCTTCAGACCCTTGGCACGGCTTCCCAAGGACTATCAACACTGAGGTGTGTAAAAGGACCTGGAAGGGCCTTGGAAATCTCTTCTGTCAGTGGGTCCTGAGCTGGTAGGCAGAGAACACTGAGATGTGCCGAACTATTCCGTGAAGGATGTGTTATGCACCCAAGTAAATCGGGACAGTGGGTTAAAGTCCAGTGTAAGATCTTTCAACTTCAGAACTCATTTACTCCCCAGGAGTTTCTCCGTCCTTGGTTAGAAAGATGGCTCAGGATTAGGCCTATGACCTTAAGCCGATCCCATCACAACTTGTTGGAAACACTAGAACAGATCCAACACTTGCAGGATGATACATGTAACCCAGCAGATGTTCAGTCTCCTTGAAACAAGAAATGTGAGCCTTAGGATGAAAACAATACCACAGAAGGCAGAGCAGTGATATATATGATGCAGGTTTTGGTGACACCGCTGAGCTGTCAGATCAAGCATCACCTGACACCTAGAATTGCCCTGGACTTTTCAGTTACTAATAATAAATCTATAACTTCATTTTATTGTTTAAGCCAGTGTGAACTGTAACTGAAAAGAGTTCTAATACATAGAGCAGTAGCTGATTTAAGATAATAAATATTGGAGATTAATAATCCTTATATATTTTAAAAATTTCATTATGAAAATTATCAAACATATAGTAATTATATGATGAACCCCTATGTAGACTTCACCAGTTATCAACATTTTGTCTATTTTGTTTCACTTATTCAGTTTTTGTTTTTATTTTATTTTGGAATATGTTAAAGCAAATCTCAGACATTATGACATTCAATGAATAAATAGTTCCTTTTAAAAGAGATCAATAAATCTTGACAACCATACCCTAATCCGTCTATGAGAAAGTATTCCCACTCAACAGAAGCCCTGTCTCCACAAGAGGCAAGCTTAATTAAAAACAAGGGAGTTGCGTTTTCCTCCCTCAGAGGGCAACCAGAGCTAGACCAACAAGTTATCAAGATGACTTTGCAAGAGACCCCTCCTGATACACTCCCCCTCCCGAGGATATTCATTTATGAGAACAACAGGCAACCCATATGCCTCTTAATGAGGGTGGTCCACAAGGAATACTAGATGCCTGTAGTGATCACCGGAGCAACTTATTAATAAGGTGAAACTTCATGATCATCTGCTAACTTTTAACAAGCCCCAGAGTGATTCATTGAGTTAAGTGGCAGAAAATAATAATAGCAATAACTCTCTAACATATTCACATGGGACATTTCCCCTGGAGCTCAAAGTACCCTCACTTACCTACTTTAATTGGTTTTCTCTTTTCTAATTGAAATAATGTGTAAATGAATACTAAAAGCATTAGAATTTATTATCATTCCCTCTAACCATCCCTGCTTGATTGTATTTTTATTAGCATTTAACCATAACATGTTGGTAACAGCTAAGATGAAAAGTGAAATGGAAATTAAATATTCCTATTCTATTTTTGTCCCTATTTGGCACCACACTTCCTCAAAATGAGAAATTTTCTCTTCTTTTTCTTGGTTGGTGTCCATTCCTTCCCTTGATTCTCTTTCTGGAGTTAAAGTAGTTATAGTGTGTTTCAATACCCAGTGCTCTGATAGTCAAGAATTGTGTGTGGAAAATGCTTTGAAAGATCATTCCATGGCCAAATAATACTTGCTGTAATTTAACATTTATAAAAATCAACAAACCAAGTGTTATTTGTAACCAGCATTCCTGGTGCCCTTGTTGTTCAGTTGTTAAGTTGTGTCTCACTCTTTGCAACCCCATGAACTGCAGCACGCCAGGCTTCCTTGTCCTTCACTGTCTCTCAGAGTTTTCCCTGAACTAGTAGTGTTTGCCACCTGCAGTTCCCAAATTAACACTTACGTAAACCTGCTGCCAAAAACGGGTTCTTCTTTTATCTCTGCCTATAAATGTTTGCTCCTGAAAACTTTTGGAGAGATATGCACTGTGAATGTTCATTTATTCATTCCACATCAGGCAAATGTTTATTGGGCACTTTCTGTGTGCTGGGCATTGTTTTTGGTGGTGGGATTTTATGTTCACAAACATTTCGGGTTTTGCATTTTTGTCTCTAAAGAATGCTAGGTTGGGGGTAAAGTGGGCATTTTCTAGGTTTGTTTCTATGGTTAAAACAATATGGATAATATTTACATCATTCATTTGTTTGACAGATTGGCTTTCCATGGTCAGTTTACCATTCTGCCTTATTTTCAAGACCAATCGCAGCTTCCCCAAACTAGAATAGGAAACACTCTACTGTCTTACAAAACTTAATATTAATTTTAAAAAGATGTAATTAAATTGGCTTAGGCACTCTACTTTTTTGAGAGTGGACTTTAGCATTCACATTTGGAGAGTATCTTTGATATTTTTAAGTTTTTAACTTCTTACAGATAACATGACTAGAGCATTAAAGGCAGAGACAAGAAGTTCTAGATGCATTTTCAGTAAATGCAGAGAAAGCTACAAAAATTTAGGCACTTTTTAATATTCAAGCAATTCTACTTGCTATAAGGGGTTTTTTGCTTGTTCGGCTTTTGTTTGGGTCTGTGTCTTAAATTTTCACAGCTATCAACACCAAGTGGTCAGAAGCTTCATCTTAAGCAGCATTATTTAATCCTATATGAAAGGAATGCAGTGGTAGAGAATTTAATATTGAGAATATTGAATTTAATATTGAATAGGTGTTTTTTATAATATTTATTTATTTATGGCTGCATCAAGTTTTAGTTGAGGGCACGTGGGCTCTTTGTTGTACAGGCTTCTCTCTAGCAATGGCACAGCATCCAGAGCACAGGGTCTCTAGTTGAGGCACATGGGCTCAGGGATCAAATCTACATTCCCTGGACCACCAGGGAAATCTTGAAAAGGGCAAAGCTTTAAATAGACATTTCTCACAATAAGATACACAAATGGCCAATCAGCATATAAAAAGGGACTCAACATCATTAGCCACCATGAAAATGCATATCAAATCCACAATGAGATACCACTTATATCCACTAACATGGTTATAATTTTAATAAGATGTGTTTTCAAGGATGTGAAGAAATTAGAACCCTCATACACTGCTGGTGGAAATTTAAATTGTACAGCCACTGTAGAAAACATTTTGGCAGTAACTTCAAAAGTTAAACATAGACTTACTGTTTTACCCAGCAATTCCTCTGCTAATTATATTGTTGTTGTTGTTCAGGTTTTAAAGTGATGATGAAATGTAAATATGCTAATAAAACCACCGAGTTAAATACTTCAAAATGGTGAATTTTATGATATGTGACATATCTCAATTTAAAAACTAAGAAGGGACTAAAGCAGAGGGTGACAAATCAGCTTCCAGGTAACAAATAGTAACAGGTAGGACAGGGAAGAAGATTGTGGACAAGAAGAAAGAAAGTCTAAGGGAAGGCTTTGAAAAGAAGTAAACTGATTTGGGAAGGCTTCTGTGGAGTCAGGGATTAGGTATCAGAGCAGAGAACCTGTAATATAGTAAAAGAAATAAAATGAATAGAGATTGGAAAGGCACGAGAAAAACCATTATGAATATTATTCGGGTTCCATTTCTAGGTAAGAAGTAAGCATGCTTCACTTTTTCTCTCACCTAGACACAAACTCTAAAACCTGGGTATAATGCATGGAGCAACTGTTTGAGAACTTCAAACTGTTAATAGCAGTAGGTGATTTGTAGAAGAATACCAGAATTCAAACTACTACTGAATTGATGATGAGTCTACTGTTTATGTTCTCTGATACCCTTTTACAAAATACATTTATGACCAAAATTCCCAGGAAACTAGGAATAAAATGGAACTATTTCAACCTGTAAAAGATCATCTGCTAGAAAACACGTAGGACTTCCCTGGCAGTCCAGTGGTTAGAACTCTGGTTCTGTGCAGCAGGCACAGGTTCAGTTTTTGTTCACGGAACTAATACTCTGCATGCCACATGGCCCCCACCCCCAACAAAAAGACCAAAATCCCTATAGCTCATGCTGCTGCTGCTAAGTCACTTCAGCCGTGTCTGACTCTGTGAGACCCCATAAACGGCAGCCCACCAGGCTCCCCCGTCCCTGGGATTCTCCAGGCAAGAACACTGGAGTGGGTTGCCATTTCCTTCTCCAATGCATGAAAGTGAAAAGTGAAAGTGAAGTCACTCAATCGTGTCCAACTCTCAGCAACCCCATGGACTGCAGCCTTTCAGGCTTCTCCGTCCATGGGATTTTCCAGGCAAGAGTACTGGAGTGGGGTGCCATTGCCTTCTCTGCCTATAGCTCATATCACACTTAATTATCAAAGATCAAATGCTTTCCCCTTTGAGATAAGAAACAAGAGAATACCCACTCCTGCCACCCCTATTTAGCATTGTACTGGAAGACATGGCCAGTACAATAATGAAAGAAAAGGAAATTAAAAAACATCCAGGTTGAAAAGGAAAAACAAAGCTGTCTTTATTCACAGATGACATGACTAAAGGTGGAAAATCCTAACCCTGTGAAAATTTCTGGAGTAGAATAAGTAAATTTAGTAAGATCACAGAATGCAAGGTCAGTAAACAAAACATTCTATTTCTGTACACTGGAAACAATGTAATTTACAATAGCTTCAAAAAATAAATGTTAGGCATAAATCTAACAAAATATGTACAGGTTATATATACTGAGAACCATAAACCACTGGTGAAATATATAAATCAAAGGAGTCCTAAATAAATAGGAAAACAAATCACATGCATAAACTGAAAAAACTCAACATAGCAAAGATGTCAGTTCTCCTCAAACCAGTCAATAGATTTAATACAATGTGGAAAGATAAAAGAACTAGAACAGCCTAAATAGTTTGAAAAATAAGAAAGAAACTGAAGAAATTACAACACTTGATTATAAGACTTTCTCTAAAGCTATGCTAATGAAAAGTATGGTCTTGGTAAAGGGGAAGACACACAGATCAATGGCATAGAATAAAGAGTCCAGAAGTAGACCCACATAAATATGGCAAGTTGATTTTTTAAATTAATTAATTTATTATACTTAAAGGCTAATTACTTTATAATATTGTGGTGATTTTTGCCATACATTAGCATGAATCAGCCACGGGTGTTCACGTGTCCCCCTGTCCTGAACCCCCTCCCGCCTCCCTCCCCATCCCATCCCTCAGGGTTGTCCCAGTGCACCGGCTTTGAGTGCCCTGCTTCATGCATCGAACTTAGACTGGTCATCTATTTCACATATGGTAATATACAGGTTTCAATGCTATTTTCTCAAATCATCCCACCCTTGCCTTCTCCCATGGAGTCCAAAAGTCTGTTCTTTATGTCTGTGTCTCTTTTGCTGTCTAGCATATAGGGTCATCGTTACCATCTTTCTAAATTCCATATATATGTGTTAATATACTGTATTGGTGTTTTTCTTTCTGACTTACTTCATTCTGTAAAATAGGCTTCAGTTTCATCCACCTCATTAGAACTGACTCAAATGTGTTCTTTTTAATAGCTGAGTAATATTCCATTGTGTATATGTACAACTTTCTTATCCATTTGTCTGCCTATGGACATCTGGGTTGCTTCCATGTCCTGGCTAGTGTAAACAGTGCTGCGATGAACATTGGGGTACATGTGTCTCTTTCAGTTCTGGTTTCCTCGGTGTGTATGGCCAGTAGTGGGATTGCTGGGCCATATTGGCAATTCTATTTCCAGTTTTTTAAGGAAATCTCCACACTGTTCTCCATAGTGGCTGTACTTGTTTGCATTTCCACCAACAGTGTAAGAGGGTTCCCTTTCTCCACACCCTCTCCAGCATTTATTGTTCGTAGGCGTTTTGATAGCAGCCATTCTGACCAGTGTGAGATGGTACCTCATTGTGGTTTTGATGCAAGTTGATTTTTATAGGCAAATATTTAATGAGGTGACAGTCACATAAAGCAAAATTGACCATTTTAAAGTGAACAGTCAAGTGGCATTTAGTACATACATAATTTTGTGCAACTGCCACTTCTGTCTAGTTCAAGAATATTTTCATCACACCCAAAGAAAACTTCATTCTTGTTTCCCCATAGTGCCTGGCAAATCATAAACCTATATGTTGTCCTTCTGGATTTCTCTAATCTGAATATTTAATTTAAACATAATCTTATATGTGACACATTGGGCCTGATTTTCTTTCACTAGAATAATGCTTTTGAAGTTGATCCACCTTGTAGCATGTATTGATCAGCAATTCATTCCTTTTTGGCTGAATAACACAATGTGTTTATCCACTCATCTGTTGATAGACATTTGTTTCTGCTTTTTGGCTATTGTGAGAGTCCTGCTGTAAATGTACATATACAAGTATTTCTTTGAGTATTTGTTTCAGTTCTCCTGGGTATATATCCAGAAGGGGTACTGTGGGGACATATTTTAGTTTTATGTTTAACTTTTTTTCTTTTTTTTTGCTGTACCACCAAGTGGCTTTCAGGATCCCAGTTCTCCGACCAGGTCTTGAACCTGGGCCACGGCAGTGAAAGCATCCAGTCCTAATCACTAGCCCTCCAGGGAATTCCCATGCATGCTCAGTCATTTTAGTCACGTCCCACTCTTTGCAACTCTATGGACTGTAGCCTGCCAGTCTCTATCCATGGGATTCTCTAGGCAAGAATATTGGAATGGGTTGCCATGCCCTCCTCCAGGGGATTTTCCTGATCCAGGGATCAAACCCATGTCTCCTGCATCTCCTACACTGCAGGCAGATTCTTTTACTGCTGAACCACTGGAGAAAAGGTTAGGAAATTCCCAGTTTTATGTTTAATTTTTGAACAACAAACTTTTCTATTGGGTCTGAACTATTTTTGTTTCTCACAACCCTGTGACAGCAAATCTAACAGCACCATTATCCCAACAACATTTTCTCACTTTTTGTTTCTGTGTCACATTTTGACAATTCTCACAGCATTTTAAGCTGTTACATTATTATATTTGTTACGGTGATCTATGATCAGCGATCTATTACAACTGGTACTGTTGTAATTGTTTCAGCATTTTTAGGCATAATGCTATTGCATACCTAATGGGACTTCCCTGGTGGCCCAGTGGTTAAGACTTCACAATTCCAACTCAGGGAGCATGGGTTCAATTTCTGGTCAGGGAACTAAGATCCAAAAAAAAAGATTGCAGTATTGTCTAACTATAACTTTTATATGCACTGGGAAAACAAGAAAATTCTGTCACTTTCTCTGTTGTGATGTTTGCTTTGTTGCAGCGTCTGGAACTGAACCCTCAGTATCTCCAGGGTATGCCTATATGTTCTCATCAGGGGTTCCTTTTTTTCCTTTCTTCTTGCCAACACTAGCTATTTTTCTATTTTGCATTATTATTGTAGCTATTTAAATAAGTATAAAGTGCTTTTTCATTAAGTTTTTGATCTTCATTCCCCCAGTGACTAATGATGTGACCAGCTTTTTATATGTTTGTTCTCTTCTTTGAAGAAATCTCTTTGAGTCCTTTGGCCATTTTATTTATATAAGTTTTATATTTATTGATTGATTGATTTACTGGCTGCACTGGGTCTTTGTTGCTACTTGTGGGCTTTCTCTAGTTACAGTGAGCAGGGCTCCTCTCTAGGTATGGTGCTTGGGCTTCTACTCTAGAGCACGGGCTCAGTAGTTGCAGCGCACAGGCTTAGTTGCTTCACGGCCTGTGGCATCTTCCCGGACAAGGGATCCAGCTTGTGTCCTCTGCCTTGGAGGCAGACTCTCAATCACTGAACCATCAGAGAAGTCCTCTTTGGCCATTTTAAAATTGCGTTGTTTATCTTTTTGAGTTGTAGAAATTCATTGCTACTGCTGCTAAGTCGCTTCAGTCGTGTCCGACTCTGTGCGACCCGATAGACGGAAGCCCACCAGGCTCCCCCGTCCCCAGGATTCTCCAGGCAAGAACACTGGAGTGGGTTGCCATTTCCTTCTCCAATGCGTGAAAGTGAAGTTGCTCAGTCGTGTCCAACTCTTAGCGACCGCATGGACTGCAGCCTACCAGGCTCCTCCATCCATGGGATTTTCCAGGCAAGAGTACTGGAGTGGGGTGCCATTGCCTTCTCCAGAAATTCATTGTATTTTCTGAATATTAACCATTATACAATGTATGATTTTTAAGTATTTTTTCCTTTTCTGTAGATTTTCTTTTCATTTTCTTGACAATGCCCTGTTGTACACAAAACTTCAAAACGTTCATGAGGTCCAGTTTATCTTTTTTTTATTTTGTTGCTGTAGCTTTGGTGTTATATCTAAAAATCCATTGTCAAATCCAAGTTGATGATGATATACCTGTATGTTTTTTTCTAAAAGTTTTACAGTTTTAACTCTTATATTTAGGTCATGGATCCATCTTTGTTAATTTTTGTGTATAGTATGAGGTACTGGTCCAACTTGCTTCTTTTGCATATGGCTACGCAGTTGACCCCAGAGAAGGCAATGGCAACCCACTCCAGTATTCTTGCCTGGAAAATCCCATGGATGGAGGGGCCTGTTAGGCTGCAGTCCATGGGGTCGCTAAGAGTTCGGCACTACTGAGCAACTTCACTTTCACTTTTCACTTTCATGCACTGGAGAAGGAAATGGCAACTCACTCCAGTGTTCTTGCCTGGAGAATCCCAGGGACGGGGGAGCCTAGTGGGCTGCCGTCTATGGGGTCGCACAGAGTCAGACACTACTGAAGCGACTTAGCAGCAGCAGCAGCACGCAGTTGACCCAACATCATTAGCTGAAGAGCCTCTTCTTCCCCTCATTGAATAATCTTGTAACCCTTATTGAAAATCAGTTGGCTATGGTATATGGGTTTATTTCTGTGGTCATACCAACATCTCTTGGATCATAGGAAAAGCAAGAGAGTTCCAGAAAAACACCTACTTCGGCTTGATTAACTATGCCAAATCCTTTGACTGTGTGGATCACAACAAACTGTGGGAAATTCTTAAAGAGATGGGAATACCATATCTCCTTACCTGCCTCTTGAGAAATCTGTATGCAGGTCAAGAAACAACAGTTAGAACTGGACATGGAACAATATGCCAGCAAATCTGGAAAAACTCAGCAGTGGCCACAGGACTGGAAAAAATCAGTTTTCACTCCAATCCCAGAGAAAGGCAATGCCAAAGAATGTTCAAACCACACAAATGCACTCATCTCACATGTTAGCAAAGTAATGCTCAGCATTCTCCAAGCCAGGTTTCAATAGTACATGAACCATGAACTTCCAGATGTTCAAGCTGGTTTTTAGAAAAGGCAGAGGAACCAGAGATCAAATTGCCAACAGCTGTTGGATCATCAAAAAAAGCAAGAGAGTTCCAGAAAAACATCTACTTCTGTTTTATTGACTGTGCCAAAACCTTTGACTGTGTGGATCACAACAAACTGGAAAATTCTTCAAGAGATGGGAATCCCAGACCACCTTACCTGCCTCCTGAGAAATCTGTATGCAGGTCAGGAAGCAACAGTTAGAACTGGACATGGAACAACAGACTGGTTCCAAACTGGGAAAGGAATACATAAAGGCTGTGTATTGTCACACTGCTTATTTAACTTATATCCAGAGGGATATGCATATAAGCTGGGAGGGATGAAGCACAGCTGGAATCAAGATTGCCGGGAGAAATATCAATCACCTCAGATATGCAGATGACATGACCCTTTTTGCTTGCAGAAAGCAAAGAGGAACTAAAGAGCCTCTGATGAAAGTGAAAGAGGAATGTGAAAAAGCTGGATTAAAACTCAACATTCAAAAAGCTAAGATTATGACATCTGGTCCCATCACTTCATGGCAAATAGATGAGAAAACAATGGAAACAGTGAGAGACTTTATTTTGGGGGCTCCAAAATCACTGCAGATGGTGACTGTAGTCATGAAATTAAAAGATGCTTGCTCCTTTAAAGAACAGTTATGACCAACCTAGACAGCATATTAAAAACCAGAGAGATTACTTTGCCGACAGAAGTCCATATAGTCTAAGCTATGGTTTTTCCAGTAGTCATGTATGGATGTGAGAGTTGGACTATAAAGAAAGCTGAGCGCCAAAGAATTGATGCTTTTGAACTGTGGTGTTGGAGAAGACTCTTGAGAGTCCCTTGGACTGCAAGGAAATCAAACCAGTCAATCCTAAAGGAAATCAGTCCTGAATATTCATTGGAAGGACTGATGTTGAAGCTGAAACTCCAATACTTTGGCCACCTGATTCGAAAACTGACTCATTTGAAAAGACCCTGATGCTGGGAAAGGATGAAAGCAGGAGGCAAAGCGGACAACAGAGGATGAGATGGTTGCATGGCAATACCGACTCGATGGACATGAGTTTGAACAAGCTCCAGGAGCTGGTGATGGACAGGGAAGCCTGGCATGCTGCCTTCCATGGGTTGCAAAGAATCAGACACGACTGAGCCACTGAACTGAATTCTATTCTAGATGTCTATATGTCTCCCCTTAGGTCAGTACCATGTCATTATGATAGTAGAAATTTTAGTTCTCTGACCAGGGATTGATTCTGTGCCCCCTGAATTGTGGGCTCAGAGTTTTAACCACTGGACTGCCAGGTCCCCTAATCATCTTCTTAATGAGCTGTTGGATCTGGTTTGTTAGTATTTTGTTGAGAATTCTTGTATCTGTATGCCGAAGAGATATCGGCTGGTAGTTTTCTTTCCTGGTGCTATCTTTGTAGCCAGTGTATTTTTGACAAAGATGCAAAAGCAAGTCAGTAGGGAAAGGTTAGACTTCAGTAAATTATGTTTGGACAACCATATGCAAAAAATGAATCTCTGTCTAAACCTCACACATTAGAAACTTCTCTGGTGGTCCAGTGCTTAAGAATCTATCCACCTTCCAGTGACATGCATGGGGCAGCTATGCCAACGAGCCACAACTACTGAGTTTGTGTGCCACAGCTAGAGAGAAGCCACAGGTGGTAACTAGAGAAGCCCACACATTACAATGAAAGATCTGCATGCTGCAACAAAGGTCCCTCTTGCCACAAATAAATGAATGAATGTTAAAAAATAAAACAGGGACTTCCCTGGTGATTCAATGGCTAAGACTCTGAGCTCCCAATGCAGGGGCCCTGGGTTGGATCCCTGGTCAGGGAGCTAGATCCCATATGCCACAAGTAAGAGTTCACGTGCTGCAACTAAAGACCTGGCGTGGCCAAATAAATAAATTTACATATAAAAATAAATAAACCCCACACCTTATACAAAAGTAACCCATAATGGCTCATAGTCCCAAATATAAAATCTAAAATAATACAACTTCTAGATGTACACATGAAAAAAATCTTTGTGACTCTGCCATTAAGCCAAGAGTTCCTTCACATGACACCAAAGCAAAATACATAAAAGAAAAAACTTTGTTAAAATTTTTAAAATTTCATATGAAAGACACTTAGAATAATGAGAAGCCTGCTTTGAAAAGAGTCTGGTAGTTCCTCAAAAGACTAAACATCTATATGACCTAGAAGTTCCATAACTATTATGTATACAAAGGAATGAAAATGTATCTACACAAAAAGCCACTGACAAATGTTCATTAGCAGCATTTTTTATAATACTCATTCAGAAATAAAGGAGTAGAATACTAAGTTATGCCTTTAAATGAACAAGCCTTGAAAACATTATGATAATGCAAAGAAGCCAGTCACACAGGATCACATACAATATGAATCTTTTTACATGAAACGTCCAGAGTGGATAAATTTCTGTGGGCAGAAAATAGACTGCTTGTTATCTTGAGCTGAGGGAGAGGGAGGAATATTGCGCAAGAAAGGTAATAGATATGAAGTTTCATTGAAGAATGATGAAAATGTTCTAAAATTTATTATGCAGATGGTTTGCACAACTCTATAAATATCCACAAATCTATCCATTGTATAAATAGGTGAATTGTATAGTATGTGAATTATATCACTAAATCTGTTATAAAAAATAAGAATAAAAAGACAAGCTGTTGACAGGGAAAATACATTTGAATATCACCTATCTGACAAGACTTGTATCCAGAATATATGAAGCAATCTCAAAACCCAGTTTTAAAGTGGGCAAAAACTGTAAACAGACATTTCAACAAAGAGGATATACAGATGGAAAATTAGCAAATGGTAGTTATCAGTATCATAGCTATCAGAGAAATGAAATTAAAACCACAGTGAAATATCATGATACACATACAGATTGAGCAAAAAAGAAAATATTGACAACATCAATTGCTGACAAGAATGTGGAAAAACTAGATCAACTCATCCATTGGTGGAGGTAATAAAATGATACAACTATTCTGGAAGACAGTTTGGTAGTTTCTTATCAGTTCAGTTCAGTTCAGTCATTCAGTCGTGTCCGACTCTTTGCGACCCCATGAATCGCAGCACGTCAGGCCTCCCTGTCCATCACCATCTCCCGGAGTTCACTCAGACTCACGTCCATCGAGTCCATGATGCCACCCAGCCATCTCATCCTCAGTCGTCCCCTTCTCCTCCTGCCTCCAATCCCTCCCAGCATCAGAGTCTTTTCCAATGAGTCAACTCTTCTCATGAGGTGGCCAAAGTACTGGAGTTTCAGCTTTAGCATCATTCCTTCCAAAGAAATCCCAGGGCTGATCTCCTTCAGAATGCACTGATTGGATCTCCTTGTAGTCCAAGGGACTCTCAAGAGTCTTCTCCAACAACACAGTTCAAAAGCATCAATTCTTCAGCACTCAGCCTTCTTCACAGTCCAACTCTCACATCCATACATGACCACAAGAAAAACCATAGCCTTGACTAGACGGACCTTAGTCGGCAAAGTAATGTCTCTGCTTTTGAATATACTATCTAGGTTAGTCATAACTTTTCTTCCAAGGAGTAAGCGTCTTTTAATTTCATGGCTGCAGTCACCATCTGCAGTGATTTTGGAGCCCAGAAAAATAAAGTCTGACACTGTTTCTACTGTTTCCCCATCTATTTCCCATGAAGTGTTGGGACCGGATGCCATGATCTTCGTTTTCTGAATGTTGAGCTTTAAGCCAACTTTTTCACTCTCCTTTTTCACTTTCATCAAGAGGTTCTTTAGTTCCTCTTCACTTTCTGCCATAACGGTGGTGTCATCTGCATATCTGAGGTTATTGATATTTCTCCCAGCAATCTTGATTCCAGCTTGTGTTTCTTCCAGTCCAGCGTTTCTCATGATGTACTCTGCATATAAGTTAAATAAGCAGGGTGACAATATACAGCCTTGATGTACTCCTTTTCCTATTTGGAACCAGTCTGTTGTTCCATGTCCAGTTCTAACTGTTGCTTCCTGACCTGCATACAGATTTTTCAAGAGGCAGGTCAGGTGGTCTGGTATTCCCATCTCTCTCAGAATTTTCCACAGTTTATTGTGATCCACACAGTCAAAGGCTTTGGCATAGTCAATAAAGCAGAAATAAATGTTTTTCTGGAACTCTCTTGCTTTTTCCATGATATAGCAGATGTTGGCAATTTGATCTCTGGTTCCTCTGCCTTTTCTAAAACCAGCTTGAACATCTCAAAGTTCATGGTTCACATATGCTGAAGCCTGGCTTGGAGAATTTTGAGCATTACTTCACAAGCATGTGAGATGAGTACAATTGTGCGGTAGTTTGAGCATTCTTTGGCATTGCCTTTCTTTGGGATTGGAAGGAAAACTGACCTTTTCCAGTCCTGTGGCCACTGCTGAGTTTTCCAAATTTGCTGGCATACTGAGTGCAGCACTTTCACAGCATCATCTTTCAGGATTTGAAACAGCTCAATAGGAATTCCATCACCTCCACTAGCTTTGTTCGTAGTGATGCTTTCTAAGGCCCACTTGACTTCACATTCCAAGATATCTGGCTCTAGATTAGTGATCACATCATCATGATTATCTGGGTCGTGAAGATCTTTTTTGTACAGTTCTTCCGTGTATTCTTGCCACCTCTTCTTAATATCTTCTGCTTCTGTTAGGTCCAGACCATTTCTGTCCTTTATCGAGCCCATCTTTGCATGAAATGTTCCCTTGGTATCTCTAATTTTCTTGAAGAGATCTCTAGTCTTTCCCATTCTGTTGTTTTCCTCTATTTCTTTGCATTGATCGCTGAAGAAGGCTTTCTTATCTCTTCTTGCTATTCTTTGGAACTCTGCATTCAGATGCTTATATCTTTGCTTTTCTCCTTTGCTTTTCACCTCTCTTCTTTTCACAGCTATTTGTAAGGCCTCCCCAGACAGCCATTTTGCTTTTTTGCATTTCTTTTCCACGGGGATGGTCTTGATCCCTGTCTCCTGTACAATGTCACAAACCTCATTCCATAGTTCATCAGGCACTCTATCTATCAGATCTAGACCCTTAAATCTATTTCTCACTTCCACTGTATAATTGTAAGGGATTTATTTAGGTCATATCTGAATGGTCTAGTGGTTTTCCCTACTTTCTTCAATTTGAGTCTGAATTTGGTAATAAGGAGTTCATGATCTGAGCCACAGTCAGCTCCTGGTCTTGTTTTTGTTGACTGTATAGAGCTTCTCCATCTTTTGCTGCAAAGAATATAATCAATCTGATTTTGGTGTTGACCATCTGGTGATGTCCAAGTGTAGAGTCTTCTCTTGTGTTGTTGGAAGAGGGTGTTTGCTATGACCAGTGCATTTTCTTGGCAAAACTCTATTAGTCTTTGCCCTGCTTCATTCCACATTCCAAGGCCAAATTTTCCTGTTACTCCAGGTGTTTCTTGACTTCCTACTTTTGCATTCCAGTCCCCTATAATGAAAAGGACTTCTTTTTTGGGTGTTAGTTCTAAAAGGTCTTGTAGGTCTTCATAAAACCGTTCAACTTCAGCTTCTTCAGCATTACTGGTTGGGACATAGACTTGGATAACTGTGATATTGAATGGTTTGCCTTGGAGATGAACAGAGATCATTCTGTCGTTTTTGAGATCGCATCCAAGTACTGCATTTCGGACTCTTTTGATGACCATGATGGCTACTCCATTTCTTCTGAGAGAGTCCTGCCCACAGTAGTAGATATAATGGTCATCTGAGTTAAATTCACCCATTCCAGTCCATTTTAGTTTGCTGATTCCTAGAATGTTGACGTTCACCCTTGCCATCTTGTTTGAGCACTTCCAATTTGCCTTGATTCATGGACCTGACATTCCAGGTTCCTATGCAATATTGCTCTTTACAGCATCAGATCTTGCTTCTATCACCAGTCACATCCACAACTGGGTATTGTTTTTGCTTTGGCTCCATCCCTTCATTCTTTCTGGAGTTATTTCTCCACTAGCATATTGGGCACCTAATGATGCTGGGAGGGACTGGGGGCAGGAGAAGGGGACGACTGAGGATGAGATGGCTGGGTGGCATCATGGACTCGATGGACGTGAGTCTGAGTGAACTCCGGGAGATGGTGATGAACAGGGAGGCCTGGCATGCTGCGATTCACGGGGTCGCAAAGAGTCGGACACGACTGAGCGACTGAACTGAACTGAACTGAATGACCTGGGAAGTTCCTCTTTTGGTATCCTATCATTTTGCCTTTTCATACTGTTCATGGGGTTCTGAAGGCAAGAATACTGAAGTGGCTTGCCATTCCCTTCTCCAGTGGATCACATTCTGTCAGGCCTCTCCACCATGACCCGCCCGTCTTGGGTTGCCCCGCAGGCATGGCTTGGTTTCATTGAGTTAGACAAGGCTGTGGTCCTTGTTATGCCCAGAGTCCGAGTCCCCAAAACTGAGAGAATAAGACGTCCACAGCAATGCAAAAGCATAAAGGGGTTTTATTGCCAGCTCGAGACAGGGCTCCCGTCTCATCCAGCGCAGTGGAGTCTTGACAAGAGCCCCAAGCCCAGATTTACAGCAGTATTTATAAGTTTAGAACAAAGACAGGGAGTTGGCCAGGGTTGATTGGCTGCAGGGGTTTCCTGGTATTTACTGATTGGCCAGTCATCATCCCTCTGATTGGCCAGAGTTACCATCTCTCTGATTGGCCAGAGTTACCATCCCCGGAAGCCCCCAGAAGCATGACTCAGGGATTATTTTTGGCCTAGTGCACCTCTCTGAGCCTGTCATGGCTCTTGTGAGGTTGTAACATTCCCCCCTGTCTTTAGATCATATAGAGGAATCTTCCTCTTTGTTTTGGGGTACAGTTTGATATTGCTGTCTAAGCACAAATAGTTGAACTGTATTAATATGCTCTTTTATGAACGTAATGAGCCGGGTGTTTGTTTTTGGGCCCAGTGGTTGTACGTTATATCTTCAGGGAGGTACAGGATTTTGGGCATTACAGTCACTATTATACAGAACTCTCTGTTTTGATTAAAAACTGATGCATGTAAACATGGAGTTAGCCCGATGTGTGAACAAACCCACCATCTTTTGTCTCAGACACAATCTGATTTGTCTTATTTAGTCTTGTAATATTGGCCACCTGGGCACATAGTGGGGCTTTTTACTTTTAAAGATAGGGCATACAGGAGGGGGCCTCTCATACATAACTTTGAAAGGGGTTAAGTCCAGCCTGTAGGGGGTATTACGCACATGGAAGAGGGCGAAGGGAAGGAGAGTCACCCAGTCCCCGCCAGTCTCTACTGCCAATTTTGCCAAAGTTTTTTTAGAGTCTGATTTATCCTCTCAACCTGTCCTGAGCTCTGGGGATTGTATTTACAATGTAGCTTCTATTTGGTCCCCAGAGCTAGGGCCAGTCCCTGTACAATCTGACTCACAAAGGCAGACCCGTTATCAGAGCCAATAGTCACTGGCAGCCCAAAGCTAGGTACTATTTCTTTTAGGATCTTTTTAGCTACTATCATTGCTGTTTCTCTGTTAGTAGGGAATGCTTTCACCCACCCAGAAAAAGTAGCCACCAAAACTAACAGATAACGGTACGCATACTTGCCTGGTCTTACCTCTGTAAAATCTATCTCCGTGTTGCCCTGGCCTTTCTCCCCAGTACCTCATTCCCGTATGCTGTCCTTTTCCCAGCTTCATCATCTGGCATGCTTTGCAGGCCTGGACTATGTCTCGTACAGTCGCCTGTTGTCGGGGAAACCGCAAACGTGCTGTCTGTAAGAGGGTTAGAGTCTTTTTTTTTCCTAGATGGGTGGTCAGATGTAGGTGCGTACAGAGGTGTTGACCCAAGTTGGTGGGAAGTATCAAGTTGTCATCTTGGTCCCAATACCATCCATCTTCGCCCTCCTGAGGGCTGGCATTTTTTTGAATCCAATTGAGATCAGAAGAGGAATACTTGGGGATTGGGGGCAAGGTTCCCATACCCGGGGGTGGCAGCCCCACAGTTAGTATAGGGGCTGTGCAGTCCCTGTTAGCTGCCTCATGAGCCGCCATATCAGTGGCTTAGTTGCCTTGAGCCTTAATGTCTCTTCTCTTTTGATGTCCAGGGACATGTACTATTGACATTGTTCGAGGCCATTGGACGGCTGTTAAGAGTCTGTGGATTTCAGGCAGGTTTTTAACTTCTTTTTCCTCGGCTATCAAAAATCCCCGCTCTTTATATATTGGGCCCTGGATGTGTACGGTGCCGAATGCATACTGGCTGTCGGTATAAATAGTGACTCTTTTCCTTTTGCCCTCTCCAGAGCCTGTATTAAGGCTATTAGTTCCACTTTTTGGGCAGAGGTACCTGGGGGGAAGGGCTTCAGCCCATATTATCTTTCCAGAGTCATCAACCATTGCAGCTCCAGCCTTTTTCTGTCCATCTTTTATAAAACTGCTTCCATCTGTAAACCATATCAGCTCACTGTTATTTAAAGGCACATCTGTTAGGTCTTTTCATATTGCCGTCATCTCAGCCAATATCTCACTACAATCGTGGAGGGGGCTGTCTTCTTCTGGGTTGGGTAAGAGAGTGGCCGGGTTCAGGAAGCAGGGCATCTGGAAGTGTATCCGTGGGGTGTCCAGCAGCAAAGCCTGATAATGGGTCAAACGGGCGTTAGAGATCCATTTATTTGGTGGCTGCTTCAGAATCCCTTCGATGGCATGGGGAGTGTAGACCAGGAGTCACTGTCCATAAGTCAGCTTGTCAGCATCATGGACCAGGAGGGCAGTAGCGGCAATGATTCGGAGGCAAGGTGGCCACCCCGCAGCCACTGGGTCCAGTCGTTTGGATAGGTAGGCCACTGGTCGCCTCCAAGGCCCCCATTGCTGCGTCAAGACTCCTTTTCCCATTCCCCCTTTTTCATCTACGAACAATTGGAAGGGCTTGGACGGGTCAGGGAGAGCAAGGGCTGGGGCTTCTAGCAGAGCCTGTCTGAGTTCTTGAAAAGCCCGTTTCATTGGCTCATCCAAGTCCAGTTTTTTTTTTTTTTCTACTTTTTTCATATAGTGGCTGGGCTTTTTCAGCAAATCCCAAGATCCATAGCCGGCAATACCCAATAGTCCCAAGAAATTTTTTCACTTGTTGAGGAGTTGCCGGCTCAGGGATCTGCAATATGGCCTCTTTTATGGCCTGCGTCAGCCATCTCTGTCCTCGTTTTATTTTATACCCTAGGTATATGACTTTTTGCTTAGCAATTTGGGCCTTCTTTGCATTAGCCCGGTACCCCAAGGTCCCCAAAGTTTGAAGGAGGTTGCCTGTTGTTTCTAGGCATGCTCTCTCAGTGGTTGTGGCTAGCATAAGATCATCAACATACTGCAATAGGACAATGTTGGGGTGATCAACCCGGTACTCATGGAGGTCTTCACCCAGAGCCTCATTGAATAGTGTTGGTGAATTTTTGAAGCCTTGCGGAAGTCGAGTCCAAGTTAGCTGTCCTGAGGTCTGGCTGCCTTCTTTCATCCATTTGAATGTGAAGATCTCTTGGCTCAAGGGGGCCAAGGGTAAACTGAAAAAGGCATCTTTTAAGTCCAGGACAGTGTACCAGACATAGTCTGGTGGGAGGCCACTCAAAAGGGTGTACGGGTTAGGGACGGTTGGATGTATATCATTTACCCGTTTGTTGACTTCACGAAGATCTTGCACAGGCCTAAAGTCCGTTCCCCCCTGGCTTTTTTTTTTTACAGGTAACAAAGGAGTATTCCATGGAGATCGGCAGCATTTAAGAATTTTTTGCCTCCAGAAGCCGTTGTATATGTGGTGCGATTCCTTGCCAGGCTTCTAGGCTCAAAGGGTGAATTTGGGCATTGACTTTAAATAGTAAGTCTCTTTCCAACAAGGGTGCTGGGCATTCTGGTATCACAAGAAAAGAGTGGGTCACCTCTGCTGGGCCCCCCAAGTTCACTTGACGTTTAGTAGTCCATCTATATCGTTTAATCCCAGTGGCCCCTTGTACCCAGCTGGTCTTCTTAGACATCAGTCTGTCTTTTTGATTAAGGACCGAGTATTGAGCTCTTGTGTCCACCATGAAGCCAACCGGTTTCCCCTCCACATGTATAGTTATCCAGGACTCGGGGAGGGGTGCCGGGCCCTGAATTTTTTTTTCTTCTCGCCTAACACGTTCCTCCCTTTCCTCTGGAGTCTCTTTATGATTAAAAACCCTCTCTGTTGCCCTCACCAGGTCTTGCAGGGATGGCTCTCCCAATCTCTCTATTTTTTGTAGTTTTTTCCTGATATCTGGGGCTGCCTGATTCACGAATGCTAGCATGACGGCTGCGTGCGACTCATCAGCTTGTGGGTCCATGGGGGTTGTACTGTCTAAAAGCTTCCATTAATCGCTCAAGGAAAGCTGCTGGGCTCTCATTTGGCTCTTGTCTAACCAGATTTACTTTAGCCAAATTTGTTGGCCTCCTGGCGGCTGCTCGGAGGCCGGCCATGAGAGTCTGGCAGTACACTCGGAGACCCTCCCTACCTTTAGCGCGCTCGAAGTCCCAGCAGGGCCGCGTCAGGGGAAATCCCTCATCAATCAGGTTAGGCTGCGTAGTGGGTCTCCCATCTACCCCTGGCACATTTTTTTTTCCGTGCTTCTGACAAGATCCATTTACGTTCCTCTGTAGTAAAAAGCACTTGTAACAACTATTGACAGTCATCCCAGGTGGGGTTATGGGTGAAAAGGATAGATTCTAAAAGGTCAATGAAGCCCTGAGGTTTTTCAGAGAATGAAGGGGTCTGAGTTTTCCAGTTGTAAAGATCACTGGTGGAAAAGGGCCAGTACTGGTATGTCCATTCTCCATCTGCTCGGGCAGGCCCCGCCCGAACTGGAAATGCCTGGACTGTGGAGGAGGGGGCTTCCGGTTTGTTTTCTTCTGCCATATTGGTGATGCCCCTGGTTTTTTCCCGAGTCCCTTGGGCGGGGCCTCCTTCCCGGGCTGGGGCTGAAGGCTCGGTGTCCCTTTGTATCCCTCCAGAAGAGACCTGAGGAACCTGCAGGGGCAGAAGTGGATCCGCATAGGGGGGCAGGGAGAGTTCAGTCTCCAGGTCAAGTAAATTGGGGCATAGTGAGGATTCCTAGAATACCGGTTTCACCTGGTTGCTGCGCTTTTTGTCTTCTTTCTCTTTGGATGCTTTCACGACTAGTACCTGTGGATGTAATGAAGCTGAGGATGGGGAAGAGGGAAGGGAAGTGAGGGGCTGAAAAACAAAAGGTTTTAGCCAGGCTGGGGGGTTTTCCACCAGGTCCTGCCAGACCAAAATGTATGGAGTTTGGTCTGGGTGCCCCGAAGGGTAGGGGGCGAGCACCTTCTCTCTGACCGCTTGAATAGTAGGCAGGCTGAAGGTGCCTTCTTGTGGCCAGCTGACATCAAAAGCAGGCCACTTGGCAGAACAAAAAGTTACTAACTTGCTTTTCTTCACCAGCAATGATAGATTCTGTGCTCTAGACTTAAAATCAGAGAAGTGGTTAATCATAAGAGATAAAAGAGTAGAAGTTGTTTGTCCCATGATCACAGAAAAGTACACTGGGAGCCAACAGAGCACACAAAGAGCAACACAGACACCACAAATAGACAAACAGATAACAAACGCAAGGTGGCCACAGACAATGCACTCAATCTTACCTGCAGGATGTTCACAGAGCCAGCTGCCTCCCCGGCATGATACCAGGCCTCGGCCTTACGCTGGACTTAATCCAAAACTAACACCGGTGTTCAGATCTCTCTCCTCCTAGTGAGGAAACCCCTTCTACCGAGAGAATGTTATTCTTTCCAGTTAAAGGGATCCCGGACGAGCCCCCAAATGTTATGCCCAGAGTCCGAGTCCCCAAAACTGAGAGAATAAGACGTCCACAGCAATGTAAAAGCATAAAGGGGTTTTATTGCCAGCTCGAGCCAGGGCTCCCGTCTCATCCAGCGCAGTGGAGTCTTGACGAGAGCCCCAAGCCCAGATTTACAGCAGTATTTATAAGTTTAGAACAAAGACAGGGAGTTGGCCAGGGTTGATTGGCTGCAGGGGTTTCCTGGTATTTACTGATTGGCCAGTCATCATCCCTCTGATTGGCCAGAGTTACCATCTCTCTGATTGGCCAGAGTTACCGTCCCTGGAAGCCCCGGGAAGCATGACTCAGGGATTATTTTTGGCCTAGTGCACCTCTCTGAGCCTGTCATGGCTCTGGTGAAGTTGTAACAGTCCTAGTGTGATTAGATTGACTAGTTTTCTGTGAGTATGGTTTCAGTGTGTCTGCCCTCTGATGCCCTCTTGCAACACCTACCATCTTACTTGGGTTTCTCTTTACCTTGGGCATGGGGTATCTCTTCACAGCTGCTGCAGCAAAGCACAGCCGCTGCTCCTTACCTTGGACGAGGGGTATCTCCTTACCGCCGCCGTTCCTGATCTTCAACTTGGGATAGCTCCTCTAGGCCCTCCTGTGCTGCGCAGCCACCGCTCCTCGGGTTGCGCCGCCGGCCCTGGCCTCGAGCGTAGGTGGCTCCTCCCAGCTGCTGCCCCTGGCTTGGTGTGGCTTCTCAGGGTCACCGCCCCTGGCCTCGGGCGCGAGGTAACTTCTCCCGGCCGCCCCCCTGACCTGGGACACGGGGTGTCTCCTCCCGGCCGCCACTGACCTCAGACGCAGGGTAGCTCCTCTCAGCCACACCTGCGCCTAGTGCACCGGCTCGCCGCCGCCTGCGCTTAGTGCGCCGGATTAGTGCGCCGGCTCAGTGCGCCGGCTCGCTGCCGCCTGCGCTTAGTGCGGCTGTTTCTTATAAAGTTTCTCAAAAAGATAAACACAGAATTACTATATGAACCCATAATTCCACTCCTAAGTATAGACTAGAAAGAACTGAAAACATATTTTCAAACACAAACTTGCACATCAATGCTCACAGGAGCACAATTCACAACAATCTAAAGGTTAAATTACCAAAGTGTTCATCAACTGATGATTGAATGAACAGAATGAATTTAGTACTGATACATACATACGACAACATGGATGAAACTTGAAAACATTGTGCTAAGTGAAAAAATGGAGGTCCCAAAAGGCCACAGATTATATGATTCCATATATATGAAATACCTGGAAGTGGCAAATCCATAGAGACAGAAGGGAGACTAGTGGTTGCCAGAGGATGGAACGAGAGAATGAGGAGCAACTGCTTAATGGGTGGAGAGTCTTCTTTTGTGATAATGAAAATATTGTGGAAGCAAACAGGGGTAATTATTGAACAATCTTCTGAATATACTAAAAGTCACTGGAATGAACATTTGAAATGGTTAAAAATGTGAATTTTGTTATGTGACTTTTATCTTAATAAAAATTTAAAAGACACCGGGGACTTCCCTGATGATTCAGTGGTAAAGAACCTGCCTGCCAATGCGGGAGACATGGGTTCCATCCCTGGTCCGGGAAAATCCCACATGCCACAGGGCAACTTCAGCCTGTGTGTATGCCACAACTACTGAGCCTGTACTCTAGAGTCCATGCCCACAAGAGAAGCCACCTCAATGAAAACCCACCTCTATGAGAAGCCTGCTCACCATAACTAAAGAGTAGCTCACCGCAGCTAGAAAAAAGAGCGTGCAGCAATGAGGACCTGGCACAGCCAAAAGTAAATAAATTTTTTTATTTTTATTTATTTACTTTACAATATTGTATTGGTTTTGCCATACATCAACATGAATCCGCCACAGGTGTACACGTGTTCCCAATACTGAACCCCCCTCCCACCTCCCTCCCCATACCATCCCTCTGGGTCATCCCAGTGCACCAGCCCCAAGCATCCTGTATCCTGCATCAAACCTAGACTGGTGATTTGTTTCTTATATGATAGTATACATGGTTCAATGCCATTCTCCCAAATCGAAAAAATTTTTTAATTTAATAAAAAATTTAAAAGACACTAAAAACTTTTCCTAATTGGATTTTTCTAATTGTAAAGGAGTACATTCTTATTGTATTTTGCCAAAAAATACAGAAGTCTATTTCAGAAGAAGTTAATCACACTTCTTGGGGGCAGGGACTTTTGTTTGGCTGTTCAGTGCCTCCTTTCTATTTCTTTCTTAGTAATATAAAAAGTGGAGAGTTCTGACAAAACACGGTCCACTGGAGAAGGAAATGGTGAGCCATTTCAGTATTCTTGCCTTGAAAACCCCATGAACAGTATGAAAAGGCAAAAAGGTATGACACTGAAAGATGAACTCCCCAGGTCGGTAGGTGCCCAATATGCTACTGGAGAAGAGTGGAGAAATAACTCCAGAAAGAAAGAAGAGACAGGGCCAAAGCAAAAAGAACACCTAGTTGTGGATGTGACAGGTGATGGAAGTAAAGTCCGATGCTATAAAGAGCAATATTGCATAGGAACCTGGAATGTTAGGTTCATGATTCAAGGAAAATTGGAGGTGGTCAAATAGGAGATGGCAAGAGTGAACATTGACATTTTAGGAATCAGTGAACTAAAATGGACTGGAATGGGTGAATTTAACTCAGATGGCCATTATATCTACTACTAGCTGGGAGGAGCCACCCACGCCAGAGGCCAGGGCCGGCAGCTGGGAGGAGCAACCCAAGGAGCAGTGGCTGCGTAGGCACAGGAGGGCCTAGAGGAGCTATCCCAAGGTGAAGGTCAGGAACGTCAGTGGTAAGGAGATACCCCTCGTCCAAGGTAAGGAGCAGCGGCTGTGCTTTGCTGGAGCAGCTGTGAAGAGATACCCCACGCCCAAGGTAAGAGAAACCCAAGTAAGATGGTAGGTGTTGCAAGAGGGCATCAGAGGGCAGACACACTGAAACCATACTCACAGAAAACTAGTCAATCTAATCACCTAGGACCACAGCCTTGTCTAACTCAATGAAACTAAGCCATGCCTGCGGGCAACCCAAGATGGGCGGGTCATGGTGGAGAGGCCTGACAGAATGTGGTCCACTGGAGAAGGGAATGGCAAGCCACTTCAGTATTCTTGCCTTGAGAACCCCATGAACAGTATGAAAAGGCAAAATGATAGGATACCAAAAGAGGAACTCCCCAGGTCATTAGGTGCCCAATATACTACTGGATATCAGTGGAGAAATAACTCCAGAAAGAATGAAGGGATGGAGCCAAAGCAAAAACAATACCCAGTTGTGGATGTGACTGGTGATAGAAGCAAGATCCGATGCTGTAAAGAGCAATATTGCATAGGAACCTGGAATGTCAGGTCCATGAATCAAGGCAAATTGGAAGTGCTCAAACAAGAGATGGCAAGGATGAAAGTCGACATTTTAGGAATCAGCAAACTAAAACGGACTGGAATGGGTGAATTTAGCTCAGATGACCATTACATCTACTACTGCGGGCAGGAATCTCTCAGAAGAAATGGAATAGCCATCATGGTCAACAAAAGAGTCCGAAATGCAGTACTTGGATGCAATCTCAAAAACGACAGAATGATCTCTGTTCGTCTCCAAGGCAAACCATTCAATATCACAGTTATCCAAATCTATGCCCCAACCAGTAACGCTGAAGAAACTGAAGTTGAACGGTTTTATGAAGACCTACAAGATCTTTTAGAACTAACACCAAAAAAAGATGTCCTTTTCAATATAGGGGACTGGAATACAAAAGTAGGAAGTCAAGAAACACGCGGAATAACAGGCAAATTTGGCCTTGGAATGTGGAATGAAGCAGGGCAAAGACTAATAGAGTTTTGCCAAGAAAATGCACTGGTCATAGCAAACACCCTCTTCCAACAACACAAGAGAAGACTCTACACATGGACATCACCAGATGGTCAACACTGAAATCCGATTGATTATATTCTTTGCAGTCAAAGATGGAGAAGCTCTATACAGTCAGAAAAAACAAGACCAGGAGCTGACTGTGGCTCAGATCATGAACTCCTTATTGCCAAATTCAGACTTAAATTGAAGAAAGTAGGGAAAACCGCTAGACCATTCAGGTATGACCTAAATCAAATCCCTTACAATCATACAGTGGAAGTGAGAAATAGATTCAAGGGATTCAGTCTGATAGACAGAATGCCTGAAGAACTATGGACTGAGATTTGTGACATTGTATAGGGAGGCAGTGACAAAGACTATCCCCAAGAAAAAGAAATGCAGAAAAGCAAAATGGCTGTCTGAGGAGGCCTTACAAATAGCTGAGAAAAGAAGAGAAGCTAAAGGCAAAGGAGAAAAGGAAAGATATACCGATTTGAATGCAAAGTTCCAAAGAATTGCAAGGAGAGATAAGAAAGCCTTCCTCAGCGATCAATGCAAAGAAATAGAGGAAAACAGTAGAATGGGAAAGACTAGAGATCTCTTCGAGAAAATTGGAGATACCAAGGGAACATTTCATGCAAAGATGAGCACAATAAAGGACAGAAATGGTATGGACCTAACAGAAGCAGAATATATCAAGAAGAGGTGGCAAGAATACACAGAACTATACAGAAAAGATCTTCATGACCCAGATAACCACGATGGTGTGATCACTCAACTAGAGCCAGACATCCTGGAATGTAAAGTCAAGTGGGCCTTAGGATGCATCACTAAAAACAAAACTAGTGGAGGTGATGGAATTCCAGTTGAGCCATTTCAAATCCCAAAAGATGATGCTGTGAAAGTGCTGCACTCAATATGCCAGCAAATCTGGAAAACTCGGCAGTGGCCACAGGACTGGAAAAGATCAGTTTTCATTCCAGTCCCAAAGAAAGGCAATGCCAAAGAATGTTCAAACTACCGTACAATTGCATTCATCTCACATGCTAACAAAGAAATGCTCAACATTCTCCAAGCCGTGTTTCAACAGTACATGAACCATGAACTTCCAGATGTTCAAGCCAGTTTTAGAAAGGCAGAGGAACCAGAGATCAAATTGCCAATAGCCACTGGATCATTAAAAAAGCAAGAGAGTTCCAGAAAAACATTTACTTCTGTTTTATTGGCTATGCCAAAGCCTTTGACTGTGTGGATTACAAAAACTGGAAAATTCTGAAAGAGATGGGAATCCCAGACCACCTGACCTGCCTCCTGAGAAATCTGTATGCAGGTCAGGAAGCAACAGTTAGTACCAGACATGGAACAACAGACTGGTTCCAAATTGGGAAAGGAGTACATCAAGGCTGTATATTGTCACCCTGCTTATTTAACTTATATGCAGAGTACATCATGAGAAATGCTGGGCTGGATGAAGTATAATCTGGAATCAAAATTGCCAGGAGAAATATCAATAATCTCCAATCTGCAGAGGACACCACTCTTATGGCAGAAAATGAAGAGGAACTAAAGAGCCTCTTGATGAAAGTGAAAGAGGAGAGTGAAAAAGTTGGCTTAAAACTCAACTATCAGAAAACAAAGATCATGGCATCTGGTCCCATCACTTCATGGTAAATAGATGAGAAAACAATGGAAACAGTGAGAGACTATTTTGGGGGCTCCAAAATCACTGCAGATGGTGACTGCAGTCATAAAATTAAAAGATGCTTTCTCCTTAGAAGAAAAGCTATGACCAACCTAGAAAGCATATTAAAAAGCAGAGACATTACTTTACCAGCAAAGGTCCATCTAGCCAAAGCTATGGTTTTTCCAGTAGTCATGCATAGATGTGAGAGTTGGACTATAAAGAAAGCTGAGCGCCGAAGAATTGAGGCTTTTGAACTGTGGTGTTGGAGAAGACTCTTGAGAGTCCCCTGGACTGCAAGGAGATCCACTGGTCAATCCTAAGGAAATCAGTCCTGAATATTCATTGGAAGGACCAATGTTGAATCTGAAACGCCAACACTTTGACCACCTGATGGGAAGAACTGACTCGTTTGAAAAGACCCTGCTGCTGGGAAAGATTGAGGGCTAGAGGAGAAGGGGACGACAGAGGATGAGATGGTTGAATGGCATCACCGACTCAATGGACATGCGTTTTAGTAGGCTCCAGGAGTTGGTGATGGCCAGGGAAGCCTGGCATGCTGCAGTCCATGGGGTCACAAAGAGTCAGACATGACTGAGTGACTGAAATGAACTGAACTGAATACAAAAAGCACCTATGTTGTTGGGGCTATCTGATGTGATGTGATGTCATATGATGTATTAATCAGATTATATCAAAATTAAGGATTTATCTTCAGAGGTCAGCATAGACTGACCTAGGGGGAAGTATTTACAATATATCTATCTGGCAAAGTTTATCTAGACCATTCTAAGATCTACTGCAAATAAACCAGAAAAACATATAAGAATTAAAATTAAAGTGGGCAGATGATGTGCCAAAATGTTTATTTTAAAAAATGGTCAATCTCACTAATAATCAGAGAAATGCAAACTAATCTGAGGTAGCATTTTATACCCAGCAAATTAGCATAAATTAGAAGATTTGGTGGTAGTAGCTGTTAGCTAGGGTGGGGTTGTGGGAATCAGGGCCCTTAATTTAAAGCTTTGGGAGTTGTATGCAGTTACATCCTTTGGAAGAGTTTGGCAGCTTTTGTGGATATATGGAGCCTCTGTGATAGAGGCTCATGTCCATAAAGGGACCTGTATATGAACATTCACTGTAGCATTGTCTGTGGTTGCAGGAAATTAAGGCAATCTGTATGTTCATCCCTAATGGAATGGACGAATAAAGGCATATTAAGCATTAGAAACACTAAACTACAGACTTCCCTTGTGGTCCAGTGGCTGGAAACTCCATGCTCCCAATGCAGGAGGCCCAGGGTTAATCCTTGGTCAGGGGAACTAGATCCCACATGCTGCAACTAAGACCTGGCACAGGCAAAAAAATAAATAAAAATAAATACCTATTGTTTTGAAAACTCACTAAACTAAATGTCCACATAACAACAAGGATATATCTTTTGAAACATAAGTAATAACATTGTGGGGAAAAGGAGTTAAAGGATAAGCAGAATGGGAGGTATACCATAATAACATCAAGCAAATTTAAAACATCGCATACACAAAACAACATTACGTGTTTTACAAGGATAACAATGCATACCAAAACACTTACTTGTCAAACACATGAGACAGAGGAAGTGCCTATGAGAGAGTGAAGGGGAATGAGAGTGGGATTGGCAATAAAATGGAAAAGTAAATAAAGTAAGAATTAGTAAAAGAGAGGTCTTACAGAGACCTGTAATCACATTTTATACAGTATTCCATAGAGGTAGATGATTTACTGAATTCCCCACTGATGGACATTGACATTCTCTAGTTATTCATGCTGCTGCTGCTAAGTCACTTCAGTTGTGTCCAACTCTGTGCGACCCCATAGATGGCAGCCCACCAGGCTCCCGTCCCTGGGATTCTCCAGGCAAGAACACTGGAGTGGGTTGCCATTTCCTTCTCCAGTGCATGAAAGTGAAGTTGCTCAGTCATGTCGGACTCTTAGCGACCCCATGGACTGCAGCCTACCAGGCTCATTTGTCCATGGGATTTTCCAGGCAAGAGTACTGGAGTGGGGTGCCAGGCAAGAGTACTGGAGTGGGGTGCCATTGCCTTCTCCAGTTTTTCATGAGTGTGGACTTTATAGTCAAAATAGAGATAAAGTTTAAGGGGCTCTGCCATGTACCAACTAGTCCATGTGCCCTGGACAATTATCTACTACTTCTGAGCCTTAGTTCCTCTCTTGTAAAACAGGAAGTAGTGTGGCCATCATGGTAGTGTAGACCACTGAGCGGAGCATCTGGCACACAGCAAACCTGCAGTGCTTGTGGTTACCGCAGTCATGTTGGAGACAGGCCCACAGGGCAGGGAGCCACACTGGGCAGGGACCATGCCCACCTTGCTTGCCTCCATACCCCAGCAGCACCTGGGACACTGTCTACCCTCAGTTGAATGACATGGTTTCTAAGTCAGCAGTTTTGGGGGTAGTTTATCTTCAATGACATTTAATGGCCTAATCAGGTTGCCAGTTAGCCTTTAAGTGTTTATTTAGCATCATTTGTAGATTATGCCTCTTCATACAGAATGAGGTGAATGTCTAAGGCTAAGACTTATGATCTTCTTAAGTCCAGAGATAGTGGCAATCCCTTTTACTCTATTCCCCCACAAATAAACACTCAAAACCAACAACTTCCTGATGATGAGTTAAAAATACTAACTTCCTCATCAAAAAGAATAAAAGATCTAGTAATAAACTTAACCAAGGAGGTGAAAGATACATACTCTCAGAACTATAAAATATAGATGAAGGAAAATGAAGATGCTACAAAGAAATGGAAAGATATCTTGTGTTCATGGATTGGAATAAATAATATTGTTAAAATGTCTGTACTACCCAAGGCAATCTACAGATTTAATGCAATCCCTATCAAAATACCCATGATATTTTTCATAGAACTGAAACAAATAATCCTGAGATTTATATGGAACCACAAAGACCCTGAATTACTAAAGCAATCTTGAGATAAAAGAACAAAGCTGGAGGTGTCACACTTCTTGAGTTCAGACTATACTCAAAAGCTACAGTAATGAAAACAGCATAGTTCTGGCACAAAAACAGCCATATAGATCAATGGAACAAAATAGTTCAGAAAGAAATCCATGCACTTATGATCAATTAATATATGACAAAGGAGGGAAGACTATACAATGGAGAAAAGACTGTTTCTTTAATAAGTGGTGCTGGGAAAACTGGGCAGCTACATGTATAAAAAATGAAATTAGAACATTTTCTCACACTATATACAAAAATGAACTCAAAAGATTAATAACTTAAAACCTAAAGCCATAAAATTCCTAGAAGAGTGTAGCAGAATACTCCTTTATATAAATCATAGCAATATTTTTTTTTATTTTTCTCCTAAAACAAAGGTAAAAAAAGCAAAAATAAATAAATGGGACCTAATTAAACTTAGAAGTTTTTGTGGAGCAAAGGAAACCATTGACAAAATGAAAAGACAATCTATTGGGGAAAATAATTGCAAAATACATGACTGGTAAGGGGTGTATATCCATCATATATAAACAACTCAAACAACTCAATTAAAAAAAACAAACAACCCAATTTAAAAATGGGCAGAAGCCATGAATAGACATTTTGTTTTCAGGGACGACCATTTTTATCACTGACATATTCTTTTTAATTTTAAAAAATGTATCTGTTATTTTTGGCTGCACTGGGTTTTTTTTGTTGCACGTGGTCTTTCTCTAGTTGGTGCATGGGCTTCTGTTGCAGAAGACAGGCTCTAGAGCACAGGCTTCAGTACTTTTGGCACATGGGCTTAGTTGCCTCACAGCATGTGGGATCTTCTTGGACCAGGGATCAAACCCATATCCCCTGCATTGCCAGGTGGATTTTGAACCACTGGAACATCAGGGAAGCCCCAAACAAACATTTTTAAAAGTAGATATACACATAGCCAACAAACATGAAAAATGCTCAACATCACTAATAGTTAGAGAAATGCAAATCCAAAGCACAAGGTAATCACCTCATACCTGTCAGAATGGCTATTAATATAAAAAAGTCTACAAATAACAAATGTTGATGAGAGTGTGGAGAAAAGGGACCCCTAGTACACTGTTGTTAGAAATGTAAATTGGTGCAGCAATTATGGAAAACACTATGGAGGTTCCTCAAAAAACTAAAAACAGAACTATCATATGATCAGCAATTCTGCTCCCAGGTACATATCAAAACAAAATGAAAACATTAATTTGAAAAGATGTATGCACTTCAGTGTTCACAGTAGCATTCTTTATAGTAGCTAAGATATAGAAACAACCTAACTGTCCATCAACAGATGAATGGATGAAGGTATGGTATATTTTTATAATGCCTATGTAACTCAGTCATAAAATATAATGAAATTCTTCCATTTGCAACAACGTGGATGATCTAAAGAGCATTATGTTTAGTGAAATGTCAGACAAAGACAAATGCTCTATGTTATCACTTAGATGTTGGATCTAAAAAATAAAACGAATGAATATATTAAAACAGGAATAGACTCATAGACATAGAGAAGAAACTAGTGGTTACCAGTGGGAGAAGGAAAGGGGAACTGAAAGATAGAGGTAACGAATTAACAGATAACAAATAGCTATATGTAAAATAAACAATAAGCATATATTGTTTATGCACAGGGAAATACAGCCATTATTTTTTAATAACTTTAAATGCAGCATAATCTGTAGGAAATATTCAGTCACTATGCTATGAGAGTCCCTTGGACTGCAAGGAGATCAAACCAGTCAGTCCTAAAGGAAATTAACTCTGAGTGTTCATTGGGAGGACTGTTGCTGAAGCTGCAGCTCCAGTATTTTGTCCACCTGATACCAAGGGCTGACTCATTGGAAAGGACTCTGATGCTGGGAATGATTGAGAGCAGGAGGAGAAGCGGGCAGAGGGTGAGATGAGATGGTTAGATAGCATTACTGACTCAATGGACATGATTGTGAGCAAACCCTGGGAGATAGTGGAGGACACAGGAGCCTGGCTTGCTATGGTCCATGGGGTCACAAAGAGTTAGACATGACATAGCGAAGGAACAACAAAATATTGTACCCCTGAAACTAACATAATATTGTAAATCAATCATACTTAAAAAATACTAGCTTCTGCATAAAATGGTATGTTTATGCCTAATGAGAAAACACTGTTTAACACTAAACGAGTCATTTTATTCTCATTTTATGCTTGGTTTACTTGTCTACCAAGTAAGACCACCTGCCATAGAAAGCATTGTAAGAACTAAGCTAGATCTTGTGAAAGTACCTGGTAAAGGATAAAATTATGTAATTATTAATAATTTAAGGAATGCAGTTATTCTCACTGCTCTTTCAGTTAGTAATCTGTGTTTGGGGATGGAGTTCAGGTGAAAGAACCAGTCGGTTCTTCAGGGACTGCCTTATTCCTGCATCCTGGCCATGCAAGTGCTTTGTGCTAATTGCCTGTGGGGGACAGAGGTCCCCCCTTGGGCTCTGCAGAATGAGCAAGAGTGAGCTGGGCTTCCGGGTGTCAGAGCCAGTGCTCCTCAGAGGGCCAGGGCCAACCCCATGGTTAAAAGCCCTCTCCTCGAGGGTAGGAGAGTAGCCACGCAGCACAGCTTCCTTCCTAATTTCACACTCTTCCCCCTGCTCGATCCAGCAAGCACCAGTGACAGTGTGACAGAGTCGCATGGGCTCTTGAAGCCAAAGGTATGTTTCCGTAGACGATTCATAGATTTCTACTAATGAGAATCCGGGGTATAAGAGGAGAAGATGGAAAAGGAAAGAGCAGTCAGGGGAATTGGAGAGAGGAGAGGGAGCAGATGAAACGAACTTCTATCTTACTTCCTGGAAAAAGTTTGGAGGACATGGTATGGGGGCTCCAAGTGCATTTGTGACCTCTATCAGCTGAGAGCCCTTCCTTGGTGGCATAGGGGTAAAGAACCTGCCTGCCAATGCTGGAGACATTGTGGGTTCAATGCCTGAGATGCAGGTTCCATCCCTGGGTCAGGAAGATCTCCTTGAGTAGGAAATGGCGACCCTCTTTATTGTTCTTGCCTGGAAAATTCCATGGACAGAGGAGCCTGGCGGGCTACAGTCCATGGGGTCACAAAAGAGTTAGACACACACATACCAGCTAAGAAAAGAGATAAGAAAGGAAGATATTTAAACTTCACAGGAGAATTATAAAACTACAGATTAAGAACTTTTATGGAATAAAATTCATTTCTAGAATGTCTAGGAGAGAAACTGGAAAATTCTTATCCTGATCACACCACCCCCAAATAAAGATGCTTTTGTGTGCACATATGTGTCCTAGGAACAGAATCCTCCAGCAGAAAAGGGTCATGGCAGACTTTGGGATAGCCCAGTGCCCCTGGTCAGACAAATCTCTAAACTTAGATAAATTTCTAAGCAAAATCTTTAATTTCTTTTTCTCTTGCCAAAGAATTTGCCAATATTGTTTTCATGCCAAAATCTCAGAATGTCAAAGCACAATTTCTCTTGCTTTTAATTTAAGCCTGTTTTTGCTTTTCATATATAAGGAGAGCACCTGCTGTATGAGCAGCTGTCTCTGAAATCCCACCATATAGCAAAAACATTAACTGGAAGAAAAAAAAAAAAAACACCTCTCTTTATTCACTTCTTCTTAAACAAGTTAATGTCTTGGACATTTTCCATAATACCTATTTTTGTTTTGCTTTTTCTTCCCTAAAAATCTGCACGTGCTCCGTGTCCTTTTTAAAATGTCAGGCAAATCAGGTAAGACCCTCCAATTAGGAACTGCCTATGCAAGACAGGGCAGAAAGCTTACTTCCTGGCCCTCACATAAAGCACTACTCTGTCCAGTTTTCCTTTTGAAAACCTGCTGCAAACTGCCCTCAGTTTGTAGAGGATTGTACCCTGGAGAGCTATTCCTGGAACACCGAGCTTATCCAGCTTTTTCCAATCTGAGTTTGTGGTGGGGAGTTTTCATACATATTTGTTGTACTGCCATTTAACTCTCTTTTAATTTTGTAAGATCCTATGCTCATTAGAATTGCCTTCTGAGCCATCCTGCATCCAGCATTCTTTTTCCAACAGTAGCATCAGAAATCGATTTAAGTGAGCTTGGCTGTTTTCCCTGATGCAAACATCAGATGTAGAGTCCTTTCTAGACATCATTGATTCCCTTCTCCTCCCTTTATGTTCCTTAAATTTTAATATATACTGTGATGCCTCTAAAGAGTAATCGGTTCCATAGTTTTACTATGAACTATGCCATTTTTTCTTTTATTGATCCTATACTTACCTCCTTTAAGATTCAAACTCCTCTTTTCTAATTTTTGAATTCTGAGATTTGGGGGTGGGATTCCTGTTCACTCCATCAAACACTTCAAATCTACCTTAGACTTCATCCTCCTCAGTTCAGTTAAGTTCAGTTCAGTTGCTCAGTCGTGTCCGACTCTTTGCCACCCCATGAATCGCAGCACGCCAGGCCTCCCTGTCCAGGACCAACTCCCGGAGTTCACCCAAACTCATGTCCATCGAGTCAGTGATGCCATCCAGCCATCTCATCCTCTGTCGTCCTCTTCTCCTCCTGCCCCCAATCCCTCCCAGCATCAGAGTCTTTTCCAATGAGTCAACTCTTCGCATGAGGTGGTCAAAGTATTGGAGTTTCAACCTCAGCATCAGCCCTTCCAATGAACACCCAGGACTGATCTCCTTTAGGATGGACTGGTTGGATCTCCTTGCAGTCCAAGGGACTCTCAAAAGTCTTCTCCAACACCACAGTTCAAAAGCATCAATTCTTCGGGTCTCAGCTTTCTTCACAGTCCAACTCTCACATCCATACATGCTATCTTCATCCTTCTAGGCAAAGTTTATTCTGCTGTGTGGCCCTTGCATGCCATACTGCCACAGTGTTATCCTACATTGAAAACCTTATCTCCAGTCTTGACCAGGTCACCATGAAAAGATGAACTTAGAACTTAGATGCAAGATAGGCACAAACTGAGCTCTTAGGAGTATCACTGTCAAGTGTCTCCAAATAAATTAAATATTTAAAAATAAATCATATATAAAAACTTTTCTGGAAGGATAAGGAAATCAGGATTAGGTTTCCTTGTTGGTATTTTTTATGATTCCCTTTCTGTTTATTGCTGAAGCTGATGTTAAAGGAAGGCTTGAATTCTGAGAACCTGTACCCACATATGGGGAGTGCTGACATCCCAGGAGCAATTTCTGTAACAGGAGAAAGCCAACTCCAAATTCCATATTTGTTGAGGCTAATCTGCAAGTGGCCAACTGAGAACTGTGAGATTTAGGGGAAGAATGGGCAGAAGACTGGGCGAAGGTGGGCCACGACAGCATCCCGGATTAACCAAGAAGCAAGTCTTGGCTGCTCTTCTCAACATCTTGAAAGTTCAAAACAAACTTACAGACAGGCCAAGATGGGAACCATCTACGCACACACGAGTGATCCCTAAAAATCCTTCTGTACCCGAACAAACTCCATCTAGGTGCTCCTAAATTACACTATAAATGGCACCTGCTCTGAGTTCAGTATGGTCCTCTCTGAGCTCCTCTTAAAATGCGAATAGTGCCGGATCAGCTTAACATTCCAGCTTACAAGAGAACTCTTGTGATTGAGAACAAGAACTCTCAATTACAAGTTGAGAGACCCTTTGAGGGAGGAAAACATCCTGAAGAGCGTCAAGTTGCTGAATTCAAACTTGAAGTTATTACAGTCATGTTTGCTTGGGGAGTTTGTGCAGATCAGGCCAAGAATCCATCTGATATGGTGCTCCCTCCTGAATCTGCTGAGTGGCAGGAGTCAGTAACCTCCCACTCCAGGTATGCCCTGTCCTTTCCCCATGCTGACTGGTTTATTCCTTGTTACGCACAGAGTGGGGACCAAAAGAAATTGTGGGATCACTGAGCAGCCACAGAGCATCAGCCACCTGGAGACCAGGTAGCTTATGGAAGAAGACGGGCTATGTCTGTCTCTGTGTCTTTCTCCTCAAGGGACACAAGGGGACAGGAACTTCTAGGAGGAAGTAGGGAGATGGATGTTAGAAGAACAGAAATATGAGCTATCAGATTAGTAACTCAGCTCCCTTAAGACCCAAACGAATAGAATAGGCAGTCACTTCTTAAGGTATTAGGTAGAGAAAGGAAGGAGGGTTGAAAAGTGTTCTGAAATCTATATCATCCCTGACTCAGTAGAAGGACTACATTGCTCATCTGAAGAAAGAGACAATTAGAAGAGATTTCCTGCCTCACTTCTGGGTGGAATCTAGCATCAGAATCTCCAGTGTTTCTGCTACTTACTGATGGAAAGGACAGTTCTTCAGGTTTTGGCCAAGAGATGTGGCCAAGTGATCACTGCCTGGAGCACCAGGACCAGATGGCACACTTACATATATCCCTTGAGGAACATCTCCCATAAAGCTACTCTTTGGGTGTGGCAGCCAAGGTTCCTGTGGACATTCTGGTCCAGAGGAAGAGGCAGAGCATTTATTGCCAGTCTTCAGTGTCCGGATGAGGACAGCTCACCCAATACTGTTTTTGTTTTCTTCTCAGATCCTTTTATTTATTAGTCAAAGAAGGGGGAAGGGCTTTGGTTCATGATTATCAGGAAAGCCTAGGTCTTGCCCAATGAAAGGAGATGGCAACTGGTCCATTATTAACAATAGGTAATTTTTGTTTATGAGATATTAAGAATTACTCCATCGTTTAAGGTGGGTACAATGGTCATATACCTCAAACTTTCAGAGATCGCCTCTGAAATCTTCTGTTATCCTTTACTAATTATGGACACCCGATAACTGATTTAACTGGCTTTGGAGTAAACCTTGTTTCTATCTTTAGCCTGTTCCACCTGCACGTGCTTGGGCTCAAGTGAAGTTTTGTCCTACATTAACCTCTTGTAAACTCACATATTTGTATCTTCTGTATTTGGTGAGTAAGTCTGCCCACGCTGCCCATTCTTTGCATGATTTTGTAAACTTATCACCTTCTCCCTCAAGCTTCATCTTTCTAGACCAGGAGTTTTCACTTGGGGGCTGGTTAAGGATATAGAAAAGACAGGAAAAAAATTATTAGAACCTTCTGGGGAGCTTTTCCAAATACAGCAAGTCTGCGTGACCCTTTCCTGAGTACACCAAAACTTTGGCTGGGTAAATCTGTATTTTGAGAATTTCCACATTTAGCTCCAATGGTCAACTCCTTCTATCCTGTTGTCATTACTGTGTTGAACTGAAGATGAAATCTTTTTGTTCTTTATAAGGCACTTTCTTCATTCCTGTAATAAGGTTTGATATTCACATGGAATAAAGTTTCCATTCATTGTAGGACTGGCAGTATTTGAGGACTGCATGAACGCTTGCAATCATAAAGTTTAAACTGGTTCTTAACTACGAAGCTCAATGACATCAGAACCACACTGATGCAGATCCACCTAATCCAGCAGCTTCCTCTTCACTCGCTTTACTCCTGGTTTTCCCTGGACAGATTCCCCAAGTGACTGAAGGCAACCAAAGATGGAAAGGGCCAACAGCAGCTCCTTGGAGGGCTTCATTCTGATGGGTGTGTCTGACCATCCCCAGCTGGAGATGATCTTTTTTGTAGGCATCCTCTTCTCCTACTTGCTGACCTTGTTTGGGAACTCAGCCATGATCCTGCTTTCCATCCTGGATGCCCGGCTCCACACACCCATGTACTTCTTCCTCAGCAACCTCTCCTCCCTGGACCTTGCCTTTACTACTAGCTCAGTCCCCCAAATGCTGACCAACTTGTGCGGAGCAGACAAGACCATCAGCTATGGTGGCTGTGTGACCCAGCTCTATGTTTTCCTCTGGCTAGGGGCCGCCGAGTGCATCCTGTTGGTGGTGATGGCATTTGACCGCTTCGTTGCGGTGTGCCGACCCCTGCACTACACCACCATTATGAATCCTTGGCTCTGCTGGCTGCTGGCTGCCATTGCCTGGTTGGGTGGCTTGGGCAACTCTGTGGTCCAGTCAACATTCACTCTGCAGCTTCCTTTGTGTGGGCACCGGAGGGTGGACAGCTTCCTGTGTGAGGTGCCTGCTATGATCAAACTGGCATGTGTTGACACGAGTCTCAATGAGCCTGTGCTCAACAGCGTCTGCACGTTCTTCACTGCTGTCCCGCTAAGCGTCATCCTGATCTCCTACTGCTACATAGCTCAGGCAGTGCTGAAGATCCGCTCCGCTGAGGGACGCAGGAAGGCCTTTAACACGTGCCTCTCCCATTTGCTGGTGGTGCTCCTCTTCTATGGCTCAGCTATCTATGGGTATCTGCTTCCAGCCAAGACCAGCAAGCAGGACCAGGGCAAATTCTCTTCTACTCTGTGGTCACACCCATGGTGAACCCTCTCATTTACACTCTGAGGAACAAGGAGGTGAAGGGGGCGCTGAGGAGGCTGCTGGGGAAGGGAAGAGAAGTCAGCTGAAAGAAGGGAAAATTCCTTCATCATTTACCACCTTTTCATCTCTACATGCTTTTTCTCATTCTCTCTCTGGCCAGGGGAGCATGAGGAGTACTAACCCCAGCACAAGCTTATTCTCCACAGCACTAAGCTGTTGGCCCATGGCTAGTGTTATTTCTTAGGTTCTACACTTATTTACCAAATATCTTCCTGTGGACCACAGATAACAGAGCAGAGGCTGCCATCGAGGCTCAGAGTTTGTTGACTTAGCTCACGGTTACTTCTGTCCACATGTTATTTTTACATATTCATTATGTGTAATAAATATTACATGTGTAGTATTGTATTTTAGAGAATTTTGTATGTTTCTAAACTCTGTACTTTTCCTAATTATCCACTTGCAGTATCTTATATAGTTCCATGAAATGAGGCCAGAACCCAAGAACTTCATCTTTGCACCTGATCCATCCATCATCTTTTTCCATCTCTTTGTCTCTTCTTAGTATTTCAGTCTGTCTGCCCTCACCCCCCACCCATATGCCTCTGTCATTGTTTACCCTCTCCTTTATGTCTACATCCCACTTTCCCTTTTGCCTCATCCAATCCTGAAAGAAGACCATTTTTCTTTTTTTGGCTGGGCCCTGAGACTTGCGGAAACTTAATTCCCCTACCAGGGATGAAACCCGTGCCCCCTGCAGTGGAAGCCTGAAGTCCTAACCACTGGACCACCAGGGAATTCCCAAGACCATTTTTCTTTCAATTAAATAGTTTCATCTAAATCATTTTCTCACTGGGCCTTCCCTGGGTCCAGTGGTTAAGACTATGTACTTCCACTGTAGGGCCAGGGGTTCAATCCCTGGTCAGAGAACTAAGATCCTACATCCTCTGTGGCCAAAAATGAATAAATAAAAATAAACAATTTCTTCACCAACGTCCCAGCCATCAGGTTTGCTACCAGCATTTGGATATGCTAGTGTGGTCAGTGGTTATGGAATGCTCTGAGATTCCTTAAGCAAGTTTAAGAGCCCAGGAAAGATTGTCCATCTGTAAAGCATCTCCTCTGTCTCATGATCTAGCCCTTCACCCCTTAAGTTTCTGGAATTCAGTAATCAGTCCTGCACACCGTAACTCAGCAAAGACCTCAGGTAGTGGAATTAGAATGCCAGTTTGGGATTCTTCACATCCCTAGAATTGCCGAGGAAATCCACGCCTGCCACCAAAGTCCACGTGTTCTTTCCCCAGGGAGGAAAGCTGGGTGGATATGAGAAAGTTGCTTGACAAACCATTACCAGAGAAAAGGAGATCAGTTGATTTTAGGGCTATTTTCTAGAGTCTTGTTTCTCCCACAGCACCTAAACACATGCTCTATACATAGTAGGTGCTCTAAATACTTTTGTGAGTTAATTAACAAGGCTCATGAGTCTTCCTTTTTCACACTAGGAGCTAAATACATCACGTGAACCATTTTCACATTTGCCACTTTGGGGTGATCCGGTCAATTGGACAATGCTGAACGAACAATGACAAATTTCCCCTCTTTCCACATTTCCATAATGCCTCCCAAAGACATCTAATTATATTGTCCCAACCTGAATCTGTTTTTCCAGTTTCAGATCAGAGCCATGACCTATTTTCTCAGTTTCTTACACAGTAATACTGAAGTATGTCTCCAGGGCTCACCACTTAGCAGCATTACCTTGGTCAATTCATTAAAGTCCAGAGTCTTGCAGACTCAAAATTTCTATTCATCAGCACACTCAGATAAGATGCACTTCTCAGGAGGCAGAATCACAACAACCAAGCTCCTAAAGCTGATATATAAACCAGAATGCCAGATGGTTAATTTATGAGAACAGTACTTTCCAAGGAGGTATGTGTATGTTCAGTTTTGTCTGACTCTGCGACCCTTTGGACTGTAGTCCGCCAGGCTCCTCTGTCAATGAGATTTTTCAGGCAAGAATACTGGAGTGGAGTGGGTTGCCATTTCCTCCTCCAGGGGATCTTCCTGACCCAGGGATCAAACTGGTGTCTGCTGAGCCTCCTGCACTGCAGGGCAGATTCTTTACCCACTCAGCCACTGCAAACTTATTTGGGGGAAAATATAAAGAAAATAAATAGGCATTCTGTTCAAACACTTGAGAGTTCTGCAGAGTCTCCCTACGTAAAGTACAGGACAGTTTAAATCTAACTTGCAGTTAGGGGCATGGTAAGACAGCATTAGAGGGAGGAGAAAAAGCTTGAGACGTGTATGCATCCTGGGGACAACGTACACCATCATCAGAGTGCACATGTGTTCGTCCTCCATTCTCAGGGCATGAAACAAAGTCAAAAACAAGAAAAGCAGAAGCCAACACAACATTGCAAAGCAATTATCCTCCAATTAAAAATTAATTTTTAAAAAATTGGGAAAAACAATTGTGAGGGAAGCTCCTTGTTTTGAGGACTTTTATGTTCCATTTCTAGGTTTCAGATGAAAAAAATATGTTTGGTGTCTTATTCCGTTGGAAATTCAAAAAAAGAAAAAAAATGAAATACCAAGAAGTATAAAAGGTTCATCAACTTTAGTAAAACAGAAATGTACAGCATTTGAAGATGCTGGTCTGGTCAGTGTATTTAAGTAAGTTTACTATCCCATCTCATAGAGCCCTTCAGAATCTGTTCAGATCCTAACCTGCACTGTAAACTAGCAAAATGAGTTCGGTGACTAAGTTTTGAACCTTCCATTGAAAATAGTCAGTCCTTCCCCTGTCTTCACAGCCTTCAAGCTCAATCCCATAGCTGTGGTTAGATGTTGGAATAAAGGAGATGATGAGAAATAGAACTGAAAAGTGACTTGGCTTGGTAAATTTATGCTCTATTATGTGAGTGTGAAATTATAGGCTAATGATTGGGTGAAAATGTCATTTATTTGACTATAGATGATTTGAACACATTGATTTTACTGGGTACTTACCCTGGGATAGGTAACAATCTAAACTCTTTACATGAATCAACTCCTCTAATCCTCATGATAACCTATACCATCCCCATTTTAAGATGAGCACATTGTAGCTCAAGGTGAAACATGCTCACAGCACACAGTAGTAGGTCTGGGACTCAGATCCAAATGCATTTGACTCTAAAACTTGTGCCTCTTCCAATTTTTTTTCTTTTTGAAATAATCATAAACCTACAGAAAAGTTGGAAGCATGATATAAAGGGCTTTCCCCTCCCCAGATCATTTGAAAGTAAGTTGACAATATGATACTCTGTCTTCCCTCAAATATTTTATGGTATATCTATAACAAACAAAGACATTCTCCTATAGGACCTCCGTGTAGACATCAAAATTATTAACTGAGCATCAATACATTATACTATTTAATCCTGAGACTCCATTCCGCTTTTATCAGTTGTCCCTGTTGTGTCTTTCATAGCAAAATGATTCTGTTCCAAATCATATATTGCATGTAACTGTCATGTCTCCTTAGTCTCTGTCAGTCTGAAATGGTTCCTCCATCTTTTCTTCACTTTTGGGACCCTGACACTTTAAAAGATCATCCAGTTATTTAGTGGGACATATCTCTATTTGAGTTTATGGCTTCTTATAGTTAGATTCAGGTTATCTTTGTCAGGAACTCCTCAGACGTGATGTTGCCTTCTTCTCATTGCATGCTATCAGGTGATGCTATGGACTGAATTATCTACCATGCCCAAAACTCATACATTGAAGCCCTAAGCCCCAATACAATTAATAGCATTTGGTCATAAGACCTTTAGGAGGTAATTAGGGTTAAGTGATATCATAAGGGTGTGCCAGCCCCCTGGTCTGATGGGATTGGTGACCTTACAAGGAGAGGAAGGTCTTTCTCCACACACTCAAAGGAAAGGCCAAGTGTGGACAAAGCAAGCTTCTGTAAGCCAGGAACAAGCCCTCACCAGGAACAATTCTTCCAGAACCTTAACCTTGGGTCTCCAGGGTTCATAAATGTGAGAAAATTAATTCCTGTTGTTCAAGTCACTCAGTCTACGGTAGTCAGTTGTGGCAACCTAAGCAAGCTAAGTGGTGTAAATTTCAGTGTCTCTCATTGCTAATGATGTTACTTGGATCACTAAGTGAGGGTGGTGTCTGTTAGACCGGTCCATTATTTCCTACTTTGTAATTAAGTACTTTATGGGGAGGTACTTTGAAACCGAGGCTTCCCAGGTGTCACTAGTGGTAAAGAACCCACTTATCAATGCAGGAAACCTAAGAGATGTGGATTCAATCCCTGGGTTGGGAATATACCCTGGAGGAAGGCTGAAAACCCACTCCAATATTCTTGCCTGGAGAATCCCATGGACAGTAGTTCTCCAGGCTCCTATGACTGAAGCAACTTAGCATGCACACACGCACTTTGAAACTACTTAAATATCCTGATACTAATTAAACTCAGTTTATTCTTTTATTTATGTATATCTTACAGAATCAATGTTTCCTGTTTTATTCTATGGTTTATAACTTGTTAATAGCATTATATTGTTCTTCCTTGTTTAATCACTGGGAGTCCATTCAAGCTGACATTTGTTTTTTTGACTTGTCCCCATATGCCTTGAGCATTTCCTTGCTTGCTTCCACATCAAGATGTCCCAGGTTTACGTTTTATTAACCCTCTCTGGCACTCTTTTTCATCATCTGAAAAATGAATATAGTAGATGGCAGGAACAATGTAAGGATCAAAACAGATAGACATGCTCTATCAAAGATGAGTTATACTTAATCAAAAGATGGAATATTTACCCTGAGGAGGTTTATCAGTCTGTTTCACATCCCAGTTCTCTCCATTTATATGCTGATGGAGAGCTACTCTCACAGTGTAACCAGTTTGTTTGTAACTGATAGATGGATGAAGTGGGGTCAGAATAAAGGCAGGGAGAAGCTGCCACTATTCTTTTCCTCACACTGTCATCCCAACCCATCAGCTCCCTCTTCACAATATATCCAGAATATCCCAATCCAGAATCACACACACATGTGAAAATTAGGAAAGTATCTGAATGTTCATCAAAAGGAAAATGATTTAAGAGTGAACTCATAATGGGGAATGCCAAAAACAGGAGTTAAAAAAAAATGAGATTGATGTATTGAAACAGAAAAGCTTGAAGATATACTAAGCAGGCAAAATTGCAGATTTTGGTTCAGCAAGATACACACTAAACAGTTATTTCCTCTTGAAAGAGAGTGTAATTTTGGAGATAAGAGATGAGAGAATTCATTTTTTAAAGTGAGAATGTTCTGCAGTACTCTTGGTATAAGAAAAATTTAAACGTAGGGAAAAAGCATGTGGTTAAAAGCGAGTTCTAGTCCTACTTCTGTGATTACACAGTCACTTAAACAGTGTTGCAATTTTCTCATCTAGAGGATGGTAACAGAATTGGCTGTATAGGATTGATGTCAGGATAAGTTACTGTGTTGTTATTGTTCAGTTGCTAAGTCGGTTCCCATTCTTTGTGGCCCCACAGACTGCAGAACGCCAGGCTTCCCTGTCCTTCACTATCTGGTGAAGTTTGCTCAAACTTGTCCATTGATTTGGTGATGCAATACAACCATCTCATCCTCTGCCACCCCTGTCTTCTCCTGCCCTCAGTCTTTCCTGGCATCAGAGTCTTTTCCAGTGAGTTGGTTCTTCAAGTCCCATGGCCAAATATTGGAGCTTCAGCTTTATCATCAGCCCTTCCAATAAATATTCAGGGTTGATTTCTTTTACAATTGACTGGTTTGATCTCCTTGCCATCCAAGGGACTCTTCAAGAGTCTTCTCCAGCACCACAGTTCAAATGCTACTGTGTATGTGTATAAAGAGTACACAGTACACAGAGTACATCATGAGAAACACTGGGCTGGATGAAGCACAAGCTGGAATCCAGATTGCTGGGAGAAACATCAATAACCTCAAATATCCAGATAACACCAACCTTGTGGAAGAAAGTGAGGAACTAAAGAGCCTCTTGATGAAAGTGAAAGACGAGAGTGCAAAAGTTGGCTTAAAACTCAACATTCAGAAAGATCATGGTATCTGGTCCCATCACTTCATGGCAAATAGATGGGTCAAACAATAGAAACAGTGACAGACTTTATTTTCTTGGGCCCCAAAATCACTGAAGATGGTGACTGCAGCCATGAAATTAAAAGATGCTTGCTTCTTGGAATAAAAGCTGTGACCAACCTAGACAGCATATTAAAAAGCAGAGATATTACTTTGGAAACAAAGGTCCTTCAAGTCAAAACTATGGTTTTTCCAGTAGTCATGTACAGATGTGAGAGTTGGACTATAAAGAAAGCTTAGCACCAAAGAATTAATGCTTTTGAACTGTGGTATTGAAGAAGACTCTTGAGTCTCTTGAACTGCAAGGAGATCCAACCAGTCCATCCTAAAGGAAATCAGTCCTGAATATTCATTGGAAGGACTGATGTTGAAACTCCAATACTTTGGCCACCTGATGTGAAGAACTGACTCATTTGAAAAAGACCCTGATGCTGGGAAAGATTGAAGGTGGGAGGAGAAGGGCACAACAGAGGATGAGATGGTTGGATGGTATCACCAACTCGATGGACATGAGTTTGAGCAAGCTCTGGGAGTGGGTGATGGACAGGGAAGGCTAGTGTGCTGCAGTCCATGGGGTTGCAAAGAGTTAGACATGACTGAGCGACTGAACTGAACTGAAGACATCAGGTACCTTATGGGTGGAATGGAGACTAGCAGCCCACAGTGTTCAGTTTTTTGGGAAAGAATGAAATCACGTCTTGTGAAGTTTGGGTGGGGAGGGGCACAGGCACTAAGGCTGGAAAGCACAGAGCCTGTTCCAAGACATGGGAGCAGCTCACTTGTGCTGGATTGTAGGCTGTGTATAGGAGAGTGGGCAGTGAAGCTGGAGGTGTAGATTAGGTCTTGAATGCAAGGGAGAGCCCTGCAAGTTAGGTGGTCTGGGCTTATTTCAGCGGCCTTAAGTAGTCTTGAATGCTTTTGAGCAGAGAAGTTTATTCAATTGGATAAGATTTGTAGAAAGTCAAGAATCTGCTCGCCCTGTAGGAAGACCATGTGGCAGATGGGAGACCCTTGTACCAGCCTGGTCTAATGATAATGCCCCAAGGCCAGGGGTTCTTAACCGTGGGCCATGTTGCCCCTCAAAGATATTTGGCAGAATCTGCAATCATTGTCAGGCCTGGCAGGTGCTCCTCATAGCTAGTAGGTGGAGGCCAAGGGTGCGGCTACTCATCCTATGATGCATAGACCACCCACCGACACAGACAACAAAGACCTGTCTAGTCCCATATGTCAATGGTGATGAACCTGCAGAAATCCTGCCCTGGAGCCATGGAGTGGACACTAAGGGGAGAAAGAGAGAGCTCAGGGACATTTCAGCCAGAGACCAGTCTTTGTCTCCTTTCATAGTCTTTATAATGCTTAAGTACTGGACACCCAGTTAATCAGGTGTAAAGACTCAGATTTCCTTGTCTAGTTTCACCCTTTCATTCCTTTACAAAATATTTATCTGGTGCTGTGATTCAGCAATGAACAAATCACCCATTCTCCAAGAACCTTACATTCTTATACAGATGATAGACATTAAACCAATAAATATATATCAAGTAGTGAGATATGCTACAAAGGAGTTCCTTTAAGGAGCTTCTGTTACTATCACCACAAACAATTTACTTTGCATCTTGTATGTGTCAAAGCACTGAGCCAGATGCTTTACAAATAGTATTTCTAATCTTTTTCACTATGCTGCAAGGCCAGCATAGTTATGCTCACATGACAAAAAGTAGGTTAGAGAAGTTGAATATTTTCCCTAAGGTCAGTTACTATGGAGTTGAGCTGGGACTGGACACTGGATCCACCTAATAGTGAAAGCATTTCCATTAGGTAACACTGACTTGAATGGGAGAAAAAAAATCTGTGCCTTCTCACCCAAACTTAGCAAAGTGAAGTAGAAATGAAGTTTTCATTGGAGAGGCCTAGCTGGCCAGACCGATAAGACCCTGCCACTGTCAGGCAGGGCACTGGGATTCTTACTCTTCTGTTCTACCCAGTCATGTATATCATGCTTCCATGGAAGGGGTACCTCTTGACAATCCTCTGCAAAGAGTGAGATCTCTGATATCTCCTTTTGTTTCTTTTTAATTGGTCTCTTTCTGCTTTTTCTCACTTTGGGCTATAAAAGTTCTTTGGATCATGTCTAATCTATACTGTGTGATTAACTAGCTCTTAATTTAGTGCCAGGGATGACAGCATCCTTGGAAGGTAGTTGGTCATAATGGGTGTGACATGAACCCTCAGCTGTGCCTTCCTCCTCCCGAGAAGGCTGGGTCTATGGCCCCTGCCACAACAAGGCTGCCTTGGTGGTTTGAGCATGTAATATAAGGTCTGTGCTTCAAGGTTTCACAGAAATTGGTAGCCAGAACACTGAGAGAGTGAAAAATTAAAGGTTTTGAAATTGATTTGACTTAGGTTCAAAATCTAGCTCTTTCACTTAGTCACTATGCAAGTCACTTAACCCATGATAGCAGGTGTGCATTGGGACTACGAGGAAACCCAGACTTTATTTGCAAATCTCAGCAAATCCCCAACTTATGGAAAACTCCAGAAGTACCACTGGAATGGCCAACTGTACAGGGAATGCCCAAGCAGTTTCAGGAGCACAGCTTCCTCCAGATGCCAGAACAGGGTGGCATAAGTTCAAAGTCCTACCGGGTAACTTCCGTACCACAGAGAGTAGCCAGGTTATGCTAGCATCCTGTGAGCAGCACACGTGAAACCCCTCAGTCCTTTTCTTGGTCTCTAGCCAGAAGCCGAGCTGAGTGGAAGCTGGAGCTGATGATGATGAAAGCAAGAATTTGCCTGTTATGTCAGCAATGACATGGGCACGGTCTGGCCCAGGACCCCAGAAGTCCTGGGTGTCCCCAAACTGACTGGTAAGGCAGTCCCTCACAGGAGAGGCAGAAGGGAGGTGACAAGAGAAGTCTGGTAGGAGGCCTGAAAGCTTGGCTCTGGCTTTGGCTGTGACCCCGTCTTTCATTTTAGGCTGAGGAACCAGAGCAGATGTGTGAAAAGGCAAGGTGTGTAGACTTCAGTGTACTCTGGGCTGTGAGAATATTCAATCTTGTCTGTAGGAAGTGGTTAGCAGTCCTTGGGATAAAAGGAACACTGTCAACTGAAAAATTGTATCAATTAGTTAAAATGTTTCAGTGAGGAAGGGAGGTATAGACACTATTTGGAGAGACCCAGTATTAAATGTACTGGGGGAAAATGGGCTTTTTAATTGGTATCTGGAGGGCTGAAGCAAACCAAGAGTATAAGTTACACACCTGAGGAAATGGATAGACCTGGGATGTTGCCTTTTGTACAGCCTACTTCCAATTTATTCTCAAGTGGCTGGTGCAGTGATCAGGCTGATTTGTCAGTGGGATGTAGACACTAAGGTAACAGAGGGGGTAACCATAGGAAGCTGTGACCACACAGGGAGTGGTGGGATTACAGGAGAAAGGTTTTGGTTCATCAAAACTTCGAAGCTTGGAAGGGTGGCCCTGCAGAGCTGGGATTCAGATCCTGGGGCTTGTGGGCTGGCTGGTGCTGCCTGATGCACTCTATTTCCGAGGGGCCCAGTGAGGCTGGTTCTGGAAGGAAAATATAGTGTGTTTCACTCACTGCCTTCTGTTTGGCTTCTGTGTAATACCTGGTACTTTATAGGCAATCAGATATTTTCTGAAAGAATGAATAACTGAAGATATTCTCCAGTTCTTACTATCTGCTCCAGACACTCCTAAAACACTGACAGGCAAGGGCTGGGGTGCTCTAGTATTCTGGGTTCCTTCTCCTGTCTAGCAGAATAGAGAGTAAGGCGGTTTGGAGGGTGGAGGCACTCAAAGAATTCCAGGAGTCCAGCAGCTGCATCCCAGTTTCCCTGATCACCGCACACCCAGGAGTGGGAGTGTAAGGCCTCCTCAGACAGCCATTTTGCTTTTTTGCATTTCTCTTTCTTGGGGATGGTCTTGATTTCTGTCTCCTGTACAATGTCATGAACCTCTGTCCATAGTTCATCAGGCACTCTGTCTATCAGATCTAGTCCCTTAAATCTATTTCTCACTTCCACTGTATAGTCATTAGGCTGCGATGGTGCAGGAGCAGGCGAGAGGAGCTACCTGATGTCCAAGGTCAGGGGCGGTGGCCAAGAGGAGATACCCCCACGTCCAAGGTAAGAGAAACCCAAGTAAGACTGTAGGCGCTGAGAGAGGGCATCAGAGGGCAGACAGACTGAAACCACAATCACAGACAGCTAACTAGCCAATCTGATCACATGGACCACAGCCTTGTCTAACTCAGTTAAACTAAACCATGACATGTGGGGCCACCCAAGACGGCCAGGTCATGGTGGAGAGGTCTGACAGAGTGTGGTCCACTGGAGAAGGGAATGGCAAACCGCTTCAGTATTCTTGCCTTGAGAACCCCATGAACAGTATGAAAAGGCAAAAAGATAGGACACTGAAAGATGAACTCTCCAGGTTGGTAGATGCCCAACATGCTACTGGAGATCAGTGGAGAAATAATTCCAGAAAGAATGAAGGGAAGGAGCCAGAGCAAAAACAACACCCAGTTGTGGATGGGACTGGTGATAGAGGCAAGGTCCAATGCTGTAAAGAGAAACATTGCATGGGAACCTGGAATATTAGGTCCATGAATCAATGCAAATTGGAAGTGGTCAAACAGGAAATGGCAAGAATGAACATCCACATTCTAGGAATCAGTGAGCTAAGATGGACTGGAATGGGTGAATTTAACTCAGATGATCATTATATCTACTACTGTGGGCAGGAACCCCTTAGAAGAAATGGAGTAGCCATCATAGTCAACAAAAGAGTTCAAAGTGCAGTACTTGGATGCAATCTCAAAAACAACAGAAAGATGTCTGTTCGTTTCCAAGGCAACCATTCAATATCACAGTAATCCAAGTCTATGCCCCAACCAGTAATGCTGAAGAAGCTGAAGTTGAACAGTTCTATGAAGACCTACAAGACCTTCTAGAACTAACATCCCGAAAAAATGTCCTTTTCATTATAGGGGACTGGAATGCAAAAGTAGGAAGTCAAGAAACACCTGGAGTAACAGGCAAATTTGGCCTTGGAATGCGTAATGAAGCAGGTCAAAGGCTAATATAGAATTCTGCCAAGAGAATGCACTGGTCATAGCAAACACCCTCTTCCAACAACACAAGAGAAGACTCTACACGTGGACATCACCAGATGGTCAACACCAAAATCAGATTGATTATATTCTTTGCAGCCAAATGGAGAAGCTCTATACAGTCAGCAAAAACAAGACTAGGAGCTGACTGTGGCTCAGATCATGAACTGCTTATTGCCAAATTCAGACTTAACTTTAAGAAAGTGGGGAAAACCACTAGACCATTCAGGGCAGGACTCTTGGTGAAGCTTTTCTCACTCTGAGAGCACTGGTGAGGCTTTTCCCTCATGTGGGGTTGTGGTGGGCTCTCAAGGGGGAGCCGTTATTGAAGCTTTTCTCACACTGCCCACAACTGTGGGGCTGTCTTCAACGTGGACTCACAGTAAGTGATGAACTGGAAGCTGTTGTTGAATCTTTTCCCACAGACCACACACTAATATGGCTTCTCCCCCATGTGGGTCCTCTGGGGAACAGTGAGGCTGCAGCTCTGGTTGAAGCTTTTCCCACATTCCGCACACTGGTCAGGTCTCTCCCCTGTGTGAGTTCTCAAGCGGGCAGTGAGGCTGAAGCACTCGCTGAAGCCTTTCCCACACTCACTGCACTTGGGAAGTTTCTCTCTGGATTCTTTGGTGTCGAACAAGATAAGAACTTTGACTAAAGCTCTTCCCACATTTGTGACATTTAGAAGCCTTTTCCAGTTTGGGGACTGGGTGGTGGTGAGAGAGACAACTCTGAGAGTGGTGAGAGCAATTTTTCCCACACAGGAGATGTGTGCAGGTCTCCTCCCAATATGAAGCCTCCAGGGGTTCATCCTCTGTTGGGATGCAGGTTTCTCCTTACTCTCCCTGGAGAACCTCCTCGTTGCCTTCCTGACACTGGCGTGCCTGCCCAGCCTCTTTTTAGCTCGGAGTGCCCAAACACTTACCTGGACCTCAGAAGAGGCTCATTCATTTCTTCTTCCTTTGTATCATCCCATTTCCAGTTCTCTTTTGTTCTTGATGTCTCTGTCTTGCCTGCCTCTGTCCCATCTGCTGAGTCAGGTTCTTGTGCTTCACCCTTGATTTTTCTTCCCCAGTTGCTGGTGTCTTGTGGACTTTCACTCTAGTCTCCCTTGTGGAAGAAGTCTTAGGCTTTTCCCTCTCCCTGCTGCCCTTCTCTGATTAGTATCTGGGGTCTCTGCGTGTTCTCTGATCCAGGCTAGGTTGTCACTGGGGCAGAGACAGGACCATGATTATCAAATCAGGGACAGAGCAAAGCAGGGGGAGGTCAGGCCTCCCAGAAAAGGATCAGGGTGGGTAAAGAGCCATGTCATGATATCAGTGGACAGAACAAGGGGACAACCCAAGATAAACTCAGTGAAGCACATGATAATCTTTCCAACATCTCCAGAAAAAAAGATTTTTAGGGAGAGTGGGAGTGCAAGGTGAAATGGGAACTTAAAGAGACAAAAGGTGTCAAACACAGTTCACCTGGGCCCCAGCACCTGTCTCCTGGTCTCCAGACCCCTCTTCTGTGGAAGGTTCCCAGAGACCTTTGGAGTAAGCCAGGCTAGGGTGCCGGGAGCCAGCACGGGAGATCCCACCCATGACAAGGTCATGCAGAGAGACCTGGTAGGCTAGGCAAGACAGGTCTCGAGGGAATACCCCAAAACCAGAATCTGTCTGTTTTATTATTTCATGACTTTCACCAACTCCTCTGACATTAACAAGGGGCTATCCCCGACCACCTTTCTCTGGAGAATTAACTTAGAGCTCCAGTTAATAGTCTCCTGCATATAAAAGGAGTGTCTCAGCTCAAACCCCTTTGATGGCTCTCTAACTTGCCTGACAGGTTTCCCCGGACTTTTACAACTACGAATGTGATTGTTTACAGCCTCCCAACTGGGAGAGGCATGGGAAGCTTAAAACATCTTAAAGATTAGAGCTTTTTAAAGAGCTAAGAATTATATTGGTGAAGGGTTTCATTGTTGAGTTAATGATTGCCGCCAGGCCTCCTTATCCCTTATCTTTTAGGCACCTGGGAGGATATTAATCAATGTAATTGGGATGCAGAAATAGGAATATAGTAGTTTTGATGTTAGCAATAGACTTTTGAGTTAATGAATTTTCTCTTTGTTATAAATCATTGTACTCCTCTTTCTTTGTTATAAATCGTTGTATCCTTGCTATGTAAGAATGTAACTTTATTTAGTGCTTTCTGAGAGTGGCACCAGACTTTGGAAAGAACAACACTTTTAGGACAAATAAATTTTCTGGTTGACGGACCCTTATCAGAAAAGGTCCATAAAATGCTGCTAATAGGCCTCCTGGCCAGAAGATGATGTAAATCACCTAAGACCTGTGTATACAGATAGGTATGCAGAGAGAAAGCCTGGTCTCAATAAGGGTCAGGGCTGCTGAACCTGCATGACTTTGTATTTTCCATTATTCTCTATGTACAGCTTAAGGTAAATAAGCCTCCTGGAAAAATAAAATTTTGGGCCTCGCCTCATCATCGCTTGGCTCCCCGTGTCAATTCTCTTTTTCTTTCTTTCTCTCTCTTACTCTCTTTTTCAAGCTGATCCCTTGGAGCACAGGGGCTCACTGTGTTCACTTCTCTGCCTTGGCTTCTAAGACCCACGCGAGAGGGAGCCCAAGGTGGGGCACCCTCCGCTATTCAAGCAGGCACCTGTGGCCTATGTGAACGGTGTAAGTCCCTTGACTTGGGACTTTATTGGCTTTCTGTGTAAACCAAGGAATATCAGCCTCTTTCTCTCCTCTATTTTCTTAACTGCAACATTCTTTCTTTATCACTCTCTACATCTCTAAGTAAATCCTTATCTCCTTCTATATCTCTAAATAAATAAATCTCTCGTCGCCAACACCGTCCACTCTTCAGATACCCTGGATCCAACTGGGGCTGGACCCCAGTACTAGGGGAGAAAACAGCCACTGCTAGAGGGCAGTCTCCACATAACAGTCACAGAGCAGAGGTTATAAGTGGGGTGCCAAAGCCTGCAGCCCCAGCAGCACCTGGGAGTGCACCAGAGATGCATATTCCTGGGCTCCACCTCAGATCTAAAGAATCAGCAGCTCTGGGGTGAGGCCTGGGATTCTGTTTAACATGCCCTCAGGTGAGTCTGGTGCACAGTCAGATTTCAGGACCACTGCCATAGCCAATGGCCTGCCTGTGTGTTAAAAAGTTTCTTTTACTAGATCCCTCCTGACACAATAGCCTTTTTAAAATAAAAAGATTTTTTTTTCATTTTAAAGAAACATGTGCATGGTATATATATATATATCGGGGGAAGAGAATGGTTCCTTGCCCAACCACCCAGAGATAATCATAATGCTCTTTAAAATGCCACAGGAACTCAATCCTTTTATTTTTTCAGACCAAGAGAATGAACTCTTTCTCAGACCCCCACCTTCAAGAATACTACAAAGGAAATGGTACATTTTGCTAACTTACTAGCAGAACTTCAGAGGACACTCAGAGTTCTGTGACCCCTGGGGAGGCTTCACCACCTGGGATCTGAGCCGCCTGTGGGTACAGTGAGCTGTCAGAGCTGAACGCAGAACATGGTGAGTCCTGTCCCCTTTACTCAGACCCCTGAGCCTCAGAAATCAGCCACCAAAGAGCACAGATGTTCCCAAGGATTCAAAGTAAAATAAATTCTAAATGGCAAAGTTTTCAGAGGTACTGATAGTGTATTTACTTTGCTTGAAAAATACCAAAGCAGGTAAACTCTTAGAAGGTTTTCCATTTCATCAACAGAAGCTTGCCTTTTTAAACCGCATGAAAACACAGTGTTTTTCTCTAGGATCTGAGTTACATAAAGATGAGGTGGCTTTAAAAAATTACTTAGTAACCTGTAATGACAGTTTTGAATTAAGCAGAAAAGGCAGCAGTAGTCTTCGGCTCATCTAGAAATGTATGCAGCCGAAGTGCTTCACAGAAGGAGACTTACAAAGACAGAGCTTTGGTCTGGCTATGCAGTGGCATATTGTGCTCAGCCACTCAGTCGTGTCCAACTCTTTGTGACCCTATGAACAGTAGCCCACCAGGCTCCTCTATTCATGGGATTCTCCAGGCAAGAATACTGGAGTGGGTTGCTATTTCCTTCTCCAGTGACATATTACACAGCCCTAAAAACAGACCAAGAAGTGATACTTTGTAAACTGGAAACATAAATGAGAGAGGCTAGAAACAAAAGGTCATGTATTGTAGGATTCTTCCTGTAAAATGTCCAAATCAGGCAAATCCATAGAGAGAGAATGGGGAGCAACTGCTTAATAAGCATGGGGTTTATTTGGGAGAGGCGGAGGGGGTGGGAGTGAAAACTATTTTGGAATACGATAGAGGTGATCCTAGTACTACATTGTGACTGTACTAGACGCAACTGAATAGTTCACTTGAGATGACTAATTTTACATTAGGTGATTAATTTCACCTCAATTAATTTTAGTTAAATTTTTGATTAAAATTTTTCTAAAACACTAAGACAAATTTTTAAAAAAAGAGCCATGGAAGAAAAAAAGTAGAAGAAATGTATTTAGGAAGAAATTAAGCTAGATGAAGAAGGGGGTTATGTTCTCAAGTTCATGAAGAACTGCTTTGCAGAAGGTGAGGTCAACATGCTTTAATAATACCTGATTCAGAGGCAGTAACATTAAACTGTAATAAAAAAGTTAACACACAAAGGATCTCTGCCCCCATTTTAACTGCTAGTACCATCAACTAAAATTTGAAGTATTGATTTTTGGATGTATCTCTAAGGCATTTAACCTAGAGGCCAGGGTCCAGCTGGAGCTCAGACCTGCACTTCTGGTAGAAGATCATCCCTCCCGCCCCAGGAGAGGGCGGAGGCTCCTGCTTAAGCTTCTGACTGCCCCCGCAGTCTCTGGGCTGAGCTCCATGACCCCTTCACAGTCCATTCCCCTGGATGAACCCCCTGTTCAGGTGTTTGTTGTTTAGTCACTAAGACGAGTCCAACTCTTTTGGGGTGGGATCTCAGTGATTCTCTGCTGCCCCCAAGAGAGGTGTCTCCTCGATGGGCATTTTCAGATCCTTCCCCGATTCCAGGACCTGGGGACAGACCCCATCATCTGTCACTACAAATTCCTGCCTAAAGTGACAGAGGAGAGATGATGAGAGGCAGCTGGAGTCTCACTTCTACTTCCTGCTCCCCTTCCCCTCCCTAAGGGGTTTCAAAGAGCTGTTTTAATGCTTACATTCCTGTGCTGTGGTCATTCACATGAAGCGTGTGGTTCTGAGGTGGTGGTGGACAGTAGGGAGAGATGGTCCATACGTAAGTGGCAAGATGTCTAGGATGACTGTGATAACAGAGGGATTCTGCCATGCTTAGTCTCCTCTCCAAACTGACTTCATACAGATGCTCTCCTGCCCTTCTACATCCAGCCTAGTTACTATCAATAGTCCCCCAGCTATGGATTTTATATTAATCTCCCCCATTTCTGATGTATCGTCACCACACTGCTCCTCCCTCCAAATTATGTCAGAACCTCTCAATCCTCAATCTTATGAAATTTTATCTACAACCCCACCCCCCAACTCTTCCTCCTATGGCTGATATGCACATCTGCCTCCTCCCTGGAAAACACAAGCACATCCCAATCCAGCCATGCAGACTTGGAGCGCCAGTGGGCTGCCTCCTGCTCCAGACACAGTCACACTCAGGCTAGCCCTCCCCTGACCCACAACGGAAGGCTTCACGTTACTTTTCCTTTTCCTATGCCTTTCACACTGCCCCCTTCTTCTGAAATATACAAGAATGTTACACTGATCAGATCTCAGACTGAATCTCTCCCTCCACACGCAGGTATCATGTGAAACTCATCACTGTTTCAAACTGACCACTTAATCCAGACAGCAGGGACTGGCTCTAGTGTGACTTTGTTTAGTGTACAACACATGGCACACTCCTTCAAGGAACCTTCTAGCAGGAGAGATTAGATTTAAATTCACAAACATCTCTAATTTTCCTGACTTGCTGAGTGAAGAATTGTTCTTTCCCTGGCCTTGTTTTGGAGAACTCTGATGAGTGTTTTACCACTTTAATTAGTGACTCTAAGCATTCACTGAATATATGAATGTCTAAGTTATTTCAGCAAATGAGAAATTCGAGAAATTCTTCACACTGACGAAGGGCATAAGATCAATGCAATATAGCTATTAATAATACTCTCTGGGCAGCAGATGAATTCTGGAATTTCTCAACTAAGCACCTCTCCAGTAACTGGATTCCTGTGCTGCTCACACCAACTTCCTCATGACGAAAACCACAGGGTTCTGACTGCCTTTTTTCACCTGTTGCCTGGCTGCTCTCTGTACATCCTCAACCAGAGCCACAACTTTGTCACCATTCTCTGGGCACTGCTCCCTCATCCAGCTCTGAACCTTTTCTGGCAGAAACTGCTCCATAACCAGCAGCTCTAGGACTTGCTCTTTTGAGTGTGTCTTAAGCCTCAGCCACTGGCAGCAGAGTTCTCAGAGTTTGCTAAAAACTTTATGGGGACCAGCTACCTTCTCATGGGGACCAGGTGCTCCTCACCTCCACTTCCTGGAAGCAGCACTGCCCAAAGTGCTAATGGCAAGCTTCATAGGGCTCTGGCTTGCCACGCAGGGCTGATTGCTGTCCTGTGGGGATGGTTGTGCCTGGGGAGTCTTTATTGCAATCATGCTTTGCTTCAACCTGCTTGGTTCACTGGCTGTCACTGCCATCCTGCAGTTCAGATTCCATCTCTTATCATTGGGAAGCAGGTCTCCTAGATACCAGTGAAATGTGTCTTTCTGGAATCAGAGACCTGAGCCTGTCATAGATGGGCAGACCCAGACTCATAGTTGAAAAAGGCTCAACTTTGAAGCGAGGCTGAGAAGAATAGAAGAAAAGACAACATAAAATCACCCCCTATTCCTTCACTCTAGTTCTTACTGTTTATTTCTGTCCTTTCCTTTACTCCTTCTCCAATCCAAGCCAAGGAGCCAAAGCACCAAAAATATCAAGAAGCATCCTTTTCTCACTAGCCCGATTTCTGTGGATGAATTCCCCAAATGGTTCCTCACAGTGTCATCCATCTGTCCCTACTCATGCTCCCCACGTGCCTGTGGCTTGTCCCTATCCTGCCTACTCCCAGACGCTTGGACCCAGCTTGCCAAGTCTTCATTTTCTTAGGAGGGAAAAGTATTAACCTCTTCATTAATATCACACCCTCCTCCCACCACCACCACCGCTACACACACAGTGTGGATAAGAAACATATTTATTTTCCAGCATTCCTTCCCCACTTCTGACAGAAGCATCTTCTCCCTTTGTGAAAAAGTCCCTCTCTATTCCACTGTCTCTGGTGGGGCTATCATTACAGTACCCTTCCTTCAACCCCAGGAGTGGGCAACTCACATAGGCTGGGCCTGTCAGAATTCTCTGGGATTTTACATACAGCTGGGGTGAGAAAATTTCCAAATTTCCTGGAAATTGCTAAATTGGGAGAATGTAAGATAGAAGCTTTCTACAATTATGTGCCACTTTCCATTCCAAGCCTCCTCCAAAGGCCCAAGTCTGTTTATAGGAGTAAAAAACGGATTCAGGTTGCCTTTCTTCCAAAGCACTGTACTGTGAGCAGTGCTTTTTAACGAAGGAGCATCACGGAGCATAGTCCCTTGGCAGCAAGGCCAGGACTAGAAACTACACTCCTTGTCTTACACCTTTCCATACACCCCACACCTTCTCTCGGTGAAGAATAATTCAATGAATGCTACTCTAGTTCCATGCAGAAGGCGGAGCCTGCACTCTAAATGATTCCTAATATCCCATTCTTAGTTCATTTAAAAATACTCTCTCAAAAATGTTTCTCTCTGGCGACAGCCAAAACGCTCCGCGGAAAGTAGAAAAAAGATGTGGAGTCGGGCTGATTAACTTTTCACTCGTCATCCAGGATGCCCCCCTGAGTACTCCTGGTGCACTCGGTGCTGGGTTAGGACCTGCAGCTGAAGACTAGGAAACAAGACCGCAGACGGCCACTGCACTATCGGGGCGAGACGGGCAGGGTCACTGGCCGGAGGGAGTCTGCGCTCGAGCACAGGGATCGGGACAGTCCCGGCCCAACTGCCTCTGCGACGACTGCCAGCGAAGAGCCCCGGGCCGCCAGGAAGCTGAGCGATCACGGGTAGACACATCCACGACTCCCCAGACTCGCTCAGCCTCGGGGCCGGAAGTCGGTGCCCAGAGCGCGGGCTCGGATCGGTCCACTGCGCTTGCTCGCGAGTCTTGCAAACGGACTGCAACTCCCGGCTTGCACTGCGACAGCGGCCAGCGTCGGTAGACTCAGAAGCCAATAGATGAGGTAGGACGCTTCAGAGGAGCCAATCCCTCTGCGGAGGAGGCGGGTCCTCCCGTGACAGAATTCCACAGCAGCTCGTGGGAGTGTCCGCGACGAGAGGCTTCTGCCCCGCCCCCAGCCGTGGCTCCCGGGTCCCCAGAGAGGTGAGTTGCGTGCAGGTGGGCGCGGGTTGCAGGGCTGTTGATCGCGCTGCCGTCTCAGGCGCCACCCCCAGCTCGTACCGGCCACGTAATCGAGCCGCGCGCCAGAGTGCTGCAGCTTCGCCGAGCTCGGGCCAGCTGGGGTGCGAAGCCCGGCGTCCTCAGAGGCCGGAGCGGCTGGGCCTCAGTGCCTCGGGGGCGAGCAGCCGGTGCGCCTCCGGGTACCGTGCTCGCCCGCAGGAGGTTTCCGCTAACTCCCAACCCTCGGCGTGCGCCGGGGCTTGCCTGGGCTCGCCCTGTAGCTCCCGGCGAGATGCTGGAGGTCGGCCTGAGGAGGATGCGAGAGAGCTGGTGTAGGCTACCTGGATGACAATCTGAAGTTTTCCCAGGAATTCCTGCCAGCCCATTTGGTTCCGTTGCGCATTTCCCCTGAGACCTGTTGTGCTTGTCGCTAAAATGAAAGCAGTATTTCCCCCAGTTTCCTTTTAGGACATTATGAATTTTCGCCTTTGCAAGACAGTTCAAGACGCTGGCAGGAAAACAAAAACTTCCCACTCCCAGGGACTGTGTTGTCGTCAGAAGTTTGGGCTCAAGGCCAGCGAACGAGGAGCCTCTGTCTGCATCCTTTCCTTTCCAACATCCTCAGAGGACCTTCGTTGCTAGCATCTTTCTAGTATTCAGAGCCATGGTCTCGAAGGCTTGACCTGTTTACAAGGAGAGAGACGCTGGCTCCTGAGCCCAAAAATGGCGGCTAAGATGGAGATAACTTTGAGCTCACAGTCCCATATTCAGGCTTCCTCCAAGCAGGAGAGACATATAATAGCAAAGTTAGAAGAAAAACGGGAGCCCGCTCTGCAAAAAGACTGGCCGGATCCTGAGCTCTCCCGCCAGAGTTTTAGACGGTTTTGTTATCAAGAGGCGTCTGGACCCCAGGAGGCACTCTCCCACCTCCGGCATCTGTGCCGTCAGTGGCTGCAGCCCGAGGTGCACACCAAGGAGCAGATTTTGGAGCTGTTGGTGCTGGAGCAGTTCTTGAACATCCTGCCCGCGGAGATCCAGGCTCGGGCCAGGCATCGATGTCCAGTGAGCAGCAAGGAGATCGTGACCCTTGTGGAAGATTTTCATCGAGCAGCCAAGGGACCAAAGCAGTGGGTAAGGAGGGTACTTTCTTGTCGTCCCCAGGATTTCTTTTTCATCTGGTTCGTGTTTGGTCTCTGGACCCTTCCCTAGAGAGAGGAGTCCAGAATTTCAAACGTTGCTTCTGGCCTCTGTTTGGAACCCTACTTCCCTCACCCCTACTGGGAGGGGAAGTGTAACAAGTTCTCAGAAAACGCAGCCACAGGCATTCCAGTGAGAAAGTAGAGCTCTTGAATCTGCTGACAGATCTCCCCCAACCCATCCCTCTTGAAGCTTTCCTACAATCAAGATTCTTGGTAGACAAGGGTCATACTGTTGGTAGGAATTTGATTTTGGGGGCATTTTATTAGCTCTTGTCCCAGCATATTGCCTTTGACTCAGGGAACTCCAGCTCAATTGACCAGTATTCCTTCCAACTCCCACCCCCAAGTTAGACCCCAGTAGGGGCCTAGGGAGGAAGCAGTTAGGGAACAGGGTTAGGGCAGTTCTCTTAGAGCCCTATCACTACTTAGATTTCCTTAATCAAAGTGTCTTGGGCAGAATAATTTATAGATAAGGGTGGTTTTTAATGCCTCTTCCCATACTGTTTCCTAATCCTACAGAGCCTGTTTCCAGCAGAAGCAGGGCACTATAGGGTAGGAACCTGCTGGATGGGTGTCATGGTTGACCCTCATATTGGTGCCTGCTCTCTGATGATTTTGACCCAGACCTTGAGAACGGGCCAAGCTGTGGGGACATTTACTCAGAAGTATCGGCTGATTTGGAGCAGGTTCCTTTTGGTCATTCTACACATCCTTCCCTTTGCTTCCTTAGAGAGTTTCAGCAGTCTCTATCACAATTGACACCTTCCCCCCCCCCCGCCCCCCCCCACCCCAGACATATCAGAAATTTCTAGGGAACAACAGTCATTACAGAGCAGTGAGAGGTCAAGCTGCCCTCAGTCAGTCCTCCAGTTATTCTCTAACGCGAGGGACTTGTTCCTAGGTGGCTGTTTGTATGGAGGGCCAGAAGGTGCTTTTGGAGAAAACTGGATCCCAGCTGGGAGAACAGGAACTGCCAGACTTTCAACCACAAACTCCAAGGAGATATCCCAGGGAGGAGACATCCCAGGCAGGATCTCAGGATCAGCGGAGTCCCCCTCATTGGGAAAAATCCCTGCTCCTCCAGGAACCAACCTCCAGATTGGCTGAGACAGGTAAACACTCTGTGTGTCTTCTTTCCCTCTCATCAGTGCTTTGTCTCTATCAAAGCATCTGAGGGTTCTGAAAAGCCACAGACTAGGTATTGAGCTTTTCTTCAATATTGTATGGAACAATATGGAGCAAGCATCTGGAGAAAAGACGCTTGCTCCGTGGTATGTAATAGTAGACCTTGATTCCCTAACAAACTTCATTAATTGGAATTGTAGTAATACTATATGTAAGTGTGCTATTACCATTTTCTTCTCATGACTGTTTGACAGTCCAGTACACAGAGGATTGTTTTAGTGCCTGCTTTTTGGTCCCTTTCAGAGCTGCTGATAGTTCAGTTCAGTTGCTCAGTCATGTCCAACTCTTTGTGACCCCATGGACTGCAGGACACCAGGCTTCCATGTCCATCACCAACTTCCAACTCCCGGAGTTTACTCAGACTCATGTTCATTGAGTCAATGATGCCATAGTGAAGACAAATTCACATATGACCACTGATGAACTTCCATTCAAGCTGTGGCTGAGTTTCATCACTTAAAACGGTCCCGTGTTTAGAAAGGCCCTAAACAAGGTTCTGCTCATTAGAGAAAAAAGACTCTGTTGGTATTATTTTCTGCCCCTTCCTCCTCCTGTGATGTTAATGAAACACTTTGATTTGATTATTCTCAAAACTCAAGAATGGAGACCTAGGGCATCTAGCAAGAAGGCTCTGTGGTCCAGGCTGAGGTTCTGCCTCATAACCTGGCCTTCATGATCCTGAAGAAAGTTGACCATATGTACTCCCTTCTGCCTTAGCAGAGGCAGCTGGGTTGCAAGCTGTCTCTATCTCCTTTTATTTGATTCCAGAGTGGATGAAGTCTAATGCTCAAGGTTCACCCGTGTTATAGCAGTGTGCTTCCCTGGTGGTTCAAATGGTACCTGCCTGCAATGCAGAGAATCTGCCTGTAGTGCAGGAGATCCGGGTTCGATCCCTAGGTCAGGTAGATCCCCTGGCGAAGGGGATAGCTACCCACTCCAGTATTCTTACCTCGGGAATCCCATGGGCAAAGGTGCCTGGCGGGCTACAGTCCCTGGGGTTGTAAATAGTTGGACACAACTGAGCAATTAACATATTCAGCATGTGTCAGTACTTCATTCCTTTTTAGGGCTGAATGATATTCCACTCTGCGGGCATTTTGTTTGTTTTCAGTTGACAGACACTTGTGTTGTTTCCACGTTTTAGCTGTTATGAATAATATTGCTGTGAACATTTGTGTACAAGTTTTTGTGTGTGTCTGTTTTCATTTCTCTTGGGTCTATACCAAGAGAAATTCCAGTACCAATTCCAGGAGCGGAATTGCTGGGTCCTATGGTGAAAGTACTCTTGCCTGGAAAATCCCATGGACAGAGAAGCCTAGTAGGCTGCAGTCCATGAGGTTGCTAAGAGTTGGACACGACTGAGCGACTTCACTTTCACTTTTCACTTTCATGCATTGGAGAAGGAAATGGCAACCCACTCCAGTGTTCTTGCCTGGAGAATCCCAGAGATGGGAGAACCTGGTGGGCTGCCGTCTCTGGGGTCTCAGAGAGTCAGACATGACTGAAGCAACTTAGCAGCATGGTGAAAGTGACAGTGAAAGTCTCTCAGTTGTGTCTGACTCTTTGTGACCCCATGGACTATACAGTCCATGGAATTCTCTAGGCCAGAATACTGGAGTGGGTAGCCTTTCTCTTCTCCAGGGGATCTTCCTAACCCAGGGATCGAACCCAGGTCTCCCACATTGCAGGCAGATTCTTTACCAGCTGAGCCTCAAGGGAAGCCCAGGTCCTATGGTAACTCTCTGTTTAACTTTTTGAGTTGGACTTTTCCGAGGTGGCTGCACTATTTTATTTCCAGCAGTCTGTGAGGATTCCAGTTTCTTTGCGTCCTTGTTGACACTTGTTATTGTTGGTGCTTTTGATTATATCCATTCTATTAGGTGTGAAATGAGTCTCTTGGAGATTTTGAATCATTTCCCTCATGACTACCACTGTTGAGCATCTTTTTGTGTGCCTATTGGCCAATTGTATTAATATATCTTCTTTGGAGAAATGTCTATTCAGATCCTTTGCTCATTTTTAAACTAGGTTGGTCTTTTTATTGTTGTTATGAGTTCTTTACATAATCTGGACACCAGACTCTCATATATAATTTTTTTTTTTTTTTTTAATTTTTTTTTACTTGGCTGCACTGGGTCTTAGTTGCAGCATGTGGGCTCTAGTTCTCCTACCCAGGATCGAACCTGCGCTCCCCTGCGTTAGGAGCACAGAGTCCTAACCACTGGACCACCAGGGAGTCCCCTCGTATATAATTTTCAAATGTTTTCTCCCATTCTGTGGATTATCTTTTCACTTTCTTGATAGTATCCTTTGAACCACAAATGTTTTGAATGTTGAGGAGGTCCAGTTTATCTTTTTGTTTGCTTGTACTTTTGGTGACGTATCTAAAATACTGTTGCCTAATCCAGTGTCACAAAGAGTTACACCTTTGTTCTATTCAAAGAGAGAGAGATTTAGCTGTTACATTTTTATCTTTGATCCGTTTTGAGTTAATTTTTGTGTTGTGAGTCAGGGTCCAACTTCATTCTTTTATATATAGAAATCCAGTTGTTCCAGCACCACTTGCTGAAAAGACATCTTTACCCGATTGAATTACCATGACAACCTTGTTGAAAAGCAATTGACCATAATTGTGTGGGCTGCTTTTTAAATCTTAATTTAAAGTTAAATAAAAATTCAGTTTCTCAGTCACACAAGCCATATTCCAAGTACTCAGTAGCCACATGTGGCTAGTGGCTGCCATGTTGAATAGGTCTTCCACATGGCAGGAATCCTCCAACTTGCCCACTAATCCTGGTAGTCAGAAGTTACAGAGTTTCTGTAATGAGGGTACATGACTGGCCCATATCCCAGTTGACATATGCTATCTGTCAACCTTGTAATGAGCAAAAACACCACACTCACTAGATTTATCATTATTTGAAGAGAGAGTGGTGGTCAGTGTCCATATAAGTGAGGGTGTATTTGTAGTGTTGAAGTTTCTGATGGGCTTGCTTCCCCCTATTTCTCCTTTCCTAAACCTTTTCCCAAAGGTAGGAAGGAGGCAGGAGTTGGAGAACATGGTTCCTAACTTTAGTATAAATCAGAATACCCCCAGGCTCCCCCTGTTACCTGCAGACTTCCAGGTCCTACCTCCAGAGCTTCTGACCTGGCAACTGTGGGGAAGCAGGGGCAGCCCGCTTGGTTGACAGGTGCCCCAGATGCATCTAATGTGAGCAGCCCAGTGGAGAACTGAATATTGAGAAACTGTGTGTGTATTCAGAGCTCTTTTACTAAGGTTCTTTCTTCAAAGCCCAGAAATGAAGCATATTCTTTCTAATTGTAGAGACCCCCAGGACGAAAAGTGACAACAAGGAGAATCCACAGCAGGAAGGGGCTAAAGGGGCAAAGCCATGTGTGTTGTCAGTGGGCAGACCGAAAGGGAGTGGCCTGCAGAGTCCCGAACCCAGAGGGATGAGTCTGAGTGAGCCCCGGCTGTCCCAGAGGCAGGTCAGCCCCCCCAGCGCCCAGAAGCCGTTTGCTCACTACCAGAGACATTGCAGGGAACTGGAGTACATTGGTGCCCCACTGAAAAGCCACCCACTGAGAGAGCTGAAGAAGAGCAAGGGGAGCAGAAGGAGCTTGAGCAGCCGCCTGCAGCGTCTCAGTCACCAGCCGGCCCGCTCGGCAAAGAAACCTTACAAATGTGATGAATGTGGGAAAAGCTTCACGTGGAATTCAGAGCTGAAAAGGCACCAGCGAGTCCACACGGGGGAGAGGCCCTACACGTGCGGAGAGTGTGGGAACTGCTTTGGCCGGCAATCCACCCTGAAGCTGCACCAGCGGATCCACACCGGGGAGAAGCCATACCAGTGTGGTCAGTGTGGGAAAAGCTTTCGCCAGAGCTCCAACCTTCACCAGCATCACAGGCTTCACCATGGGGACTGAGGGCAGGCAGGCCTGAGTCCTTGCTGTTCACGAGGAAGGTACTTGCATTCCTCCTTCCCCTTGCTCGCATGTAAATCACAAAGACTGTCTGTGTGACTTACGAGGAAGAAAGCAAGGGGTGCCTGTCCAGGAGGAGGCTGAAGGGGACCTGACATGTCTGGTGATGGGGAAGAAGTGGTAGATCTGGGCCTTGGGTCAGAGAGCAATGGGGTGTCTGGTGGAGAGCGGGGAGTCCCACTGAGGGAGAATCAGGACAATCCTGCAGGTGTGCCCCACACCTTGATGTTAACTCTCCCCCTGCTGCTTTATATATCCTCTAACTGTGTTCAAGGATAAATCTTACATATAGTTATGCATTTGCTTCCATACCTGACAATCTTTATCATGCGCGTACTCTTTTAATAAAAATGAGTGATCCGCAAGAATTTCAAAGCAGAAGTTCATTGGAATGTATATCCCCTAATATTCTTCCTGTCATTCCTGTCATCCTGTTCATAACAAAGATGCGTGAAGTGGAAGTGTGGATCTGGTTGTGTGAGGAGGGGTTTTCAAGTATTGGTGATGTTAACAAAATAAACACACACTGAGGGATCTTTTTATATCAAAGCACTGTTGATTTGGTGAAATAAAATCATGGCTGCCATAGCCCCCACCCGTAGCGATAGGGAGAAGCTACCAGAAGTAAGACTGCTAAGGAGACGCAAAGGGAGTCCTTCCTAGTGTCTTTTCTCACTCAGGCCAGTAGCTTTAAGCACAACAAAATGATTGGAATGATGAAAATATTCTAAAACCAAATTATTTCAGAACATGTACTAAAAATCACTGACACGTTCATTAGTTTTACAACATGTAAATTATGTCTCAGTTAAGTTTCCAGGAATGAAAAAAGGTGGCAGTATGTTGAATGCAGGAGGACAAAACATTTTGTCTGTTGGGCTAAGAGATAATTAATGGGAGCCCAGTGGTCTGCCCCATCATTTTCAGTGGCCCTTCAGACTAGTCTGAGGTCCCCTTCCCAACAATTACATCAGCCTTGTTGGGAGAACAGGAGCAGTGTGTTTTCACTAGTGGAAGAGGCCAGAGCCACAAAAGCCTGCGAGAGGCACAGTCTCAGGAAATGGCAGAGCCCAGGAGGTGATGCTGCAGAGAGCTGCATAGTTCATATGAAATGGGGCTGTCCAGGCTAGAGACAGTGTTCAGAAGAGTTTTCAGGTGTTTACATTTTGGTTCACAGGTGGGCTGTCCTCTTGCTGTGTCTCCTCATGGTGGAAAGGCTGAGGGAGTTCTAGGGGATCTCTCTTGAGGGCACTAATCCCATTCATGAGGGCTCCATCCTCATGACCTACCTCCTAAGACCATCATGTTGGGGGTTAGGTTTTCAGCATAAGAATTAGGGGAAACAGACATTCAGATCAAAGCACCTAGTGTGCATGAAATTTGGCTTTGGGCAGACCTAGATTCAACCCCAACTTTAGTTCCCCTTTCAAACCTGTTTCTTCAACTTTATAAAGTTTAAATGCAAGGATCCGAGGTATTTGCCTCCATCATGGTGGATGCCCCCGCACTCGAAGGCAAAAGTCTCCATGGGGCATAAATGCCTCACCCATTAAGAGATCTGGACCCCTCAGGGTGGCTCTGAGGTCTGGTCCAGCCACTATGGCAGTGTGGACCAGTGGGCACGGCTGCCCCTGGCAGAACCGACCAACAGAAGAAGTGGGAGGTGATGAACTGTTCCATACTCCTCTTTACAAACCTTTTCAAAAATCACAGCATCTTACTGGAGGAAAAACAAAGATTCTCCAAACTGCCTGTTGCGTAGTTTCTTCTTCCACACCCTGATGAGCTGTCATCTGAGCTCTTGTTAGAAATTTTCATGGACAGGGGAACTCATCATAAGGTGCAACATTTTATTTGGAGGGGCATCCTAGTTGCTTTAAGTTCTAAGAAGCTGGACTTAACAGCCACTTAGGTTTGTGCACCTGGAGCCCTGGTTGCTTCTGTGAATACCTTGGAGAGGGGATGGGCCGTTGCAGAGGTCAGGAAGGAGGGGGCTCATGTTACAGACCCACAGGAAGGCTCCATAAACATCGGTCCATCTGAACTCCTGAATGCAGGGAAGAAGTCCACCAGCGCAATGTGTCTTCAGGGTACCTCAGTGACCCAGACACCTCCAGAGCACATGCCTCTGTGTGTCCACTTCTGAGGCACTTACCACACTGAGCAGGACGATTTCCTGGGAAACAGGCTCTCTTCTGGAAGAGATGATAAGAATCCTCTTTGATCCAGGATTGTGAGAATCGGAGGTCAAGGATCACACCAGAAGTCAGACACATGCCCTCACGGGGAGAAATCGGAGCTAAGGAGAAAATTCTGATGGAGAAGTTGCTTCTAAAGAGTTAAGGGCGCAGGGGGGCTCCCCTGGTGGTCCAGTGGTTAAGCTCCCAATGCAGGGGGCCTGGGTTGGATCCCTGGTCAAGGAACCAGATACTGCATGCCGCTAAGACCGGGTGCAGCCAAAATAAATAAATAAAAATAAATGTTAAAAAAAAAAAAAGAATAAAGAGTAAGGGGTGGGCGGAGGCGGTGGGGGCAACTAGTTAGATCCCAAAGGACTGTTCACCCTGAGTCTGCTGAGGAGCTGAGTGGGAAGTGCTCCCCCACAGCGTATTCATGCACCTGTTCCTCTTTCATCTTGATTTCCTGCTCAGTCTGGAGCCTTGCCCCAAACCCCAGGGAAAACTCTCCTATGCGCAGTCCTTTGAAACTGTAAGACACTTTCCCCTTGCAACAGGTGGGTTTTACTCAAGGAAATAGTGCCTAAACCAGGACATGTCTTTACAGTATTTTTAAAAATCCTTTTGGGAACTGCATTCTTATATTAACATCTGGTTTATTTAATTTTTAGTTTGGTTGCATACTGTTGAGAAAATTGCAATGCACATAGATCAATAGTTGCGAATGCTGATGGTTCTAATAGCTCATCTTACAAGATACTCTGCACAGAAAAGGCAAAAGCAGCTTTACTATCAGGTCTGCACAAAAATACAAAAATATGTCATGCTGATAGCATAACTTATTTTTATGTCTCTGATACATTATTTTGTATATTACATTTAAATGTTTTACTGCAGCTTTAAAATACTTATTTCAATTTTTTTACTTCAAAGACAATTTTTTCAATTGAGATATAATTTATATACCATAACTTCATCCTCTTTTGAAAATAGTTACTTATTTGGCATCACTGGGTCTTAGTTGTAGCACACGGCATCTTGAATCTTCATTGCAGCATGCAAACTCTTAGTTGCAACATGTGGGATCTAGTTCCCTGACCAGGGTTTGAACCTGGACCCCCTCCTTTGGGAGCATGGAGTCATACCTAGCCACTGGACCCCAGGGAAGCCCCAAATTCATCCCTTTATAGTACAAAGTTCAGTGGGTTGTTAAAAAAATTATAGTCACAAAGTTGTACAACCAGATCCATGTCTTTGAGAGACGCCAAAGTTGCTTCTTCACAGGGAGTTGGCTAATCACACACGTGTTGCTGCAGTTGAACTTGACCAGGAGACAGCCTGGGACAATAAGGTCAGCACTGGGGGAGACTGAAGAGCCCGGGGCCATTTCCAGTGCTTCAGGCAGCCACTTACTGAGCTCTGCGATGCTCGCACCTCAGTTGCCTTATCAGTAAAATGAGGGTGTAAACAGAATGCTCCCTAGTTTTCTTTTCAGGTCTACTCTGAGCTGCCCATCAAACCTCAAAAATTTGGTTCTTTCTTGGACCAAAATAAAGGTGACCCTCAGATCAATGGTGTAGATTCTTGTTGGAGGCCTTGGACACAGGATCCCCAGGGAAGAGAAAGCAGAGGGGTAACATCCCAAGGAGAGGAGTTTATCACCCACCTTGTGTTCACTCTCTGGGTCTCTGGCCCTTCTCGCCCAGCATCCTGGTTCCTGGGCTGTCACTGCAAATCCTCCATCCGGGTTGCTGCCTCTTGTCACCCTCTGGGTGTGACACTGAACCCGTGTGGATCTCTTAGGACGGGCCAGAGTGCTCCAGCTCCAGGAGCTCCAGCATCTGCTCCTGGGTGGGCATCTCTGGCCTTAGCCACTGATGGCACAGTCTCCGGAGGTGACTAAGAGCCTCTCTGGCCCAGTTGCCTTATCCTGGCAGAGGGGCCTAATGCACTGACAGGAGCCTTTCAGGACCAGGATGGTGGGCTTGCAGGTTGGATTCCTGCCCCCAGGTGGTATCTTTTATCAGGAGGCTCTCCAGTCCCGGGGAATGGAATTCCAGGGAATCGGAGTTTGCAACCATCTTATGGCTCAAGGGATAGCCTCATACCAGCTGGGACTGAACCTGGTCTCTCTGTCAGGTGTGCTTGGGCATATAGGTTCTCCCATTTCTGGCTCTTTTTCACCAAAAACAGTACAAGTGATCAGGAAAAGCTTACTATACATGGGGTCAGCTGACACATTAGCTAAGACCTTTGCAGAGTTCTCCATTACGACCCTGTGCCCTTTCCAGAATCCTCCAATCATGATGTCAAGTCAGTGTTTAGCTGTCAGCTCATCTTGCTGGCCAGGCGCAACCTCTCTCACAGCATAACATACCTCTTCTCTATCGCACTGAACACAGCTATGCTGTCCCCCTTGTTTGTGATTAACAATTTCCCTAGAAAGCTTAGAGAAACTGTAAACTCATGAGAAGCAACCTTTCTCTCCACAAAGCCACCAACCACCAAGTCACCCAAACCAAAAACTCCTGAGTCATCTCTGACTCCCTGCTCTCTCACTCCACCAAATCATCACTTTTTCCTCCTCAATCTGTCTCGAAGCCACGCCATCTTCCTTATTCCCGTGACCCCTCCTTCAGACCCTCATCTTTCGCTCACTCTGTTGCAGTAATCTCCTGAGTGTCTGTTATCTCCGGGCTTGTGCTAATCTGCAGCATCTGGCTACAGTCAACCCCACAACTCTGAAAGCCTGTCCTTGCCTTCCTGTCGGTCCAGGCCAGTGCTGTTGGATAAGGGTGGATACCGAAGAAGTTAGATTTGAGAGATAGCTTTGAGGTAGAATTCACAGGACTTGATGACTGAAAGTTTAAGGCACAAAGGAAGGAGTATTGGTTGGCAGCATGAGCAATTGCATGCACATGGCGCCAGATACTGGGGGCAAACAGATCAAAGGCGAATAGCATGAGTTTGGTTTTGGATATCTGGGGGTTTTTTGCTTTTTGTTTTTTAAATTTTATTGGTGTATAGTTGATTAACAATGTTGTGTTAGTTTCAAGTGTATAGCAAAGTAATTCAGTTATACATCTGCATATATTCATTTTTTTCAGATTCTCTTCTCAAATAGATTTTCACAGAATATTGAGTAGAGTTATCTGTGCTATACAGTTGGTCCTTGTTGGTTACCTATTTTATATATAGTAAAGCTAGTGGAGGTGATGGAATTCCAGTTGAGCTATTTCAAATCCTGAAAGATGATGCTGTGAAAGTGCTGCACTCAATATGCCAGCAAATTTGGAAAACTCAGCAATGGCCACAGGACTGGAAAAGGTCAGTTTTCATGCCAATCTCAAAGAAAGGCAATGCCAAAGAATGCTCAAACTACCGCACAATTGCACTCATCTCACATGCTAGTAAAGTCATGCTCAAAATTCCCCAAGCCAGGCTTCAGCAATACATGAACCGTGAACTTCCTGATGTTCAAGCTGGTTTTAGAAAAGGCAGAGGAACCAGAGATCAAATTGCCAACATCTGCTGGATCATGGAAAAAGCAAGAGAGTTCCAGAAAAACATCTATTTCTGCTTTATTGACTATGCCAAAGCCTTTGACTGTGTGGATCACAATAAACTGGGGAAAATTCTGAAAGAGATGGGAATACCAGACCACCTGACCTGCCTCTTGAGAAATCTGTATGCAGGTCAAGAAGCAACAGTTAGAACTGGACATGGAAGAACGACTGGTTCCAAATAGGAAAAGGAGTACGTCAAGGCTGTATATTGTCACTCTGCTTATTTAACTTATATGCAGAGTACATCATGAGAAACGCTGGACTGGAAGAAGGACAAGCTGGAATCAAGATTGCCGGGAGAAATATCAATAACCTCAGATATGCAGATGACACCACCGTTATGGCAGAAAGTGAAGAGGAGCTAAAAAGCCTCTTGATGAAAGTGAAAGTGGAGAGTGAAAAAGTTGGCTTAAAGCTCAACATTCAGAAAACGAAGATCATGGCATCTGGTCCCATCACTTCATGGGAAATAGATGGGGAAACAGTGGAAACAGTGTCAGACTTTATTTTGGGGGGCTCCAAAATCACTGCAGATGGTGACTGCTGCCATGAAATGAAAAGACGCTTACTCCTTGGAAGAAAAGTTATGACCAACCTAGATAGCATATTCAAAAGCAGAGACATTACTTTGCCGACTAAGGTCCATCTAGTTAAGGCTATGGTTTTTCCAGTAGTCACGTATGGATGTGAGAGTTGGACTGTGAAGAAAGCTGAGCGCCGAAGAATTGATGCTTTTGAACTGTGTTGTTGGAGAAGACTCTTGAGAGTCCCTTGGACTGCAAGGAGATCCAACCAGTGCATTCTGAAGGAGATCAGCCCTGGGATTTCTTTGGAAGGAATGATACTAAAGCTGAAACTCCAGTACTTTGGCCACCTCATGAGAAGAGTTGACTCATTGGAAAAGACTCTGATGCTGGGAGGGATTGGGGGCAGGAGAAGGGGACGACAGAGGATGAGATGGCTGGATGGCATCACTGACTCGATGGACGTGAGTCTGAGTGAACTCCGGGAGTTGGTGATGGACAGGGAGGCCTGGCGTGCTGCGATTCATGGGGTCGCAAAGAGTCAGACACGACTGAGCGACTGAGCTGAACTGAACTGAATGTGTGTATGCACATCCCAAGCTCCTGATTTATCCCCCCACAAACTTTGGTAACCATAAGTTTATCTTTTACATCTGTGAGTATGTAACATTTATTTTCTAAATAAGTTCATTTGTATCATTAAAAAAAAATTAGATTCCACAATGAGTAATATATGACATTTGTCTTTCTCTAACTTACTTCACTTAGTATGCCAATCTCTAGGTCCGTCCATGTTGCTGCAAATGGCATCATTTCATTTTTATGGCAGAGTAGTACTCCACTGGGCATGTGTTTTGATGCCTCAGAGACCCCAAAGGAAGATCTCCTATTGGCAGTTGAATACAGGGATTTAGGGTGCAGGACACAGGAATAGTTGGAGCTAGACATAAAGGGAGGTATTTGTAGTCATGGAAGCAGGGAACCACGCACGCAGGTGATCCCAGGCTACACTCAAACCAGAAGGATGCTAGAAGTCGGCTGGGAGCACACAGAAGTCATGCTAGACTGGCATTAATTCTAGAAAGAAGTGTCAACTTTTAAAACAAGACACAACTTAAAAGTTGTGAATCAAGTTTATTCAGTGTCTTACTAAGGACTACAGCTGGGGAAACAGCTTCTCAGCTCTGAGAAACTGTTCTGGAGAAATTAGGGGTGAGGTCACGATATATGTGATTTTAACACAGGGGGGGGTATGCAGCACACCCCTTCTTAGAAAGTACTGTTAATTCGAAAGAAACAGGTATCTTAATGTTTTTAGTGTTTTTCTAAGTACGGTAAGATATAAGAATTTGGATTCATAGAATTTTCTCCTAAAAATATCTTAATTATCTGAAGGTTTGTTCTGCCAGTTTTCCCATAGCAGAGTGCCCAATTCCTGAGCTCCGCCCTGAATTCCTTTCAGGGCTTGTTCAAAGTCATTGACTACCCTGGCTAAACACTCAAGATTTGTAGCACTGGACAGGCAGCAATACTCCTTAGCTGGCCGACTACACCATACCCAGGGCAAGTGAGGTCAAAGTATGCCTTTTGACAACTCAAAGAGGCAGGGAGCACCCGTAACTTCGCGTTGCCAAAACGGTGTTAGGGCCAGGGAGGTGGCATCAAGCTCCTCCCGTCCCCGGGGCAGTCGGCGCATAGTCGTGCGAGATCCAGGGTTGGGGGTGACGGATAGTCACACCCACCTAACCCTCTCGCTGGTGCCTGGGCACCATGAACCTCGGCAAACACTCTCACCCGGCCGCCCAGCCCCTGCAGAGGCCTCCTCTCCCTGGGTAGTAGGGGTTGGCCGGGAGCCAGGCAAAGCGCTCACTGAGCCTGCAGCTCCCCACACTCTGGCTGCTCTAGGAGCGCGCAAATGTACCGCCCAAAGAGAGCGCCGGAAGTAAGCGCACGATTTCCGGTTCCCAGCCTGTGGGCCGCTCTAGCGCGTCTCGCCTCGTTGGTATTTGCAGCGGGCTTGCACAGCTCGGGTCAAAGGCCGCAAGATTGTTCCGAGCCCGCGCAAACTCACGTGCGAGCCCCACTTCGCGAGTCTTGCTTCTAGTCCTTGCTCCAGGTGGAGGCGCACGCGGGTCTTCGCTGGCCTGCGGGGTCGGAGGTGCCGCCGACGTGGAGCAGAGACTGCAAAGGAAGTTGAATTCTAATGCAGTTTCCTGGAGTAGCTCTGGAATTTTCTTCTGACTTCCGTTTTACCTCCATTATGAAATGGCCCGAAGTCATTCGTTAACCCCCTGCAAACCACAATCCCGCCGGTCTTCAAAATTCATCTCATTGCCATCTAAAACTATGGAAGTGTAAAGAAAATTTTTTTTATTAAAGTTCACCTCATTGCCAGCGTTCATTTAAAAAAACCATTTATTAGATGTCAAATTGGCACATCAGATAAGACAGGCACTGCCCAGTGAGAGCCTGCACTGATGCGAATACACCAAAAACTGTAAAAGTCAAAATATTAAACAGCACAAGTGCCTCCAACAGACATACTTCTAAGGGGTCCAAAGGAACTAGAGATTGCAGCATATTCTCAGGTTTAGATAGATAGATAGATAGATAGATAGATAGATAGATAGATAGATAGATAGTCATTTCCCCACCCTCCTCGGACTACACAAGGAAAGATATCAAAAAATAAGACAGAACTCCTGCAGTCAGATTGGGCCCTGAAAGGATGGATCAAATATCAAGTCATCTTGATATCAGATCAACAGCTTTCTCAACCTGCAAAACTAAAACTGTTAGGGACCAAACGACGGTCTCTAGGACCTGAGTCATGTTTACCAGAAAGAGACAGGATATGCGCTCATCCTGCCTGGCCAATCATGTAACGCCAGCTACTCCTGTAACTGAGACAAAGAACTGCCTGTATATAAGCCGCCATACTTCTTTGTTCGCGGCTCTTGTCAGATTCCCTTGTGTGGGATGAGACTTGGACCCTAGCGCGCTAGGAATAAACAAACTCCCTTCTTGCGTTTGCAATACTGTGGTGGCCTTGCTCTCTCGGTCGGTTCGGAGATACGGGCTCGGAGCATAACAAAAACAATGGATATACACATTTCTAATGAAGATAATTTATTCACTTTTTAAACAGATGGTCCAAGCAAAAACACTTTCCAACTGAAATCCTATAGGCATAACAAGTTTAATGAACAATTTCAAATAGACTCTTTATTCAGATAAACTGTAACCTGCTTAGCACATATATGCAGTAAATTGGCAGATTACTTTGAGCAAAATCTGCAGTATCATTATACATCATGTTGTAGTCATCAGAACAATGCTACTTAATTATACAGAACTGCAAGGTCAGACTCAGAATGTCATTTGTGGTGAAATGTCACTTGTTTTTAGTTTTAACTCCCTGAATTACTGCGTTAATCATTGTCTGTGTTAAATGGGGAGATGTGAATAGACTATTACCTACTGCAGTAAAGCTGTAAACAAAATTACTTTTAGTTCAAGAATAACAATTCCACAGTTTTTTAAATTACAAAATGTCAAACGTTGACATCTGAATGTTATTGGAATAATGCTGTTTTCATCAGTGATGGCTATTACAAACCTGATATTCTAGCAATCACATTAAGGACTTGTTTGATACACATTTTCACCGCTACATCAATAACAAAACCCATGACATTTGTTCAATGGTTGATTTCCTCAGTACAAAGTTTTCATTCTGCATGTGTCAACATCCATGCTGCAAAATGTTGTGAACCAATTGTTCCTAGCAATAAACTTCTGCACTTAGTTTTTCATCCTGAACTTTCATCCAAATATTCATTAAAACTAACATGGTAGGCTAATGATATCTCTGCGTTAATGACCATCAGTGGACTCTGTCAGTTAACACTGTAAACAGAAGGGTAAAAAAGCCATCATCATAAAAACAGCATGTGTCTCACTGATGGACACGGACTGCTTCCTTCAACTCCTTGGGCTCAGAACCTCTGGTTCTTTAACGTTAACAACAATTCCATTTAACAATATTTTGCTCCAGTATTTATATGTAACAGTAGTATCTAGAGACCTATATATTTTCAAGTATTTTGATTAAACAATTTATATGTAGCTTCCTTTAGATTTGAAGAAGAGAACCTTTTTTTAAAAAACCAAAACTCAACTAAAACCTTAAAGGCTGTACTCTGTAGAGTCTGCAATCTCTGATTATAGGGATGGGGTTTGAACCTGAAGTCCTGGGGAGTCTCTCTGTTGCTTTGTAACCATACATGTAAGTCAGGCTTGGGATGAAGTGCTAAGGGAGTGAAGCATGTGCACAGGGCAGCCGTCATGATGAGCGTCCTTACCCGCCTGTCTCAGTCCCCAGCTGCCTGCAGTTTTAACATCTGGTGCAAATGCCAACTTACAACACAATGTGGCTGAGAGACCCAAGGTTAAATGCTAGCTTCAGTACGTTGCTATTTTTGTGTGTGGGCAAGGTACTGCTTTTACCCTCTGTGGGCTCTACTTCCGTTTTATGAAGTGAGGATAGTCCTTTTCTGTCAGATTTATTCTGAAGAGTAAATTAAATGATAAACAAAGTATGGAGTGTGCAGACTAAACAAGAGTTAGAAATTGTGTATCATTCTTTGGTTCATACAAATGGAATCTGGATAGTAATTGAGTTAGAATTCTGCCTTCAGTGGCTGTGAAATTGACTAGGCTTCCTTGGTTATAAAACAGAAACCTTGGTGTCTAAATCAAGGCTGTGGTGAAAATTAAATGGTATATTACATGGAATGTGTGTACAGTGCTTAGTACAGTGCCTGGCACATAAGGGGTAATTGTGCTCCAGTTTTCAGTACATATACTGAGAAACAAAAACATTAATGAAAATTTGCTGTATCTACACAGTGTTTTGTGAGTGGGTTTGCTGATTGAGAGTAAGATGTGTTTTCAACCTGAAATTTCTCCCACACCTGGTACATTTAAAAGGTTCCTCTCCCGTGTGACTCTTCTGGTGGCATGCAAGCTCTGAGTCCAAAATAAAACTTTCCGTGCATGTTTTGGGTTTATGGGGCTTTTCCCCTCTGTGAGTGCTCTGATGAGAGATAAGCTCTCTGAGGTAGAATGAAAGGTCTTCGAACACTCGGGACACTTTAAGGGTTTGAATTTTGAGAATGAAAGCAATTTCCCCTCAATTGCTGTAGTGTTCAGATTGTCCTTGTGGCCTCTCCCGGGAAGGTATACGAGGGCTGCCCAAAGCATTTCCTGCTGGGACTGCACAGCTGCTGGGTGGCTGACCTGTGCTTTTCCTCGGGCAAAGCAAGATTTGTTTTCTGAACATATTTATTGCCGGCTTTTGTGGCAATGTGGGTTTTCTGATGCTGTGGCAGTCCCCGGAGCTGCGTGAACCCCCTTCCACATATGCCATACCTATGGATTTTCTCCTTCAGGTGGGTCTTCCTGTGCTGAGACAGGTGCGAGGGCTGGCAGAAGCTGCTGCCACACTGTGTACAATTATGGCTTCTCACCAGTGTGGTTTCTCCTGTGAGCTCTCAGGTTGGATCTGTGATTGAAAATCTTCCTGCAGTCATCACATTTACACTTTTTCTTTCCTACATGTGTTTTCTGATGCCAAACGAGGTATGAACTATCACTGAAGCTTTGGTCACATTCAGGACACTTGTGTGACTTTTTGGTTTCTTCTTTGGGAAATAGAAGAATCTTGAGAAGGGCTCTGGTTCTTAAACTTTGAGCTAGTTCTATCTTCGGGGTGTGGTTTTCAATGGTAACTAAAAGGCTTCTGAACCTTTTCTTGCAAGCACAAGTTCCACCTGCTATTTTCCTTTCAAAGTTTCCAGCTCCATGCTCAGAGCATTTTTCTGGGTAATAGATGAGGGGTACAGCAAGGGAACATTTTTCTAGGGCAAGCTCTTCAAGTCCCATAGATTCTAGATGTAGCTGCTGATTAACCTCAATCTTATCATCTTCTGCTGATAAAAACAAAACAAAATATAAACACTCTCAAGTAGTACTGGGGTGAGAACAAACTACTTATAGTTACACAGAGGACCAGGAAATTGTAGGATGGCTGACAAAACTCAGGCCTGCCAGAAAGAAAAAAAAATTCATTCCTTTTTAGTGTTCTCCCAAATATTCATAATTTATAAAGCCAATATGTCAATCCAAAAGGGATTTTCTTTTCCTTCCAAAGCAACAGCCCTATGATTGCCCCAATTTGCTGCCTAGAAAGGATTTCTGGGCTGCAGGGCAGTGTGTGGAAACCCAGTCCTCAGTGGTTTTACTGATTCAAGAAAACCAAATTCAGGAAAGTCAGTGCAGCTAGAATGTGATGGCAAAATACCAGAGAAGAGGGCAGATGTCCAGGCAGTGAGCTCTGGGCATCTAGATGGGGTCCCCTTAAGACTCTGGCTGCATATTAATCTGTACATGCATGTGAGGAAACAACCCCAGGCCCAAAAAAAAACCACCAAAAAGGAATAGAAAGAGCAATCTCCAGAGTTCACAAAACACTTCAGTAGTTCATCTTCCAAAGTGGAGACAGTCCCTGCTGCACAAAGCATCAGGCAGTATCCTTAGACACTGCCTTAGCAGGAGGCCAAATCAGCCCTAGATTAAAGATTGCTCTGAACACACCCTAACAGAACAAAAATCAAGACTTGAAAGGATATTTATTCCAAGTAACTTAAATTAGCACCCCACACCAAAGTCCGAAAACTGTTCTGAAAAAACAATAAAATCCAGCATCCAAAAACATAAAACTCACAATGGCCAACATCCAATAAAAAATTACCAGGCATGGAAGCAAGCAGAAAAATATGACCCATAATATATTCAAAAGCAGAGACATTACTTTGCCAACTAAGGTCCATCTAGTCAAGACTATGGTTTTTCCAGTAGTCATGTATGGATGTGAGAGTTGGACTGTGAAGAAGGCTGAGCGCGGAAGAATTGATGCTTTTAAACTGTGGTGTTGGAGAAGACTCTTGAGAGTCCCTTGGACTGCAAGGAGATCCAACCAGTGCATTCTGAAGGAGATCAGCCCTGGGATTTCTTTGGAAGGAATGATGCTAAAGCTGAAACTCCAGTACTTTGGCCACCTCATGCGAAGAGTTGACTCATTCATTGGAAACGACTCTGATGCTGGGAGGGATTGGGGGCAGGAGGAGAAGGGGACGACAGAGGATGAGATGGCTGGATGGCATCACCGACTCGATGGATGTGAGTTTGAGTGAACTCCGGGAGTTGGTGATGGGCAGGGAGGCATGGCATGCTGCGATTCATGGGGTCGAAAAGAGTCGGACACGACTGAGCGACTGAACTGAACTGAACTAGAAGCAAAATCAATCAACAAAAGCAGACCCAGAAATGACAGATGACAAAACTAGTAGAAAGAACATTTAAAGAGCTATTATAAATGTGCTTCACATGTTCAAGAAGTTAGAGGAAAACAACATGATGAAGAAAGAAGTAGAAAATATAAAATGTGAGTTATGGGAAAGTTCAAATAGTCAACCCTAGTCAAGGATAAAATTTACTCAGGCATGGGGACATTTCTACATATAGCTCCTTTTAAGTGAGAAAGGCACACCATTCCCTATGATTAAAGCAATTTCCAACTTTTTAAAAATTTCCAAATAATAGTAACCCATACTAATGGAACTTCACAAGTAAAATTATGAATTGACCATAACAAATATTTGGAATGATTACCAGGTACTGCCATGTCTTATGCAAAACCATAGTCACTGTAATAGACAGGAATTTTGCCCCTTTTTTGGCCACACCCTTTGGCTTGCCGGATTTTAGTTCTCCACCTGGGCAGTCCTAAACACTGGACCACCAGGGAATTACTGATTTTTGCCTAAGACTCATCTCACCCTTTGAAAAATCACACTCATTGAAGTTATTGTCATTTCCACATAAATAATTCAAGGATAGGTCCCACTCTCCCATACCAACAAGTGGATGAGATATGCAATGCTTATTTAACTTATATGCAGAGTACATCATGAGAAACGCTGGACTGGAAGAAACACAAACTGGAATCAAGATTGCTGGGAGAAATATCAATAACCTCACATATGCAGATGACACCACCCTTATGGCAGAAAGTGAAGAGGAACTAAGGAGCCTCTTGATGAAAGTGAAAGAGGAGAGTGAAAAAGTTGGCTTAAAGCTCAACATTCAGAAAACTAAGATCATGGCATCCGGTCCCATCACTTCATGGGAAATAGATGGGGAAACAGTGGAAACAGTGTCAGACTTTATTTTTGGGGGCTCCAAAATCACTGCAGACGGTGACTGCTGCCATGAAATGAAAAGACGCTTACTCCTTGGAAGAAAAGTTATGACCAACCTAGATAGCATATTCAAAAGCAGAGACATTACTTTGCCGACTAAGGTCCATCTAGTCAAGGCTATGGTTTTTCCTGTGGTCATGTATGGATGTGAGAGTTGGACTGTGAAGAAGGCTGAGCGCCGAAGAATTGATGCTTTTGAGCTGTGTTGTTGGAGAAGACTCTTGAGAGTCCCTTGGACTGCAAGGAGATCCAACCAGTGCATTCTGAAGGAGATCAGCCCTGGGATTTCTTTGGAAGGAATGATGCTAAAGCTGAAACTCCAGTACTTTGGCCACCTCATGAGAAGAGTTGATTCATTGGAAAAGACTCTGATGCTGGGAGGGATTGGGGGCAGGAGGAGAAGGGGACGACCGAGGATGAGATGGCTGGATGGCATCACCGACTCGATGGACGTGAGTCTGAGTGAACTGCGGGAGATGGTGATGAACAGGGAGGCCTGGCGTGCTGCGATTCATGGGGTCGAAAAGAGTCGGACACGACTGAGCGACTGAACTCAACTGAACTGAATCCTAGAAAGTTCCAAAACACAGGAAACAATTGTGTTACCAATCAAGGCCTTGTCCTCAAAACACTCCTGTGTCGCTTCTCTGCTGAGGGACCTCTGGGCAGGGTGCAGACTCACATACTCCTCTTGAGAAAAATAGACAGCCAGGTCCTCAAACAACACTGGTCCCTGAAACAACAGGACAGCCCATCTCAGGCCAAGCCAGAAAGCTACTACCTTACTCAGTCTGGGAATGCTGAGAAAAGCTAGAAATATCAGAGGCAAGAGCTTGTTGGAAAAGGTATCTGACCGCTGGGGTGGGGTTATGAGTGGGTTCTGAGGGCTGGAGGTAGGATTTAGGACGGAGGGAGTAAAAATAGATGTAATTTTGGAGGCAACAGTGTAAGGACCAAAACGGTAAACTCTGAGAAGTTCTGGAAGAGTCTGTTAGAAGAGAATAGAGGGAACAACTCTCAGCAAGGGAGTTAAGTAGCGTTGCTGTAAGGCAGTGCTACCCATTCTTTTTGGCACCAGGGACTGGTTATGTGGGAGACAGCCTGTCCACAGCCAGAGGCGGGGGGAGGGGGAGGTGGTGGATTTGGGGATAATTCAAGTACATTACATTCATTGTGCACTCTACATCTGTTATTACCTCAGCTCCACCTCAGATCATCAGGCATTAGACATTAAATTCTGGAAGTTGGGGATCCTTGCTCTAAGAGAAAGGAGATGAGTGAGCAGCCCAGGAAGAATCACAAAGCGAACACGAGGTCTAGGATTCTCCCAGTATCTTTCCCTGTCCTTCTTCCTCCTGACACTAATTGTTAAGCGCAGTCATATCCAGGCCTATTTCTCCTTCGCTACATTCACCAGTTCTATAAATCCTATAGAATTCTGGTGTGATTAAGAACCACCTGGGGTTTCTCTTCATTCAACAGGTGTGGAATAAAGCTTAGAAAACTGTTTAAGTTTGAGCAGCATTTCAGAAATACTGAGGTACTCTTACGTAGTCTCCTATGCGCCCGTTCCCAGTTGGAGGTTCTAAAAGGCCGGTTCTGATTAGCCATTTCTTCTCTCTGTCTTAGGCAGGAACAAAGACAGCTTGGTAAAAGCGCTCACGGGGATCAGGAGCCCTTACATCACGACCGGCATGCCTAACCCTCTTCTACAAGAGGCCAGGCGGAGGCCAGAAAGGAGCGACCGGATCTTGGACCAAGAGAAGGGACCTGGTCTCATCTGGGCCATGGTTGTAGGGAGTGTGGATGCCATCTTGGGGGGTGGGTGGGGTGGTGGTAGTGCATTCTTCCAGTCGCCACAGGGACCTCGGGGCAGATAATGGAGGGGAGAGTAGTCCTGCTGCTGCTGCTAAGTCGCTTCCGACTCTGTGCGACCCCACAGACGGCAGCCCACCAGGCTCCCCCGTCCCTGGGATTCTCCAGGCAAGAACACTGGAGTGGGTTGCCATTTCCCTCTCCAATGCATGAAAGTGAAAAGTGAAAGTGAAGTCGCTCAGTTGTGTCCGACCCTCAGCGACCCCATGGGCTGCAGCCTTCCAGGCTCCTCCATCCATGCGATTTTCCAGGCAAGAGTACTGGAGTGTTGTTGCCATTGCCTTCTCCGGAGAATAGTCCTTGGAGGGGCCAATTCGGCTGTCGAACTCCTCCACGCACCCACTTCGCTTCCCTGAATCCTTTAAGACCTTAGGCGATAACTCCTCTCCCGGGCTCAGCTTCGGAAAGGCAGACTCCCGGCCTGGTCGGGCCCCACCTAGGGCTCCGAGACTAAAAATCTCAGAAAGCCTGCAAAAGCAAGAAAAAGCAACGCGCAGCTGAAACTGGAGACGGGGACCCGATGCACAACTAAGCTCCTGCGCTCCCTTACGCTAGACCTGCCGAGAAATCCACGGGACGCGGTCCATCCTCGTGCTTTTCCGCAGCTCTGCCCTGTGATTGGCTAGCGTGATCTCAGAGGGGCTAGTCCCTTTTGAATATCGACCAATCGGGCGCCTTAACAGAAGATCTGAGGCTCACCGGGCATTCTGGGAGATATAGTTTTCCCTTGGTTTTCCCAAGCATTTCCGGTTCCGCTACCAGGGTCTCCTCTGTGAGCTCCCTACCCGCCGACCTGAGGAAGTGGAACGTTAGCTTGACCACGGAGGGAGGGGCGTAATGTTTCAAGGAAGAAGGAGAGCAAGCAGATGAGGAGAATCCGGTACCCGAAGAGTATCGGCTCTGAAATGTGGGTTCGGCAGGCATTGTCCCATGGGTCCTAAACTTCGGTCGAGCCGGGGTGAGGTCTCTGAGTGGCCAGGAGTACGGGTTCTAGTCTTGACCTGTGTCTTGGGTGGACTGCGAGGCGGTGGAATGTAAATAGGGTATCATCTGCGTGGGCAGAGTTCAGGTCGGCATAGGCGGGATTGCTGATATGTCCAAAGTATTCTAGGGGCATTGTGCCCGGGGAATGCAGCCCAACCGTCCCAGATTGAGCTCAGAGCCACAACAGGCCTCAAGCGGCAGTAGAGCCATCCGATTGCTTCAATGGACATTGTAGGCCACCTAATAACTTCACAGTCGATCTGCCCCATTACCACATATATTCTCTTTACTGGCACTGGGTGCCGTAGTGTAGGGGTGTGGTATTAGAAATTTGAGCTCCTTCCGCAGCTCTGCACTAATTGCTTGTGACCTTTTGGCCTGTATATCAATACAGCTTTGCCTTCCCCAGGTGAAAAAATATCAGAAGCTCTCAGAATATCTCTCTTCAGAGGGCAGTTTCAAAGAAGTTTTCAGTTTACAAATGTGTTTGCAAAAACACGGATGATATTATCTTCATAGAAAATTCTGAGTACGTCTCAATATATTTTCTTGGGAGGATGCACCTACCTCTTCTGTTCACATTCCAGTCTCTAGATCTTAGTCAAGAGGTCACATAACCACACCTAGCTCGAAGGAGGCAAGTAAGCTAGTAGTACACAGAACAGCCCACACCCAGCTAAAAAGCACAAGTGCTATTACAGTGACAGAGAGGGAGGAAGCAGATATTGGAGACAGCTGGCAGTAAGTGCCATGGAGATATGTTGAAAATGGAAAAAGATGAATGGAAATGGATGGGAAGACATGAAGAATTACAGTAGAGAAAAATTGGAAATGACCTAATTTCTAAGTATTTTTCCTCTTTTGCAGGAGGAAACATTGCAGCCAATTAAGATGGTATATAGAAGTTTTTGATAACATGGGGAAATGTTTCCAATGTAAGTTTAAAAATGTGATACCAAGTTGTACATAAAATGCCAACATAATTAAAAATGTATTGAGGGACTTCCCTGGTGGTCCAGTGGTTAAGACTCCACACTCCCAAAGCCAGGGCCCCAGGTTAAATTTTTTTTTTTTTTTTTAAAGACTGTTTCCCTTCCTCTTATAACCTGCTTACCAAGTTTCTGGTTATCGATTTAGTTTCCCAGGAACACTAAGAGAAGAGGTGTCTGGAGCAGGAATAGGAGCAGTCCAGTGACTCTTAACTATCAGAAAGTAAGCCAGAATTTGGTTTAAACCTCACTCTTCTGTGATTCTGGTGGGTAAGCCCAGTCTCAGGGTACACTGACAGAAAAATGGAGAATCAGATCCTCCCAATATACTGTCCTGACCCTCTTAGTCCAGGCTAAGTGACTCTGTCTCAATTTTAATTGCAGAAATCAGTATCAGCCTTTGTCATCCAACTATACACTTGCATCATTTTTCAGCCAAAGGAATTTTTTTTTGGAAGCAACTTACTTGATTCCTGGTTGAACCATCTTTGATCCATGCAAATTTTCCCCTTTCACTTATTTTCCAATACAAATGTGATAAAGTCTTTGCTTCTTTAGACTTACGTGTATCCAGAGAGTTGTGGGGGCTTCTTTGTTGCTTTTTTGTTGTGGTGGTGATAGTTGTTTTTTGGCCATGCCACCCAGCTTGTGGAATCCTAGTTTCCAGACCAAGGATTGAACCCAGAGAAATCACCAAGTCCCAGTCACTAGATCACCAGAAATTCCCTAGAGAGATTGTTTGCCCATGTAGATCTATTTTATGGATTTTTCTCTTTTCATTGTGGTTTATTACAGAATAGTGAATATATTTCCCAGTGGTATACAGTAGGACCTTATTGTTTATTTTTTTTATATATAGTAGTTTGTATTTGCTAATCCCAGACTCTTAAATTATTTCCTCCACCACTCCCTTTCTCCTTTGGTAATATATGCCCAAGACTAGGATTGCTGGATCATATGACAACTCTATTTTTAGTTTTCTAAGGAGCCTCCATATTGTTCTCCATAGTGGCTGCATAATTTACATTCCTATCAACATTGTAGGAGGTTCTGCTTTTCTACACATCCTCTCCAATTTGTTATTTGGCTGCTTGAGGTGAACAGCTGGCTCACTTGAGAAGACCCTGATGCTTGGAAAGATTGAAGGCAAAAGGAGAAGGGGGAAGCAGAGGATGATGTGGTTAGATAGCATCACTGACTCATTGGACATGAATCTGAGCAAATTCCGGGGTGAAGGACAGGGAAGCCTGGTGTGCTGCAGTCCAAAGAGTTGGACATGACTTAGCGACTGAACAATGACAATTAACAAGACTTCAAATTGTGTAGTTGATTTACAATGTTGTGTTAATTTCAGGTATACATCACAGTGATTGAGTTATACATACATTGAATCTTTTTCGGGTTCTTTACCCATATAGGTTATTATAAAATACTGAGTAGAGTTTCCTGTGCCATACAGTAGGTCTTTGTTGGTCTGTCGATGGACATTTAGGTTGCTTCCATGTCTTGGCTATTGTAAACAGTGCTGCAGTGAACATTGAGCTGCATGTATCTTTTCTTTTTAAATTACTATTAGAGTATGGTTGCTTTACAATGTTGTTAGTTTCTACTGCACAGTAAAGTGAATCAGCTTTACATATATACATATATCCCCTCTTTTTTGGCTTTCTTTTCCATTTAGGTCACCCACAGAGCACTGAGTAGAATTCCCTGAGCTATACAGTGTTCTCATTAGTTACTTATTTTATACACAGTATCAATAGTGTATATATGGGCAATCCCAATCTCCCAATTCATCCCACCTCCCACCCCCCTTGGTGTCCATACATTTATTTTCTACATCTGTGCCTCTATTTCTGCTTTGCAAATAAGATCATCAGTACCATTTTTCTAGATTCTATATATATGCATTAATATATGCTATTTGTTTGTCTCTTTCTAACTTCACTCTGTATGACAATCTCTAAGTCCAGTCACATCTCTACAGATGACCCAATTTCATTCCTTTTTATGGCTGGATAATATTCCAATGTATATATGGTACACATCTTCTTTATCCATTCCTCTGGTTTTTAAATGTTTTAATTTTTATTTACTTTTGGTTGTGCTGGGTCTTCATTGCCCATGCACAGGCTTTCTCTGGTTGCAGTGATCAGGGTCTCCTCTTCGTCACAGAGCATGGGATTCTCATTGCAGTGGCTTCTCTTGTTGCAGAGCACAGCCTCCAGTTGCGTGGGCTTCAGTAGTTGCAGCACACAGGCACACGAGTTGCAGCTCGCAGGCTCAGTAGTTGTGGCACATGGGCTCAGTTGCTCCATGGAATGTGGGATCTTCCCGGACCAGGGATCAAACCCATGTCCCCTGCATTGGCAGGCCAGTTCTTAACCAGTGGACAACTAGGGGAGTTCTATCCATTCCTTTGTTGATGAACATTTAGGTTGCTTTCATGTCCTGGCAATTGTAAATAGTGGTGCAATGAACATTTGGGGGCATGTATCTTGTCGAAGTATGGTTTTCTCTAGATATATGCCTAGAAGTGCAATTGCTGGCTTTTAATTTGTAGATTTTTTAATGAGGGTCATTCTGACCTGTGTGAGATTGTACCTCGTAGGTTTGATTTGCATTTCTCTAATAATTAGCAGAGCTGAGCATCTTTTCATGTGCCTATTGGCCATCTGTATGTCTTCTTTGGAGAAATGTCTGTTTAGATCTCCTCCCCATTTGATTGGGTTGTTTTTGTTGTTGTTGAGTTGTATGAGCTGTTTGTATATTTTAAAAAAATTATTTAGGCTGTGCTGGGACTTACTTGTGGCTTGAGTTGTATGAGCTGTTTGTATGTTTAAATTTTTTTTTTTTAATTTAGGCTGTGCTTGGACTTAGTCGTGGCATGTGGGGTCTTCAGTTGTGTCATGCCAGATCTAGTTCCCTGACCAGGGATGGAACCTGTGCCCCCTGCATTGGGAACATGGAGTCTTAGTCACTGGACCACCAGGGAAGTCCCTGTTTGTAAATTTTTTGAAAGTAAGCCCTTGTCAGTCACATAATTTAAAAATATTTTCTCCTAGTTGTCTTTTCATTTTGTTTATGGTTTCCTTTGCTGTGCAAAAACATGTAAGCTTGATTAGGTCCCATTTGTTTTTTATTTTTGCTTCTATTTCTATTGCCTTGGGAGACTGACCTAAGAAAATATTGCTACGATATATGTCAGGGAATGTTTTGCCTATGATCTCGTCTAGGAGTTTTGTGTCTTATATTTAAGTCTTTAAGCCATTTTGAGTTTATCTTTGTGTATAGTGTAAAGGTGTGTTCTAACTTCATTGATATACATGCCGCTGTCCAACTTTCCCACCACCACTTGCTGAAGAGACTGTTTTTTCTCCGTTGTATATTCTTGCCCCTGTGTTGAAGATTAATTGACCATAGTTATGTAGTTTATTTCTGAGCTTTCTGTTCTGTTCCATTGATCCATATGTCTGTTTTTGTGCAAATACTACACTGTTTTGATTACTGTTGCTGGGAGGATTATGCCTCCAGCTTTGTTCTTTTCCCCCAGGGTTGCTTTGGTAATTTTGGGTATTTTATGGTTCCATATAAATTTTAGGATTACTTTTTCTAATTTTGTGAAAGATATCACAGTTAATTAAATAACAGGGATTGCATTAAATCCATAGATTGCTTTGAGTAGCCCAAGCATTTTAACATTAATTCTTCTAATCCAAGAGCATGGAATCTCTTTCCATTTATTTAAATAGTCTTCAATTTCCTTTATCATTATTTTATAGTTCTCAACATCTAAGCCTTTTACCTCCTTAGTCAGACTTATTCCTAAATATTTTTTGGGGGGGCAGTTTCAAAAGGGATTTTTTTATTTTGCTCTCCCTTTCATTGTTAGTGTGAAGAAATGCAGTGGATTTCTGTTTGATCCATGCAAATGTTAATAAACCCATCAGAACCATGAGTCAGAACAATCCATTTCACCTCAAGCCAGTCTCCTGGAGCCTTTCTCCTCTCCTGGGAGTGCTCCAAGGATAGTCCCGTGTCCTCTCAGGCAAAGCAGATGCTGGTCAACAAGCTGTGTGTAGAACTTGCCATGAAGTGGCTTCTTCATGCTGTTTCTGGGATCCTGAAAAAATGTTTTTGAGGTCTACCTGGAAAGGCTGGTTTTGGAAACCCAGTTGTTTTCCTGGGTGTCAGGAAGGTTGTGATCCAAGAGAATGCATCATAGTTTAATTTGTTTATTCATTTATTTATTTTGGTTTGCGCATGGGCATTGAGCAGGGACTTCTCTAGTTGGGGTGCGAAGGAGCTTCTCTTGCTGTGGAGCTTGGGCTCTAGAGTGTGTGGACTCAGTAGTTGCAGCTCTCGGGCTTAGTTACCCCACAGCATGTGGATCGGTTCCCCGATCAGGGATTCAAGCCTCATCCCCTGCATTGGAAGGCAGATTCTTCTCTTTTTTTTTTTTTGCCTTTATTTTCGAAGGCAGAGTCTTAACCACTGGACCACTAGGGAAGTCCCAGTGCATCATGGCTTTAAATGAATCTGGAACTGAAAAGCACATTTTGTTTTTAAATTTACATTCAGTAACTAAATTGAAGGAGAGAATGATCATCTTAAAGCCAGTGATCTCTTAGATCACTTGGAAGAAATATCTCAAAACACACCAGTAACAGAGAAAAAGAAACCAGGAAGGCAAAGACTTAAGAGGACCAATCCATATTGAGCTCAGTGCCAATCAGATTTCCCTGAGCCAGTTCCTGTGGTCAGGAGATGCCCCTTCCTGCCTGTGGTCTCTAAGGTCTGAGCCTGCATTTTAAGTACACCCAGGTGATGCTAATACTGCTGGACCACAAGACAGCACTTTGAGTAGCAAGAACCTTGGCAGGGTTTGCCTCCTGTGTAACTGAAAGGGCTTACTACTGTCTCCACATTCTGTTGATACGAACTGATGGAAGGCAAGAGAAAGGATGAGGAAAATAAGCAACTTTCCTTTTTAAAAAAAAAAATTTATTTATAGCTATGCTGTGTCTTCGTTGCTGCACACAGGCTTTCTCTAGTTGTGGCGAGTGGGGCTTCTCTCCAGTTGTGGTGCGGTGGCTTCTCTCGGGAGGACAGGCTCGAGGGTGCTCAGGCTTCAGTAGTTGCAGCACGTGGCCTTAGTTACCCTGTGGTATGTGGGATCTTCCCTGAGCAGGGATCAAACTCATGTCCCCTGCATTGGCAGGCAGATTCTTAACCACTGGACCACCAAGAAAGCCCTAAATGAGCAATTTTCCTTTTTTAAAATCTCATCTTTTTAATTAAAAAATTTCAAACCTCTGAATATTTGAAATAATGCAGTAAACACCTATGTACTTTTTACGTAGCATCACCAGTTATTAATATTTAAACAATTTCCTCTTAAGGACAGGCTTGAGAACCTAAGTTGCTCACATCACTTCCACTGTTGTTCACTGGTAAAAAACTTTGGCATATGGTTTCATCTTGCTGCAAAGGAGGCTAAGAAGTACAAGCTTAACTTGTTAGCTCTTTGCCTGCTAAAGGGGGTACTGTTCTACTACTACATGAGGATGTGATTAATCAGTTGTTTTTAAAAAAGAAAGGAGAGGACGGACTTCCCTGGAAATGCAGTAGTTAAACTTTGCCTTCCAAGGCAGAAGGTTTAAGGGTTTAGCCCCTGGTTGAGGAGCTAAGATCCCATAGGCTTCCCAGCCAAAAACCCAAATCATAAAATAAAATAAAAAGCAATATTGTAACAAGTTCAATAAAGACTTTTAAAAAATGGTCTACATTAGGGAAAAAAAAAAAGAGGAGGAAGACAGTGGATACTAGGGGACAATTACTCTGACACACTGACTTGCTGGATCTTGTAACCAGTTCTCACTTCAAAATGAATTTTGGAAAGACTGCAGCTATATTTGCAGCCCATCTCTAGAAAATGTGTAGGACTTCAAGTATGCATTTTATACCCTCCTCACTCTTGATTGTTCTATCCTAAAAGTTTTTTTTTTACAAGTTTGATTATATTAAAGTTTATAGTTATTTTAAACTTATTAAAGTTTTTTAACAAGTTTGATTATAAGTTAATAGACACACTAAAGTTTTTTTTTTTTACAAGTTTGATTATAAGTTAATAATGACACACTAAATATATAGAATGCTTGAAATGCCCTGAATGGACCAAAACACATTAACCACAGCATTTTTGCTTACAACAGCATGTTTGCTGTACTTAAAACTGTAACTCTACAGAGTTGTAAATTGTATTATATTTTCATTTTGTCCATAATTTTTCAGCTTTTAAAATAGGAACTTAGAGAAACTGTTACTAAAAGAAAATATAAATATTATATAAGCTGCTTTACACAAATCAAGGTTCCACCAGCCACTAACATCTTATTGTGTAGACAACAGACTTTCTGGGTTGTTACATATCCCCTTGTTACACTACTCTTGATCTGTTTACTTACCTTTCAGACTTCTAATCTCTTTAGGTACCTTTTCATTGTCAAAATGTTAAAGAATATGCATTTAACGTTTATAAGATAGTGTGATTTTAGACTGTTTTAATCTGTCATAATGTCTGTTTGGGTGTGAATTAGGTCCTTTGAGGGTTGATCATTTTAGCCTTCTTACTCCATCCTTTGGCCATATTACCAGTGAAAGGTATTTGAAGGCAAAGGATAAATATATCCTTTAAAGTTAACATCAGATTTTGCTCAACACAAGTCCCTTAGTAACAAAGTTTGAGTTAGGTTTTGTGATGTAGACCAGGGGTCCCCAGTCCGCAGGATCTAATGCTGGATGATGTGAGGTAGAGCTGATGTAATAATAATAGCAATAAAGTGTATAATAAATATGCTTGAATCACCCCAAAACCATCCCATCCCTGGTGCGTGGAACAACTGTCTAACATAAAAACCGGTTCCTGGTGCCAAATGGGGTGGGGACCGCTGAGTAGAGCCTCCTCCAACTTGAGGGCAACTGACACTCCTCCCCCTGCCCCCCTCTCCCACTTTACACGGGAGAAACTGAACTCTGGCTGCCGCGGACGTCCCGCGCTGAGCCGGGTGGTGCTGCCCTCCAGCCGCCGTTGGCCACCGGATCACGCTTCCCTAGCTGGAAGCCCCGTCAGACGCTGCGGATGGAAAAGCTCCAGCCCCAAACCAAACGAGAGGACCGCTGGCCAGGAAGTGGACGGCTGCGAGCCTCAGCGCTCAGCCCAAGAACCCGAGCCCGCCGGCTACCAACCGGACCGCGCCTCCGGCGTCCACGCCCGCCGGGTTCGGGCCGCGAGGGTCGGCCCGACCTGTCCAGCCCCTCAGCCGGCTCTCAGAGCCTCGCGAGCCTCTAGCAGACGCGCCCCCTAGAGGTGCCTCCGCTGCTCCACCGCTGACGTCCCAGCTTCTCCAGTGTACACTCTCCGATGCCCGGCTTCGCGCGAGGCCCGCCCGCTATTAAGATGGCGGCGTCGGCGTCGCGAGGTGCCGCCCCACGTGGACGCCGCTGGCCAATGGGCTTCCGCTTGTGCCGCCGGCCCGGCGCGGGAGGCGGAAGTGCCTCGGGCCGCTGCCTCCGTCCCGGCTGCGGCCCCTGCCGGTTACATAACTGGTTGCGGGCGCCGCGCGGCCCCACTTCCTGGCTCCCTGCGGACCAAGGATGCACTGAGCCCTGGAACGCCGTCCGCTGCCGCCGGCTCCCGCCCAAGGTGAGGCATCCCGGGGCTCGGGCCTGCGGCGGAGCGCCTGGGCCGGCCAAGGGCGGGCGTCAAGGGAGGCAGGGGAGCAGTTCCGGCCCGGGGCGGCAGCGCCGTCTCGGGGTCCTGCCGGGGTGCAGGGGGCCCGAGGCGGCCCTGGCGGGACGTGGGGCGTCCCGTCGGTTCGAGGGGGGCCGGGGAGCGGCCCCCGCCAGCCAGCGCTCAGACATCTCCGCGGAGTTTCAGGGCATCACAGAGCTCGCGTTTCCCGGGGCGAGGAGGGGGCCGAGGCCCCAGTCTCGGGGCGCCCCAGGGGCGCGATCCCGATCCTTTTGCTTGGGCTGCCTCCGTGCCAGGCCTCGGGACTAGCTGGCGGGGAGATTTGGAAGCAGAGGGCAGCCTGCCCCTTGCTGCCCGCCGGGCCTCGCGGGAGGTGCCGGGCCCGTCCTTTTCACAGTCCAGCGATTTGCCGCCTCGCCGGGCCCCACCGCTGCTTTGGTACTTGTTGCATGGGTTGTAGTTACTTGGCGACTTTTTTGCCCTCCCGTGAACTCTGGAAACTCTGGAACTCTTTCTCAGTCGTCTCCACTTGTTACTCCTTAAGCTGTATATGTTGGTTAAGACAGCTCAATTCCTTACGTTTTGGGGTAGTTTAAAGGTTGGCCGTGCAGACCCTTGCACTACCGCTGACCTCTGCCCCGTTGATTGGGCGCTTCCCATGTAACAGAGGGAATCTGTAGCCTCTGGTTTGTTCCCCTGGGAAGATTTTCAGGGAGGCTGAGCGCCCTCCCTGGACCACTAACAGCAGTTATCTGTGTGTTCAGGAAATGATGGACCTCGGGGTCTGGGGATGAGAGGAGTCACTCTGCCATAAACGTGGCTATTGGCTGCTTTCTTGGTCAGTTTTCACTCTGCCCAGTCCTTAAGCCATACCATTTTGTTAGTTTCTCTTGAAGGAAAAGGATAACAGCCCTACAGCCCTTTGGTACCTGGACTGGTTGTAATCAGAGAGTCAGAACTGAAGAGAACTTTGCTGGGTGCAGATATTTTACTGGAGCACAGAAGGCAGAAAATTTAATGTTAACGCTTAACTGCCTGAACCGGGAAAGTCAGTATGACTGCAGGTCAGTGGTAGAAATACCACATTCTGTGAAGCACTTTGTATGTACAGATAAGTGTTAGAAGTCCTTTGGCCAACAGTACTGGCTTGTGAGGCAGGGAGAAAGGGTAGTCTTGGACAGCACTGAATTAAAAGCAGCTGGAGCAAAACAAATCCTCTCTTCTTGCAAAAATCCCTGAATTGCTTTAAGCTCAGTTTGAGAAGAAAGGATTCAAGGCCAGAAGAAACTCAAGGGTGGCTGAAATAGAAGTCCCTGTCATTTAACAAGTGGTCATGGCTGAGCATGACATAGGTCTTCCTCTCCCCTGTTGCGCACTTTGGCCCTTTGGATTTCCCTGGTGGCTTAGACGGTAAAGTATCTGTCCCTGGGTTCGATCCCTGGGTCGGGAAGTTCCCTGGAGAAAGAAATGGCAACCCACTCCAGTACTCTTGCCTAGAAAATCCCACGGACGGAGGAGCCTGGTGTCCATGGGGTCACAAAGAGTCGGACACGACTGAGTGACTTCACTTTCACTTCACTTGGCCCTTTGAGAAGCAGTGTGCCTGGGCTCCTCCTTAGGGCCACAGTTTGCTGAAGTTCCATCTCACTGTATTTCCAGAAGAGCTGGATTTCTATGAAGATGGTTAAAACCTGTAAGTAACAGAGTCAGTGCATGGTGTGATGTTCACAGGCCAAAATAAAAAATACACACACTACTTTAAAAGGTCTGTGTGTGTGTCTTACCTTTAGCCTCTTCCCACTGTCACTTACAGTGACTTTATCACCATGTTTATTTTAACCGCACCCACTCTCAGACTTCAGATGTGACCTGTTGATGTTGTTTGGCAACTTGGCCTCTGCCTGTGTTGGAAGAAAATTCCTGGATGTTAGGAGATTTGAGAAATGAAGACACTACAACTAAGAAGGGTGGGGCCGTCATTGCTCACCTGGTGCTCTGCCCCGCAGACTGTCCCAGCCTCAGTGGACTGGCTCGTAGCAGTTTGTCTTCTAGCAGCTGAGATATGTTTAGACCAGGTGGACCCAGAATCCTTACCTGGCAGCAGCCACAGGTATTGAGTTCTGAGTATGAGGCAGTGCAGATCTCTGCCAGAATGCCTCGAGTTCTCTGCTCGCTGCTGATGGCTCTCCTACCTGAACAGAAAGCTGGCTGCTTGTCAGCTGCCAGGCCTTCTCTTAAATGGAGGTTCCTCCCTCTCCACAGCTTCGCCTCCACCACCTCCTCCCCTGACTTCTTTTTCTGGAAGAAACCCATGGAGTCCTCCTAGCTCTCCCACCTCAGTTCCTCGTTTGCCGAAATGAAGATTAGGATCTAGATCTTGCATCCTGCTTCCGTCCACGTGCAGTGCTTTCGAGTAAAACACTGATCTGCAAAGTGATGCTGGAACTCCTGGGTCTCTTTCTGGCCAAGTTGTAAGATTGAATTTCATTCAACAAATGTTTCTAAGTGTCTTTGATAATTCTGGGATCAGACCTCCTTCCCGAAATATGATGATTTTAGCGTGACTTCTGATCAAGGCTGGCTGGCAGGCCAGGTCAGGGTTCCCTGAAGCCTGGTGCTGATTAAAGAGAGGCTAAAGAGAGACCTGTGTGTTTAAAAACCCTTGACACTGCTCTGAACCTGAAATGTTTGCTCGGTGCCTCTGGAGTGATGGGAGGACATCTGAACAGGGAGCCAGGGCTTTCTGCACGTAGTGGTTTGGGGTCTGTGTCAGCAGTTGAACCAGTGGTCCATTGAGTGCCGCTCTGCAGAGGCTGGCCAACATGTGACGGTCACCTCGAGGCGCCCACAGCAGAGTCTGGATGGTCAGGGTGTCACCTCACATAAGGGCCCGTCAGTCCCTAGTCCTGTCCTGAGGGCCTCTCATACTCCCCATCTCCTCACCTGAGGCTGACTTCCAGCTCAGGCAGGGCCAACACTTGGAATACTGATGATGAGAGGCACCTATGAGTGTGACCACATAGAGATCTTAAAATGCCTCTTCCAGTGAATAGACTCTCTTAGTGTCAACGTTTAAGGTCTATACCCATGAAATAACCCAGCTCTTGCGCACTGATGCCAGACATAAACATTCTAATAATATTCACAGGTCCAGGGGTTAAGACTCCAAGCTTCCAATGCAGGAGGCGTGGGTTCGATCCCTGGTCAGGGAACTAAGATCCCATATGCCACATAGCCAAATTAAAAAAGATTTGCATTTGTAAAGAAGTAAAGAGGAACTGATTGGGGAAAAGGACTCAGAACAAATGTTTGTCCGCTTGCTTCCACAGGAAGACCAGAGAAAACAGACCACGTTGAAAAAAGAAATTCTTCCAGTTCTATTTCTTGTTGTTATTAAACAGTAAATTGTGTTCCTCTATTTCCTGCATTCTTGAAATAGGACAGCAAAGTATTTGGGCAGAAAAGTAGTGAAATTTGAGCCCATCTTAAAAATAACTGAAAAGAAAGCAATTTTTTTTTCTAAAATAGTCTCTGGGTAGTTGTCCCTTAGCTGCTGAAAGGATTTTTATCTGGACAGTGTTACTACTGCAGTGTTTCCAGAGTTCGGGTAGCACTGAGTTGTTTGCTCCTTTCTAACAACTTGTTTCTTTTTAGATGCTTCCTTGTGACTCTAGTTGTAAACTATTCAGAAGGTCTTGCTGGCCAGATATTTGCTGCTCTTTCTACTCTTAGCTTCAAATTACAGTATTGTTTCTCTTCTGGCCTCCTGTGTTTAACTTCTTTGTGGAAATATTCAGAAACATACAGAAAAGTACTCTGCTTGACATTTGGTCATGCTGTTATGTACCAGTGAAACCTCCACCTCAGAAGCCCCCTCGGGCCCCGTACCCACTAAGCCCTCTCCTATTTAAAAAGTTTGCTTTTAAAGAATCTATTAACCTTCATTTTACTGAGGATGAAGTGAGGAGTGGACTTTTGAGTTTTTGCTTCATGTTGTGTGTTGATTCTTATTTTACCATGAACAAAGTTTTAAACAGCATTTAACAAATGGGGGATGTTCCTTTTTAAACCTTTTTCGGTTTTTTTAGATGGTTGTCCTGAAGCCTTTAAATATTTTTTAAATTGATTTTTATATGGCCACTGAATTTTCTTTGTAATAATTGCACAGGAACTCTTTAAAATATTTTTCTTACCAACAACTGCCTCCTCTTTGCTTCATTACAAGTATGGGTCTGTGTTTATAATGTTTATTTCTGGCATCAGTGCATAAATGCCGTGCTATTCCAAGGGTATGGGGCTTAAACATTGGCGCTGAGAGTCTATTTTGGGGCAAAATGGAAAACCATTCTACTTATAATTTGAAGAGACATTATAAAACCCCAAGTTGTTACAATTAAAAACAGATTATTGTAATGTAAAAAATGTGTTCTGAATTTTCACATATCACCTGGAAGTCTTTATTTTTTTCTGATAATAAAAACAAGCTCATTGTTTAGGGAAAAAAAACTCAAATGAGGCAGAAGTGAGTGATGTAAAACAGACGTCTGCCTTAATTTCACAGGCAAATGCTGAGAGGAGGTTGAATTTCTTTTTAAAAATAATTTTTGTTATGAAAGTTAACCACATGGTCTAGTATTAATTTATACCTAATTTGACCCACTTTCACATTTAATATCTGTTGGATTTTGAAGGATCTTAAATACAAACCCAGGGACGCAGAGATTAAAAAGTCAAATGTAAAACAACAAAGCCCAGCAGAGTCAGGTGGAAAAAGCACAAGTGCTGGAAAGGGCTGGGGTGGGGGCTGATTTGCTGAAGGGGCAGCGGTGAGAGACAGGCAGGGTTTCTGAACCCGAGACCGCCATGGCTGTGCTTTTCCCTTTCAAACTGAACTGCCAGCAGCGTCCATTTCAGCCCCAGACCCGGGCAGTGCTGAGGGGGCCCGTCTCTGGAAGAACTCATTCTCCTTCTCATCCTCGAGAATCTGGTGACGGCCCGAGTTTCAAGTGCAGATCCCGCACGTTCACTAGTCCCTGGAAGAGAATTTGGCACTTGGCAGTCACGGCCACCGTTTGCAGAGGGCTTACTTCTACCCGCCTGGCAGGCGCTCTGCACATGTCCTGTGAGGACTTCGGTCCCCGCTTCACAGCCCTGCCAGGACCCAGGGCCTGCATGTGGCAGGGGGAGCCAGACAGTGCGTGTGCACTGGACGTGTGTGGCCTTGAAGCCTTGCCTTCCCCTTGGACTCCGCTGCTGTAAGAAATACTGTGAGCCAGTGATCCCTCTTGGTTTTGGCAGGGAGGGCATGAGCTGACGCACGTGGGATGGTTCAGGACTCTGTTTCTCCTCCTGGAACTCCTGATTCAAGGAGGCGGATCAAATAGTCAAGGAAAACACCTTGAGTGATGCTTGGGGATCTCCTGCCTTCTCCTGAGGCCTTGGGAGGGGAGCATCCCCTCCGACAGGTGTGTTAACCCCTCCCTGCTCAGCCTGCTGGATGGCATTCTTTGTGTTCACTGATGTGCTGTTTGCCTCGGAATTCCTCAAGCAAAGGAAGCGTTTCTGAGAGTATTTAGGTAAAAGAGCAAGAAAACACACACCTTCCCCACCCGCTCCAGCCCCGCCAGTGATCAGAGATGTCCATCTTTGCTCTTTACTACAACCACAGTGTCTAGTGTGGGGCCTGGGTTTTCAGTACAACTTTGATAAAAAAATGAATGGATTCTCTTTGCGATGGGGGCGGTGGTCATAAAACCTCTGGCCCAGAGGGAAGCACGGGCTGACCCTGGGACTGCTCTGGACCACTGGTTGTTGTCTTGTTTTTAAGTCGAGAGATGGTTCACGTGCTGCCCAGCCGGCAGATCTGAAGTGTGCAGGTGAACGTGGTTGATGACCCTGATGGACATGGGAACATTGTCACCGGCCCCGCGAGTCAACCTATGCCCCCCCATCGAGGTCCTCTGTCCCCCACCGCATTCTCATTGCTCTTACCGTCAGTTTCTTTAGCCAGTTTTAGAATATCACACAAATGGCATCCCCCACTGTTAACAGTTCACGGGTGAAGTGATGTGTCTTAAATTGTGTGTAAGGGGCCTGTGGGCTCCCCTTGGGGCATCATGTGGCGGGCTGTAAGAGGGAGGTGCTTTGAACCCACAGTGCTGGGTGTTTGTGTCTTGTCTCCTGTAAATTATTCATATTTCTCCTCCTACTCTCAGGCTTTGAAAGGCTCCCAGGCTGCTGCAGAGACAGCTCCCACCACCCCCGCCCCCAGATGGCTGCTCACTTGAACAAATGAGCTGAGCTGAGCGTTCACGGTTTCCCTCACTCCTTGCTCTGAGCCCTTCAGCCCATTTTACTGATGAGCAGGGTGGTGCCGTGTGTCCATCACTGGCTTATTTTTGCTTTTTTGCGCCATCCATCCTGAAGGCAAGAGCTTGGAATCTGTTGGGTTTGTCGAGCCAATAAGCCTGGTGCCTGCAGAATTTCACATTGGAGGGCCCTGGTGGTCTTTAACTCTGTACCGTGGACGAGTATGCACTGATCTTTCCCGTGCTTTGTTTGAGAAGGGGCCCAGAGTGCAGGGACAGGCCAGGGTGGTGCTCTGCCCCATCGGCGTTGTGATGGTGCCAGGAAACCCCTCCCAAAACTAGAGCAGTCCCATCCCGAGTCCCCAGGTCCTGAATCCCCAGCACTTGGCAGCTGGGGGGTGGGGTGGAAGATATGCCTGAGATGTTGGAGTTCACTCTGTCTTCTGGTTGGGCACACGCAGTCCCTTGGGAAGTGGGGTCTGGGAGCGCACGCCCAGGTGATCAGGCATCATCCCCAGCCACCGCATGGCGTCAACACAGGGACCCGAGAGGTCATTTCAGCTCAGAAGGAAGATGACTCTTGCAGACAGCGCATGGGGACGAGGTTTAGGGAAGGAGAAAGGACAGATGGAGAGGTGAGAGGGCTGGTCCTTCATCGTCTTGGAGAATCCAATTTCTGTCCCTTCTAGAAATGTTCCTCTCGCCCACCCCCAAAGGCCAAGGGCAGGAGGCAGACCTAGCAAGCCCGGGAGAACTCTTGCTGCAGGCCTGAACTGTGTCTTCTGCGCAGTGTGTCCCTGCTATCGTAGGATCTGTGTGTCTGTGTCTTCGTAGGGAAATGCACGGAAAGGTGGCCTGTGTGCCTGTGCCTCCAGCCCCCTGGGGCTCGGGACAAAGGGCTGACTCGGGGGCTTTGCTCCGGTTCACCTGCCGCCTCTGTCCTCCAGTGAGTCTTCTGAGTCCTTGTCCCTTAAGCCCGTAGGGCAGCACATAACAGCAGGAGGTCAGTGCTTGGCTGAAGGTTCCAGGTGGACAAGCGGGGTCCCCACAGGTGTCAGATGTCAGTCTCCCGGCCTCTCCCCCAGTGGTGGACCAGCACTGCCCACCGTACCCCTTCCATCTTGACCACCCCCCCACCCCCCGAACATCCCTTTCTCTCTGGCATGTGGGTGCCGGATTCTCCCTCCTCCACCCCGGTCGGTTGGGCTCGGGCAGATCAGGCACAATAATATACTACATTTCCCCTTAGTTAGATGTGACATGTCTCTATTTTTAAATCAAGGCATCTAAAGAACGGCCTTTGAAAACATCCAAGTACTTTTAATAGGGATGTGAGAATCCACAAATAGCTGTGTGTCTTTGAGGCCAGTGTTCTTTGTGAACGCTGAGCAGGGGAATCCTGCGCCTTTGGTCAAGAGCATTGTCACAAGGACACTAGGGTGAAAATGTGTAAATCCCAGGACGGGCAAGTTGCTCACTTATTATCAGTCTCTCCCTTTGCCGTCACTCCTCAACCTTTAAAATGTTTTAAAACCAACTCTATTGACGTTTAATATACATACAACAGAATATACCCAATGAGTTCAATATACGAGTATATACGTTTGTGTATGTAACCACTACCGTCAAGATGCAAAACATTTCCGTCCCCTTGGGAAGCGCCCACCCCAGCCTCTTTGTAGTCAGCCCCCTGGTGCAGGTACCACAGGTCAAAGCCTTGCTTCCTGGTGCTCCTTGTGGCACCAGCTCCCCAGGTACCCAGCATCTGCCTGCGGCCACGCTCTGCAACTGAGATTGTTGGTCGCTGGCACTTGTCCTGCCAACTCTGGGGAGAGACTGTGGAGGGTGAGCCAGCACCTCCTGTCCTGCAGCTCCTCCTGTGGAGCTCAGAGGACCCCAGCTCTTGGTCGAGAGCCTGGTGGGCACAGCCAGTGAGACACCTGGAGCTCTGTCAAGGGTGATGCGGGCAGGCAGTCTTGTCACCCCGTTTCTCAGGCTGGCCTGTGCTCGTCAAACCCCAGACCAGCCTCCTGGAGCCGGTCTTCCAGGGAAGAGGAGGGTGTGGCACTTCCGGCAGCAGGAGGGCTCTGGCCTTGGGCACCCTTTGGCCTCTGGCATTGCCTGGGCCCTCGTGGTGTCCCCTGCACAGAACTGTCATTTCCCCCGCCCCAACTGCAACTTTTATTAAGGAAAATTTCAAATGCATAGAAAAATGGAATGTGTAAACAGTCAGTTCTTGTTTTATATAAACCTGCCACTTTAGATGCAACCGCTAACAGCATTTTGTCACATTTGCTTCCTAAGCAGTTGAAAAGATTTTGAGTTATTTTGTTTTAAACCCAATGATGCCTCGCTCTGAAGTATTTCAGCAGAGCATCTCGAAGACCGTCTACAGGAGCACTCCACCTTCCACATCTGAGACAGTAACAGGTTCATGATCATTTCATAATAAATTCATCTTCTGGCGTCTAGCCCATATTTAAGTTTCTCCCAAATGTTGTTTGACTTTTTGTGTTTTCCAGAAGGAGTTTGCGCATCATGTTTGGTTGTAGGTCTCCCTGTCTCTTTCATTCTATTTCTGTTTTTTTAACGACATTGAGTGTTTGAAGAGAGCAGGCAGCTGTCATGTAGAATGCCACCGATTCTGTGTGTGTCAGATGTCATGGTGCCCATGTACCGGGTGGCCTGGAGGCTTGATCTGCTTCAGACCCAGCACTTTAGGCGGGGGCCCTAAGGGCTTTGTGTATTTTACTAGAGGCACTGGCAAGCTGGCCTCCATCCCTGGGGGTCCTGTGGCTGTAGGACCTCAGGGGGCGCAGGGTTCGGCTTTTCCGTGGCGATTGCTTGGTCCTGGGTGTGTAGGTGCTTCGTCGGAGCCCACGCTTGACCCTCCTGTCTGGGTTGAGCATAGCTTCCTGATTTAGTCGTTGCAACTCGTGGCCCCTGATTTGAACTTCCAGCATCTCTCGAAGTCTTTCTCTGTACATGAATCTTAAATCTCCTGGATGAGGGAGGAGAAACAGCCCACCCCGTAAGTGCCACTCTAAATCCAGCAGGTCCCTGGGGCCCCCCAGCCCAGGCCTGGGGCCGTTGAGCTCTGGGTCATAGGATGCCACTGACCCAGGCAGAGAGGCGGGGCCGTGTGCCCTCCCAGTGGAGGAACAGCGGGTGAGGGGAAGCGGGGTGGGTGTGGGCACTCAGTGTGCAGCTCAGTGGGGGGCTGAAGTGGGAGAGAACAGAGGCCAGCTGCCCTCCACGGGGCTCAGGAGCGTCCCCGGTGAGCAGGGAGGGGGCCTCTGGGTATCCCCATCCTCCCAGGCCTTCTCTGCAGGGTGGGGTGTCTGTGATGCCTGGTGCGGGAACACTCAGGAAGGGAGAGGCCTCCACCCGTGGGGCCGCTGTGAGCCTTCCCAACCCGCCAGCCTTGCAGATTGCCTGAGGAGGAGGTTCCGCGGGGTGCGCCGCCCTCCTGACGCCCCTCCCTCCTAACGCCCCTCCCCCACAGGTGTGAATGACAGAGGCGGTGCCGTCCAGCGCGCTCAGCGAGGTCAGCCTGCGCCTCCTCTGCCACGATGACATAGACACCGTGAAGCACCTGTGCGGCGACTGGTTCCCCATCGAGTAAGTCCAGCGGGTCTGCAGGTGGGGATTGGAGTGGGGATTGGGGTGGGGGTGGCCGGGGTCCTGTGCACAGAGTGCTGAAGCTGGGGGGCTCGCTATGTTGGTGCCTTGGTGACCGAGAGCCCCCTCACCCGTCGGGGCCCCAGGCCCTGCTCCCTGGCGCCCCTGGTCTCTCTGCCCCTCACCGTGTTCTTATACAGAGATCGTGAAGGGCCTTGCTGAGAATCTTCAGTTACAAGACAGCTTCATGCAGTGCTGCTTATGACATTCAGAAAACCGAGAAGCGACCTAAGTGTCCTAACAGAAAGGAATTGGTTCCCTACATCAGGGGATGTACACGCAGAAGTACAGTATTATCCAGCCAGGGGCAAAGAAACCTGTCCTCGAGGTTTATATGTTTGTGTGTGAAAAAAGCAGACCAGAAGCCAGAATATACCACAATCCCTCTTTTATTTGAAAGCATGTATAAGATAAAAGCTTAGGAGGAGATGTGCCATGTAGCAAATGTTTTTGGTAATTCTTTGGCTGGATGATTAGCAACTATAAGTTTTGTCTGGTTTTGCTTGTCTCTGTTTCCTGCATTTTCCTATAATAGGCTCGTAGAGCATTTATAGTGAGGAAAAATAGTACAAACTCTTAAAAACTGAAAATAAACACGATCCTGCCAGCATCACATCTCCATGAGTCTCAGCCTCAGACCTGTTGAAGCCGGCTGCCCACCCCTTACTTCCCTGATGGGAGTGTGCTGTGGGCTAGCAGTGGCTTCATAGAAAGTGACCATCAGCCCAGCAGTCCCACCGCTGGACAGGAATCCAGCAAGTCTGTGGAGTAGAGCCTGCTGAGGGTGACCTGGGGCAGGTGGAGCCTCACCGCCCGGAGTCTCTGGGCTTCTGAGGAGCCCGGCCTTCCTGCCTCCTTGGAGATGGCTGGGCTGGAGGCCTCAGGTTCTAAAGACGGTGGACAGAACTGTAGTCCCCTCGGGCCGTGTGATGGCTCCCTCCTGGCCGCTGTGCCAGCTTGACACTGCTGGTCAGAAGGTGGAACTCACAGGGACCAGGAGAGGAGGCAGGGTGATGCTCAGCTTCTGTGGAACTTTCTGGCGGGGGCAGGGGGCAGTGGCCTCTACAGAGCAGACCCGAGCAGAGCACCTCCCTGGGTCTCCAGGGGTGGTCCGAGACCCTCCTCTGCTCTTGGTCCCAAGAAAGGAATCCCAGGCTAATCTAGCCCGTCAGGAAACCACCCGTCACTCCCACCTGTCCGAGTCTCCTGGTTTGCAGCTGACTCTGCCTTTTCAGCACTGCCTCGCTGCTCTGTTCCCTGCTGCCCTCGGGGCTCTTGCTGAGCAGCCCCAGCAACTCTGGACACACCTTACCCTCGTGTGCCCAAAACTCAAAGGCCACTCAGCAGTGAACGGTCCCATCTGGACAGATAACGGCTATCAGAAGTTGCACCTCTGAGGGTGATGCACTTTGGTGGAGACTGGGTGGTGGGCAGACCCTGGATGGTGGGCAGACCCTGAGTGGTGGATGGAGCAGCCAAGGGTCCCCCGTGGTTCCACTCTCTGAAGCACAGCGGTGGTTGGACCTGACCTTTGGCCGGTCCACCTGCGTTTGTCTCCTCCTCAGGTACCCAGACTCATGGTATCGTGATATCACCTCCAACAAGAAGTTCTTTTCCCTCGCCGCAACCTACAGGGGTGACATCGTGGGGATGATTGTAGCTGAAATTAAGAATCGGACCAAGATACACAAGGAGGTGAGTGTCTGCAGTGATGGCTTAGGGGCTGACACCTCTGGACGCTGCCTGTTCTGGGCCCCATCCTCGGGAGCCTAGATAGCGTGTGAGAGTCCTAAGTGGTTGGTTTCATTCTGTGTGTTTGTGACACAGTCATACATGCATTAAGTTGCAAGACCTGACCGTGGGCTTCACAGTGACCACTGTGAAGTAGGGAGGAGGGTGATCGGTACACGGGCTTCCTGTGGCTTCGAGTCACAAGAGCCGGAAGGAGGCTTCCTCCCTGAGGCCAGAGGTGTGTCCGCCTGCATCCAGGTTAACTGTGGGGCTGAGGCTGGGGTGAGAACGGGCCTGGCCGCCCCTGATCCAGCACCTGGAGCCACTTAGCGAGCACGGGGTGGGACACAGGCCGAGTCACAAGTCTCCTTTCCAGTGAGGGAGTGAAAACCACACACACAGCAGAGCCTTCCGGTTCTTTGTGAGGCAGAAGAACATGAGAACCTGGTCCTGGTCAGCGGCGTGACTCTCAGTCCGGTGGTCCATCTTTGGAACCATGAGGCCACGTGGGCTGTCATGTCTCTCGGCCGCCCCCACCTGCCTCCCCCTGTACTCCAGGACCCCGTGGGACTGTGTGGGGTCCTTCAGTTACAGCGCCCGCGCCCCGTGGGGCCGCCTCGTCTCCTGGAACGAGGACTGACACGGACCGAGGGCCCCCTGAGCGGCGCTTCTTCCCACCGTGACAGCTCTGGTCCGGCTTTGCTAACCCTCCCACCTGGTCTGCCACCCGCCCCAAGAGAAGCAGCTCTGCACGTGCTCTGTTCGCAGCAGTTTCTCACGGAAGGGCCCACAGCCTCTCGCCTCCATGGGGGTGGGGTGGCTCTCCATTGTCCCCTGTCCTGGGGTCTCCTGCCCTGGTGTCCCCCCAGGTGTGTGTCCCGGAAGTCGGCCTGGGAGCTGTGCGTGCCCTGCCGCGGGACCGGGGCCTCCATTGCTGACCCGACCGTCTCTGACTTTCTCTCTAGGACGGAGATATTCTGGCCTCCAGCTTCTCCGTGGACACACAGGTCGCGTACATCCTCAGCCTGGGAGTGGTGAAGGAGTTCAGGAAGCACGGGATAGGTAAGGGGTGGCCTGTAAGTAGCCCCAGCTCACCCTTGCTCCCTGCCGACTCTCTCATAAGACCTGTTCGGTCTCTCTCTTGCTCTCTACCTTGGCCTTCTGTCAGGGCCAGACTCGTACCCTTCCTTCCTTCCCTGCCCCTGCCAAGTCTGCCGGCCCCACCCTCTCTCAGCCTTCAGCCTGTCTTCTTTTCACGTTTCACCGGGTCTTTCTGCTGTGGCCTCCTTCCCAGATCTGGTGAGATCAGATGAATAACCCCTCCCAGGCATCCTCATTAGAGAATGGGCCCTTCTTACCGTGCCTCTCACCACACCCCCAGCTCACGTCCGGCCCCAGGGTTTTCTTGACTAAGAGTAGAAGTGTAATTGAAGGAACAGTCCCAACCATGGTTTTTCGGATGCCTGCCACCCTTGAGGGCCCTGCCGCCACCACAGCTCCAAACTCCTGTCCCACGCTGCCAGTGAGCGTCAGGGTCTTCCCTCGTAACCCAGGCCCATCCATTCCATGCTTTCCTGGGCTAAGAGGGCAGTGAGTTGGGAGGGACCATGGCCGGCTCACATCCTTGTCCGGGACATTCGAGCCTCACCTGACAAGCCCCATCAGGGGATCGGATGTTAGAGACTCCGGCGATGGGTGGTTCTGGAAGGTCAGCCTTTGCCTCATGCTCCCTTCCCCTGACCACCCCTTTCCTCTCACCCCTCAGGGTCCCTGTTACTTGAGAGTCTAAAGGATCACATATCAACCACTGCCCAGGACCACTGCAAAGCCATCTACCTGCACGTCCTCACCACCAACAGCACAGCCATAAGCTTCTACGAGAACAGAGACTTCAAGCAGCATCACTATCTCCCTTACTACTACTCCATCCGCGGGGTCCTCAAAGATGGCTTTACCTATGTCCTCTACATCAACGGCGGCCACCCGCCCTGGACCATCTTATATCCTTTCTCTCGTGGGGGTGAGGGGTGGTGGCTTCCTAGTGGGGTTTGTGCGCCAACTGAAGCCACGGTTGCCTTCATGTGGCATCCCTGAGGCCAAGTTCATGGGACCCAAGTGTTGTGGGCAACTCTGACCAGCACCTCTTGACAGGATATAATGGTCTGGGTGTGGATGCTGGGAAAGTAGGTGCTTCCTGGACGTCAGCCTGGCCCAAGATCCATCCGTCCAGTATCTCCTGAGAGCCTCCTATTTGAGATCGAGGGGGATACAGCAGTGACTAAGGCAGACAGAAACCCCCGCTCTAGTGCTGACAGGAGAAAACAAGCACGGGAGGCGAAAAGAGTTGTTTGTTGATTTTGAACTCTGGATTCAAACCTTCCTTATCGGGTGTGTGACCCAGCTGGGTTTCCCTGCCCTCCACCCTCCTCTTCAACCTTCCTCTTCAAGGGCCAATTCTCTCTGGCCCTTGACAGATTCGATGGAGGCCAGGAGACTTCCTAACAGTCACAGGGAGTGGCCCCCAAAATAATGTGTGTATGTGAGAGACAGAAGTTAAACGAATGAGTCCAGGCTTTATCCATCTCATAGGGAAATAAACGGGAAAGACAGGGGTGACCCAAAAGCCTGCAGGCCTGGCTCACGTGAAGTGGGGAGCTCTCTGTAGGCATCCACGGGGTCAGGACTGCAGACCCCTCCTCGTCACAGGGACAGGGCCCTGCTTAGGGGCAGCAGGAGCTCTTGCTCCACCAGACCCCGCCCACGGCACCCAGTCACGTCCAGCCTCAGTCGGGTCTGGGTGTGTGGGGCTGCACTCAGAAGGTCCTGTGTTTGCACAGCAGAGCCCCCTCCATCTGGTGGGGCTCCCAGCCCTGCAGAGGCCGCGCAGGCTCATGGCCACCCACAGGAGCGGTGTGTGTTGTGTGCAGGCAGCCCCTGCGGGTCACCGTGCTGACCGAGTGGTTGGGGCAGGCGAGGTGGAATCTTCCTTAACGGAGCCGCACGGACTACATCCAGCACCTGGGCTCCGCGCTAGCGAACCTGAGCCCCTGCTCCATCCCACACAGGATCTACCGCCAGGCCCAGAGCCTGCTCTGCAGCTTCCTGCCATGGTCGAGCATCTCCGCCAAGGGTGGCATCGAGTACAGCCGGACCATGTGACGCCAGCCAGGCAGCCTCCGCCGGGCCCCACCCCCTGGCATCTGGCGGACGCCGCCTTCCTGGCCATCTGACTGCGGCTGTCCTCTGCAGAGGAACTGGCGGCCACCTGCCGGGCCCGTCAGCCCGCTCCAGCTGCAGGCCGGTGCTACGCGGGTTCGGGAGCAGAGCAACGTGGGGCATGCCCTGTCTCCCCAGGTACCCCAAGCAGAGGGTGCGGGAAGCGGAGCAAAACCTAGGGGGTGATGGTCAGGGAAATGGGGGGTGGGGGGGCGCCCACACCGTCAGCAGTGAGGACAGGCAGCCCCAGGTGGGCATCTGCCACACAGGTCATGGGTGACAGAGCCCAGGGCCAGGGGGGTCCCTGACCACTTCTCGAAAACTTGTGGAGGAAAAGCAGAGTCCTTAAGCCCTGGCCAGAGCGTTGTCTTTTCACGTCCTAAACTCCTTTTTTAAAAAAACATACTTACACGGTTCAAATGTTGAAAAGTTACCGAAAGATCAAGTCTCTTTCCCCTGGGCCCCGGATGCTCAGCTTCTTCCCAGGGCCGTGGTGCCACCGTGTCCCCGGCCGTGCTTCCCTGGGTGTACACGTGACCTTGACAGCGCCGGTGGCACCCGCTCACTGTCTGAGCTCTGGCTGAGTGCCCAGCCCGGACACGGCCACTTCTGAGAGCCATGGGAACACCAGGGTGCACTCGTGCATGGACACGACCTGGAGCAGGTTGTGATGGGGGCCGAGCCCACACAGCAGGGCTCCACGGCCTCCTGGGCTGGCACCCCTGTTGGTGCCATGGTTTGTGCTGGGGCCGAGGGGAGCTGGTGGTCCCTGGAAGGGACTCTGGGCCTGGAGGAGTGCCAGTGCCTGGCTTGGAGCTCCTAGGCCAGTTCCCCGGGGTAGGGGCAGAGCATTTCCGCCCCGGCCTTCACCCTGCTCCCTTCTTGTCTACCCCACAGGCTCTCCCAGGCCTCCTACCCTCTCTGAAAACCTTCAGTTCCGCTGAGCCCCAGCCCGGCCCTGCGTGTGCACACCGGCCTCACGGGCGGCTCTGGTGGCAGCATTCACTGTGGTCTGTTTTTTCCGCTGCCCCGGAGCGTGAGGCCTTGGGAAGGGGCTTCTTCTCTGTGCCCCTCACCGGCCTCCCCCACTACTCAGCCCGTTCCTTCCAGCTCCTTCCTCCAAAGCCAGAACTAACTTCTCGGAGGGAGGAACCCAAGTGTTACAGACACACTTGACCCTAAAGACACAGGAGCCTGAGAACAACAAGGGGTCGAATAGCAGGAACACCAGCCCCTCGTCCAGAACCAGCCCCCGGAGGCCCCTCACCCACAGCCTGAGTTCCGACTCTCAGGCTCTGCTCCCCACGTGGGCCTCAGGATAACAGGCTGGATGCTCACACCCCCGCCTGGAGGATGAGTCCTCCCACGGGCTGGCTCCATTCTGTCCCGGGTGACCGGAGCTGCCCGGCCGACGGTGGACGTGCCATTCACCTGAGCTGCCGTGGGGAGCCAGGCTGAGGATGTGTGCTGACAAGGATCCCCAGGGTCCTCGCCCCCCAGGCCCCCAGCCTGGTGAGCTGCAGCTCCGAGACCTGGCTGGATACAAAAGGGACGGGACGACGCTGCACACCGCGTTGACCAAGTGAGACCCAGCCTTTGAGGCTGGGGGCAGTCACGTGCCTTGTGATCCCTCCGCCTCTGGGGCAGAAACTGGGAGGAGTGGGCACGGATCCCCCAGAGCTACTCGCTGCCCGCCCTGCCTTCTGGAGCAGACGGGGTGGTGCAGAGTTGTGCATGGCCCAAGAGCTGGAGAGGGAACATGGCAGGTGGGGCTGTGTGACCGCGTCCTTCCCTCCCTTGGAACTTCCAAGCCTGGGGGCTCCTGGGATGAAGGGCATCTGGGAAGAAGGGCCTTGGCCTCCCCTCCTCTGAGCTGACATCAGCTTCACGCTGAGGCCCAGCTAGGTGTCCTCCCTGATCTGAATCAACAATGACCATGTGATGATTTTTTTTCCCCCGGCTCTTGGGGTAAGGGAAGAGTCTTCCAGAAGGTTCCGCCTTGGACATTGGTAATGAGCTCAGAGGCCTTGCCCTACCCCTCCATCCCCGCCCCCTAATCATTGCAGTGTCCAGCCCAGTGTTGAACAGATTGTAGTGTTTTTTCTCATTACAAACAAATAAATAGACTTCAGTTGGTCACATTCGGTCTTTGACGGCTTTTTGCACTCCTGGCCCTGCTCCTTGGGCCCACCCCGAGGCTGAGGGCGGCCCAGGAGCTGCCTGTCCCCTGGCAAGTCCCGAGGCCAGCTTCCAGCTCAATGGGCAATTGTTTTTTTTACAATTCTAGTTGTAACTTCCCCTGCTAAGGAATGTAGCCTTGGAAGAGGCTTTAGAACTGATAACAAGGCAGTGGTAAGGCGGGGGCTCTGCCTCTGGCCTCCCTGGGGACAGGGGTCATGCTTGTCCCTCCATCAGACAAATGAGGAAAACTGGTTGAGGGGCTGGGAGTTGCCCAGGAGCCACACAGCTGTGAGCAGTGGGCCTGAGAGCCCAGCCTGGGGAGGCCGGGCCCCTCCACAGCCTGGGTGCATTGGTCCCCAAGAGCTGGTCCTCCTCCAGATGGCCCTCCTGTGGGACAGGGCCTGGGGCTGGTGGCCCAACGACTAGGGACCAGCGTCTCCAGAATCTGCCGTCCGAGGATACAGGTCTAGGGCAGGGCCTGAGGGAGACTTCCCCTGTGTCTGGAAGGACGCCTGCTCTCCGACGTCCAGAATGTGCTTGACACCATCACGTGTGGTCTGACAGAGGCCCATGAGAGGGGCAGGTAGGTGCTGGCCCGGCTCAGGCTGCCAGGACAGGAAGCCAGAGATGGCGAGGATCATGGAGGCAAACCTGGATCCTCCCATCCAATCTCCACAGGCCAAAGCCCAGTGATGTGGAGCAGGGCATCTTGGCCAGAGTGATTCTGCCCCCCAGGGGACATGAGACCACCCAGAGGCTGTGGTTGCCACACTGGGAGGAGGGTACTCTTGGAATCCAGTGAATGGAGGCCAGGGACACCACTAAACATCCTACAGCACACGGGACAGCCCCCAAGACAGAGAGTGGCCCAGCCCAGATGGCAGCAGGGCCAGGGTGAGGACCTCCCGGTACAGCAACCCCATGTCTGGGTGCCTGGAGTCTTGTCCTGCTTGGAGAAGGGCTGTGCCCATTCTGCCTGGAGAATCAGGGCGGCCAGGGGTCGCCAGGGAGCGTGAGCTCCACTGTGGCCTCAGTAGTGGGCGGCCTGGGGCCAGGGCCAACATTTCTCTCCGGGTTGGGAACTTGCTTTCCTTCCCGACATCCTCCCTGAGCCCGACCTAACTTTCTCTGTCCTCTGCCCTCTTCACCCAGAACACCACGCCCTGTTGGTAGGCCTGCCGAGACCCTGCCCGCCCAGAGGAGGACGGCACCCTCTTCAGGGTGGGAGCATCTCGGATTCTCCTGGGAGCGACACTGAACTTAGCTCTCAGAGCACACGTGCCAAGGGGCCGTTTCTCTGACCCAATTGGCCGGATGACAGACAGACCCAGGGACTGAAGCGCAGGCCTTGGCTTTTATTGACATTAGATCTGTAGGCTCCCCGGCCCCTCGGGAGCCCAGCTCTCCACTCCACCCAGCCTCTGCAGTACCCGTGGCTGACGTGAGTTGAAGCAGGCTGCAGGGGCATGCCCTGGCTGCTTTCTTTTTCTCTGTCCCTCTTGTGGGACCTCTTCCTCCCTCCCTCCACCCTCAAGCTTTCCCAAGCCTGGCCCAGGCTCTGGTGCTGGGCAGCTGCCCGGGTGTCTCGGTGTGGGGGTGCTACTGGTGGGGGCTGTGCCCTTCCCCCCCGCCCCGGACCTGTCTCCTGCTCCTGGTGCCACCCTCTCCCCTCCTGTCCTGAGCTGGGAGAACCAGCCCTGGCACTCTGATCCCTACGGCCTCTCCAGGCCCCCAGAGCGGGTTCTCTTGCACAAGGGACATGTGGTCTCCTCTGGAGTCCCCCAGGATCTCTTAGGCCTGAGCCCTAAGCCTTCAGGGGAACCAGACTGGGAGTGGGCACCCTTGGCTGGGTCTATGCTGGAACTGGAAGCTGAGGAAAGAGGGAGAGAGAGGAGTCGATCAGAGGGACCCAGGGGAGGCTGTCAGCCCACCCTGTGACCCCTGAACCTGGCATCCTTCCATGCCAGAGGGGAGGGGGGCAGTTCTCCTTAAAGAAAACCCCACAGGGGAGGAGAAAGAGGGAGACATGGTTCAAGCAGGAAAGACCCTTCTGTAACTTACACCCCTCACTTTACAAATGAGGATTCTGAGGCATGGCCAGTGGGGGAAAGCAGCCTAAGGTCCCTCATTGAGTGGAGAGCTAGGACAGGTACCCAGGCAGCTCAGGAGTGAAGAGGGACTACCTGGGTCCGTCTGAGTGCCTAGCCCACCCCTGCCCTGGGTCTGGCCCTCCTGTCCCTAGCTCTGTGTCACTGGACAGGCTCACCTGTATTTCCCCGGCTGTCCCTGGGCAGTTGAGCTTCCAGAAGGGCTGAGTGGTGGCTGTTACCTTGGCCCACAGTCCCCTGTGCTAAGTCTAGGGGCCAGACTAGGCCCTCGGGCTGTGGCAGGCAGCCCCCAGCCAGGAGCCGACCCAGCCAGTGGCTCTCACATTGGCCAGCAGGCTGCAAGTGGCCTGGCAGGTAGAGAGCCAGGCCCCGGAGGTGGCGCAGCCGGAAGTTCTTGGGCTTGCTTCCCTGGGCACTGGGGCACTGCTGCTGCTGGGCCCCCAGGCCCGCCTCGTAGATATTGGGTGGTGTGTCGGGGTGACTGGTGTGTCCTTGGGCCCAGCTCACTGTGTCTGTGGAGGGGAGAGCAGAAGGGTGTGGCCGGTGGGCCCCAGTGCCCGTGAGGGGAGAACAGTCCCATGCTAGTGGGATGAGCCCCACCCTGGCCTGCAGAGCCTCAGCTTACCTGTCTTGTCATGTGGACTCCGCCCCCTGCCTCCCATCCCCCTCATCCAACTTAGCACTCCTCCCTCCCAGCCCATAGGGAGGGCTGAGAAACCTGGTCTCAGCACCAAGATCTTTTCAGGACTTCAGGCTCTTTCTGCCACCCACTTTTGTCCCCTGCCCTAAAAAGAGCATTCTAGTGTCCAGGGTCAAGTGGCCTGGACCCATGGCCATTCCCTTCTCCCAAGCATGCATGTCCCTGGGGCCACCCTGGTGGCTTTGGGCCCAGGTCAGGACAGGAGGGCATCTCTCCTCCTGCCTCTCCTCCCCGCAGCCCGGCACCTTCTCTTATGCGCAGCTCAGAGAACGCACAGACCAAGGCTTCCATGGAGGGCCAGCTGGTGGGGAGGAGCGGCTGGGCCTCATGTGCAGCAGGGCTCTGCTCTCTGCCACCTAGCGGGCAGGTCTGCAGGGCTCCCTTGGCAACCAGCTCTGTGATGTCACAGGGAAGACTCCCTCATCTCTTGGACCTCCAGGTTTGGCAGGGGATGATGTACAGAGCAGGGGCAAGGTGGTATGTGGGCAAGGGGATGGGGCACAACCTTGGGGAGGTCCCTGGTCCCTCCGGCTTGGGACAGGCACGCAAAACAGATTTGGCTCTTGCAGTCTGGGGAGTCACTCCCTGGGGTGACCTGACCTCTTGGGGTGTCCTTTTCCTCATCTGTGGGTGGAAAATGAATGTTTAGGGACACAGACATGGTGAGACCTGTATCAGTGGTTTGAGCATGCCAAGAAGGTTGTTCTGGGTGACTGGGCAGGTCCCTTAACTCTTCCATCCATTTTCCCATAAGTAGGCCATGGGGTATCCTGTGGATTGTACTGTGTGAGGAAGTGTTTGGAGAAACCAAAACTCTCACACACTGCTGGGGATGGGGGGATGTAAATGATACCACTAGTTTGGGAAACAATTTCTTTAAAAGTTAAACTTTTCAATTCTCTCTGTTCACAAATGACATGGTCCTATATAGAGAAGAAATTAATTCACACTCAAAGGAAAAAAAAAAAGAACCTATTTGAGCTAGTAAAACTATCAGAGCTAATAAGTTAGTTGAGCAGTCTCAGGACACATGATCAACACACAATGAACTATATTTGTATACACTAGGAAAGAACAAAAAGAATAAAATCAATCATGGAAGGGCAAGACAGCCCTAAAAACTAGAAAACAACAGAAAACTTAAATGGAAAAAGACCATGTTTGTGGACTGAAGTCTTACTATTAAGACAGCAGTCCTCTCCAAGGTCATCTACAGATTCAATGCAATTCCTGTAAAAATCCCAACAGCCTCAAAGGCAGAAACAGGAAAACTGATCCTAAAATTAATATGGAATTACAAAGGAACCCCAAAGCCAAAAACAACCTTAAAAAGTTTGAAGACTAAGATTTTCTGTTTAAAAACTTCTTACATGCAGTTCAACACTACAGTAGCCAAAACAGTGTGGAACTGGCACAAGACTAGAGATCTAGACCAATGGAATAGAATAGAGAGCCCAGAATAAATTCATACATCACTGGACAATTTACTTTCAACAGTATTATCAAGATTATTCCATGGAGGAAATAATAGTCACTTCAACAAAGAGTGCTGGGATAACTGGATATAAAAAGATAGGAATGAAGAGCAACCTAGATGTCCACCAACAGATGAATGGATAAGGAAGTTGTGGTACATATACATAATGGAATATTCTATTCAGTTCAGTCGCTCAGTCGTGTCCTACTCTTTGCAACCCCGTGAACTGCAGCACGCCAGGCCTCCCTGTCCATCACCAACTCCCAGAGTTCACTCAAACTCACGTCCATCGAGTCGGTGATGCCATCCAACCATCTCATCCTCTGTCATCCCCTGCTCCTCCTGCCCCCAATCTCTCCCAGCATCAGAGTCTTTTCCAATGAATGAGTCAACTCTTCGCATGAGGTGGCCAAAGTACTGGAGCTTCAGCTTTAGCATCATTCCTTTCAAAGAACACCCAGGACTGATCTTTAGAATGGACTGGTTGGATCTCCTTGCAGTCCAAGGGACTCTCAAGAGTCCTCTCCAACACCACAGTTCAAAAGCATCAATTCTTTGGTGCTCAGCTTTCTTCACAGTCCAACTCTCACATCCATACATGACTACTGGAAAAACCATAGCCTTGACTAGATGGACCTTTGTTAGCAAAGTAATGTCTCTGCTTTTTAGTATTACTCAGCCATAAAAAGGAATGCATTTGAGTCGGTTCTAATGAAGTGGATGAACTTAGAGCCTATTATACAGAGTGAAGTAAGTCAGAACAAGAAAGATAAATGTCTTAGATTAGATATATTCTAATGCATATATACGGAATCTAGAAAAATGGTACTGAATTTATTTACAGGGCAGCAGTGGAGAAAGAGACACAGAGAATAGACTTATGGACATGGGAAGAGGGAAGGAGAGGGTGAGATGTATGTTGTGAGTAACATGGAAACTTACATTAGCATATGTAAAGTAGATAGCCAATGGGAATTTGCTGTATGGCTCAGGAAACTCAAACAGGGGCTCTGTATGAACCTAGAGGGGTGGGATGGGGAGGGAGATGGGAGGGAGTATCAAATGGGAGGGGATATGTGTATACCTATGGCTGCAGAAGAACCAGAGATCAAATTGCCAACATCCACTGGGTCATTGAAAAAGCAAGAGAGTTCCAGAAAAACATCTACTTCTGCTTTATTGACTACACCAAAGCCTTTGACTGTGTGGATCACAACAAACTGTGTGACCTGCCTCCTGAGAAATCTGTATTCAGGTCAAGAAGCAACAGTTAGAACTGGACATGGAACAACAGACTGCTTCCAAATTGGGAAAGGAGTACATCAAGGCTGTATATTGTCACCCTGCTTATTTAACTTATATGCAGAGTACATCATGAGAAATGCTGGACTGGATGAAGCACAAGCTGGAATCAAGATTGCCGGGAGAAATACCAATAACCTCAGATATGCAAAGGACACCACCCTTATGTCAGAAAGCAAAGAAGAACTAAAGAGCCTCTTGATGAAAGTGAAAGAGGAGAGTGAAAAAGTTGGCTTAAAACTCAACATTCAGAGAACTAAGATAATGGCATCTGGTCCCATCACTTCATGGGAAATAGATGGGGAACCTGGAAACGGTGGCAGACTTTATTTTGGGGGGCTCCAAAATAATTGCGTTGTTGGAGAAGGAGTCCCTTGGACTGCAAGGAGATCCAACCAATCCATTCTGAAGGAGATCAGCCCTGGGATTTCTTTGGAAGGAATGATGCTAAAGCTGAAACTCCAGTACTTTGGCCACCTCATGAGAAGAGTTGACTCATTGGAAAAGACTGATGCTGGGAGAGATTGGGGGCAGGAGGAGAAGGGGATGACAGAGGATGAGATGGCTGGATGGCATCACTGACTCGATGGACATGAGTCTGAGTGAACTCCAGGAGTTGGTGATGGACAGGGAGGCCTGGCGTGCTGCGATTCATGGGGTCACAAAGAGTCAGACACGACTGAGCAACTGAACTGAACTGAAAATCACTGCAGATGGTGACTGCAGCCATGAAATTAAAAGACGCTTGCTCCTTGGAAAAAAAGTTATGACCAACCTAGACAGCTTATTAAAAAGCAGAGACATTACTTTGCCAACAAAGGTCTGTCTAGTCAAAGCTATGGTTTTTCCAGTAGTCGTGTATGGATGTGAGTTGGACTATAAAGAAAGCTGAGCACTGAAGAATTGATGCTTTTGAACTGTGGTGTTGGAAAAGACTATTGAGAGTCCCTTGGACTGCAAGGAGATCCAACCAGTCCATCCTGAAGGAGATCAGTCCTGAATATTCATTGGAAGGACTGATGCTGAAGCTGAAATTCCAATACTTTGGCCATGTGATGCGAAGAACTGACTCATTTGAAAAGACCCTGATGCTGGAAAGATTGAAGGCAGAAGGAGAAGGGGATGACAGGATGAGATGTTTGGATGGCATCACCAACTCAATGGACATGAGTTTGAGCAAGCTCCAGGAGTTGGTGATGGACAGGGAGGCCTGGCGTGCTGCAGTCCATGGGGTTGCAAAGAGTCGGACACGACTGAGCGACTAAACTGAACTGAATGGCTGATTCATGTTGTTTTCATGTCAGAAAACAACAAAATTCTGTAAAGCAATTATCCTTTAATTAAAAAATTAATAAATTGAAAATATTAAAAAATATACGAATGAAAAATGAAATTGGACCCCTACCTCACACCGCATACAAAAATTAAAACTCTTTGAAGAAATCTTCATCACCATGGATTTGGTAATGGATTCCTAGATATAACAACAAAAGCACAAGCAAAAGAAGAAAATAAATTGGTCTTTATAAAATTTGAAAATTTTTGTGCTGCAATAAAGCACAAACTCTAAAGAAGTGAAAAGACAGCCTACAGAATGAGAGAATATACTTGCAAACCATGTATCTGATTAGAGCATAGTATCTAGAACACAAAAAGAGCTCTTACAATTCAACAACAAAAAGACAATCAGCTTTAAAAATGGGTGAAGAACTTGCATAGATATTTCCCCAAACAAGATACACAAATGGTCAGTAAGCACATGGGAAGATGTTCAGTGTCCTGAATCATTGGGGAAATGCAAACTTAAGTCACTACTTCACACACTTGACGATGCCTATAATTAAAAACCACATGGGATCTTTCCAGATGAGGGATCAAACCGTCATCTCCCATGTCTCTTGTATTGGCAGGCAGATTCTTTACCACTGAGCCACCAGGGAGGCCCCAGATCTATGAGTTTTGACAAACAGATACTGTCACGTAATTACCACCACAAGATATAGAACAGTTTCATTACTCCCTCCCCCCACACATTATTACATTATTATGTATCCAGCTCCTCCTGGGAACCACTAATTTGTTTTCTATCTCTATATTTTCATCTTTTTCAGGATGTCATATAAATGGAATCAAATAGTATGAAGGATTTTGAGTCTCTGTCTTCTTCCACTTAGCATAAGGCATTGGAGAGCCATCGTTGTTCTTTGTGTATTTCAGCAGTTTGCTTCTTTTTTAAATTGCTGAATGGTAATCCATCGTACCACATGTGTTTATCCATTTCTAAGTTGAGGGGCACCCAAGTGGTTTCCAGTTTGGGGCAATTATAAATAAAGGTGCTCTTAATATTTGTGTATAGGTTTCTGTGTGAACATAAGTAGTTTTCATTTCTCTTTGGTGAATACCTGGGAGAGGAATTGCTGAACTGTATGTTAAGTGTATGTTTAACTTTAGTAAGAAGTACCAGCTGTTTCTAAAGTGGATGTACACTTTCATATTCTCAACAATAAGGTATGAAAGTCCAGGGTGCTCTCCATCCTTACAAGCCCTTAGCACTGTCAGGGTTTTTTGCGGTGGTTTGTTGTTTTAGCTATTCTAATAACTGCCTAGTGATATCTTGTAGTTTAATATGCATTTCTCTAATGACTAATAATCTTAAGCATCCTTTCCTTTGCTTATTACTTGTAAGAAAATAAGACTCATTATTTTAAGGCAAGAAAATTTAAACATAAGTTTTTTCCCCGTTTGTGCTTCCTCTTCTCTCCTCAAGTGTGCGTTATGTGTCTGCATTATGCATTAACCAGACTTCTCTCAACTATAAAGATTCATTTTTCTCCTTCTAATACCAGCCACATAACTCCTTAGAAGATAACGTTCCTTTCTCAGTCCTGTCAGGGGTCACTATGCAGGTATGTTTGGTGAACTTTATGTGCAAGGCCAATATAAACAGTTCCTTTAAAGACAGCGATTTGTGCAGACAGACTGGGTCAGACAACCTAGGGAGATACTGGGCCACACCTAATGGAAGTTCTTAGTTTAAATACTTACTTGTGCATGCTAAGTTGCTTCAGTCATGTCCAACTCTTTGCAACCCTATGGACTGTAGCCCGCCAAGCTCCTCTGTCCATAGGGTTCTCCAGGCAAGAATACTGGACTGGGTTGCCATTTCCTTCTCTGGGGATCTTCATGACCCAGGGATCAAACCCAAGTCTTAATGTCTCCTGCATTGGCAGGTGGATTCTTTACCACTGAGCCACCAGGGAATTCCCTCCTCTGTTCCCAGCCACTGGAACACCAGGGAATTCCCAAAGTTGATGACTTTAATAGTGTAACTCTAGATATGGGAAGAAGCAATAAAAGAAAACCATTTCCTGAACCATAACAGACTAGAGAGATAGGCAAGATGGTCCAGATGCTTTTGGCTACTGTTAACAGTCCAATAATAGCACATTGAGCGGCCTGTCAGCGAAATCCTTGCTTGACCTGGGTGTGAACATTCCTATTGCTGTGTGACAAACTGGTCATGAAATGTCTCCAAGCCTTGGTCGAAATTAAAACGGAAAGAGAGGAGACTGTAAAACCAAGAATGTTACCCTCCATCCAGTTCTACAACAATTGAGTCATTTGCCACTACAGTCACTGACCTACATACAACACACAGCGAAGGAACTTCAGGGCCAAGATCAGGATGAGGCATTTTGTGCTCTCGGAAGACTGGCAGAACTGCCCTCAGATAGTTAGGTATTTTCAGGAGGAAATTGTGTGAATTCAGTTTCTTATATCTTGCCTACTTAGAAAAGAACTAAAACCATTAACTAAAATATCTGTTCCTTGTTAATAGCAATAAACCTCTACAATGTTGTACCCTTGATTGCACCTACCCCTTACTTAAGATCACATAGATACTAGCTTCACCGCTTTCCTCTTTGGACCATCCTCAGAGCTTTCTGAAAGACTCCTTGCCTGATTATAATGCTCAGGTTGGCTCGAATAAATTTATGCATTTCTTAGCTGGACTAATTTTTGGTTGACATTTGCCATATCTTTTGTGAACTAAGTTTTCGTGCCGGGAGCCAGCGTGAGGAATTCCACCCGTGACAAGGTCATGCGGCAAGATCTCTGATGGCAAGGCTAATCAGACCTCAGGTTTTCCCCCTGGAATTTCCTGAGCATCCACCCCCCAAAAAATAAGAATCTGCCTGCTTTTCCACTCTTCTGATATTCTCTGGAAAAAGGCAAATCAGGGCTTTAGTCTTCTGCATTTGAAAGGGATGTTTTAGTTAAAACCCCTCTGATAGCTCTCTAGCTTGCCTAACAGGTTCCCCAGACTTCTTACAGCCTGTGAATTGCTTACAGCCCCCCAACCACGAGAGGCACAAAGCTTGAAAGCATCTTAAAGATACAGAGCCTTTTCTAAAGAGTTAAAAATCATATTGGTGACGGGTTTTCACTGTTGACTCAAGGATTGCTGCCAGACCTCCATATTCTTTATCTTTTCGGCACCTGGAAGGATGTTACTCAATGTAAGCAGGATGTAGAAAAAGATACATAGTAGTTTTGATGTTAGCAACACTAGACTTTTGAGTTAATTGCTTCTCTTTTGCTGTAAATCACTGTACTCCCTCTACTTGTTATAAGTTGCTGTATCTTTGCTGTGTAAGAATGTAACTTTATTTAGTGCTTTCTGAGAGTGGCACTAGACCTTGGGAAGATCAACACAAGTAAGTCTTCTGGTTGCCAAACCCTTATCAGAAAAAAGGCTGTAAAATGTTAATTGGCCCTTTTGGCTGGAAGATGATGTAAATTACCGAAGACTTGTGTATACAATTAGGTATGCAGAGAGAAAAGCCTGGTTTTGATGAGTCTGGACTGCTAACGCTGCATAACTTTGTGTTGCCCATTGATCTCCATGTTTTATCAAAAGTATAAAAGGCCTTCTGAACAATAGAGAACTGAGCTAGTTGCTGGACTGGTTTCCCCCGTGTCTCTCTCTCTTTCCTCTCCTCTTCACTCTAATTTCAGGCTGAATTCCCATCTGGGGCACGGAGGCTCACCAAGTCTACTTACTTGCCCTGGCTGTTAAGACCCGCGCGAAAGGGAGCCTAAGGTGAGGCACCCTTAGATATTCAAGCAAGCGCCGGTGGCCCAACGTAAATGGTGCAAATTCCTTGTCTGGAATTTTATTGGTCTTCTGCGTAATCCAAGTTATTCAGCCCTCTTCTCCCACTTAATTTTCCTACTACACTACTGTTTCTTAATCTAATCTTATGTCAATCAATAAATAAGTTTTTCTCACGCCAACGCCGTCCACCCTTCGAATTCCCTGGATCCACCGGGGCTGGACCCCAGCATTTTTGGATCTGCTTTCTCATTGTTTTCTTCAGTGAGTTTTGAAAGTTTGTTATGTATTTCAGAAGTCTTTAATCAGCTGTGTTTTGTGAATATTTTCTTTTAGACTGTGGGTTTACCTTTTCATTTTCTTAGAAAGTGTCTTGAAGAGCAGTTCTAAATTTTGATGAAGTCCGATTCATCAAAAAACATTTTTTAAAGGATGATACTTTAAGTGTATTGTATCTAAGGACTCTTGTTTAACCCAGTCACAAAGCTTTCCAAGTTTTCTTCTAGAAAAGTCACAGTTTTTAGGTTTTACCCTTTACATGTAAGGATGCCAGTTCATTTGTTTGCATTTCCAATTGTTGCAAGATAATATGCTAAAACGATTATTCTTTCTCTACTAAAGGGCTTTATTTATCCTAATGACCATGTATGCGCGGGTCTATTTTGAGAATCTTTAAGGTCAGCGTATTCATATGTCTGTTACTTCACTAAAACCAATACAGGGGCGGAGGGCATCTTAGCTTTGGTAGTCTCTCTTCTTCGTCCACATTCTGGGCTCAGCTCACTTCACCTCCCCAGCCCTTCCGGTTGCCTGTCCCCAGCCGTGGCAGCCAGGTAGAGAGTGCTCCCAACCGAGACCACAGCTGATCTGGCCAAGGGCTGGGCGCTGTGCACCCCCGATCGGCCCCCTCCCTCCACCGCGCGCAAAAACCAGCTCCAAACTTCTGCGCTCACAGTTGCCAGGACAACCCCACGGCGCGCCGGTTTCCGGCCTGTCGTAAAGTCCGAGCCCGCTGCGCACGCGCGGGTTGCGGCTCGGCCTACTCGCCGCCCCTCGGTCCTCTCTGGCCTTCGCCTTGCAGTCCGTGACCTCAACTGCTTCACGCTGCAGGCGCTTGGGACGCGGATGCGGCCTTCCATTTTACACATGCCAGAGAAAAGAGTGCCGGGCGTAGGACTCAAAAGGGAGGCCTGGCTTCGTGACATCTTGTACATCCTTTCTGGAGGAGTTTAGGCGGGAATGAAAAGTAGTATAGACAGCCTTGCACAGGCACTTAGGTGCTCAGAACGTGCCGGCAAGTGCAAATATCTGCAAAGTGTCTGAAGGCAACTTGGACGCCACACCCGCTTCCTCAGCGTCGCGTTTTACACCGCCTGCCGGCCGCCCTCGCTCCGGCACATACAGAGCATGCGCACACGGCCCGGTCTGCTTTTCTTCCAGTCCTTTTGGCCCCAGCTGCGCGCCGTCGGGGAGTCCGTGCGTTGCCATAGAAACCCAGAAGGGCCGAGGAGCTAGCGGTGGAGACTTCGGTATCCTGGGCACTTGAGCGCCATGTCTTTCCGTGATCTTCGCAGTAAGGCATCCCTGCCCTCTGTGACCTGCGGTCCTCCCGATACTCGGGACTTCGGCCCGCCGGCTCCCTGTCTGAGCCCCGCCGAGGCTTTCGCGCTGAAGTCCCCCTCCGGAGCCTCTGCAACTCAGGAGCGCCCCTGACCCGAGCTGCCCCCCGCCAGTCTGAGCGCCCCAGTCTGTCTCATAGCGCTTTCTGCTATGATGAGAGGTTGTGGATGTGTATGCGGCTAGTGCGGCTGAGAAACAGAAGTTTTAATTTTATCTAATTTTAATTGACTTGGGTCTGTTCGCTACTGTATTGCAAAACACCGTTTTACAAAGCGACCATTTTTGAGCTGGGTTAGCTTAGAGTTCCGAGAAGCGAACAAGAGAATCGAAGAGGGGGCTGGTGAATAATGATTGAGGCTAAAATTTTTCGAGTTTTTGTGATCTGTCAGGTGGTTAATTACTATCCTATGTGTGTTCATCATTTCATTTACTCCTCTGAACAGCAGTTCTCTTATGTTTAGGTGAGGAAATAGGCACAGAGAGGTCAGGTCACTCGGTCAGGGAACATAGGTGGTAAGAGCTGGCGCTGGAGTATGAAATCGTGTTGTCTAACCTCCAAAGCCTGCAGCCTTTCTAAAAGGGGCTGGTGAGGAGAAGGGAACCCGAGTACCTTTGCAAGGAGCGTGGGGAAGTGGAAAAATGTGGATTAGAGAACTAGTTATCACCGCTCTGGGGATCATCTGTTACAAAGCAAATATTTTACATTTAATATTTTATTTTAGCCCCCACTGTTACAGTGAGGTGAGTCATTCCTGGATGGAATACTTTGAGGCAGGGAGGTGAAATAGCTGCTTTAGATCATACAGCTAGAACTGGGTGGAAATCAGGATCAAATCGTGAGACTGTGTGAATCAATCTCTTGCTTTTTATATGCTATCATTTTCTGAATCTGAAGCAGTTCAGGGAACTGGCTCCACCTGCACAGGTGTAGCAGGTGTTGCCAATTTAGTGTGATTTGCGGGCCAATTTTAAGGCCAATTTTCTAATAGTTGCCAGTGCCTGAAATTTCCCCACTAAAGATTACTCCTTTCAGTTGTGAAGGGCTCTTTCTATAATGTAAATATATAGGAAGAGGCATCACAGTTTATTGATGCCTACTAGCACTGTTGGAGAAGGAAATGGCAACCCACTCCAGTGTTCTTGCCTGGAGAATCCCAGGGACGGGGGAGCCTGGTGGGCTGCCATCTGTGGGGTTGCACAGTCGGACACAACTGAAGCAACTTAGCAGCAGCAGCAGTAGCAGCAGCACTGTTGTGTGAATCTCTGCCCTCTGGGACTTGGACATTCTTGGAGATCTTGTGTTGTAGAGACACATTTCTCCTCCCTCACAGTTGAGGGAGGCCAGCCTTCTGCTAAGGGACACTGAATGGAGTTGTTTTGGGAAAAGCATACAAAAGGATTTCTGAACGTTTTTGACCTTAAATGAATGCCTACTTTAGGCAGTTCATGATAAGAATCTTACTTGTCTCCTTTTGATGATGATACTGCAGAATTAACAGAATTTGGCTACTACTTAGTGAGAGGAAGTGTTTAGGCCTCACCATGTGGTGGGAAGGCTGCTTCTTTAGTTTCCATTGCTCTATTTAAATATACCCCCAAACAATGGCAGAGGCTCTCTGCTGCTCTCTCTGCTGCTTACACCTTCTCTTCTGTTGTCTGGTGAAATTCAGCCTACTCTCCAATGACCAGGTAGCTTGTTGTGAATGTCACTGCGACATTTTGAATATCCACCTTCAAGAAGAGTGAAGACAGACATTATTTAGTCAGAAGTGTTCTTGGCACATCATGGGAACTAAAAGGATGTTACTTGCAAGTCTTGCTTAAAACTGAGTGATTGCAGTATTAAGAACAAGTGTTAGTATTACTGTTCCTTAGTCTGTTTCATAGTACAGCTGAGTATTGCTCTGTAGTTCAATCATTCTCTTGAACATCTAAGTAACATAGACACATCAATTTTACCCTACCGCTCACCTCCGCAAAAAAAAAAAAAAAAAGATTAACATTTTAAAATATTTTTCTTTACAGCATTTTGTAAGACCAGATATTTCACATTTTGAGTAGTGAAGAGAAAGATATCCAGGAGATAGTTGAGATACCCAAGAGAGAAATTAAATTCACAGCCAATCCCTAAACCCTATTTCAAGGTAGTTTCCAGTTCTCTCATTGAACTCAAATAAATGTTTTTCAGGAAGCAGGTTAGCAATTTTATCTCCTTTTTGTTTTTCTCTTAGAGAGTTGATAAATAGTCCATAAATGTGTCAGTAGGTTGGGAGTAAGAAGAGAAAAACGAAGGAAGTATCTATGTTGATAAATAGCTGATGTTTGAGGAGGAGGTGACCACACTGTGTTTTTTTTTACCTTGGACAGATTTTACAGAGATGATGAGAGCCTTGGGATACCCTCGACACATTTCCATGGAAAACTTCCGCACACCCAATTTTGAGCTTGTATCTGAAGTGCTTCTCTGGCTTGTGAAAAGGTTAGAACTGGGCACTTTACTGTGGTTTAAGAATAGATTTGAGATGTTATTCATTAGCCACCTAGAAACAGGGTACTTCTGTGAAGCAAAAGGAAAAGTTCAACAAAATTGGACAAAATAGGCTGTGACCTGTTAGAAGTCAGAGGAGTGTTAAGGAATGCCGTGGGAAAAGGGAGTGCACCAGGAGGTGGTGAAAGACTGTTTCTCAGCGGGAAGCTGACTGGGGTGCTGGTCCACACTGATCCCCTCCCCTTCCTCAGGGACTGACAGGACCTCCTCACACATCCTGCTGAGCATCTGGCTTAGGATTGGCAAACTTTTTACTAAGGGAATGATCAAGATTTTAGGCGTTGCAGGCTACATAAGATCTCTGTCAGGCTTCCTTGTGTTTTATTGTTTATTGCCCTTTAAAAATGTAAAAACCTTTCTTAGCTCGCGAGCTGTACAGAAGGCCGAGGGCTGCAGGTTGCTGACCCCGGCATGTCATCAGTAACTCGAAGAAAGGAACTCTGGCCCCTCTGCTGAGTCAAGGGCTGTCAGCCAGAGTAATAGTTCTGGATATTTTAATTAAACTTTGCTGTCTGATATAGATTTAATTTTGTAAGCCCCAGATTTGGTTTTGAAATTTGAAAAGACCCTGATGCTGGGAAAGATTAAAGGCAGAGGAGAAGGGGACGACAGAGGATGACATGGTTGGATGGCATCAGCGACTCGATGGGCATGAGTTTGAGTAAGTTCCGAGAGTTGGTGATGGACAGGGAGGCCTGACATGCTGCAGTCCATGGGGTCGCAAAGAGTCAGACACAACTGAGCGAAGAAACCTATTTTTTGGTGAGGATTTGTTCTCTTGGTTGTTTGGTATTTTGTGTTGCTTTTGAGGTCTTTCTTACTCTTACTACCTTAGCTGGGGACTCAGAGAGCTTCCTGTTACAGACCCACTGTCCTCCCAGTTTACTTTCTGTTTTGTAAACTTTCAGCTTAATTAACTTGTGTCTTTCTCTCTCTGTCTCTATGATAGGTACGAACCTCAGAATGACATCCCTTCTGATGTTGAGACTGAACAAGACCGAGTTTTCTTCATTAAGGCAATTGCCCAGTTCATGGTTAGTTCAGTTTTTTGATGGAGTTGTAAAATTAAACACATCAGAAGGAGATGGAGCCTAATTAGAGCTACCTTCAGCTTTCTTAACACTCTCCATTACCAGATTTCTGTGGAGCCATTTTTACAATTTTAAACAATTATTACTACACAAAGGTTATCACATAATTGGATAGTTCTCTACTCTGTATTCAATTATTTTTACTCTCTACAGAAAGGCTGCTTCTTAACTTCTCATCTGGTGATGGCAAGCACTATCTGTGGAGTCATTTTACCAACAAAGGTTTCTGAGTTTTTTGTTTTTAACTCATGATTTGTTAAGAATTTTAGAGTCCCGTGAGACACCAGTGGTGGCAGTATACAGGGTAGTTGTCTCAGAGGGGCAGCGAGAGAAAAGGATTAGCCATGTCACCCTTGACCAGAAAGGCGATCAGCGCTGCGAAAGCCCCAAGGCCATTCGTCCTACAGTCGGGCTGTGTTATGACAGGACACATTTCAGGACCGCTGGATCTAGATGTGTGCCCTGCAGGTGGACAGTGTCTGCCAGAGAGGGGTGGCAGAAGAGGCTGGGCATGCTCTGACAAACGGGTAAAATCCTGGGAGCAGCAGCCTGTGATTTCTCAAATGTAAAAATAGCTGTTTGGCCGACTGACATAAATGACTTCCATACTGTCAGTGACACCTACAAATAATTTTTCCAGGGTAGCTTTTCTGTAAGAGAAGGTTCGCAGGTTGTTGCTTTGCCCAAAGGAAGCTGTTTTGAGATTGAAGCAGTAGCTGTCCAAGGGCCTCTCGTGACGTGATATCCAAGGGCATCTCGTGACAACGTCACTCCCAATGATGGGCCCAGTGTTATTTAGTCTGGAATTTTAATAATGTTTTTAAATTAACATCTTAATTTTTTATAATCTTTGTTGGAAAGCATAAGGTTGACTGAAATAGATGAAGTTATTACGGAAATACCATATGATAAGAGGAATTGAACATGAAGACTAATGATAAATCTAGTTATTGATGTTATAAATTACACTTACATAACGTTTGTATTACTGGGTATGGGAAAAGAGACGCATGTTACATAGTTACTTAGATACATAAAAGGAAAATAACTTAGGAAAGATGAGTTACTATTTCTGAGAAATAATAAAGAACACACCTAATTCAGTTAAGCTCTATTAATTTAGTGACATGGAGTATTTATTTCTCATGTCAGATACTATATGCTTCTGCTTTTACTTAATAAAATTATATAAGTTTGAATGGTAGATCTAAAGGAGAAGAAACTGGACCAAAATTTTATACAGATATTTTTCTTTTTGAGAGGCTAAGAAAGTAAAGTGATAGTTGATTTAAGCAAGGATACACTCTCAGAGGGAGAGCAGACAGGTGAAGAACTGCTGCCAGATAATATTTTTCTAATGTAATTAAAATAACATGCAGATTTTTAAAAGAATTTTATTTACTTATTTTGAACAGTCAATATATTTTATGGCTCAAAAATTTTTTTTTAAATCATGAAACAATATAGAGTAAAATGACTTTCTATTCTGTCTGCCATCAGCCCAGTTCCATTCCCATTAATCACTGTTTTTAATATCTCTCAGTTTCTTTAGGCATATTTAAGCAAATAGGATATATCTTCTTTTTCCTTCCTTTTACACCAGTGGTGGCATACTCTATACCTCTGTTGAGAATCTTGTCTTTAATAGTATATTTTGGAGAACTTTTCAAATAAAGATAGAATTTCTTCATTCTCTCTTACACCTGAGTAGTGTTGCTTGCCTGTTTATACCATAAGTTGTATAATTTATACAGGTTGGCATTTAGGTTGTTGGTAACTTTTGTACTTAGAAACAGTTCTGTAACAGATAACCTGTACACATAGTTTTGTGTGTGACAACATGTATTCCTGTCATAAGTTCTCAGGATTGGAATTTCTTAGTCAAAAGATATGTGCATTTATAATCTTGTCATTTACCAAGTTGCTTTCCATTAGGATTGTACCAGTCTATGTACCCACTCACAGTGTGAGTGACTTGAAAGTTTGACTCTTAATATGCTTTGGTTATATACCAATTGTTGGCAGAGACGTTTTCAATTGACCTACATGGGGTTCAGTTTAATTTTACATGGAAAGGATCTTCAACATTTTTTTTTCTGTCTGAAAATAGGCCACCAAGGCACATATAAAACTCAATACCAAGAAGCTTTATCAGGCAGACGGGTACGCAGTGAAAGAACTGCTGAAGATCACCTCTGTCCTTTACAACGCTATGAAGACCAAAGGCATGGAGGGCTCTCAACTAGCAGAGGAAGACGTCAGCAAGTTCAAGTTTGATCTTGGCTCAAAGGTGAGGACAGTGCAGGGCTTGTAGTGAGAGATGGAATGTTTATTTCTCAGACTCGGAAGTGGAATATAGCAATACAGGAGCACTTCTTTCCTCACTCCCTGACCGAGGGCCATTTGTCAGTTTTGTGCTCATTAGTCAGCATTGCTTTTTGATTATTGAGAAGCTTAAGTTGTTGGGCCCTGTTGGGTCTCAGTTGTGGCGCAGGGGATCATCGCTGTGGCGAGCAGGATCTTTGATTGTGGTGCATGGACTCTCTAGCTGTGGCACTTGGGCTCCAGAGCTCATGGGCTCAGTAGTTGCAGGGTGCGGGCTTAGTTGCTCCACAGCCTGTGGGATCTTAGTTCGCCAACAGGGATCAAACCCGCGTTGCTTGCATTGCAAGGCAGATTCTCTTAACCACTGAACCACCAGGGAAGACCCAGTTTTGTGCTTGTCAGCATTTGGATCAAAGCAGAAGGGACAATAAATTCAGCTATTTATTGAAAGCCTGCTGTCTGCCAGGCACTGTTCACGTGCTGGGGGTACAGGCGTGAGCAAGCACAGGCTCCCCTATTCCTCCGGCTCCGTTGGGGGAGCATCGGAAGGAGCAGCACGTCAGATGGGCTGAGTGGGTGATGGATGGTGAAGAGGGAGGGGCTGAGGTGCTGGGGGAGGGCCTGAAATGGGGAGATAGGACAGCCTCAGGGACTGCGTGATGTCTCAGCAAAGATCTGAAGGAGGGAAGGAGCAAGCTGTTCAGTGGAGGGTGTGCTCTGGGTGTGTGAGGAAATGCGAGGAGGGCCACGTGATGAGAGCTGGGAGGGGAGGCGGCCACAGGCCCTGGGGTCCCTGGAAAGCCACTGCCAAGACTTCGAGGTGGAAAGTGGTCGAGTTTTGAGCAGAGAAGTCCATCATTTGAAGCCTCATGCTAAAAGGATCACTGTGGTTGCTGGATTGAGTCAGACTGAGTGGGGAGGCAAAGGTGGGAGCAGAGAGACCTATGAGAAAGCCCGAGGTGATGGTGCCTGTGACTCTGAGCGGCCAGTGAGCGCTCCGCTGAGCTTGGGGGGAGTGGGAGCTGTGAGGTGTCGGAGGACCCGGTTAAAGCAACAAGCCAAACGTGAAAGCTCCGTCTTTAATCACTAGCTGCTGTGGTGTAAGCAAGGGGCTAGAGCCAGAGGGAGTGTCGACTCCCTGTTTCATAGAACTGCTCTGGCAGTTTTAACGGCCCCCCTGCCACACCAAGGGGTGGGAGGCTCAGAATGGGAACATGGTGGGGACTGAATGGGGAGAGAGGGTCATCAGGTGTTTGCCCCGCCTTCCCAAGTCAGGAGGCTTCGGCAGAGGCACTGAAGAGGACCCGGGCCCAAGGCCTTGGATAAGGAGACCTAGGGTGCAGATCTTCTTAATAAGAACATGACTGGCCAGAGGGCCTGGGTCCTTGACTGCAACTCTGTTCAGAGGCTGGTGCTGGGGGCAGCTTGCTCCAGGAGGCAAAAGGTTGAGCGAAAGTGGACGCTATAAGGAAGGTCTGAAACGGCTCTGTCAAGTCGCCCTTCCTGTGCTCGTGGATGTGGTCTGTGCTACGCGGCACGGTAGCCACTAGCCACGTATCACCAGTACAACTAAGAAACTGAGTTTAAGCTTTACTTAATTTTCAGTGGTTTAACATTGAAACTGGCACGTGACTGGTGGGCATGTGTTAGATGTCACAGCTCTAGAGTGTGGGTATGAGTTCCCGCCAGGACGGGGTTGCCATCCGCTGAAACGGAGGAGAGTTCGGAAGGAGCAGGTCTGGCAGGAAAGATGAGGGGTTTGGTTTGGGACGTTGCTTGTGCAGCACCTCTGAGGTGTCCTAGTGGAGACATGGAGCCTCAGCTCGTAGCTGTGATCTCAGCATCTGAGCCAGGAGCTTGTGGGGAGTGTGAGGGGAAGAGGTTAGGGGCTGAACTCTGCTGATTCTAGTGCTGAGAAGTGGAAGGGGGTGGTGAGAAGCCTCCCGCAGGGGAAGCCGGAAGCTTGCTGCTGGTGGAAGCAGAGTCCTGAGGACTCAGGAAACGGACAAGTCGCCCGCTGTGAGTGAAGAAGGAGCGTTGTTGCAGGTGGCTTGAAAGGCAGTGGGAGTTCGTTGACTCGGGGAGAGGGGAAGAGACACTGGGAAATACTTGGCTCTTTGGAAGTGTAGCACATTCATGGAGGCGGCTGTGGCATGCGTACCCTAAGAGAGCTTTCCCCGGGCTGAGCGCTCAGTTGTCCTCACCATCCTCACGGCAGAGCCTTGTGGCAGCGGCTCTGCTGTGAGCGCTTTGTGCCAGTGAGCTCCTCTGAGGCTCTCGGCAGCCCGTGGAGTGCACCCTGAGTGCGGGGCGGGAGGGTGAACACAGGGCCTCGGGGCTGCGTCCTCAGGGTGCCCCTCCTCTGCACCCCGCCGCTGCCAGAGCCCCTCATTGTAGGAGGCATGCCAGCCTCACGCCCCCACACACCTCCTGCTTGCAGAGTACATTTGACTTGACACTGGGGTTTTCAGAGAGACCCAGGGGGCCTGGAATTGATCTAATTTGTACTTAGATCAGTGTCTCCTAAACTGGTGTCTTGGGAGCGCTCTTCTATGGGGTGTAAATATGTCTCTTGGGGAACACGTTCTGTGGTTAGATCAGTACTCTGACTGGAGGAGGGAATGATAGCAGAAGATTGGCTCTTTCTGCATGCCGGAAACCTGTTAGTGAAGTTTCTGTTTTTGATATCTTCCTTCTAGATTGCAGATTTAAAAGCCGCAAGGCAGCTTGCTTCTGAAATCACTTCCAAAGGAGCGTCTCTGTATGACTTGCTGGGCAAGGAGGTGGAGCTGAGGGTGAGTGGTGTTGAGATACCTCCGTTACCTCCCTAATTACCTCCTCAGCTGAGCAGACTTCCAGGGTTTCTTTACCAACTGAGTTTTTTCCTGTTCTCTTGGTTTTATTAAACAACACCTGATAAAGTGAGATGCTGTGCGGGAAAGTACAGTCCATAAGCTGCAGTTCCTCTGCCTGGTGGCCTGGGGTGTGTCTGATGCCTTTGGCATCTGATTCAGGAATGGCACACGTGTGCCATGTTGCCTCAGCTCTCCCTCTTGTTCCTGTGGCAGACTTTATTGATCACGATGCTTTCCCCCCGGTGCCTTCAGCCTCGGCATGCTTCCCAACAAAATGCTCCCCCCCAGCCTGTGGCTCCCGAATCCTGTTGCCGCCCAGTGGAATCACCTGGGGATCTTAACAAACTGCTGATAACTGGCTTCCATGCTGATGTCATTGATATGGAATGTGACTTGGGCATCATGAGTCTTAAGTCTCCTGGGTGATTCTAACACTTATCAGTTTGGGAACCAGTCACTAATCTAGGCAGTCAGTTGAAGTTGATGTTACAGTTGAAATTTATTTGCAGTCCTTACTTTAGCCCCTGTCAGTCAAGGTGGATGCTCTGTCCTCTGTGTTTAAGGAGCTGTTGAAGAGTGGGTTCCTAAAACGCCCTTGAAGCTCCTATAGAGCTTTTAAATCACCCGGCATCCAGGTCGTCCCCTGGACCAGTGGATTGAAATGTCTGCAAGTGAGAGCCAGATTTTTAAAGCTCTGCAGGTGATCCCGGTGTGCAGCAGAGTTTGGGACCTAGCTACTGACTGAAGAAGAAACGGGAGTGTTGGTTGGTTCTTACCTGTGAGGATTTATGGCATGTACAGCCTATAGGCTCACATCTAATATTTCTGAATTAAATGCGTTTAGTTGACTGCATTCCCGTCAGGTGTGTCATCTGTGGCTGCTCTCTCACTGCCTCGCCCGTGTCCTGGCATTGCTGTCTCAGTGTGATGGTATTGTCCCTTTCTGCCCTAGAGGCAGACTGGATGCGGGGACTTGGTGCCAGCTCACCATCCCGGCTCTGGATGCATTGCCACCTGGTGCCATGTGGTTGGCAGAACAAACCTGCCAGTGGTGTCTGACAGCTGGTTTAGATAAGCAGCGAGGCAGTGCCAGGCATCCCATGTTTTCTGTTGATAGTGCAGTGACTGTGTCTGATCGTGTTTTTGCAGACCCAGAGACGAGAGCTGGTCACTCGCTGTTCGCCAGCAGAGTTTCCTGGCTTCATTATGAGGCTTCACCAGAATTCTGGGGGGCTCTTTCCACTCCAGCCTGTAGTGAATTGATGAAGCAGTCAGAGGCTGAGCTGTTGCCGTGGGAGCCATGAGGCCCTGGGTGTCGGACTTGTCGGATTCCGTGTAGTTGTGATCTGCAGAAGCTCCCATACAGTACACTCAGCAGACGTTCACCGAGGGCCGGCTCCAGCCTCAGACCAGGAAGGCTCTGTGCTCTGTGTCCTTGAGGAGGTCGCGTCCCTGTGCTCAGTGCTACTCCCCGGCGGGGAGACAAGGTGCGCCGTGGATTAAAAGTACAGGAGAGGGTTTGAGGAGGTGCTCCTGGACCCCCATAACCGCATCCACGTTAAAGCTCCAGCTTTCGGAACTGTCCAGTACTGACATGATAGGCACAGATGCCCCCCTTGACAGTTAGTGGCCAGTGCTGGGGCAGGGCCGTGTAGACTCTTCTCAGTGGGTACAGTTGTCAGTGATAAGCAACTTAGAGGGCCGTGAGCATAGGGAAGATAGTACAGGCTGGCAGAGGACTCAGACAGGAAGTTCACTTTCACTTGGTTTGGGGTCTCTGAATGGAATGCAGGTAAAGAAGCAGGTTTGGAGAGAAAAGATTCTGAGTGGTGAGTTCTGCTTCCCATGGTGTTGGGGTCCTGGGGGCCCACAGCTGAAGAGTGGGGCCTTGAGCTCTGGAGAGAGGCCAGATTGGCAGAGAGTCATAGACGATACTTGGAGGAGGCGATGGCAGGAGTGTTTCTGCATAGGAGACCCACGTCATAATGAAGTTTTGAGAACTAGTCCATAAGCCATATCTAGAGCTGGGAATTGGTTTTGAGAATTCCTCTTCTAAAAAAAAATTTTTTTTCGTTTCATTGTTTCCTGTAGGAACTGAGAACAGAAGCAGTTGCCAGACCTCTGGAAATAAATGAGACTGAAAAAGTGATGAGAATTGCAATAAAAGATATTTTGGTAAGATTACTTTTATTTAAAGTTTTTGTGCCTAGAACTGGAAAATAGTTCCTGGTTTTACAGGACAGAGCAAGCTGGGCCTCGTAACAAAGATAGAACGTGTCAGTGGGGAAGTGAAAAGTGTAGAGCACGTTCTGGAATAGCTGGGTGACTTACTGTTGTCTTCCCCTTGCTATTGTTTCCGTGCTACCAACATTTTGTCAGTTTTATTAATTTAATAATTCTCTTAAATTTTTCAGTAAATACTTTTTTATGGACTCTTTACAACTTATTTAACCAGTTCCTCACTGTTGGGCGTCTAGATTATTTCTAGGTTATCTTAATTCTAAACACTGAATAAATAGAATGATCATCATCCTTTACTGATCATCCATGGTTAGTTGTTATAAGCTCATTGCATCTGAATCATTCATTTGGAAGACAGAGACAGAAACTCAGACTACTTGGGCTTGAACCCCCCACCGTGTGACGTTAGGCCAGTTTCTTAACCTTTCTGTGCCTTACTTTCCTTATGCATAAAACAAGAGGAATGGCAGTCCCTGCCACGTGGGGTCCTCATGGGCATTCATTATGACAGTCTGTCGTACAGAGACTCTGGTTCAGTTCAGTTCAGTCGCTCAGTCGTGTCTGACTCTTTGCGACCCCATGAATTGCAGCATGCCAGGCCTCCCTGTCCATCACCATCTCCCGGAGTTCACTCAGACTCAGGTCCATCGAGTCCGTGATGCCATCCAGCCATCTCATCCTCTGTCGTCCCCTTCTCCTGCCCCCAATCCCTCCCAGCATCAGAGTTTTTTCCAGTGAGTCAATTCTTCTCATGAGGTGGCCAAAGTACTGGAGTTTCAGCTTTAGCATCATTCCTTCCAAAGAAATCCCAGGGCTGATCTCCTTCAGAATGGACTGGTTGGATCTCCTTGCAGTCCAAGGGACTCTCGAGAGTCTTCTCCAACACCACAGTTCAAAAGCATCAATTCTTCGGCGCTCAGCCGCCTTCACAGTCCAACTCTCATATCCATACATGACCACAGGAAAAACCATAGCCTTGACTAGACGGACCTTAGTCGGCAAAGTAACGTCTGTGCTTTTGAATATGCTGTCTAGGTTGGTCATGACTTTTCTTCCAAGGAGTAAGCGTCTTTTAATTTTATGGCTGCAGTCACCATCTGCAGTGATTCTGGAGCCCAAAAAAATAAAGTCTGACACTGTTTCCACTGTTTCCCCATCTATTTCCCATGAAGTGATGGGACCGGATGCCATGATCTTCATTTTCTGAATGTTGAGCTTTAAGCCAACTTTTTCACTCTCCTCTTTCACTTTCATCAAGAGGCTTTTTAGCTCCTCTTCACTTTCTGCCATAAGGGTGGTGTCATCTGCATATCTGAGGTTATTGATATTTCTCCCAGCAATCCTGATTCCAGCTTGTGTTTCTTCCATAGTAGGTATTCAGTCATTATTAGAGGTTCATTTTATTTAATATACAGAGATGAGGGGCATTACGTAAATTAGGAGTAGTTATAAAACAAAATTTGCTGAGAGTTGTACAGAACTCCAAGATGGATAGGTATTTATAGTCCGCTTGTCATGTAACAGTGATACTCCCTGGTCAGCCCAGCACAGAGAGGCAGAGCCTCAGCAGGGGGAGAGGTGCAGGGCAGCCGAGACGGGAGACGGTTCCGTATCGGCAGCTTGACCAAATGAGGGAATATATTAAAGATGCAGAAGCCAAGGTTCTCACTATTGGAGACGGGGTTACAGATATGGAAAGGGAAAAAATGAGAGCGAACCCTGAAATAGGTGTTGATTGATGGTTAAATGCATTTCAATATAGATAGATAGTTATGGGAATAAGTCTCATGTACATATACCTTATGTATGACATATTTATGTACATACACATGCATACCCATACATGGATTCATATGTTTCTTAGCTCCAAGCACACCTAGCCCCCAGATCTTGGTTTCTAAATGCCATTTTCCACTAAAGGGAAGCAGGGCTCTTGGGAGAAATGACCGATTACAGAGCTGGGAGAAGAAAATACAAGGTCTTCTTGTGCCAGAAAGCATGGAAGTACTCAAAGAATGTGAAAGGGATACACAAGCCAGCCTGAATGAGCTTCCCCCAGCCACATCAGAAACAGTTTAAGTGTCAAAATAAATACAGTAATGGATTATAGACCATTGAATGAATGCTCACAGATATAAAAGATAAATGAATACATTGCAAACTGATGAAAAGCAGATTTTTCACATGGTTTCAAAGTAGCTCTCTACAAGATACTCATTAATTACAACGAAGAGAGTGATACATGAGAAGCTCGACAGACATTCCCTTAATCCAGCGATCAGGGAGAACATCTTCCGTGATGGAGCAGGTCAGAATAATGTGTGCCTGTTGAAAGGCAGGGGCCAGTGATAGTCTGTGCTGTTCTGCTAAGGGTGCATCATCTGAAGCTAATTAGATGAAGGCAGGTTGAGGGGCATTCTGAAGTTCCCCGGCCCCTACTCTTCAGCAGTGGAAAGGCCCTGAACATCCAGGAGAGGCTGAGGAGCTGTCCAGACCAAAGGCGACCAGGTAGACCTGGTAACTGAATGAATGCCCAGGGTCACTCCTGTCTGCTGTTGAGGCCTTCACAGTGGGTTGTGGGTTGGATGAGGTTTTGTGTCAGGGTTCGTCTTCTGTCTGGATGTATAGGAGGAAGTCCTTATTTGCAAGAAATATACATTAAACTATTTTGAAGTGATGGAGCATCAAGTCAGCGGCTCACTCTCATCTAGATCAGGGGAAAATGCTTTTTATTATACTTCAGCTCTTTGTAAGTTTGTAATTGTTCATTTAAGACAAAATTTTAATGATAATACTCTTGTGCTTGTCAGTGTTCTGGCTAAATCAAGTTAGCATGGCATAAATGTGCCTTTTCTACTAAGTGTATTAACAATGAGGGCAGCCTACTGAGGATGCCGAATGAGGGCACAGTTCATTTCTTGGTGAAAATCTCTTAAGGTGTCTTTTCATTGTTGGAAAATATCCATGATATTTGATAATTCAAAAAAATGAAACAACCTGGACACTTAAAAGGGATTTTAAAATATAGGCCATTTATTTTAAAAAGCCTTTTTAAAAAATATATATATATATACTTATTTGGCTGACCTGGGTCTTAGTTGCAGCATGTGGGATCTAGTCCCCTGACCAGGAATCGAACTTGGGCCCCCTGCATTGGGAGCAAAGAGTCTTAGTCACTGGACCACCAGGGACGTCCCAGAACCTTTTACAAAAGTTTACTTTTGAGGTCAGATAGATGATTCACTAGGTTTTAATCTGACTGATTCAGAAAAGTGTTGCCATTAGCTTGAGTAGTTTGTTCAAAACGGAGACCCACCTTATCTTCCTCTGAGAGTAAACTCGGATCCCTGCTTGGGCTTTGTGAGTACCTTCAACAAGTTAGTGGTTAGGTATGAGATTTAGTCTTCATGAAGGTACCTTGGAAATGGTTAGTGAACTTAGACAAAAAAAATTAAGCCATAAATTATCAATGAAAGTGACTGCTTCCAAGTGTGTGCTGACTCTTGAGAGTCGTGGAATGTGTCTAGTCTCCTTAGGCAATTTCTCTGTGGACCACATAACATTTCAGAGGCCTGCAGGTAAACAGACTACACATGTATAAATTCCAAGGAGATCAAACCAGTCAATTCTAAAGGAAATCAGCCCTGAATTGGAAGTAGTGATGCTGAAGCTGAAGCTCTAGTACTTTGGCCACCTGATGGGAAGAGTCAACTGATTGGAAAAGACCCTGATGCTGGGAAAGATGGAAGGCAAAAGATGAAGGGGGTGGCAGAGGACGATATGGTTGGATGGCATCATTGACTCAGTGGACGTGAATTCGAGCAAACTCCAGGGAAGTGAAGCTAAGATAAAGCTTGTTTGTGCATCTGTTCTGTAAGTCAGTTGTTTGTAGCTTGGGAAAAGCCTGAACCAGGTAGATGAAGGCAGACCATCGCCTGTAGGTGAGGTATAACAGGTGAGCCAACAGGTCTCAGGCTCTGCATAGGATACTTTCCTACACAGGATTCTTTCCACCTGTGTTTGTTTCCCTGGGCAGAAACACCTTCTCATGGAAGAAAAATGGATACTTTTTTTTCTGGGCTTCTGTGATGTTCCTCCTGGAAATGGTGGGTTAAGTGAGCGATGGCTCGAGGGAGGGTTTGATCTGTTTGCTTCCCTTTGTTTCTGTTTCCCGAGGTCTTGCTGGGCCTGAGGAGTTGAGAAGCCCTTCTCTTTCAGAGTCGGGTCGAGGTCGTTACTGGACCTTGTCTCCTTCATGTCCTGTTAAATATAGGCACAGGTTCAGAAGACAAAAGACCTGCTCAATAACGTGGCCTCTGACGAAGCTAACTTAGAAGCCAAAATCGAAAAGAGGAAATTAGAGCTGGAAAGAAACCGGAAGCGACTGCAGACTCTGCAGAGCGTCAGGTAGGTGTGAACACCGGGCACGAGTGGGGGGCTGCCCCTGGGAGTCAGAGCGGACCGAGGGAGCGTGCGGTCAGTGGCGTTAGCCTTTCAGGCCGCGGGACGCCTCTGCTGCAGAATGTACGTGTGTCTCTTGTTCCAACAAGCACACTGTTGGGCTCCGTCTGTTGGCTGCTTTTGATATGTCTGGAAAACTGCTTTATTCTTGAACCCCCACTTGTAGCCTTCTGGCTTCTTGGAGTGCAAGGCAAAGTAAGTAAATCCAGATGGTGGAAGTTGTTATACAAGGCCTGGCTCCCCAGACCTATGTCCTGCCATAAATTAGGTAGGAACAGAAACACTCATGCTTCTTGGTTAGAGCTGGTTTTAGAGCTTTGTAATTCCTCACTGGTAGTTCATCTTCTTCCCTTTCCAGTGTTTGCCTCACATTTTCTTGGGGTTCACTCTCTCTTCCTCCCACCTCTTTCTTTTTCTCTGCCTTCCCCGCTTCCATCTCCCCTCCTCCCTCCGCCCCCCCCCCCCCCGCCCGCCCCCAGCTCTGTATCTGCTTTTCCTTGCTCTGCCCTGTTGCTCTTCGTCCCTGTTTATTCTTCCATTATTTTTCTCTCTCCTTCCTCCTCTGTCCAGCTGCTGCGTCCGCTCTAAGCATGCCTTGCTTGTTTGGGACCCTGGTACCTGATCTGCACTCCGGCTGCTGTCCTGAGACTTGCGGGAAGGCAGCACCTGGGGACAGCAGACAGTAGCCCGGAGAGCATCAAGCTTCTTTCTCCCCAAGGGCACACCCGGCCCCTTCTGCCTCTGGAATCAGGGTCACTGGATAGATTTGTCTCATTAAAAGTTCTGCCTTTCAAGTTTAAATTCAATTTTGTTAAGCCTCAGATCTTTTTAATAGAAAATTTTCTGTTTTCCTCTACTCCAAGAGATTTTGAGTTATTTTTCTAGTTTATCTGTTTATAGTTTTAAAAGAAGAGAGGTTTCTCTTTAAGATGAACAGTAGAAAATAGAAAATTTAAGCAAACCAGTTTAAACATTTTTTTTTAAGTTTTTAAAAAATTATTTTTATTATTTGTTTGGGTGCACCGGGTGTTAGTTACAGCATGTGGGATCTTGAGCTGTGGCTTGTGGGATCTGGTTCCCCGACCAGGGATAGAACACCGGCCTCCTGCATTGGGAGCAGGGAGTCTTAGTAACTGGGAAGTCACTGTTTTTAAGTTTTTTTGTTTTGGTTTAATTAACACTTAGCTTTAATTTGTAGCAACCTTTGTTTTTTTTTATAGGGGACTGATTAAATTTTGGAACATGCAGGCAGCAGAGTATTGTGCCCAGCTAAGTTAATGCATGGGGCTTCTCAGGTGGCGCTAGTGGTAAAGAGCCCTCCTGTCAGTGCAGGAGACTAAGAGACAGGGGTTCGATCCCTGGGTCAGGAAGATCCCCTGGAGGAGGGAATGGCAACCCACTCCAGAATTCTTGCCTGGAGAATCCCATGGACAGAGGAGCCTGGCGAGCTACAGTCTATGGGGTTGCAACGAGTCAGACATGCCTGAAGTAATTTAGCATGCATGCACAAGATAATGCATACATTTAATTTATTGATTTTTAGAGATGTATACAGTTTGTGATTATTTTTTAACTCTGTATTGAAATCTGTGCCATACTGAGTGAGAAAAAAAGACCCCAGAGCTTCATTTAAGATAATATACTTAAAAAAAAAAAAAGATAATATACTTAATGTTTGTTAAAGAGAAATGCATTTCTGTACATACCTATGCACCAGAAAGTCTGGAAGGATGAATGTCAAATATTAAGTGGTAACACCTAGTGATGAAATTAGGCATCATTTTAATTTTATTCTTAGTATTTTCAGGATTTTTTTCTAGCTTTTACAAAGAGCCCATCTTAATTTTTGATTAAATGTATCTTCCTTTTGTGGGGAGGGAAGAGAAAAGGAGAAATTAGCTTTTGTTACAAGAATGAAGAACCTCCCCTAGTTAAAGGCTTTCCAGAGAAAGCCAGGATGGAATCTGGAGCTCTGAATACCAATTTCAGACTACTGTATGTTTGTGTATTGGTTAATCTTTCCGTTTTTGTTTTTTTTTTCATTTTGTTGTTTTAGGCCAGCGTTTATGGATGAATATGAGAAGATCGAGGAGGAATTGCAGAAGCAGTATGAAATTTATCTCGAGAAGTTTCGGAATCTGGCTTATCTGGAGCAGCAGCTGGAGGATCATCACAGGATGGAGCAGGAGAGGTTTGAGGTGAGTGCCAAGTCCCTTCTGCACAGACCGTTGGTTCGGTTCCGGTGTGTTGCTTTGTACTTGTTGACTTGCCGATTTATAAAGAGCATCATGAAAAAAAAATATTGGATGAGTGTTTTTACTCCCTGATCAGGCTCATGTGTTTCTACTGTTTTACTGGTTGTATAGCCTGGACTCAAAAGTTGTCAGGTTTTTGATGGCAGGTTTGGTCAGTCAGGGCTACAGACAGAGCCACCACACGACCTGGGCAGTTGGTTATAACTGCAGGCTTAGAAATTCCTGGGCTGGCTTTAATGCTGTGTTGTCTTGAAATTCTTAATAATTCTAAACTGCATCTTATTTTGCACTGAGTCCCACAAATTATGTAACATATCCCGAGGAAAGATCTAAAAACTTGCTTGGTTAATTCACTGGAAGATTTTCAAGCCCTGGTTAATTGAATCATCCAAGACTGGCTTTTCAGAAACTGCTTTATAAAGAATTGTAGTTTATTGAGTATTATGGGAAATAGGTATGACCTTGAACCTGACCAGTTGTTTTACAGGTTCCTCTCATCCCAGTGTATAAAGTCATTTATGAAAGAGTATTTCAGGTCCCAGCCTCAGTTGATAAATATGGAATCAGAACTAAGGAAGTTGGATCACTGTCATTTTGAATTGTCCTTATCCCCTAAGAATATTTCTCCTTAACTCAGGAATCATCATTTGAAATCTGTGTTCACAGTGAAACTGGTCTGCAACCTCCCTTGCCCCTGCTGTCCTTGACAACTATTGGTGTAAAGGTCATCCTTGCCTTCTTACAAACCTGGACATTTGAATTAGGTGACGGTACTTAGTTGTCCAAGAGAGCTGGCTGTGAGTGGCTTATCACATTTATCTGGACAGGGAACCTGTTACCACTGTTGCTTCCGGCAGAGGCAGGAGTGGGGGACCCAGGACAGGCACATTTTGAGGGCAGTGAAAAGCCCCTGGGGTTCTGGAAATCTTAAACACTGAGCGTCTTGGAAAGAGCAGTAAAGAGACAGTGAAAATAAGCTGACCATTTTGTACTGTTTCTGGGCCACCCCGGGCTCGGAGAACGTAAGGAAGAACACGCCTTGGGATGCGAGTGGGCAGCCGGGGGAACTTCTGAGGGGCCCCTCCCTGCCCACCGTCCTTTCGGCAGCACCTGCCGGCTCACACCTGCTCCTGGGCTTCTGGTACCTTGTCCCTCGGAATATCTCATCGTGGAACACTGCTTCCTTTGTAATGTTTAGAACAACAGCACCTTTTTTAAAGCTGATTTCCTCTCCTATTTTCTCTTGAGAATAATCAGGCTCACATTTTATAACCTAACTCAAGTATTGGCTTTTTAAAAAAATATCCTAGGAATTAAGATGAGTATTTCTTTCTTTCTTTTCCTATTTGATCACTTCCACCATTTAGCACCTCTCAGGGCTAGAATTGTGCAGGGGAGGAAAATGGTAAAATTCCTGCTTTATTTTATTAGCAAAAGGCCCAGAGTTGATGCGTGTGTTTCTGTGTCCACATCCCACACCAGCACGGGTGGCAGACATTTCGTTGTGTCATCACTTTTCTTTAGAGGCAGTTGGGTGTGATGGAAGGAGCATGGGTTTGGAGGCTGGACAGGCCCATCTTGGCCAAATGTGTCCTTGCTGGGAGCCCCCCACTTCCATCCGGCTCCGGGGGTGATGACGGAGAAGGGGTATCAGGTTTCCTCTGCAGTCAGTTTTCCTCCCCTTCCTGTAGCTCAGTCTTTTCTGCTTTTGCATCACAAGTCTAGCAGACATGGTAAAGCAGAATAAAACAGTCCAAAAGCGTCCTTTCCCCTGGCTCTTGTTTCTCCTGCTCCACAGGAAACTGAGAACACTCTCCGTCTGATGCAGAACAAGCTCAAGGAGGAAGGAAAACGTCTGCTCAAGAGCGGAAGTAAGTCCACACGTTTAAACAGATGTGCTTTTTCTGGACTAGTGTTTTCAGCCTTGGAAAACTTAACATGCACATTTTATTTTTTCAAAAGGTGATTTCCTCACAACTTTTATATCAGTACCATTTTAATTCAGAAGCTTAAGAGAGTGTGTTAAAAATTACATACCATTTAAAGCACATTTGGTTTTCACGCCAACTAAAATCTTATATTCCCCTATTTAAATGATAGTTATTAGTTGGAGTTATATATAACTATGGAAGAAATCTTGTCTTCAGCAGTCTGTAGGGTTCCTTATTTTAGGGCGAACTGAGGGGCAGCAAGTATTGTGATGAGGTACAAGTGCATCTGCTTGAAGGTAGCCCCCACCACACCCCCAGCACATGTCCCCCTAAAGTCCAGAGTCCTTTGTCTAGGCCCTCACCTACAGAGAAATGGGGGCAACCTGCATGTAAGACCTAGATTCTGGGAAGGAGTTGTCCCCGAGGCTGGTCAGCCCACTTCATCCTCAAACTTCACCAGGGTGTCAGGCCAGCCCTGGGCACAGTAGCAGCACCCGGTCGTCATGTGGGGTTGGTGGCTGCATCTCCGAGACTCTCTTCCCGCTTATTTCTCTCTCCTTGTGATGGCTTCTCTCGCATGCTCGCAGGAAGTGTCCCTGGGACAGCAGGCGTGCGTGCTCTCTCTCTGTGTCTTTTCCTTCTGTATCTCTTTGCTATTGTACTTGTTATGTGCCTCTCTCTCCTGAATCTTAGGAAACTCTGTCTGGAAGAAGCATAGGGACTGCTGGGGAATCCTATGGGGTGAGCTTAGAAAATTCCCTGGGCCTCTCTAGCCAAAGCAGCTGCTCACCTTTATGGTTCCAGGTCAGCCAGGAGTACCTGACGCGGCCCTCAGTGATAAGCCTGCGTGGAGTGTGTCCCCCTCCGAGAGGCCCGGCACAGGTAAGAGCCTGGTTCCCCTGCATCCCGCTCTGCCCTGGACCAGCACATAGAGACCTTTCTCACTGAGCCTGCTTTATTCTTCTGAACTCAGACCTTAAGTTTGTGATTCATAGGTTTGGCATCTTATGAAAGAGATTCTCATGCGTATGTGTGATTTAGTGTTTCTAGTAAAGTAATTTTCAGTTTAAACCAGCCTAATGAAGGGTAATGCTTAATTAGCTTGTGGTGAGCAAAGAAGTCAGGAAAATAACTTATGAAGCGCCATTCTCAGTTCTGCTCATCCTGAGCTACTTAAGCTTCCCTGTCTGTCTTTGCTTTTCTACACATGTGAAGAACATTGCCCATAGTGGAAGTAAAAGTGTTAGTCACTCAGTCGTATCCAACTCTTTGCAACCCCATGGACTGTAGGCCTCCAGGCTCCTCTGTCCATGGAATTCTTCAGGCAGGAATACTGGAGTGGGTAGTCATTCCCTTCTCCAGGGGATCTTTCTGACCCAGGGACTGAACCCAGGCCTTCTGCATTGGAGGTGGATTCTTTACCATCTGAGCCACCAGGGAAGCCCACCAGGGATATAAATGAGGAGAGCTAGAAAGGAAGACTTCCTGAACTTTTCTTTATCTGTGAAAAAGTCCTCCTGAACAGAACAATCCAATAGTACATAGACTTGAATCGGAGGTGAGGATGAGCAAAATCCAAGATCTGGAAGAGATCATTTTGTTCAGGCTACTCTGGGTAGCTGATTTAACCCAGCAAAGCATTACTGAGTATAGATTCTGGGTGCTGAGGACGTTTCAGTGGACAGTAAATGGGGATCCTTGCCTTAAATGAATTGACAGGCTGGCGACATGCTTGGGGACAAACAAGCAAGCTGTTTGTGGAAGGTGAAGAATGCCACTGGGGGGAAGTGGAACAGGTCAGGATGTAGGGAGGGCGTCACAGAATTGCAGTTGTAAAGAGGAGTCAGGGGAGACCACGAGGAGACTCTGTTTAAGCAAAGATTAAATCAGAGGAGCTGGGAAGATGGGAGCTACCAGAGAGGGAAAGTCCAGAAAGGCTGGCAAGCAGGGCCTAGGGTCAGGGGTGAGTTTCACTGAGCCAGGTAGCATATGAACACACAGGGCTCAAGGTGGGTCGTGTGCTTGAGGGCTCACATCCAATGGAGACCATTTTCTCTGTTAAGCAAGAAGTGAAGTCACCTCAGGTTTGGCTTTGGGGTTTGGAGTGAGGGGTTTGAGGGAGAGAAAGGGTGAGTAATTAGAGATGGAAAAGTGCCACAGGCCCCAGAGATTAAAAAGACTAAGTACTTTGTTCAGATGCCCAGTAATAACAGTCAGGGGTGACTCTTCATCTCCCCACCAGCGTCTTAAACCTTGTTCCTGGTGGTAAAGTGTCTAACTGAATCCTCTGTAGAATTCAAGCACTGTAGCATTAGGACTGAAGGCCTCCTCTGACTTTATAAAAGTGACCCAGGAATGTCTTGAACATGGCTGAGTAGCCCTGTCATGGAGTGGAGAGCAGATAGTCACACATGGTGCGCACACTTCCCGGGTGCCTGCCGCATCAGGTGTTGCCCCAGCGCCCAGCGATGGAGGAGGCGCCGAGGGAGCTCCCTGTCCTGAAGCCCTGGCTGTTCCTGGCCACGAGCTCGTGTTCTTGAGCGCTTGAAACATGGCTAGGCCAAATTGAGATGCACTGTTTGTAGCAAATACACACCAGATTTTGAAGACTTGATATAAAAGGAAAGTAAAATTACTCATTAACGTTTTTTTATGTTGGTTACTTATTGAAATGACGTTTTAGGTATATTGAGTTAAATAGAACATTATTGAAATTAATTCACCTGTTCCTTTTGCTTTAATGTACTTCCTGGAAAACTTTAAGTTGCATCTGGGGCTGGCATATTTCTGTTGGGCAGTGCTTATCTAAAAGAAACCTATAATAAAAAATTGCCTATAGTTTATTCACTGGGGTTTTGATTTGAGTTTCTCTGAAATAGCTAATGAAATAGAGCATCTTTTTGTCTGCTTTTGGCTGTCTGTATATCTTCTTTGGAGAGATCTATTCTAGACCTTTGTGTATTTTTTAATTGGGTTATCTTTTTTTTTTAATGTTTATTTATTTATTTGGCTGCACTGGGTCTTGATTGTGGCATGTGGGATCTAGTTCCCTGACCAGGGATTAAACCCAGGCGTCTTACATTGGGAGCACTGAGTCTTAACTAGTGGACCACCAGGGAAGTCCCTGGGTTGTCTTTTTATTATTGAGTTATATGTTTTAGATAGTAGACCCTTATGTGATTTGTGAATATTTTCTGTCATTCACTTTCTAGATGCTGTCCTTTGTTGTTACAGAGCTTTAATCAAGTTCAGTTTATTAATTTTTTTTCTTTCATTGCTGTGCTTTTAGTGACATGTTTGAGAAACTGCCGAATTCCAGGTCACCAAGATTTTCCCGTGTGTTTTTTTTCTAGGTGTTTTATCATTTTAATTCTTACATTTAGACCTCTGACCCAGTTCAGGTTAATCCTTTGTGTGTGGTATGAGGTAGGGGTCCAGCTCCATTCTTTTGCATGTGGCTGTCTACTTGTCCCAGCAGCAAAGTCTGTTCTTTCCCTGGTGAATCTTCCCAGCACGCTTGTTGGCTGTACTCATATTAATGTGTTGCTGACAACTCAACTCCAGTGATTTTTGTGTTAGCGCTGTTAACATTACGTGCTTGACCCTCAGTCCATTGCTGTGAGTTGTCAGAAGAAATCATACTGAGTCTGAGGTGCTTGTTTTAATGTTGGGTTAAAATCCATAGTATCATTTGCTTTGTATTGTATGGGGTGAAGACTTAATGTCAAATTTTTTCTGGAGGAAGTAAAAAGTGAAATAATCTGAGGAGTGATTTCACATTATGGTCATTAATTCGTATTAATATCTAATCCCATTCTCTGTAATGGCTTTTATAAGGGGGTAGTTTTTGGATTGATGGTACTGAGGTCTTCTCAGGATGCTCTTACTGACACGTTCTACAGCTGCTGGCCCTGGCCTCTGTGCTGTAGAGCACAGCGCTTTCCTCCAGGGTGGATGGAAGCAGAAAGCGTTTCCTCAGAGCCCACCCAGATGCAGCTGCCGTGTCATCACTGTCTACGGCAGGGCCTAATAAACAAAGCATTATTACAGATGAACAGTGACTCTACTTCCAAAATGTCTGAAGAGTCAGTGATCAGAACAGCAACTGCATTCTTCCAGTTCCATCCTTCTGAAACCTCTGCCACTCTCTGGGCACAAAAAAGTCTGTCTGGGCAGTGATGTCTTTTCCTCCCCACTGTGGAATCGCCTGTAGGTTTATAGGAAATGTTCGACCTGCACAAGACTCCAGAGGGGTGTTTAGGAGATTAACGTAAAAGGCTCTTTCGTTGAGAACCACCTCTCTTTATCTTTGTAGTGAATTTTCTCCAGTTAAGAATATCACGGTCCCCAGTTTTCATTGCCAGTTACCAGGCAGTCGTTTGGCCCAGGCAGCCACTCAGGCCCTTCCTGGCTTGCCTCCAGGCTTGTTTTGCTGAACAGAGAATGGTGCCCCCCCAACCTGCAAACTAACAAAGAACTTCCAACTCCCTTGACAGCTGGCTGTCAGTGTTTTAGTTTTACATGCTGGAATAGTGTTTCTGATATAACTGACCCACTTTTTTCTTGTTTTGAAAAAACGGTTTTTTTAAAAAACTAGCCTATCCTTGTCTGCATGAACCCTTTCCTAAGGAGCTATAGGCAATTCCCAAGAGACTTGTAGAGTCAGATGCATCCCAGGAAAAGCTGAGCAGCACAGATGGCTCTGCACAAGAGCCTCACTGGACAGGGGCTGTCTTAGAGGGAATGATGGGGCTGCCCTTTTGTTTTGCCTCCTTGTGTCCCTGCCAGGTAACGATGACTCTGACATTGACATCCAGGAGGACGATGAATCCGACAGTGAACTGGAAGAGAGACGGCTGTCCAAGCTGCGGACGGCCATGGAGGTGCTCATGCAAGGTACCCCAGCCTCGCTCGCTCACCCCCTGCCCTGCCCCCGGGCCCAGGAAACCACAGCTGGACTGTGGTCAGGGCTGCTGGGTCTCCAGGCCCGTAAGCACCTGCCCTGTTGTTTATCAGGATCTTGCTCTTAACCTGCCTAGTGGTTATCTTTGCTGCTGATACTTTTACCTTTGGCCCCAAGAAGAGCCAGGCTTGTAGTCTGGTGCTTCTCACAGAGGCCACGGAATGTACTGCCTCCACCGAGGAGCTGAATTCTTTCCTTTTTGGGTCCAAACTGGTCTCAGTGCAATTACGTCCTTTATGCTCAGAGAATTAATGTACAGATAAGGGACCTACGTGAGCATCTCTGCTGTTAAAACCTGTTTTTAGTTTCTGCCTTCTTACTGCAAAAGATTCAAGCAGTAAAATAACATGGAGTGAATGTGGGTGCTTCCATGGGACCTTCCTCATGTCCCACTCCCTACCGTACAGGGCTTGTGGCTTGGGGCTGGGTCCTTCTAAATTGCCTTTCTGCACATGCAAACACACATAAATATACACATCACACACATACACACATCACCGGGGGCCTTTCTCAGCCTTCAGGGGAGTGCAGCTCTCTGCCTCTACGTGGGAAGGATGGCTCTTGAGTTTTTGCAGAAGTCACACGTAGATGACATTGACTTCCAGAGGAGGAGTGGAGAACCACTTTGGTAATGATGCTGTTTTGAAGGATAAGATAGAGTGATACTTACTTTCGTTCTTACTCTTTGAAGCCCAGGTGTGGATCCCAGTATAAGTGACCCTGGCCCACAAAGCGAGAACTTGTCTCTTCAGCAGAGAGCACACACCTCCATGTATTCTAGTGACAGGGTTCAGGGATTTTATTTTCCCCCCTGGGACATTTATAGGATGCGTGTTTATTTTTCCAGTCCATGACTCATGCTCAGATTTCATAGCCTTGTTCCTCTTGTCCGAAGTGGCAATGCAGCAGATCTGCCCCTGGTCCGCTTCTGAGTAGCTGGATGCTCCCTAAGTCAACTTTTTAGTGTGAATTCTTCTTTCCACTTTCTGAAAGGAAAGCAGATCTTGGTGCCCACCTCCTGCCTGTCTCATAGGTTCTCATGCTGTTCGCACTTCTCTTTCTCAGGACAACCCAGCAAGCACGTCGTGGGCACGATGCAGGGTGGAGACACGGACGATGATGTGAGTCCTGACCAGCCCCTTGAGCAGCCCTGGTCTTGGTGGTCCTGGGCCAGCCTTGTAGACTAGGTTGACCGAGGAGCTGAGTGCATCTCACCAGTTTAGTATAAAGAGCTGCTTCTCAGCCTGGCACGTTGCTGGGTCTGTGGCAGAGCTTGGCCTCCCACGGAGCTGACCTCTCATCTTTGCTTGTTGATGGCTCATTTCTTTTCTTTTCAAATGAACTTGCTTGCCCTACTTTGGTTTTTTCCTTCTCATTGTTCTTTCCATTCTTGCTTTCCAAAGATGGAAGTAGCACCAGCTTTCTTAGGTAAATGCAAGACTTCCAGCTCCAAGAAGCAGGTTGGTTTTCTTTTTTGCCTCATCCATTTGTGTGTGTGTGAGCTGCTCAGGGCCAGCAGAGAACCTCCCCCAAGAGTGACGCCTGGTGTCCAGGGTAGGAAGCCACTTATGTGGTTTCCACAGTGGGTGGTGGAGTTACCTAAAGGTCCCTGTGTTAATGAGGAGGAGGGGGTGGATGCTGAGCCATGAGACAGGAAAGGTCGTCAGGCCTCTGAACCGTATCCTAGAAAAGAAGGGCTGCTGTTGAGGGCTGGGGTCAAGACCAGCTCCATTCTTGGGAGGGGACATAAAAGGCAGGCTCTCCCGAGACTAGGGCCCAGAGAGGCTGTGACATGAGGCTGCCGGTGCCCTCAGCGTTGTTGAATGAATAACTGACTGTGGGCCAACGGAATGGGGTCTGGTTGTTGGGGCTGCACCGTTCACTGCTCTGGACCTGCTGCTTTGTAGAGTCCCTGGCAGGGCTGTGAGGCCCAAGAGGTGAAGGGGGATTAGATTGATGGAGTTAGAGGCCTTCTATCCAGTTGAATGCTGTGTGTGTCTGGAGCCTGGCTCTAGCACAGAGCCTAGGCCGATATTCTTCAAAAGATGCCCTGATTGGGTCCCAGCAGTGTGGCCTGGGGAGCACTGTCTGGCCCCCCTTCTTAGGATTTGCTTGATCGTTGGTATAGCTTTCTACTTTTCTTTCTTTCTTTTTTTTTTTTTTAGCTTTCTACTTTTCTGAGTGATCACCTTGTTTGTACTTCAAAGTCTCCTCTGTGCCTATTGCTGCTTGTTAATTTCAAGGAGGCTGTTTCCATGCAACACCTTGGGTCTGTCCCACTCATTCACTCGCCAGGTTCTTGTTGAGTGCTGGTTGCATCCCAGGCACTGTTAGGGGTTGGGGAATACAGCAGTGAACAGAACCAATCCCCTGCCTCCATGAGGCTTATATTCTAATGGTCATCAAACAGATACATCAGGGGTCATTGTGGTAAGAAAAATAAAGCAGGTTCAGGGAGAAGCGTGACAGGGATGAGGGTTCTGACTGAGTGGTAGGGGAGGGTTGCGCTTGGGAGGGGCTGTGAGGAGTTGGGTGGAGGGCATCTGCAGGGGTCTATTCAGAAGTGAGCGTGGCGGTAGCAGCAGACTTGAGAAGTGGTGTTTCTAAGGTTAGAGCCGTCAGGTTTTGTTAATTGGACATGAAGTGTTAGAAATGCCCTGGTTGTGGCTTCGTTGGCTGAAAGTGTAGTTCTCACATTCCCAAGGCGGGCAAACCTCAGGGCGGGGCCTGGAGAGCAGACAGGAGGTCTGGCTTGGTCATTCTGAGTCAGTCACCTGCTAGGCGTCCACATGCTAGTGCTGAGAAGCCAGTTGTATTCAGGTCTGGACTTAAGGTCTAAGCTGGAGACTGAATTTGGGAACCTCCTTAAGACTACCGTGAGGGGGGACATGATTGCTTGAGGAGGGAGGTAGAGAGGAAGAGCAGAGGCCTGAGCCACCTCTGTATCGCAGTGGGCAGGGAGGGAGAGCGGGTCTGCACGCTTGACTAAGAAGATTCGAGAGTGAGGGGGGCGAGCACAGAAGAGGGTCTCAGGGGAGGGAGCAGTCTGGTGTTCGGGTCAGGAATGGAGAACTAATTACCTGTAGGATCTGAGTCCATTGACTGTTTCAGTCTTGGGGGCCTCGATGGGAGAGTGTGGCTGGAGGGTGCTGAGAGGGCAGAGAGCAGGGCCTGTGTGAGCTCAGAACTCGCTCAGGGGTTTGCTGTGAGGCCACAGGAGAGCAGGGCTGAGTAGCTGCGGAGGAGGATGGGTTACGTGTTAGGGTGTTTTATGTTTTTAAAGAGGGAAATTGTGCATTGGTGGGAATGGTCTGTATGGAGTGACCGACCATTCTGGTTTCCCCAGGGGTACAGGACCTGCACTTTGAAAAAGCTGGCTGAGTTGGTGACCCTTATCCAGATGATGAGAGAGAGAGAGAATGTTTCTTTAGTTTGCTCCTTACACCCATTTCCTGAGTGGCTTTACATCCAAAAGCCAAAGTAAGCCCCGCCGCCTGTCTCCAAGCCCCCATCCTCCTGGCTGGCTGCTGCGACGAGGGGCACTGGGGAGGAGCTCTGGGCCTTCATGAGCAGATCCATGCTGCTCCTGAGACAGAAGCAGGAAAGCCACCTGCAGCAGCAGCCTCGGCTCACATGCTGGTGTCTCAGGACACCCTTACGTGTGTGTTACTGTCCCAGCCAGCGGTCTGTAGATCCTGGCCCTGTGCTTATGCCCCACAGTCTGACTGTTTCTCTTCCAGGCTCTCCCTTCGCATAGGTTTTGCTGGTTATTGAGCTGCTAGTGAAAAAGCAAGGTAGGGTCTCTGCTGATGTGACATCAGCAACCGGAGGGGTCCCTTAGTGTACTCAACTCTCTCTCCTGCAGGAAGACTTGGAGGACAGTGAGATTGACGTGGAGGATGACGAAGAGGACGACGACCTGGAGGACGAGAGCGTGGCGCTCTCAGCAGCCAAGCCCAGTCGAAGAGGCCGGAAACCCGAGCCCCTGGAGGAGAGTGACAGTGACTTCTGACCATCGTGCCAAGGGACCTAGGCAGATTAAAAACCCTCAGATTTGTAGGGAAAGGGGGAATTAAGGAGGCAGAAGAAAATAGGCATTTGTTGGACAAGCCAGCTGGACTTGTTGTTAATGAAGCAAAGCCTGCTTCTGGTTTTGTTTCCTGGGTGTTGCTCACACATTCCAAAGCTTAAACAAGAACCGGACCCAGCCCCACAGAGAATTGGTTTTTTTTTGCCTTTTCTATCTCCTAAAACTTTGGAAATGCATGTGTTCCTAGTGATTCACATCCACAGGGCAAAAGCTTTTGAGAAATAACAGCCAACACCGTAGAAGTCTTGGCTGTTATGTTTGTTGCACTTTTTCTCTAAAAGTCAGTGAGACCTTCCCAGACCTGGGGCTGAAACTGGGCACAGGACTCATTTCAGGAACTGTAGGGCAGTCAGGACATTTACGTTGTATCAGCTTTTGAGTCTAGGCTTTAATTCACTCTGTAGTCTTATTTTCCTCCTTCTGCACGTTCACAATTCCAAGCTTTAAATGTATTTTACTAACTAAAGTTTTCGGGAAGAAAGTAGTTAATTCAGATGAAAACCAGCTTTCCTTGAAAATCAGGCAACAGAGACATGCTCCAGGTCACACACACTTCATTTTCTTTCAGAAGGCTGATGTTCCTGCTTAGGAAGGAGGAAATTAAGGGAAGAGTGTTGGTACGTATTCAGGTTTCTGACTTAAAATAATAAACCATATTGAATTTAATAGAATAGCACTAGAAGAATTTCCCGTTTTTGGAGCGAGAAGTGACAGGTATGTGGATTTTGCTTTGCTTTGGTTTTGTTAATACAGAGAACAAGCACAGAGGAATTTTTGTTTACTTTTCAATTATAAAGTCAGAAGACTTGTGAAGTTCTTTATCTCAATAAATGTATTTTATACCATATTTTTATACTATTAAGTTTTATTTGAAAGTATAATTATTTGTACCTGTAACATATAAATACTTCTTCAAGAAAAGTTCATGGATTATTACTGGACGTGTGACTTTTAGGAGACAGTGTGACAGTTATTTCTGTCTTTGCTTTTTTTTCTGTCTTGCCCTAAATTTTACATAAGAGATTACCCTTTTTTTTTTTTTAAACATTCAGTGTTCAATTAATTCACCGATAATTTGAGCTATCCCATCTTTGATAAGCTGACTGGGGAGTAAGTGTGTTGGGAGTCACGTGAACCTACTTGGAGGCCATGGCTTTTAAGCACAAGTTGCATCTTCTTGGATGTTACAGCTATGGTTTAGCTGAATCTGACCTGACTTCTATTTTAAAAAAACAAAAAATGTATTTGTTTCCCTCATGTGATTCTTTCTTCTGATGGGCTCTCACATGGGAACCCTGCCCAAGTCACAGATGATGTGTCCAGTGTTTCTAGGTAATTGTGTCCCAGAATGAAGCTCAAGACAAAATAGTATTTTAAGGAATAGAAAAATCAACAGTCCCCAACAAGAGAATGTTTTCAGTGTCTGGTATCAAAAATTACCAGGTGTAAGAAAAGTCAAGAAATGACCCAGAAATGCCAGTCAGTGGAAAAGGACAGGCAATTATGACTGTATTCCATATATTCAGACAACAGAGGAAAGTGTGAGCAGGCTGTGAGATGTGGAGGATGGAAAGTCTCTAGACTTTGAGAGCTACTGGAGGTTTAAAAACTAAGAGGGAAACTGTGCACACTGAGATAAGAGCAGATTAGACACTGCAGAAGAAAATGTGCTGACCCTGAAGACACGGCAGGTTTTCCAATATGGAATACAAAAAGACCCCCCAAGTCCCATTGTGTTGGTTATCCATTTATTGCCTCAGCTTCAAACTCACCTTCTGGTCTGCTCTATGCTGGTGAAGCTATTGCTTGTCAATCTCCTTGGAAGGAAAGCTATGACAGACCTAGATTGTATTAAAAAGCAAAGACATAACTTTGCTGACAGAGGTCCAAGTAGTCAAGGCTGTGGTCTTTTCAGTAGTCTTGTATGTATGTGAGAGTTGGGCCAGAAGGAAGGCCGGGCGCTGAAGAATTGACACTTTGAAACTGGTGCTAGAGAAGACTGTTGAGAGTCCTTTGGACAGCAAGGAGATCAAACTAGTCAATCCTAAAAGAAATCCACTCTGAATACTCATTGGAAGGACTGATGCTGAAGCTCCAATACTTTGGGCCATCTGAAGTGAATAACCAACTCATTGGAAAAAGACCCCAATGCTGGGAAAGATTGAGGGCACAAGAAGGGGGCAACAGAAGATGAGATGGTTGGATGGCATCACCAATTCAATGGACATGAACTTGGGCAAACTGGGAGATATTGAGGGACAGGGAGGTCTGCCATGCTGCAGTCTGTGGGGTTGCAAAGAATTGGACACAACTTGGTAACTGGACAACATGTTAAGCACGATCAGTAGGATGCTTGAGAGACTTTGAAGGAGGAAGGGGGCTCTCCTTCCAGTTCTAGTGTGACTTGTATTGAGGTCCCTGGAGAGCACATTTTAGCCCCTGAGGTTTCTCCAGTGCTAGTTTCCTGCAAGGCACAGCTGTCTCCAGCATTTGACTGCTGTGACTCTTGTCCATCACCTTCTCAACTCAGCCAGAAACAGTGCAAACCAGAAGACAGTATAGCAACCTCTTGAAAGTGCTGAAAGAAAAAGACTATCCTCCTGGAATTCTATACCCAGAAACAACACCTTTCAGAACCAGTAATCTAGTGAAGATTATTTAAGACAACAGCAAATGTCCCTGCCTTCCAAATAATGTTATTTATAGCTGATTCTTTCCCCGCTAGTCTTGGATCCAATTAAAGCTCTTAAGTTGTTAAGACTCTTTAATAATAAAACAGTCCCAGCCTTTTTGTTTTTTTCATGATGTTGACAATTTTTAAGAGGCCCTGCTAGTTTTTCCCAGAACACCCCTCAGTTTGGATTTTGTCTGACTTCCTTCATGATTAGATTCAGATAAATACTTTTGGCAGGAATAGTACATCAGTGACATGTCCTTCTCAGCCATCACACTAGGGGCACAGGGTGTCCATTTTTCCCATCATCAGTGATGTGGAGTTTCGTCACTGACAAGGTGACATTTGCAAAATGTCTCCATTAAAAAAAATATTATACCAGCATATTCTTTTTTTTTTTTTTAGCTTGTGGGATCTTAGTTTCCTCAACCAGAGATCTAACCCATGCCCCCTGCATTGGGAGCGCAGAGTCTTAACCTCTGAAATGCCAAGGAAATCACCGAAATGGCTCCATTTTTATGGAGCCTTTGTAAATACCTCTCTGGGGTGATACTCAGAGACTGTATGATTTCCTTCCTTAATAGGATTTCATTCATGGTTATATCATCCAATGATGTTTCTTGCCCAAGTACTCATTTTTAAAGAAACATTTGGAACAATAGTTCCTGTTCAAATTTAAAAATGATAATTATAGCTTCCATAACCATTTTCCTTGGTTTTGTAGTTGAACCCCTGATGTTCATTTGGAATAGTTTTCCTTCCAACACTGAAAGGCATCTGAGGGAGTTTATGCCACGTGGAAGCTCATTTGTCTTGCTCTCATGGGGAAGCTGTAGATGCAGAAGTGCTTTGGGGAACCTGATACAGAAAGATAGTATGAAGGCATCAATATTTAACATGCTATTGATAACCACCATGCCAGATTCCAGGTGACATACAGTGGACATAATCTCTGCCTTTGAGAGATTTTGTAATGGGTGAAAGATGACAGGAACCTTGGATAACTTTTTTTGTCTGTGCTCCAGAATCCTATAATTAAAGCCTTCCTTTCTCTTCAGATTTTTTTTCCATATGACTCTAAAGATCATACTCCTGTAGCCTTTTCTTTTTGAAAAAAGATGTTCCCTCTGTCACTGATGCCAAATTGACACTCTTCGTGGGCTTGAAGATGGCAGTTCATTTCAGAGTGAGGGAGTGATTTTATCCAGGGCAATCATCATAAGAAAAGGTAGGGGCACATTAAAGACCCCAGGATATAAATAGGCACTGACTGGCTTCTTGCTGAGCTCTGAGACCCATCCCCGAGTCCCTTGGCAGAAGACCGTCTGTTCTCCGTGCTGTAGCGGAGCGTCCATCTCTCCCCTGCCTGGACTGACCCTGAACCAGGAGAGGGGCTCGTATCCTCCTCTGGCAGCACCTTTCCTGCCTCCTTGCAGGAGACCAGTGCTCTTGTGGGTCAGCATCATTCCCAGACCGCAGGAGGGCACCCTTGAGAAATGGTCCTTTTGTTGGAAAGCTTTCAGCTGTGTGTCTACCGGATCCACCAGGAACTTGTTTTGCTCACATTTCCACAGTGCACAAGGGAGCGTTTGTCTTGATAGCCTCCGAGATCATCCTGGCACCAGACTCTCCAATGTGGTTTCCCTGGAGACTGGAAGAGAAGGATCAGGACAGGGCTTGAGAAACTGGCTGGAGGCCTGAAGGTCCTCATCAGTAAGGAGCAGGTGGTCACTACCTGAAACGCTAAACCCAGGTGAAACTTTTGTGCTTCCACTGTCCCATGGACAAGGCTCGAAATGGCCCCCTTGTATATGGAGTTCCCTGTAGAGCTACTGGCGGACTGGCGTCAGCTGACTCCAAGGTTCAGAGGGGAGGCAGGGCCTGACCTGGACGCGCTTCTAAGGGTGAACCAAGCTGGTGGGAAAGGGCAGGTGCCGCTGAGCCCCACTCACTTGATGTGCCGGAGCCCGTGGTTTCCAGACAGTGCAGTGGCAACGCATATCGCCCCCTCCATGCCCAAGGAATTCTCTTGAAGACTAGGCAGAGAAGAGATGGAGATGTCACAGTGAGCCCTTCAGGACAGAAGGACACGCCCAGGAAGCAGCACGGCACTCTCTTGGAGGGACCTGTCTGGGCCTCATTGGTCCTCAGGTGCCATAGCAACAGCCAAGTGGCATTTAACCCCAAGACCCAAGTCTGTACGCAGCCAGGTTGTCTCGTGCAGGTGCCACAGAGGACGTATGACCAAAAACGCGAAAGGGAACAAACCCACCCGCAGTACTGACTAATAATGACTGTAGTGTCAGCTGTTTGCATTTTGAAGGGAGCAGCTGTGGCAGAAAGCAAGTATTATGCTACAGGGGGAGTCCAGAAGAGAAGCCGGCTGCCCTGAGGCACAGGTACATCTGTGCAGCCACTCACTTGAGTCTCCGGAGACTGGAATTGACCTTGAGAGCATTCGCCAGGGCTTTGGCTCCGGCCACCTCTATGGTGTTTCCTCGTAAGCTGTTGAGAAAGGCGGGAACCCTGAGGCGCAATCTCAGGCACAGTGACAGCCAAGAGGGGAGCCCGGCACCCCTTCAGGTGAGCGTAGGCGCCTGGGTGGAGGCAGTGTGGACTCAGCAACTGTGGGGGGTGAGGTTGCTCCTCCCTCGCTCCAGGGCACAGAGCAGGCACTGGCTCTGGGGAGCAGGACGTGGGAGGGGTGAGGCCAGCCCAAGCTGGGGGTCTGTTGGAGCCCTCGTCCTCCATGTTCATTCCAAAGGAAGGGGCGGAGACCAGAGAGCCAGCCCTCCACCCGGAGGTGCACGTGTGCTTGGAACCCCAGCACTGCAGGAGCAGCGAGGACCAGACACGCCCGAGAGCCCCACAGAGCTCGGGCTGGAGCTCGAATCTTCTCACAGGCTGGGGCCACTGCCCCCTCCCCAGGGCCCCTAAACAGCCTGGGGACATGTTCAGTCTGGGCAAGGCCAAGGAGAAGAGGACCCACGAGTGACCCCCAGGAAAAGAGGGTGACGGGGCTGGAGAGGCCGGGGCTGCTTGATCTCTGAAGGCGTTGAAGTGATCTGGGAGTTTCCACGTACATGTCCCCCTTCCATATATGATCACTCTGAGTCAACAGCTTGACTTCGTGAGCAGGAGGCTGTAGCCAGGGACTGGAATACTTACTCTAGAATCTCCAAGGTTCTGTTCACAGCCAGGGCCTCCCCGAGTGCCTGCGCCCCCAGAGCACCAATGGAGGCCACCTGGAGACTGTAAGAGGAGATGCGGTCAGTGCAAATGGGCAGCCCCCAGCCCACACACCCGCCGGCCCAGCTCCATCCGCATTCACCCTTCATCTCCACCCTCTTGACCTAGGGCCGAAACTGGTGAAATAGTGCTGAAAGTTGACGGCCTGTGGTGTGTCCAGAGAATGCTGCATCTCCTGCCCACACTGATGCCAGGCAGAGATCTGGACACAGGAAGTGCAGGTGTTCTGGAGAGTTTGGGGGACACCCCCGGAACCCCTAGTTCTTACTTTTTAGATGTCTGATGTCCTAATCACTAACATTAAGAAAGTCAAACCCACCTGCCTTGCCTGGGGAAAACAGGGATGTTTAGTGTGGAAGGATGGCTAAGGGCCAGCTGTGCACGTCAGGACTTACTAGAGAGCAGTGAGGGCTGTGTTCACCTTCAGCGCGCTGGCCACCGCAGAAGCACCTTCGTCCCCGATGGCATTCTCCTGTAAACTGAACGCAGAGCCTGACCCCTGGGTGCACGGGACCCGAGCCAACGCTCTGGCAGGATGTACTGAACTTGGACCTTCTAGATTTAAATCAGAGCACACACCCCATAGTAAATGATCTCTGGGGATCATTGCACTTCCTGTGTGGCCACTGCCCCATAGCCGCCTAAGACTGCTTAGTGGTCTGGAGTCTGCATGTGTCTAGACCATTAGGCAAAACAGAAACGGACACATGGAAATACTGTCCACAAGAAACTGGTGTGATTTTCAAAGCCATCCCCAAAATCAAAGCCCTCAGTCCTCAAGCCATTCTTGCTGGTCAGTGTTTTCAGCTTTCCACCCCCACCCCCACTCCTTTTTCTTCCACATTGGAGGCAAGTGGCAGGCCCTGGAGCAATAAATGACTAAGAGTTTAGTTCAAGTGGACATTGGCACATTTGAGGGAGCAGTTTGCATTGACAATGTTAGCAAACATTTAAGTGCCTTGGGGACCATCAAGCCCAATCCTGGCCTCTTGGAACTCAGGTGGGGGAACGTGTGAGATGAGAGTCACCAAGTGTGAGGTGCCCTCCCCAGCGTGGTCACAGAGGCTGCTCGGCAGAAATAGGTCTAGACCGAGCCTGCGGGTGAGAGATGGGGGCGGCCTGGTACATCCAAGGAACCCAGAGGAACTGGGTCAAGTGGCTGGAGTGTGGAGTGAGGCCCCAGGGATGCAGAGGAAGCAGAACTTCAGGGCTTTGGGAGCCACACTGAGGGCTTGACTTCACTCTGCAGGCACTGGGCAGCCAGCTAAACTTGTCCAGGACGGGATAGACTGACGTTTGGGAGAGATCTTTGGCCGGCAGTGTGAGAGGAGCGACTGGATGTGGAGGCCGCGGCGGTGAGGCAGGTGAGTGACGCTAGCCGCCTGGACAGCGGCTGTGCGGGTGGAGGGGGCTGGGTGGGATGTTGGGAGGAGAAGCAACAGGACTTGGGAGATGAGCTGCGGCGGGAAGTGAGGGTGGTGGCGTTTCTAGCTTGCACAGTTGGTGGCCAGAACACCTCACACGGTGAGGAACCAAGAAGCAGGCTTGTGGGGGAGGTAAACCGGGTCCACCCAGGGAGAAGTTGAGTGGGCAGTGGACATGGGGGTCTGAAGCTCAAGAGAGAGGACTTCAAGGGGAATTGGAGCCCTGGGTGAGGAGGAGCTTCTAGAAAGAGACATCACTCAGGGGAAGATGACCCAGGATAAGACCCTGAGGAATAGCATGTTCAGAGCCAAACGGAAGGACCTGCCAGATGGCGTATATCGGAAGCTGTGGGAGCATGAAAAGCAAGTGAAGCTCAAAGGTTAAACACAGAGCGAGCACCTCACTCAGCAGGTCTGCTCCCAGGTGTGCACGAGAGAATTAAAAGCATGTATCCACACACAGAAACTTGTGTGTGAACGTTCACAGCAGTGTTACTCATAATAGCCCAGAAGTGGAAACAGCCCAAATGTCCATCAGCAGGTGAGAGAATAAGCATCATGTCTGCCCATGCAGTGGAGTATTATTTACTCATAAAAAGGAACGAAGCCCTGATACATGCTATAGTGTGGATGGCCCTTGACACCGTTACACTAAATGAAAGACGTGAGTCAGAAAGATCACATATTCTATGACTTAAATTTTGTGAAGTGTCCAGAATAAGCAAATCCATAGAGACTGTAGATCAGTGTTTGTCAGGACTAGGGGGCTGGGGAGGAAGTGGGGAGTGAGTGCTGATAAGCATGAGGTTTTTCATGGGGTGACTGAAGGGTTCAAAAATTGATTTTAGCGATGGTTGCCCAGCTCTGTAAATATACTAGAAACCAGTGACTTGTACACCTTAAAGAGTGGATTATATCTCAGCAAAGCTGTTATTTTGTTAAAAATTATCTATCTATCTATCTATCTATCTATCTATATATATATATACACAACACTAAGTCAGATGGAAACATGCTCTCTGGCCCTGGAGCAGAGGAGGCTGTGTGCTGAGGGCAGGAGAGCCGGTGGGCAGCAGGGTGGCTGACTCTGCACCTCCCACCCCCTTGGAGGCCCCACTTACTCGAGGCTGGTCAGGCTCGTGTTGAGCTGTAGTGCTTGTCCCAGGGCCTTGGCAGCGCCGGCCTGGATGAAGTTCCACTGCAGACTGGGCAGACACACACACACACACGACCACATGGCCCAGGGCAGAGCCAGGAGGTCCTGGAGCTCCAGAAAGAAGGGGCTTCTCCGAGGAGAGTGACCAGAGGGGGTGGAATCCTTGGGGTTAGGATCCTGGCCATGGTGGGCAGAGCTCCTGCAGCCCCCCACCCCCAGGCTGGTCCCAGGGGGTCAGTGTGCACTCCGGCCAGTGGAGGGGCCCTTGCATGGAGCGTATGACACAGCCCAGCATGGGCACCCACCTCCCACCACTGGCCTCTCCATGGATTGGCCCCAGGAAACAGAGCAGGGGGCCGGGCACAACCTGCTGAGGCTGTGCCAGGGCGGGGACCCTGCGCCCGACTTGGCCTCCTGCCTCCCCTGGTTGAGTGGGGCCCTGCCGCTCTGGGAGGACAGGGCTGGCTGGGGGCGCCGTAGACTCACTGAAGGGATGTGAGGGCGCAGTTTTCCCTCACTGCCTCTGCGACGGCCTGGGCGCCCTGGTCGTGGAGTAGGTTGGCTGTCAGGCTGGGCAGAGGGGAGCGGGCAAGTGAGCCAGAGCCAGCAGTGCAGCCCCCATCCTTGCTCCCTGGGGATCCAGACTACTCCTGGGTCCCCAGCCCCACCCCAGGGCTGCGTCTTGTTCCCTGGGATTGCGGCTCAGGCTCTCGGGGCACTTGAATGTGCTCCCGGGCGCCGCGCCTGCCATGTGTCCTGGGGGTGGGCAGGGAGCAGGCTCTGCTTGGTGGGCCTCCGTGCCTGGTCACCTGCCAGGAGGTGGCAGAGCTGCCTGGTGACTCACTCACTCCTGGCCCCTGTGCTGGGAGCCCCTACCCTGCTCCTATATTGTTGCAGGGGGGTAGGCTCAGGGCAGGGCAACCGTCACCACTCACTCCATCCTTGTGTACTTTGCGGCATCAGAGGGGGATGCGTCAGGGTCACCGCCAGGCCTCCCGGCCATAGCCCCCAACCACGCCCTTCTCCCAAGGGCCCGCCCATCAGCTCCCAGCCTGGGGTGGGCAGGGCCCCCGGTGGCATAAGAGAGCCTTAGGAAGCCCCTCCTGCCCCCTCACGTACTCTAGGCTCTTCAGGGTGCTGTTGGTGCGGAGAGCACGTGCCAGATCCTGGGCTCCCTCCGGGCTGATGGAATTTTCTCGAAGGCTGAGGAAAGAGAAGACCCTGAGCTGCTGATAGACAGGGGAGGCCTTTGGTGGGGTTGGGGGGTGGGTGGCGCAGCACCCAGGTGCTCAGGCTGTTTAGAAACCAGGAACCCCAGGTGGGCCCTGGCTGGAGGCGGGAAGCGCCCGCTCCAGGAAGCCCCCCTTGCAAGGCTTGCCAGCCACGTGTTCCCCTGCCCAGGGCTGTCCACTGGAGGACAGACAGTCCAGGAGGAAGAGGATAAGATGCCAGCACCTCAGAGGTGTGAGGGGAGGGGCAGGCTGGAGTGCTTGGTGGGTGTAGGCTTGCCCTCAGGAAGGGGGTGGCAGACCCGCCCGCTGAGGCTGCCTTCCTCCCCCGTCCCCTTGAGCAGGGGTGCAGGCGGCCGGGCTCCAGCGCCAAGCTGCCCAACCTCGGCTCTTCCTCCTCCCAGGCCCTTGGGGTGGGGGTGGGAGTGGGGGCTTCTCAACACCAGCCTTTCCGTCCACAACCCAGAGTCCCTTCAGACACCCAGCCAAGGAACGGAAGGAAGGGCGGGGCTTACTTGAGGCTGAGGAGCGTCTGGTTTGTGCAGAGGGCCCCCATCAGCGCTGCCACTCCCGGGTCGCTGATGGAGTTGCTTTGCAGGCTGCGGGCAGAGGACAGAGTGCCCTGGGCATGGCCGCCTCAGGACCCAGGGGGAGTCCAGCCGGGGTCATGGGCACTGAGTGCAGCAGGGGGCTGGGGGTCCTGTGCCACCCCCGTGCCCTCCTCATTCCTCTCCCGTGCCCCTCAGTCCAGCCTCTGCCAGCTGAGGGCAGGTGGGTGCAGCACGACCAGTGCCAGAGTTTAGATGTCGCCTTGATTTGGGCGGCTCCACATGACTTCTGAGGGTACATGTGTCTGCAGCCCCCAGAGAAAGCGGCACAGCCAGGTGTCCCCACTCCCCACCACGGGCCCTGGAGCCAGCCCCGTCCACAGCCACCTAGGCCAGCTCCTAAAGGGCACTCGGTGCTTGTCACTCTGAGAACTCTAGAACCAACACCAACCTACTGTCCAGGGAGAGGGAGCTGGCTGGGTAGGCTGGACGGAGAGACATTCGGAGCACAGAGTGCCCGGGGTTGGGGGCTGGTGGGTTCTGACTGACTTCTACCAGGACCCGCCCCTCTGCTGGCCAGGGAACCTGGGCAGGGAGTCATCCTCTGCCCACAGCCACCCCCGGGGGACTCACTCCAGGCTCTTCAGGCCCTGGTTCACCATCAGGGCCTCCGCCAGGGCCTTGGCGCCTCCATCGCCAATGCTGTTACTGGAGAACCTGCAAGAGAAGGGACATGGGTGGGGCAGCCGGGCGGGATGAGGCCAGGAGGGGTCAGAGTCCGGGAGCCCTCCAGGGAAGGGCTGTCTCTGGTCTCAAGGGTGCCCAGTACACAGTCTCTTCTGCCTGAGGCCGGCTGGCAGGTGGCCTTTGTAAGAGATCAAGGTAGCAATGTCCTTGACTCCTTGACGGGGACAGGGCCAACTCTTCAGTGAGAGGCATTTGTGATCTTTATATGAATGTGGCTGGGATGTCAGTAAAGGTGAGCTTGAGACAGTTGGACCTCACTCTTTCCTGGGAATCTGGATCTCCATTCTCCTGGCTCAGGGTTTTTGAGTCCAAAACCAGCTATCTAGTACCCATGCAGTCAATCACACATCCATCCGCTTACCCACTCATTCATCCATCCATCCATTTACTGACTCATCCATCCACCCATTCAGCCATCCATCCATCCATCCATCTACCCACCCCATGCTCACAAATATTTGTGATAAGCTCGGCATTGTGCCAGGCACGAAGGGTACCAGTTTGGCCCTTCTGCATTTCTCACATGAGCTCCTTCAGACTCCTGTTTTGCTTCAGGGCATCTGCCATCTGCTGGGTTCCCACTGGCCCGATGGAGTTCTTCTGCAGGCTGAAGGAGAAGGGTCCTTCGGTAAAGCTGGCCACCGGCATTCCCAGGCCAAGGATAGTCTGGTTCAAGTTTACTGCAGCATGGGGGAGGGGTCCTTGGATTGTTGCCAAAATGTTGCTAATAGACTGATGTGAAGACTAAGATGCTACTGGTGGGGGCTTCCCTGGTGGCTGAGTTGTAAAGAACCCTGCTGACAATGCAGGGACGCGGGTGTGATCTTCCCTGGGTCGGGAAGATCCCCTGGAGAAGGGCATGGCAACCCACTCCAGTATTCTTGCCTGGAGAATCCCATGGATGGAGGAGCCCAGCGGGCTACAGTCTATGAGGTCACAAGAGAGTAACACACTACTTAGCAACTAAACAACAAAAAAGAGGCAAGGACAGCTGGGCCTTCCCTTGAGGGGCCAGAAAGCAGTGACCAGCGGACACTGTTAATATCGATCAACTTCTAAACTGGAGACTTTCTGAAGACTTCTACATACAAGTCCCACCGGCCCCTCACCTGATCAGCCTTCTCAACACTCAGCAGTCTGCCTCCATCCAGACCAACCAGCAGCCTTCCCCCCAACCCTACAGTCCTCCTGAGGGCAGACCCTGGTTTAGGCTCCTGTCTGCAGAAGCTACTTCCTCTTACACTAACTCTGGAGGAGGAAGACACTTCAGGAGGAGCCCTGTGTCCATCCTGGAAGGACAGGCAGGCCAGGACCTCATTTGTATGAGGCTAACTATGATCTACACAAAATGGAACTTTCCTTGGTCCCAGAAGAGCAGGGGGAGAAAAAACCCTCCCCTCCCGTAGAGTATTTCCTTGAGGAAACTAGGGATTATAAGTCCTTTCCCTGTCCCTTTGAGAGTATGTAAATCTTTTTAAGAGCTATTAATAGAAGTTAGCCTCTTGCCAGACTTACAGCCTAGGAATGTCTTTGGTAAGGGCCTCTGTGCCATCTCTTTGAACCCTGCGCATCAAGGAAGGGAACACCTGGTCTGGCTGTAAGTGCCTGCTTGTCATAAAGACAGGAATTTTCATTTTCCTCAGCATGAAGGTAGGAGGCAGGCATGGACGGCTCCTCCTCCCAGACGACAGACAAATTTAGGATAAACTAAGTATGACAAACGGTGCTATTCCAGTTCTCTTGTTTGAGGACAAGCTATGGTCTTTGAAAACCCCCATGTAAAGGGTTGTGTCTGCTTGGCTGCAGGAAAGGGTGAGATTCCTTTCTGTCTTTGCCAACCCACTGGCGGATCACCTGGGATGCTCACTGCAGGCTAGCTGAGTGCTTTCTCCAGTAACTAAGCTGTTTCGTACTTTTCTGCATTTGTGGAGAGGATTTCCCATCTTGGTGGGAGGCTCTGTTTGTAATTATTCCCCCAACACCCATTCTCCAGAAAAGCAGTGGACGTCAGGTTTTCCAGGGGCCATGCAGATGGCTCAGAAAGCCTCCGGGCCTTGTCCTATCCACCCCTCTGTGCAGGAAACAGAGAGGCCCTTGGGGGAGGAGAAGAGAGGAGAGAAAGCTGTTCTCTGCCAGCCAGCATGCCCACTCACTGCAGCACGGAGAGGGTCCGGTTGGTGGCCAAGGCCTCAGCCATGGACCTGGCACCGTCGTCCCTGATCCTGTTGCTCTGGAGGCTGTGGAGGTAAGGAGAGGCATCACTGGTGGAGCCCAGGAGGGTGCCTGGCAGGCCCGCACCCCACACACCCAGGCAGTGGGGGAGCTGGCCCTTCCCACCGCTGCTCTGGCCTCAGGCTTTCCCTGGGTTCTCCAGGCACCTGCCTGCTGGCTGTGGACAAGGAGCCCCTGATAACTGGACCACAAGGTCATCGATAGTCTGAATTACAGCTGAAACATAGCAGCCAGGTGTTGGTGAGGACGTGGAGAAATTGGAGCCCTCATCCCGGTTGCTGGTAGGAACATTAGACGGTGTGGCCTCCGAGGAAAGCAGGCCGGGCCGTTTCCTCAAAAGGTTAAACACAGGGTCACCTGTGACCCAGCAGATCCCACTGCTATGTATCCACCCGGAAGACCTGAAAAAAAGGTCCTCAAATGCTTATACACAAATATGTACTGCACAATAGCCAATAGGTGGAAACAACCCGTGTCCAACAACTGGCGAATGGATAAACAAATCGTGGTCCATGTAATAGAATATTATTCAGCCTTAAAATGGAATGAAATACACATGCTTCGACATGGATGAACCTTGAAAACATTCCACCGGGTGTTAAGAAGATAGGAACAAAAAGTCTTACTGTTTGATTCCGTTTACATGAAATCTTCAGACAGAAAGCAGATTGGTAGTTGCCAGGGGCTGAGGGGAGACGGGGGCATGGGAAATGATTGCTGATGGGTAGAGGGACTCCTTTTAGGGGGATGTAAATACTTAGGAACTAGATCGAGGTGTTGGTTGCATTTGAACTGAATGTACATTTGAACTGTACACTCCAAAATGGTAAATTTTATGTGAATTTTGCCTCAGTAAAAAGAAGGAAATGAGCAAAACAAACAGACAGTAGGCATCAAGGCATTGTATCCATCAACTAAGGATGGATACAGCCACTGGCCCCGTAAAGGAGCCCAGCAAACCTCAGCAAACCATGGGAAGCATCTGGAAGATGGGATTTCAGTGTCTTGGAAGGCACCTCAGGGATCATCCTGATGTCATGGCCTTGGGGACCTCCCACTCATGGAGACAAGCACTTTTCCTCGAAGACTGTTTTGCCTGTCAGACCTCCTCGTACCTCTGCCCCTCTTCTCCTCCCTCCCCCGTTCAGACCCTGAGCACAGGCGCGGTGAAGAGCTGGACTTAGAAACTTGCTCAGCACACAGGATGCCCTGGCATCCACTGGATGGGAGCCAGTATCTTGGGGCTGCTGTTGGGAATTACCTCCCACTGCACAGGTGGCACCTGAGGAGATGGTTTTCTGAGCCACCTCCTGGGTGCAGAGAGGCAGCAAGCAGGTGACACGTACCTCAGAGAGGCCAGGGTGCGATTAATCTTCAGAGCATCTGCCAGCGCCTTGGCCCCCTGAGGTCCAATGGAGTTACTGCGGAGACTGGCGGAGGAAGAGAAAGGACCAGTTATCCAGCTCCCGGGGAGGGAAGGCAGAACAGAAGTTACTCAGATCTTTAAATCCATGCTCCTCGAAGAGAATGTGCCAGGGTTTGTTGTGTTAGTTGCTCAGTTGGGTCTGACTCTCTGCGACCCATGGACTGCAGCCCGCCAGGCTCCTCTGTCCATGGGATTCCCCAGGCAGGAATACTGGAGTGGGCTGCCACTCCCTTCTCCAGGGCATATTCCTGACCCAGGGATCGAACCTGGGTCTTCTGCACTGCAGGTGGGTTCTTTACCATCTGAGCCACCAGGAAAGCCCTGTTTGGTGGGACTGGGGCAGAGATCTTTTTTAGGCAAATGAGGAAGGCATTCCCTATGATGGCCCCACACAAAGGGGGGAAGAAGGCAGGGTCTGATGGACTAGTGGGCTTGGGCTGAGTGTGGAGAGGAGATGATAACACCAGGTTCAAGGCCAATATTCTGGTGCTTCCGTGAGCGAGTCCCAGCCGCTGAGCAGGAGCCAAGACTTGGCTGGCTCAGCTGTCCTTCCGGCCCACCCTGGGGAGAGTGTTGCCTAGGGGGCTTCAGACGACGGCTCACAGGCTCCCCCCATCCCAGTGGTGAGGGTCCTACTTACTCCAGAGTGGTCAGGCTTCTGTTGACGAGGAGGGATCTGGCCAGAGCTTTGGCCCCTTTGTTACTGATCTGATTCTCAGCCAAGCTGCCCGAAGAGAAGGAGAGGGTGCTTAATGCGGGTCTGTAACCTCATCACCTCTTCTGCAGCTCCAGGCCTGTGATGCAAACCCGTCAGGCACAATAGCATCATCAGGGCCTGGACGCATGTAGAGACCAGATGAGCCAGGCCCAGCAGATGGGCATGGTAGGGCCAGAGTGGGTGGCCTTTCCCTCACTTTAGCAGAGAGCTCCATGTGTGGGTGCTCCGCCACTTCAGTCGTGTCCGCCTCTTCGCAGCCCTATGGACGGCAGCCCGCCAGGCTCTTCTGTCCATGGGATCCTCCAGGCAAGAATCCTGGAGTGGGTGGCCATGCCCTCCCCCCGGGGATCTTCTCGACCCAGGGATCTAACCTTTGTTTCATGTGTCCTGCACCTGCAGGCGGGTTCTTTATTACTAGCACCACCTGGGAAGCCCAGCAGAGGGCCCCAGGGAGAAGTTTGACCAGAATTGAGTGCAACAGCTTCTACACAAACAGTGCAGCAGAGAGGATGGGTAGTTACTGCAGACGACCACGTGGATTCCAGCCAGGGCTGTGCTGGAGAACCACCTCTCAGGCAAAAGCAAAATAACAAAAGCCCTGATTTGTTGTGATGGCTAATTTCCATGGTGTAAATACTCCCACTGTGGCCAATTTCTAGCACTGTCAACATGTAAAAATTCCTGAGAACGTTAACAGTCAGCTCTCATGACCTGGTCGCTCTCATGAACTTGTGGCTCCAGCACACCCGTGGCCCCCGTCCTTTCTCTAAAGCAAGAAAGGAAAATGGTTGAGCTGTGAAGCTGACTTTAACAAAATGTACATCTCTATCTACCTGGAAAGGGTGCACCCCGAACACACTGAGGAGTGGTCCAGGGAACCCTGAACCCCTACTGTTTACCCTCCTCAGGCACAAAGGTCACACATGTCACCCAGAGGTTGAAGGTCACACAGAACTCGCCACTGTGACCACCATCCTCAGTGGCTTATTTTTAGTCCGGACTCAGTCCATATTTTTGTCTTTTCAGATAAAGATGATTTCAAAAGCTGGAAGCTTATGTCAGGCTTATGAAAAGTTACTCTCTGAGTCTTATTTTCTCTAAATCCACTTCCCTAGTTCTCCCAAAGCCAGCTGCCGGTCATCACATTGATTCAAATCAGGTGTTATTCAGACTTATTTATAGGAGAGATTTCATGAGCATATAGATCTGCTCTGCAGTTAGTATATAAACTGTCATTAATTAGAATAGTAAAGATGCGATGTTTAAAATTGTTTTAATTAATATGAATTTTTTAATTTAAAAGTTTGGATTTTTTTTTTTTAAAGCTGTAATCCTGTGCTCAGAATACCATCTGAGGGCAAACTCTAAGAGGAATGTAGAGTGGATCGGACCTGGCAGTACATCCACGCATACAGTATTGGGAAAAATGTATCTACAGTAGCATCTGACTCTTGCCGTATCCTTTCTCTCTTCTTACAAGTGAGGTACCTGGACCTCTGGAACTTTCTGGAATGGGTGGAAACAAGCAGTCTGCACCTTGAGCCACACGCCTGTAGATACCTCTTTCGGAAAGTATCACAGGCCACTTGAGCAGAGAGGAGGATGTGAAAAGAGCCCCCGACCCTGAGAGACAGGTGAGCACCCTACGTGGGGTCTCCTGGGTCTGTGTTACCTGATCCTCTGAATGCGACAGTCTTTCCCACTCAGCACGCTGCCCAGCAGCTCCATCACGGGGTCCTGGAACTGGTTGGTGTCCAGCCTGGTCAGGAGGAACAGCAGTAGTGAGTGGTCCTACCGCTGCCCGTGGGCAAGTGGGATGAGGCCCCTGGCACCGGAGTGGGGGCTAAGCTCAGACACCTAGGCTGAGACCCTCTGCTGCCCCCTCCTCTCCATCCCAGCGAAGCCCCAGCTGAGCGGCTCAGAGATCTGTGCCAGGACACCTGCGTGCTCAGAGTTCTCCCACCAGGCGACTTGGGAGGTTCAGTGGCATAAACGGTGGGCTTCTGACCCACAGGGCTGTCTTCCCTGCAGCCCCCACACTGTGTGTGTCAGTTGGACACCAGCTGCCCTCCTTTAAGGACTGTAGAAACTATTCTGAGGTCTGCAGTGGCCCTGGTCCTACAGCCTTCCCCTCCCCACCAGCGAAGTCCAGAGAGTGGGCAGAGGACGACAGGCTGAGGGTGGATGAATGGGCGTGGCCTCTGTCAGCACTGGGGTGCTATACGGGGTGTTGTGGGTCGAGTGGTGTCCCCCCGTAAGACATACTGGTGTTTACAGCCCCCCCATCCCCGTGCCTCAGAAATGCAACCTTCTTTGGAAATAGGGTCGTTGCAGATAACGAGTGAGGATGAGGTCATAGTGGAGTGAGGTGGTCTGTAACCCAGCGTGGGGACCAGTGTCCCCTGAGAGAGAGAGATCGACAAGAAGACAGACATGGAGGAGACAGCCATGTGACCTCAGAGGCAGAGCCTGGGTCTGCAAGCCAAGGACTGCCGGCAGACACCGCAGGCTGGGAAGGCCAGGAATGACCCAAGGACCGTCCCTACAGGTTTCCCAGGGAGCATGGCCCTGCTGACGACATCCTCTTAGACTCCAGTCTCCACGACTAGGAGAGAAGCAGTTTCTGTCCTTTGAAGCCGCCTGGGTCGTGGTCCTTGGTGACAGTGGCCCCAGGACGGGACACAGGGGGGCGTGGGGTGGGAGGAGCCCGCCCGGTCCTCACTGTACCCTCCTCCCGCCCACCCTGCGCTGCCCCTGCCCCCAGCGCCCACCTCAGGTTCCGGCAGTAGAGCAGCTGGGGCAGCAGGCTCTGGAGGACGCCCGGGCTGAGGCACAGGGGCAGGGATGCCTCCCAGGCGCAGATGTCGGACACCTGCAGGAGGTAGGCCAGGGCGGCGCGGTGCGGGGGGCTGGTCAGCCTGGCCAGGCCCCCGCTGGCCACGGCCTCCTCCACGCTGCGGGTCAGCTCAGTGTGCTGCAGCTCACGCAGGCAGTGCAGGACGTTGACGGCCCGGGCGCAGACTGCCACGTCGGGGCGCAGACAGCCCTGCAGGAGCTCGGCCACCTGGGCCCGGTAGCCCTGGTGCTCGCCCTGGGTCAGCAGGGAGCCGGCCAGCAGAGCGTTGACCCTCGGGGACAAGAGGCCTGAGAGGAATCGCAGGAAGACGTCGAGCCGCCCGTCCTCGGCCTGCATGGCCCGCTGGGCCGCGCTCCGGAAGTGTGTGAGGAAGCCCAGCCGGGGCCAGGACACGCCGCCCTCGGTGAAAAGGTCGAAGATGGCCCTCTTGGAGGCGCTGCAGTAGTACGCGGCCGCCACGAACTCCTGCAGGGACAGGTGAGTGAAGCAGTAGGCGGCTGCGGAGGCCAGAGTCTCCTCCCGCTGCAGGAAGCGGCCACACAGGGCTGTCTGTAGCAGTGTGAGGTCCACGCCCAGCACCTTCAGGTCAGGCTCGTAGAACACGTACTTCTTCCTGACCAGCCCGTGGAAGGCCAGCCGGCCCAGCGTGCCCACCAGCTTGCGGCCGCTCTGGGCCAGCTGCTCGATGCGGGGGCTCGCCTTGGCCTTCTCCTGCCCCTCTCCGCCAAGGGCCATCCTGAAGTACCACGCGTAGAGCTCACACAGGGTCCTCGGGGGCCACAGCTCGGCATCCGGGGGCCCCGGCCTCTTGCGGTGCAGGTGACCCAGCGCTGCCCCCGCCAGCCTGCAGAAGGCCGGGACGGTGCACATGAGATACAGGGTCCGGTCAGCCTGCACCTGGCTCAGGACCCAGCCCGTGAGGATAGGGTCCTCGGGGAACATCTGCTCCAGACAGGTCTTGATCTCCTCCTCGCTGAAGCCCCGGATCTCGGTCATCCGGTCCACCAGGCCCCCCGGAATCTGGCCAGCCGCGCCGGGACGGGAGGTGATCCAGACAGACACTTCCGGGAAGAGGTTGCCCCGGATGATGTTGGTGATCAGGTGGTCCACCTGGATCTCCTTCTTAGGGTCCGTGCAGGCCACAGTGTTGGAGAAGTCCAGGGGTGTCTTACACTCGTCCAGGCCATCCAGGACCAAGAGGACTTTGCTCAGCGCCACTGATGCCAGGCCCGCCTCCCCAGCATGTGGGAAGACGGAGCGGAGGAGTCTGTCTGCAGACAGCTTCTCGTGGGTGTTGAGATCCCGGAAGGTCAGGGGCAGTACCAGCGAGAAGTCCTTGCCCACCTGCCCCCGGGCCCAGAGGTGAACAAAGTTCCTTACCAGGGTGGTCTTGCCCACTCCGGCCACCCCGATGGTGATGGAGATGCGGGGGGGAATGGACACACGCGACAGGGGCAGGAAGAGCCTGTCCAGGGCGATGGTCTTGGCTGAGCACCAGCCCCCGCGCGTGGCCTCCACCTGTGTGAAGTCGTGCTCCCTCAGCTGCAGGTCCGTCAGGCCCTCCACCAGCAGGAGGCTGGTCAGCCTTGGGGAGGGGCTGCCCAGCTCGGGGCTGACCCCGGTCCTGTTCAGCAGGGCCTCCCGGTGCCTCTGTATCCTCAAGTCTGCGGAACAGAGGCCATGGGGGAGGGTGGGACAGGGGAGGGGGAAAGGGGAGGGGGAAAAGGCCCGGGGATCCCCATCCATCGGCCTACCATTGCCATGGGGCTTCAGTGGGCATTCTGGCGTCCTGCTGGGCGGCTGCGGGGCCTGGGAGCCCTGACCACCTTTCCCGGCCAGCAGGTCCACCAGGGCTTTCACCTGCTCGGCCGGGGAGCTGGCGGTGTGTCCCTGGCCAGTCTCCCCACCTGGGCGCAACTCCTGCTTCCTCATGGAGTCGGGGACTGCGGCCAGGGGCTGTGGAGAGAGGCCTGGGCCTGCGGCCTCTGTCATCCCGCCCAGTGGCCTGGGACAGGCGACTGAGCCTCAGGGCCCGGGTGGGATGAAGGCCCACTCTCTCTCCCTCCCCGGATGGTGGGCAGCCGGCCCTCGGTCTGGCCTCCAGGACGGGTTTGGGGGGGGGGGGGGCGCGGTTTGTTCCTGGGTGGCCACAGTAGGCCCTGCTGCCAGGAGCATCGCCAGGGGCAGGGGGCCCCGGGCTGGAATCTGAGCTCTGCCACTTACCGTCTGTGCGACACTGAACGGGCCGCCTGAGCTCTCTGTGCCGTGGTGTCCTCATTTGTAACCTGGAAACGGGGCTAATTAGGAACGGGTCCACTGGCAAGAAGGGAAGGGTGGAAGAGGCCGACGGGGAGAGGCTGCGGGCGGTACAGTTCCAGCCTCATGGCCTTCTGGAAAAGGCAGAGCCACGGAGATAGTGACCGGACAGTGGCTGGCAGGGGTCTGGGGAGGACAAACTGGTGGAGCACAGAGGATTGCCGAGGCACGGAAGCGACTCTGTGATACTGCAGCGGTGTAGTGCTCATCCAAAGCCGTAGAAGGAACAGCACCAGGGGTGACGCTGATGCCGGTTCTGGACTCTGGGTGACCGTGACGTGTCAGTGTGGGTGACCGACTGTAACCAACGAGCCCCTCTGGTGGGGTGGGTGTGTGTAGGCGGGGAGGGGGAAATCTCGGTCTTTCCCACTCAGTTCTTTTATGAACCTAAAACTGCTCTAAAAACTAAAGTCTGCTAATTTAAAAAGAAAAAAAGAAAGGAGGAGACGAGAGGGAGGGGACAACTGGTTCTCAGAGCAGCCACTCAGCTCCTTTCGTGTCCTGTGTCTCCGGGGAGCACAGGGGCCCCTCCTGAACTGCATATTTTCTGCTGGGGACAGCGGTGAGGGCGCTGAGAGGCAAAGCCCCACCCGCCCACGTTCCCTTTCCTCCCTGGGGACTGGAGTGGAGCCCATGGCCAAAGCTGGCCGCCCCCGTGTGTCCCTCCCTCAACCAAGGAGGGCACCGGAGGACCCCTTCCTCACCTGCAGTGGGCAGGGTGTCCAGCCCTCGGCAGCCCCTCCAACAGGGCCCCAGGCACTCAGCGGGCAGGGGTCGGCCATCCTTTGTCCATGGGCCTAGGAGAGAAAACAGGACGTGAGGCTGGGCAAAGGATACATCTGCTGCCTTGGGTGGCAGAGGCAGTGGCTGACCCACACCCTCCAGCCCTGGAGCTCTCTGGGTCCTGATAGGGTTCATTTAAGAGAGATCCACTGGCTATAGCCCCCAGGATCCAACATACTCCTCTACCTTGGATTTGAATTGGGGTTCCCAGGCATTTTATTTGGGATGGATCTTTCTACCTGGAAAATACTAAAAGAAGTTTGTGTGTGTGTGTTCAGTTGCATCCAACTCTTTGTGACTCAGCAGACTGGAGCCTGCCAGGTTCCTCGGTCCATAGGATTCTCCAGGCAAGAATACTGGAGTGGGTTGCCATTTCCTCCTCCAGGGGATCTTCCCAGCCCACAGATCAAATCTGAGTCTCTTGAGTCTCCTGCATTGGCAGGCAGATTCTCTACCACTGAGCCACTTGGGAAGCGCAAAAGAAGCTTGGCAATATGTAAAACAGTATTTTCCAAGCATTCGGTTCATGTTGACACTGAAGAGTTAGTGCAGCCAACTTGAGGTAGATAGTGTCCAACTGGGCTGAACTACGCTGGGATTTCAGAAATAGGCCAGGGCAAGGCCACACTCCCTCTACTTCTCCAGGTCCCTTCTGGCTCTTTTATTTCATTTTTCTAAATGTTAAGAACCAAGGGGAAAAGAAACTGGCTAGGATACTGGTTTAAGTTGTGTTAATGTGCATGGATTAATGGAGCTGTTATTGAGGTTTTCCTTTAGATCCGTTGCTAAACTATAGTTTTCCTTATCTAGATCTTGCCAGTTTCTTCTTTGTGTCGAGTATTTTTAAATAATTCTTGTTGTTGTTATGAATTTTTTTGGTGTTAAAGAAGACAGATTTCGTGTGTTTTAGTCTCATTATCCCATCCAGGTGTTAAGTATTCCCAGGAGTTTTCATCATTTCTCAGTTAACTCTCTTTAGGCTTTTGAGGGGCTTCCCTGGTGGCTCAGGGGTAAAGAATCCGCCTGCCAATGCAGGAAACACGGGTTCCGTCCGTGACCTGGGAGGATCCCACATCCGAGGAGCAGCTAAGCCCGTGTGCCCATAGCTGTTGAGCTGTGCTCTAGAGCCTCTCAGACCTTGCCTCCTGACTCTTTTGTGAGTCACAACTACTGGATGATTGTGCTGCAACTACCAAAGCCTGTGAGCCCGAAGAACCCTTGCTCTGCAACAAGAGAAGCCACCACAGTGAGAAGCCACAACTGGAAAGCAGCCCTTTCTCACCGCAACTAGAGAAGAGCCCAGGCAGCAACAAAGACCCAGCACGGCCAAAAATAAATGATTTATAAACCAGAAAAAAGAAAAAAAAAACCCTCTCTTTAGGCTATTGAATGACTGCAATACAATAATTTCATCTCTTCTCTAAAAACAACTCTAATTTTGAACACTTGCTCTGCATGGCCAAACCTCACTGTTGCTGCGAGAAGTGTTGAAGGACAGCAGTTGTTGCAGGCATCCTTGTCCAACTCCTGACTCTCCCAGGAGGAGTTCTAGGCCAAACTGTTAGACCTGATGTTTTTGACTGGTTTCTTTTATTTTTTTTAACTAAAAGTTTCTATTTATTTTTAAACTTCTTGGGCACACCGAGCGGCATGCGCGATCTTAGTGCCCTGACCGGGGATGGAACCCGTGCAGTGGAATCTTAAGTGCTGGACTGCCAAGGAAGTCCCTATGACCAGTTTCTAATTAGTTCTCCTCCTGGGAAAAGATTCCTTCAATTCCTCTTTTCTTCTTGCCATTCAGGTTAACACTGTGTAATACTTGTTGCAGGTTTACTGTGTTCCTGACCTTCTGTTAAGCACTGGATGCACATCATTTCCTTATGTTCTGTAACAATTCTCATTACCGTTGTTTCTCCCATTTTATAGAGGAGAACATAGAGGTTTAGAGAGGTTCAACGACTTTGCCCAGGAATGCATGACCAGGAAGCCGTTGAATTGGACTAAAAACCATGGTTTCACTGACAATAAGATTTGCGCTGTATAATCTACCTGCCTCGTAAGGTATGTTTCCACATTTTATAAAACTTTTAGGCTTGTCTGTTAAATGAGCAAATGACTTTTTAGTGGCATTGATCTAACCGCACGATTTATTATCCTTCCAGTCATTCATCCAGCCAGCAGATGTTTACTGGGGGCCTGATGTGTGCTGTAGGCACTGGCGCTGTAACGGTGAACAATTAGACCAAGTCCTTACCTTGTGAGTGTGGTGGGAGTGGAAGATAACGGCACAAGAAGAAAACAAGTGACTAAGCAGGGCAGTTCTGATGGCAGTTAGTGCCTGAATAAAATAAACCGTGCACATGATGGAGAGGGTCAGGGTCCGGGGAGGGGGCAGGGGGAGCCCCAGTGGCCAGAGAGCTGAAAGGTGGGAGAGAGTCATGCAGAGAACCAGGAGACTAGCAGGCAGGACGAGGCCAGTGTGGATTTCCCTGCCGGTTGCCAGAGCACAGTCGGCGAGCAAGTAGGCTCACCACGGGGTTAGGAGGCAAGGTCAGAGGGGCTTGAGCCCTGGTCCTCAGGAGTGTGGACGTATCTCAGTGTGTGTGTGAAGCCACGGGAGGGAGTGCCGTGACTGATCTTGCCTTTAAACTGTGAGCTGCACTTGTGGATTTCCTAACTTCAAACTGAACTTGCAGTCTTTTTTTTCTCTTTTGGTTGTTTCGGGTGTTTGTTGTGGCAAGAACTTGCATTTTTTTTTTTAATTGACTAAATCTATACTTTATTTCGGAGAAGGCAATGGCACCCCACTCCAGTACTCTTGCCTGGAAAATTCCATGGACAGAGGAGCCTGGTAGGCTGCAGTCCATGGGGTCGCTACTAGTTGGACACGACTGAGCGACTTCCCTTTCCCTTTTCACTTTCATGCATTGGAGAAGGAAATGGCAACCCACTCCAGTGTTCTTGCCTGGAGAATCCCAGGGACGGGGGAGCCTGGTGGGCTGCTGTCCACGGGGTCACACAGACTCGGACACGATTGAAGTGACTTAGCAGCAGCAGCAGCATACTTTATTTAGATTTCCATAATTTTTTTTTCCAGACTGTAAACTTTTCACTTTGTATTGGGGTACAGCTGATTAACAATGTTGTGGTAGTTTCAGGTGAAAAGCAAAGGGACTCAGCCGTACCTATACATGTATCGTTCTCCCCCAAACCCCGCTCCCATCCAGGCTGGCACGTAGCATTGAGTAGAGTTCCCTGTGCTATACAGTAGATCCTGTTGGTTATCCATTGTAAATATAGTGGTGCGTACATGTCCATCTCAGACTCCCTAACTATCCCTTCCCCACCTTCTTCCCAACAGAACTTGCAATCTTGAACATAATCTTCCATTATTATTAAGCTATGTATATAGCAGGGTGGGATAGCACAAAAATACAATCATAAGTCAATAAAACATAATATAGGATCCAGGAACAAGTATATATTTATATTATTTATATAGGAAGGGATTTGGTAATGTGACAAAAATAACATTTCAAGTCAATGGATTTGGCCAGCCCATGAAAAAATTTTTTTGAATTGTACATCACATTAAATACAAAATTTCTCCTTAAGGTTTGAAGGACAGTTTTGCTGGTTTTAGGACTCTTGGTTGATAGTTCCTCTCTTTGAGCACTTTGAACATGTCAGCCTACTCTCTTCTGGTCTCCAGAGTTTCTGGTGAGAAGTCTGGTGATAATCTTATTGAGGATCCCTTGTATGTGATGATTTGCTTCTCTCTTGCTGATTTCAATCTGTTTTTTGTTTTTTGAAAGTTTGATTATAATGTGTCTTGATGTGGGTCTCTGAATTAATCTGACTTGGAGTTTGTTGAACTTCCTGTATGTTTTACAGTGTATTTCTATGTGGGGAAAAAAAATCAATGTGCAAAGGAGAATTAATATAAGATACTTAAAAAAAATAGGATACCATTTTTGTCTGGCTAGAGGATAGCTGGAAATATATGACAGTGGGATTAAGGAAGTGCTTCTTATTTTGTGAATCTCAACTGCTTCAGAATTTGCTAACTGATATGTATTGCTCTCCCCTCATTTAAAAAGATCACTTATAGAATTATAAAAGTAAAACACTAAAATCACGGAAGTAACACCAAAGTAAGTAAAATATAAACCTCACTTCTGCTCCTCAGGGGTAACCTATCCTGGTTGATGGTTGCTTTTTTTTTTTTTTTTTTTTTAATAAAGTAGGTGCTAGTGCAATAGGGCAAATGAAAGAAAGAAAAGACATCAAGATTAGAAAAGAAAAAGATAAATGTATTTGATCATCATTCATAATTGACATGATTGTATATATTGAAAATCCAAAGGAATCTACGATAGAACTGTTAGAACAAATATATGAACTTCAGTTTTCTGGACACAAGATCAATACACAAAAAGGATCAGTTATATTTCTACTTACTAAGTAGCACTCAAATCAAAAGTAAAAAGTACTAAAAATATACAATATATAAGAATAAATCTAGCAAAAAAATTTCGTGACCTCTACGCTGAAAACTATAAAACAATTAAGAAAACTTAAAATTAGGGATTTGCTATGTTCATAGATCGAAAGACTTAATATTATTAAGATGTCTGTTTTTCCCAAATAGATTAATAGATTGACATCTCAATCAGAATCCCAGCAGGCTTTTTGGAGAGGGGGAAGAGAGGCAAACTGATTGTAAAACATAAACAGAAAACCTTGAAATAGACAAAATCATTTTGAAGAAGAACAAAGCCTGAGGACTTATAGTACACAGTATCAAGACTTAGTATAGGGACGTCCCTGGTGGTCCAGTAGTTAAGAATCCACCTGCGAATCCAGGGGAAATGGGTTCCATCTCGGGTCTGGTAAGATCCCACATGCCACTGGGAAATAAACCCATGTACCACAGCTATTGAGCCCTCAAGCCAGGAGAAGCCAGCAGTGAGAAGCCCACCCACCGCAACTGGACAGTAGCCCCCATTCATTGCAGCTAGAGAAAGCCTGCACACAGCAACAAAGACCCAGTACAGTCAAAATAAATAATTTTTAAAGAAACTTCTTTTTTTAAAAAAAAGCACAAAACCTAGTATAGAGCTATAGATATTGGTACAAGGGCAGATAAATAGACCAGTGCAGTAGAATGGAGGGTCTAGAAACCGACCCACATATATACGATCACTTGGTCATATATGATCACTGGGTTAATAATGGAGCTCCACTGCAGTTCAGTGGGGAAAGGGTGGTCTTTGCATTAAACTGTGTTGGCTAATGGGATGTTCATGTGGGAAAAAGGAACCATGACCCCTACCTCACACCATACACAAAACATTAATTTAAGCTGGATCATAGATCTAAGTGTGAATGCTGACACAGTCAAGCCTTAGAAAAAAACATGGGAGAATATCTTTATGAACTTGGCCTAGGTCAAGAGTAAACAGGACATAAGGTGCACTAACCATGAAAGGAAAGAGCAGTATTTTGGGATTCAGGAATATCTGAATAAAATAAAATAAAATAAAATTATGTTAGAAGATATAATGAAAAGGGCAAGAAAGCAAACCACTGACTAGGAGACGACATCCCAAACACATTAATTAATCAGTAAGAAACAAAAACCCAACGATAAAATGAGCCGAAAACTTGAAGAATGTCACAAAAGAGAATATCAGTAGTCATTAGAGAAATGCAAGTTAAGATCACTCTGGAAAAATGTTTGTTAGTAATAAGGTTAAATATGCATATTTCTGTGACCCAGTAATTTCCCCCTGAGGTATAAACCCAACAGAAATGAGTGATTATGTCCACCAAATCACAGATCAGAATATTTACAGCAAATTTGTTCATAAAGTCCCAGAAAAATGGAAACAACCAATGTCCATCAACAAAAGAATGAGATTTTTTTTGAACGTTCATATAATGAAATCCTACATAATAAAGAAAAAGAATAAGCTACTGATATCCTCAACAATATGGCTGACTCTCACAGACATTGTGAGAGAAAGAAATCTGATGCAAAAGAGACACCCTCTGTGATTCCATTTGCAGGGAGTTTAAAATCAGGGCAGACCAATCTGAAAAGATAGAAGTGAACATAGTGGCTACCCTTGGAGGCGGTTCCGATTTGACAGGGGTGTGAGGGAACCTTCAAAGGTGCTGGACACCTCCACCTATTAATTTGGACAGAGCACACACAGGCGTACACATATGTAAAAATCCCCTGAGCTCACTTTGTGCGTGCATGCTTAAGTTGCGTCAGTCGTGAACTCTGTGTGACCTTATGGACTGTAGCCCGCAAGGCGCATCTGTCCATGGGATTCTCCAGGCAAGAATACTGGAGTGGGTTGCCATGCCCTCCTGCAGGGGTTCTTCCCCGACCCAGGGATTGAGCCAGTGTCTTTTACGTCTCCTGCATTGGCAGGTGGGTTCTTTACCACTAGCACCACCTCGGAAGCCCCAAGCGCACTTTGCTGCTGCTGCTGCTGCTAAGTCGCTTCAGCCGTGTCCGACTCTGTGTGACCCCACAGACGGCAGCCCACCAGGCTCCCCCATCCCTGGGATTCTCCAGGCAAGAACACTGGAGTGGGTTGCCATTTCCTTCTCCAATGCATGAAAGTGAAAAGTGAAAGTAAAGCCGCTCACTCGTGTCTGACTCCTAGCGACCTCATGGACTGCAGCCCACCAGGCTCCTCCGTCCATGGGATTTTCCAGGCAAGAGTACTGGAGTGGGGTGCCATTGCCTTCTCCAAGCGCACTTTACTGGCTAAGTTATACCTCAATTTAGAGACGGCTATGCTAGCAGCTGTCTAAAAGTTCAAATATACATAAACCAAAACAAAGCAATTGCTCCTGCAGCCTCTTCTTACACGAGCTGGGACACCCAGGCCCATGTCCTGCTCTCGGTGTGATGTCAGGGTGATGCCCAGGTTGGACACAGCCCCCCTGCTTTGGATGTCCAGGTGCACTTACCGGGTAACTGACTGCCTTGGTGGGGACGGGGTGGTGGCCAGGAGTACGCAGCACCAGGTGGGAGAAGGGCCAGGCTTAATGCCTCTAGAACATTGTCTGGAGCACTGTATATTTTTTTAATTTAAAATTTTTATTGTGGTAAAGTGTACCCTGGTGGCTCCGTGGTAAGGAATCTGCTTGCAACGCAGGAGACCGTCTACAGTGCAGGAGACCCAGGTTCAATTCCTGAGTCAGGAAGATCCCCTGGAGAAGGAAATGGGAACCCACTCCGACATCCTTTCCTGGGAAATCCCATGTACAGAGAAGCCTGGGGGCCCGAAGAGTCAGGCATGACTTAGTGACTACACCACCACCACCAAAATGTAAATAACATAAAATTTACCATTTTAACCATTTTAAAGCATTCTATTCAGTGGCATTGGGTACATTTACAGTGTTGTGAAACATCACTATCATCCACCTCTAGAACTTTTTCATCTTCCCAAATGGAGACTCTGGCTCCCATCCCTCTTTCCCTCGCCCCTGGTCGCCACCAGGCCACTTTCTGTTCCTGTGTATCTGATGACTCTGGGCTCCTCATGTGAGTGGGATCACGCAGTATATTTGGCCTCTTTCACTGAGCATAATGTTTTCTAGGCTCATCCATGCTGTAATGTGTATTAGAATGTCTTTCCTTTTTAAGGCTATATCATATTCCGTTTCATGGATGGACCACATTTGGTTTAGGCCTCCATCCATAGGCAGACGCTGGTTGTTTCCAGTTTTTGGCTCTTGTGAGCAATGCTGCTGTGAACAAGGGAAGACAGATTAGCAGTTCAGGGCCCTGCCTTCAGTTCTTCCGTGTGTCCACCCAGAAGTGGGGTGGCTGGATTACATGGCCATTCTCTGCAGCACTGCTTTAGAAAAGCCACGGCTTAGTCCGGCCACACAGAGACTCCACTGGTTTAGGGTAGGGCGCCTATGTGCACACATGGCCAGAATGGAGAACCCCTGGGCCAGAGAGCGGTTGGGCAAGTGACAAAGAAGGGACACCAGCAGGCAGGAGTGAGTGGGGAGGAAGAGGCCGGCCGCGTGTGCCTGGGAAAGTGGGGGGGTGAGCTCCCCAACTCTGGGTTCCATTAGTCGCCAGGGTAGATACTCCCTCCTCATCAGACACCCATCCTTCTTGTCCCACTAAGCCTTGCCTAGGGTTTCCAGATTTATCAAATTAAGATACACGACACCTAATGAAATTTTAATTTCAGCTAAACAAGTAATTCTTTTCAATTTTTGGGGGGGTTTTTGGCTGCACCGTGCAGCATGCAGGATCTTAGTTCCCTGACCAGAGATCAAACCTGTGCCCCTGCATTGGGAACACAGAGTCTTAACCACTGGACCTCCAGGGAAGTCCCCAAATAATTCTTTTAGTATATCTTATGTAATACTTGGGACATACTTAAACTTTAAAAGAGAAGAACACCTCATTGTATAATCTGAGATTCAAAATTAATAGACTGTTCTATCATCTGGCACCCCTTCTTGGATAAGAGCCCCCTGCAACCTGACCTCCACCTTTGGACCAGTAAGAACAGAGGAGGGGAGCCCAGCAGGCGGCCCAGGAACCACCCCACTCCCAGGACCTCCCAGGGCCAGCAGCAGTGGCTGCTGAGGGGTGTTCGCTGCAGGGTGGCCTGCAATGGCTAAAGGTGAGCCCCAGGGCTTGGGGAAGTAGGGATCTGCACTGAGGGGACAGGGAGGAAGCCCCGAGCCCAGGAGCCTGGCCATGGAAAAGACCCCAGGCCAACAGCCACCCCGAACCCGCTCCGTGGCGCCTCTTCTGAGAAGGAGTCTGTGGTTACTGTCCCTCTCAGAATGATGAGCCTCGTCTCCATCCGTGGGCGCGGCTGGGGGAGGCCCCTGCAGGCAGCTCACCCAACATGAGGGCGACATTTAGGAAGCAGGCTCTGGGTGACCGACCCCATCCTCCCTGCACCACCCCCCTGGGTCCTCAGGACACCGGGCAGGTCTGGTGTTGTCCCCTCCATCTTAAGGGAGGAAGAGGGCTGCCTGGATGGGGCCCAGGTCCGCTGATTTCAAGCTTAACCACGGGCTGCCCTACTCAGCATCACCTCTGCCTGTCTGCAGCGCTTTCCAGCTACTTCCTGCTCCTCCTGGCGTCCCGTCATTGGTACCTGGGGAGCTGGGCTTTGTCCCCTTCACCCGTGGTGGGCTGCCCTTGGGCATGTGTTTGTTTATCCACACTGATCTCATCCTGCCCAGAAGCTCCCGGCGCCCGCAGGGACACCTTCCCAGGGCCACCCCAGCCAGCCCTCCGCAGGGCAGTTCAGGCCTTAAGAGTTACGGTCCTTCCTGTCAGCTGTCTCCTCTTCTTCCCCCATTCTGCACTCAACTTACCTCCCGGACCTCATTTCCCCAGGGAGGCCGAGACTGGGGGACTGGGGGTGCTCCATCCTGGCTCTTCTGGGCTCCACCCTGCTCCAATGGACAGAGGCAGCTGGGTGGAGGGCAGGATGTCCTGGAAATCTCTGCGGCCGGTCAGCTGGACTCCTCAGCCGACAGAATCCATCCAGGGCGGGAGTGATCCCTGTCCGGAGGGATCGGGCGGTGCTGACCGTGCAGGGCAGCAGGGACGCGGCCCGCCAGCTCCTGCACTCCTCCGAGCCCACCGGCTGTCACGGCAGCCAGGGCTCCTCACCTCTTCCTGTGCGGGGCTCCACCTCAACCCTCCTTCCTGTCTCATTTCAAAAGCCAACAAGCCTCACAGACAAATGAGTGAGCCGTGGCTGCCTCTGGCCAGCTCTCTGATTTCATCATCACCCCAAAAGCGAGAGGCAGGGGTTGCTGCCAAGGCTTCTTCTGAGGACCAAGTGCCCCTGCGGACCTGATGCTCAGGGGAAAGTGGTCCAGCCAAGGCTATAGAGGAGACAGGCTCACATCAGCAGTCCTTTGCCTTTGGTGGGGTGGGGGGGGTGGGGGTAGGGAACCAGGCGCGTGTGGGGCATTCAGGGATTTGCCCAAGGCTGCACGGCAGGCAGCCGACAGGCCAGGGCTGGAGCTGCGTCCTGCCCCAGGCCGCACGGTCACCCCTCCTCCCCCACCCCCACCCACGTTCCTTCTCTCTAGCACCCAACAAGCACCTTTGCCTCAGCCGTGCCCCGCGGTGTCTTCCTGTCCCCGAGGCAGGTCAGCTGCGCCTGAAACACCAGGCTGTGGCGGTTCACTCAGGCCCCTGGAGGTGGACCTCAGCAAACGTGCTGCCTCGATGGGGAAGGATGCGGCCCAGCATGAACGTGAGAAAGTTACAAAGGAGGAGAAATACAAGACATCCTCTGGTGACAGACAGGGAGCAAACCACTCTATGGGAAGCCACCGAGAGCAGCAGGTGATGACGTGGGGGCAGAGTGACGGGAGGGGGCCTCAGCTTCCCTCTGCGAGCAGGAGGGTGGTAGGCTGAGATAAGTGCAGCAGGTTGTGTGTGAGGGGAGGTGGGAGGGGCCATGTGTTGTCAAGAGCTGCATGGGTGATGGAGGGGAGAGGGGGAACCAGGGCGGCTGATCGGAAGTGCTTTGTACAGGGACACCCTCCTGGCCACCCTTCCCCTCCCTCCCTCCCTCTCACGTGCCAGCTGGGTGCTGGGGGGACACACAGAGGCTGCCCTCGAAGCGCCCCTGGGGTGCAGGCAGGCAGAGTGCAGACTGGCGGCTGCAGCCTCGCCCGGCGGTGCAGCCCAGGCGTCTGAGAGCAGGCGCCCACAGGATGTGGGAACCACAGGGGCCTGGGGGTGCCTGTCACGCGGCAGAGGCCGGGAGGCTGCTCGGCTCCTCCCTCCACCGCTCAGGATCCTGGGCACGGGCGGAAACAGCATCCTCTGTGGGGATCTCGGGATCACCCTGCGTAGGCACTGCCCCCCGCCGACTTCCCTCCCCCATCCCCCACCCACCCCTGAAGGGATGGCACGTAACTGGCAGGGCCGGAACCCCAGGCTGCCTCCTCTGGCTGCTCTGACAAGTTCGGGGCCCTCTCCTGGCTCTCCTGGGGGTGTTTGTGTGCTTGGGGTGGGCGTCTTCCATGGTGGTTCTCACTCTGGGGCTTTCCATCCACCTGGAGTTGAGGTCCACCGGACGGGCCCTTCCCAGCTTGCCCACAGCCTGAGGCTTCCTGCCTGCAGGGGCCTCTCTGGGGCTGTGCGGGCCCCCGGGGCCCCCTTGCCTGGGCCCAGCTAAAGCTGGGCTGTGGGCCTCCTTCGACTGCTGTGAGTGGCCCTGTCCAGGCCGAGGCCAGGCCACAGGAAGTGGAACCCACCCGGGAGGTCACATCACAGTGCAGCGTGGGCGTCCCAATATTTCCTCCGACGGGCGAAGGTTCCGCTGCCTGGAGTTCAATGTGCGTCCTTCCTGTGCCCTGGCCAGCCGGGCCTCGGCTCCCTGTGGGCAGTGGGAGGACAGCCCCTCATCCCTGGCTCCTTTTCAGTCAGTTAGCCGGACCTAGTCCCTCGTGCCTGAATGCCATGCTGTCCCAGGCGCCACCGACTGTCTGGATGTCGTGGTCTTTCCTGTAGGGGCTGGTTTACCCGCCTTTCCATGCTCTGCACTCAGTTCAGGCTGTGCCTTGAGCCTGGCCAGGCCCGCTGCTGACTCCTGCTGGCCTCCAGGGATGCCCCAGCCAGACCACACAGGCCAGGGTCTTCAAGGGTCTTTGGCCCCCAGGCCCACCTTCCCTGGCTTCACCAGCGGGTGGCTTTTTATCAACTTTAATCCCTCCCCCAGTGCCTCCTTATCCACCTGGAGTTGGTAGTGTTATGTGAGTTGGGATGCTGTCTGAGGAGGGAGGCTCCCAGGACCCCCATCCCCGACCCTGGACTGTGCACTTGAGCCTCAGGGTCTCCCAGCCATCCAGCGACCCAGGTGAGGACCTGGTCAGCTCCCTCCTGCCCGACTTCATCTTGTTCTCCTAACACAGCCCACAGGGGAGGAGGCCTCAGGCCCTTCATACAGGACACACATGGTAGCTTCTTTGGTCTGATCAAGTGGGGATCTGAGCCCCGGCTTCTCTCTTGTTGTCCACCCCCAGGCAGCAGACACGGGGAGGGCCAGGTCCCCCTCTGCCTGGTCATGAATTAGGACACACAATACATGTTCAAGAAGCCCCATTTCACCTCCCCGAACGCTGCATGCTGCTGAGGCCCAGCTCACAAACCCCTCTTCCGGGAAGCTGTCCCTTTGGGCCACCCCAAGCGCTGACCATCACAGCCAGCACAGGACAGGCCTCTCCTAGGTGACCAGAGGTGTTGGCCTGTTCCCACTTCTCCACAGGGCCTGGCACTTGGGCCAGAGCAAGCTTCACAAACACACCCTGTTAAAATGCAGATTCTGACCCAGGGGGAAGGACCCTGCAGGTGGGTGGCTTGAGCCTGTAGGTAACAAACCAGCGGGGGAGCATAGAGGGCAGAGCTCAGCGCCTGCTGAGGACTCTTGACTGTGGGCGTGTGGGTGGGCAGTGTGTGCGTGAGTGAGGGAACAAACCTCTATTGGTAATAACCAGCAGGCCTGGGTCCCCCAGAGATGGAGACGTGTGGGGGTGCTGGGGGCCCCTCCCCACAGCCCGTTACTGGAGTGTGGCATCTAGAAGCTTTCAGTAAAGCCTTTATTTTTTTATTGCACATCATATAAAATCAACCACACTGTACTTGAAACAGACGAGACATTCACAAGGACGTAGAGACCAAACTTTTCTTCTTTTTCAGCCCTCACCTGTGTTCCGCAGCTACCACATGCACTGGCAAAACCAGGTAACAAAGAACTGTTTATTTGGGGGCTTACACGCTGTGCTGGCCTTCGGGACTGTTCGGTTTGGAGGCTGCTGGTGACAATGACAGGTGACTGGGCAGGACAGCTGGGCCAGCAGAGCACCTGGAGCCTGTGGACAGTCGGTCTGCTGGTGGAGGCCCGAGTACTGAGAAGGAAGACAGGGCTGGGGCAGGCTAGACCTGCCGCCTGTCTCAGGACACGGACACCTGTGACTGGTGGACAGAGGGGAAGACACGCCCGACTCAGGCCTCACCCTGGCAGCTGGCAGTGGCCCATCACCCCTCCTGACACACGTGGAGACAAACAGTGGGCACCAATGGAGGGGGGTGGCTGGGCCCTAAATCCAGCAAACCACTCTGAGGACACTCCAGGATGTTGAAAGCAGGCTGTTCCAGGACAGTCACTCATAGGGGGAGAGTGTGGTCAGAAGACCCGGAAGCACCGCGGGGGCCTGGCCTGTGGATGGACAGGGGCCGCAGGCTCTCACAGGCTGCTGACAGCTGGGACTGGGGAGTGAGGAGCGGGCCTGCGGGCTCTGCCCCTCTTCTTGCCCGCGGGCTGCCGCCTCTTCCTCCCAAGCTTCTCTTTGCGGGTGGCGGCCGTGGTGAAGGTGATGCACTGGGTGTCCAGGAAGTCCAGCAGCTTCCCCGAGGCCACGTGGATGCCCTGCTGCTTTAGCTCAGCCTGCAGCTCCGCCAGCTCGACGGGCTGGTACAGCAGGACCTTGCGGTAGAGGGCCGGCTGGGAGCGGATATAGCGCCGCACGGCCTCCTCTGTGGCCACTGCCTGGACGGCCACCTGTGAGGCGCTGACCACCTCCTCGCCTGCCTCCTCTTCTCCCACAGACTCCAAGGCCGCTCCAAACTCACAGGATGAGCTGAAAAGCACCAGACGGTAACACCTTGCAACACCCCTTCTTTCCACCTCCACCCCAAGACCAGGAGCCTCTCTGAGGGCAGGAGTGTGTGTCTGTGTCCCCTGCAAGCCCGGCACGTGGCAGGGACAACCCTGGGGCGGCAGGAAGCCCCAGGCTGCTATGTCCCTGGCACTGTAGCTGCCGGCCTGAGCGGGACCACGCCCTCAGCCAGGATCTCATGCCGAGGGCAGCCGCACTAGGCTGGCCCCACCTGTGGGCGAGTGTGTGGGAGCCCCAGATGTCTGCCTGGGAGGCCCAGGGGGCTGACCTTTAACCCCACCGCAGTCTCCTGTCGTCCAAAGCCAGAAGGCCACTGGGATTTCTGAGTGTCGGCTGTCAAGCCTCGCTTATGCCAACTCTCAAGGCTCGGGGTCAGAGGGCCTATGAACGCCGGCCGTGTTCTCACGCGGTTACCTCTGCGAGCTGCAGCAGCTGTCCCCGCTGTCCACAGACGTGGCCGTGGACTCCTGCGAGGCCGGGAGCTGGGCGTCCCCACCAGGGTCCAAAGGCTCCTCCTTGGCTGGTGACACGCTCAGGGCAGAGATGCTGCCACGAGGCTGCTGCTTGTGATGTTGGGGGCCCTTGGTCTTGGCAAGTCCCTTGGACCTCTGGGGAATGCGGCCAGGAGGGGCCTCCAGCTGGGTGTGGCCAGCTGCCCTTGAAGCCTTAGCGGTCTGGGTGGTGTAGGTCTGGCTGCAGGGAGCCTCCAAGGGCAGCTGTGAGGACTGGCCCTCGTTCTCGGAGTCTGACTCCAGCGTCTGATGAGTGTACTGGAATATCTCCTTCAGTTTCAGGACCATCTGGCGTTTGGGCAGAGGGCGGACCCCAAACCTTAATGGGGAAACAGGTGCACTTCAGCAAAGAGCAAACAGTTATCAACAAATTAAACTGGTGGCTTTGTGTACTTGAATCTTAAATGCCTGACTCATGAGCATTCAGAGCTCAGTATCCATCCTGAATACCCATAGAGCAGACTCAGGAATATTCCAGAAGGACCACACTCTGAGTTGTGAGTGGCAGGGTAGCAAGGACCTCCCTGGGGCCCAGGATGAACAGCGGAATTCACTGGAATGTGATAATTGTGATGTTCTTTTAAAAAACCGGGTCTCTATCCTCAGACCGTTAAGGCAAGAGTCCCATTCCCACCCACGTGGCACGTGGAGGCCTGTCCCCACCGAGTGACCTGGAGGAGCATGTTTCTCAGCCCTGAGTCATATGAGGAACAGTAGGTGACGAGCCGAGTCACGCACAGCCCCCACCAACCAGAGGCTCCTGCCACCAGAGCCCAGAGCGGACCCCCACAGCAGACCCTCCTGTTTCCCACTTCGCTGAGCCTGGACACACATGGGAGGGAGGGTCTGCTCGGAACGAGCTTTCCAGAAGGACACTGACCTGTCCAGCTCTTTCTTCAGCACTGGAGTCTCCATGATGGAGTACCTTGGCATTGGGGTTATGGGCACTTTCGGGGGCAAGTTCTTCTTCCGATCAGCACCTTCTGGACAGAACGAAAGAAACACGTTTCAGCAGGAGGGCCTCTTCTGACTCTGGGAGTGTCACCCAGATACTTTGCTCGCGCTGCCCTCGCTCTGGGAGAGCAGTGATGTCCACCCTTCCCCGCTTGACTCTGGCATCCTGCCTTCCCGTCAGGAAGCATCACACAGCACCCGGGGAATGCCAGGGCTCCGTGGTGCTGACGCTGCTAGGGGCTCAAAGGCAGGTAAGTGGTGGCCAGGGGTCAGGCTGAAGGGGCAGTGGGTTGACTGCTTATGGGGACAGGATTTATTTTCAGGTGATGATGCAAACATCCTGGAAATCAGACAGTTGTAGAATATTGTATTAAAAGTACTGAATTGTACATTTGAAAGGGTGAATTTTATGGTATGTGAATAACATCTTAGTAATGCTCTTTTTTTTTTAAATCAATATTTAAAAGACAACTTAGGGACAATTTAGGTACATCTGGACTTTGGTTCTTATCCTTTTTATGAGCATGGAGCCCTTTGAGACACCAATGAAAACAACAGGCTCTGTCTCCTGAAAAATGCACAAGGTTCTTTATACAATTTCAGAGAGTCTATCACCCCCGTGAATCTCCCCTCAGATTCTAAGATACCCTGGTCTCAAGTCTCCCGAAGTGGTTCTCACATGCCACCTGGGCACCTGTTAGAAATGCAAATTCTTGGTCACACCCCAGACCTCCTGAAGCAGCAGCCCTGGGGTGGAACCTGGCCTGGTTTTCTTTTGAGATGGCGGTCACGTAACTTTTCATGTGAACCATTCCGTAGCACTCAGACCATTCACAGCGTTGTGCAGCCCCCACCTCTTTCTTGTTGTAAAACATCTCACTCCCCAGAGGAAGCTCCATGCCGGTCTGTCCCCGTTCTCCGCCTCCACCGCCCCTGGTGATCACTCATCTACTTTCGCTCTCTGTGGACCTGTCCATCGGGACAGCTCATAAGTGGAATCACACGGCGTGGCCTTTTGAGTCTGGCTTCTCTCCCCGAGCACCATGTTTTGAAGGTTCGTCCATGTTGTAGCCTGTGTCAGAGCTTTGTATGGCTGAGAAGACTCACTGTCGGGATGGGCCCCCTTTATTCACTTCTCAGCTGATGGACATTTGCGTGGTTCCTACTTTTTGGCTGTTGTGAATAGTGCTGCTGTGAACATGAGTGTGCAGGACGTGTTTGAGTCCCGGTCTCAAGTCTTTGAATGCTGGAGTGCAATGACCTGGTGATAATGGCAACTGTTTGACTATTTGAGGAGCCACACGTGTCTGCTCTTAAGATGAACCTGAGGGGCTCATCACAGTCTCCCTGAAGTGCTGGTGAGGTATTCTGGGGCGGGGCCGCAGACAGGGGTTCTTAATAGGTGCCCAGGTGAGCGCAGAATCCAGGCAGCTTTAGGACGCCCCCATACTTACTAGCTTAAGAAGTGTACGTTTGACCGCAGGCCTTTCCTCCCTAACCGTGGAGAAGGTCAGGCAGGGAAGGGGAGGGCTGGCCGCCCCTCGCTGTCATTATGACTTCATGCCCCTCAGCATGAAACAGAGACAAACACCCTCCCACTACTCACCTGGCGTCTGTAACTTGTGTGACCTCTGGGCTCCATCTGTGCGCGGCGTCTGGGGCAGAGGAGCCGCCTCTGAGGACCTCTGATCTTCTTCGTTCCAGTCATCCCACAGAGCTGAGTTCAGAAAGCTCTGCCGGTGGCTCCCAGGGGAGCCAGCCCCAGAGGACTTCTCTTGAGACTTCCTCCGGCCAGTGTAGCTCCCTCGGATTGGGGTGGTGCCCAGCAGTGCCGGGGAGTGGCAGTCTCTGCTGTCTGGGGCACCCTCTGCCCTGCTGCTGGGGCTGCTGGTGCTCAAGGGGCCTGTCCGCTCGAGGTTCAGGTGATCAATGGGGATCGGTGAGAGGGGCTCCATGTGCCAGCACCAGTCCTCGGCTGGAAGCGGGGGGTCACCGTCCAGCAGGGGGCTGCTGCTTGCCTGTTGGGAGGCTGCCTCCTGCTCGTCCTCACTGTCCTCCACCTCCACCACTTCACTCACGGGAGCCTGAGCCGCCGGGCTCCGCGCAGGAGGCAGGCACTTTGGGAGCTGCCTGGGGAGGTTGGCGAGGCCTCCTAAGATGGGCCGGGGAGCCAGAGGAGAAGCACGTGGGAGGAGCCTGCGGCGGGGGCTGGATGGGCTGCTGCAGGCCTGCCTTCTCCCGTCAGAGCCTCCAGGAGCGGCGGGTCCCAGGTGTGGGGACGACGTCTGGGGTATGATGACCGAAAACTTACTCGTGGCTTCGGGTTCGTCCCTGTTCTCTAACAGGGCCCTGGGCTTGGGCAGAGCCAGCGGGTCTGCTGGTGGCCTGGCCCTGAGGCCTGTGATCTGGGTCTGCGAGGAGCAGTCGCAGCTCCCGCCAGCCAGCGGGGTGGCGGGCACGAGCCACGAGGTGTCCGTGGTGCTGTCATCAATGCTGGCCCCTAGCCGCCCCTCCACCTCCCGCGGCAGCAGGGCCTGGCTTCCTGGTGGGCTTTGGGGAGGCTCCTGCTCCGCGTCGAGGTCAATGATGGAAAACAGTTCAGAGGACTTGGCGCTGACTTCCAGAACTTTCTTGTCTTCTAAGGGACTGTTCAGAAATGACTTTGCTTTGGTTTGCTCCAGCTCCAGCTCTTCATCTGAATCCAGTAACAGGATCACCTCGTCTTCTCTGTTCATGCTGTGGGGAGAGGTCTCAGGCCTGGAGCTCCGGCGGCCAGGTCCTGACCGGGTTAGATCCATGGGTGGAGATTTTTCTGGGAAGATTAGGACCCCTTTACCTCTGCATTCCAGTGCGGAACTACATTCCTTGTCTTTCTGGCCTGGGTCCTCACGTGACGAGGGAAGGCGCCTGGCTTTCTTTGGCTTCAGTGATAAGTTCTGGGAGGCCATGCTGGAAGCTGTGCCCTGCAACTGGAGTATTGGTGGGGACAGGTCATTGGGGCGACGAGTGTGAGGACGTGGCTGGCGAGGACTCTGGCCTTGATGGGGCTGCGGTGGGAAGAAGCATGAGCGTGAGGGGGGTGCCTGCTGGTGTGCAGGGGAATGGAACCCCTCTACCTCCCTTTCTTGGATGGTCCTGTTTCCTTCTTCCCAATCGCTCGTCACCCGGGAGAGTTCAGAGTATCCAGCTTGAGGTGATGAAAAAGGCTGCTGAACGTTATCATCATCAGCTGAGCACAGAGGGGCGCTTTCCTGCCTCTCTGGCCGGCCCTGGGCGGGGCTGGAGGAGCAGGGAGGAGCCAGTGCTCCCTCTGGGGCCTCTGCTCTCTCTCCCCCGTTCAAAGCCTGGTCGCTGGGGGGCGGAAGTGTGGACTGTCTCGTGTTTCCCCATGTGGCTGGGGTCTCATCTCTTCCTGGCCCGGATGATTCCACCTGCTCTGCATTTTCTGGCTGTTCTTTATCCTGTTCACTTGTGAGGATTTCCCCCGAAACTGGACCATCCTCCCCGAGCAGGTCAGCTTCTTCCTCTGGCTCTGGAGCTTTCTCCCCCTGGAGCAGCTTTCGCTGAGTAGCTGCAAATTCATAAATTTCTTCCATCTCCTCCTCGTTGACCTTTTCTCTGTCTTCTTCGCGGCCCTCCGGCTTCAGCAGGGCCTCTGCTCCCTCCTCCTCACCCAGCCACACAAAGTGCAGGAGCTCTCGGAAAGTCTCCACTCTGCCGTCAGCGTCGTCTTCCTGCTCCTTTGCCTGTCCACCTTCTGCATCCATCACAAAGGGCACTTGTTCACACAGGTGAACAAGCTCACTCACCCCAAACCTGCAAGAGGAAAGCCACGCGTCACCACCCCCTGCGCAGAGGTAGCGCCCTGGCTCAGGAGGCTCGGGGCAGGAGTCCCCACAGCCGTGACTCTCCCTGGCCTTTCCCCACTCCCCTGCAGAGACAGTGCCCATGTCCACGCCCAGCAATGCCCCAGGCCACTCAGCTCTAGAAACAGCATCTGGGGAGGGTCCACTAGCCTCACTGTGCAGCCTGAGCGAGAGCTGAGGTGGGACAGCGGGGCTGGGTGGTCCTGTGACCGGACCCAAAGCACCGGGACTGACACACATGGGGTCGCCCAGGCCGGTTTGGGTCAGCCCGGACACGTGCGCCGGCCTGCCTGGAGCTCTGCCATCTCATCGGCACCTTGGAGACCCCGGAGGCCAAGCCCGCCCCTCCCCAGGTTCCACCCCAGAGGTGGAAGCAGGACACGGGGGTGGAGAGACCAGGCAGCTGCAGTGTCAGGAGCGTCAGAGCAAGCATCCTGCTGACGTCCGCCTTCTCAGACTTGGAGGGGTGGCCGTTGGGCAGCTCTGGTGGCGGAACTGCCGAGGGGTGGTGTTGCTGGGGCTGGGGCCTGAGACCACCCCTTCGTCACTCCCAGCGAGTGAAAGCCACTGGGCTCCCCTCCAAGTGTTCCCTGTGGCCAGAATCTTGGTCAGTACACCCTGTTTAAGGTCACCACTGGCCATAAACTTGGGATTAAAAGGTACAGGAAGGACTCAGCCCTGACCTCTCATGGGCCATCAACCAGATAATCCCTGTCGGTTACTGTCAAAAACCGAGAAGTAAGTGGAAAGAACAGCCCGGACCTCTGGGCCAGAGAGCGCAGGTCAGGGGCCAGCTGGGGAGTCAGGATGGTGTCAGCAGCATAGAGGTAATGCAGGAATGCCTGGGCGGCCTCGGTGCTGACGTCACGCAGCAGCACGCGCTGGCGCCTCAAGTCACCATCCTCTTCGGCCAGGAAGGCTTCACTGTTTACCTGAGGGACAGATGCACATGGAAGAGTTACTGACGGGACAGCCGTGACCCAGGGCAAAACAGGACTCAGGAGGTTCTGGCGCCTTGGATCTCGTCCTAGGACGGGCATTAGCCAGAGTCGCTCCATTTAGCTGACCAGGAATTCTTCAGGTTAGGGCACAAAACCTGTCTGTTTCCAAAGTCAAGTCAGCGATAGAGGCTTAAGGAGCCAGTCAGTCCTCTGTTGACAAGCCTATCAAAGGCACTAGAACTTTCTGACGAGACTGACAGCAGTTTCCGGGATTCTTGTGATGCCACGTTCAAGTCCATGACACGTTCAAGTCAAGATATGACAACACAGAAATGTCATAGCAGCTCAGCCTTAATGAGGTCAGTTAGGGACTTCCCTGGTGATCCAGTGGTTAGGACTTCACACTCGCACTGCCAAGGGTGAGGGTTCAATCCCTGGTTGGGGAATTTAAGATTCTTCAAGCCACACAGCATGGCAGAAAAAAACAGAAGGTGATTATAAGACTGCTACTGCTAAGTCACTTCAGTTGTGTCCGACTCTGTGTGACCCCACAGACGGCAGCCCACCAGGCTCCCCCATCCCTGGGATTCTCCAGGCAAGAACACTGGAGTGGGTTGCCATTTCCTTCTCCATAAGACTTTACTGATATGTAAATAGAGGGAAAGGAAACAGTTCTAGGGAAAACAGGATTTTTATTCAACGGAACAAGAAATCTGATGTTTCCCAGCCCTGAGCTCATCTCCTCATAGCACTTCTTGACCTCAAACCTGTCTTCTCCAGGGAAGTACAACCTTTATGGCATCAGGGGAAGAACAGGTCAGGGGCAGTGGGCAGAGAGTGGGGGTGTGGGGAGGAAAGGGGCAGGAAGAGAGGGAGAGGCTGGGCACAGAGGGGAGGGGGAGGGGGAGGAGGGGTGAGAGGGAGGGGAGGGAGGAGGGACAAGAGCAAAGGGGGAGCAGGCCGCCTGGCCACGCACTCACATGCTGCATGAGAAGTGGGCATCGGGCATAGAGCACAAACTTGTGGGCATAGAGCACCTCCCCACTGTCTGTCTGAAACTGGACGTCACTCAGGTGAGGGTTGTTGACCATGGCACTGAAGTCGGCCACCAGCAGACCAAGGGCGAGCTGCAACGAGAGGGGGAGAGCGGCCACTCCCACCTGTGGGCCCCCGAACCGTGCAGGTGCCCAACGCAAGGGGTGCAGGCAGCCAGTGAGGGCCTCCTGCCTCACAAGGTCCAATGTCGGGCTCCACCCTGAGGTTACCTTCAGGCCCTCAGAGACAGGAAACAGCAAGACCCAGTCCTTTCTCAAGTTCTCTGTCACACCCAATTCCCTGGCCTAGACAGGAGGCCCGGCCCGTGAAGACGGAGGCCCGGCGCGTGGAGAGGCGTGGGTGACAGCCTCGCCAGGACGCGGTGGCAGGGTCAGCAGCTGCTAGGTCTCCATGAGGAAGCCATCAGCCCAGCCGGATGTGACAGGTGGGACCTGAGCCCAAGCAGTTGTGGGGCTGGCTAGAAGGAGTCCATGTCCCTTCTCTGACAGATGCCACATCCCCAGGGAGAACTTGGTGACAAGCGCTCGGCTGATACCAATGTGCTCACGGGATGACACCTTCTCTAAGGAAAACCCAGTTTCTAACCCAGAAAGTCACCAGTACAGAACATGAACTGTTAGCTGGAGGCCTCCAGGACTCTCACGAGTCAGTTGGTCAGTCCCGTTGGCTGGATGAAGCACCCTCACAGAGCAAGGGTGCTCCCCCGGCCTGGCCCTGGGAGCCTACTGAGGTGCCCCTGGGATTCAACAACGGAAGGGACAGAACCTGGCTCAGCTCAGAGGCCGTCAAGGGGCGCCCGTGGACTCTGCAGGGCCTGGAGGCTGGCTGTGAGCCGGCCGCACTGAACATACAACAAGCATTGCAGCCACGACCATGGAGCCGCGAGCAGGACCAGACGTGCTCACCGAAGCCTGGCCGCCCTCCTCCGGGTACTTCTCCTTGGCTGGCAGGACAAACCCAGTCAGTGGAAGTCCACCGAGCGACAAGTCCATCCCTAAAAGGATTTGCAGGTTAAAATCATCAACCACCTGGGAAAGAGCATCACCTGGCCGACCCGAGGATGTCGTCGTGGAAGGCGAACTGTCCAGAGGCCACCTGCACCGCCACCCCTGCCCAACAGAGTTGTACTCTGGAGAGAAAGCCGAAATCAACCCTCACGACCACTCGCTCTGGCAGAAGGCTCTGTCCTCAGTCAAAGCTGAAGGAAAACTGACGGACTCACCTGAGTCACATTCACCTTTGAGGAGAAAGGAAAGCACCCAGAGAGACCACCTCCTCCCGTCAGACAGGGTGAACTGGGACTGTGGACCCAAGCGGCCATCGCGGCCCTGGTACCGGGGTGGGGAGGCCCTGAGGGTCGGGGTCTCACCTGCAGTGCCCCCTGAGCTGGCCAGGTCCCTGCTGCATGGGCTGGCAGGCAACCCCTCTCCCGCCAGCTCCAGCAGATCCTGCAGGGCTTGGCGCTCCCTCTGGCTGGCGGAGGGTGCTGGGCTCCAGAGGCTGTGGCTCACGGGGTGGGTGCCAGGGGCAGAAGCGGGTGCTCCCACACTCAGTTCTGGCAGCTTGGGTGGCTGTGGCAGCCGCACGGGCTCCTGTGTGAGACCCTGAAAGAAGTAGGTGAACCAGAGTGAGCATGTGGCCTCCACAGCCGCCACCACCTTGAGGGTCCCTGGGAAGCGAGCCCCAGCCAGAGCCACTTGGGAAGCTTGTCGCTGTTACCCGTCAGTAGGCACCTCTGTCTTGGCAGGGCCCCCGCCCTCCTAGTGGCATCTAAATTGCTTCAAGCAGGTGAGTGCCGATTCCTGTACACAGGCCTGTCTTGTTCCTGGGTCCCATCACAGGCAGATTATACCAGTCCGGGGCAGGACCTGGGACCCTGCATTCTGAACTCTCCAGAATCTTAACGCTTAGAAACCTGTGGGCCTCCCTGTTCCTACTGTGCGAACCATCTGGTTGTTGCAAAGACAATACACAAGACTCCACACCATGGCACCCGGCTTCCTCCTCTCTGCGCTTGGTGCCGCAGCTGGAGCCGCCACCTGCTCCCCTTGAGCCCACCTGCCCCACCGGAAGGGAGCACACCTTGGCAGGCCATTGGGGCACCAGAGGAGGCACCAGGCTGGCCGTGTAGAAGGACTCCAGGGCCCTAGCCCCGGTGAGGGCACTGGCCTCCCACAGCAGGTTCTGTGCCCCCCCGGGGGGTCGCAGGGCCCGGCTGCCCCTGGCCAGCTCTTCCTCTAGAATCCTGCTGGTGGGGAGTGGCGGCGTGCTGGACGGCTCCACCTCCTCCGACAGGAGCTGGGCCAGGCGGTCCTGTATCTGCCGGCCCGTGGTCTCCGCATCCTGGACTAACAGTTGTGGGGGGGACGTGGGGGCTTTCTTCTTGTGGGTCTTCTTCTCTGGAGAAAAAACAGAAGCAGCACGGAGTCGTCCTCCCACCAGGGACCCCAGGGGAAGCTTTGGCAGCTGCTGCACGGCCAGGCTTTTCAGCACCCCACTCAGCCGCCGCACCTGCTCCTAGCCTCGTCCTCTCTGCAAAAGCGTTCCCCAGCCTGAGCGCGGCCGGCACCGCCTGCTGCTCCGTCTCTGAGCGGGACAGAGCCATGGCTACCAACAGGTCCTCGGAGGGCGCCTCGGGCTCAGGGACCTTCCGCCTCTTCCGTGGCTCCTTCTTGGTGGTGGCTCCCTTCCGCTTCAGACAGCCAGCTCCATCGCTGAGGCTTAAATGGCAACCAGACCGAAAGGTGAATGAGCTAGAGGGGTGAGCAGTTCCTGCTCTGAGGTTCGACCTGGGAGGGCTGGACCCCTTCTCCTCGGTGGGGGGAATGAGAGGAGATGGGTAAATGTGGATTCAACATACAGAAGGATCAGCAGTTTCTGTGCTCAAACTGTTAGGGACAGGGGGATCTCAGGAAGGACTCGTGGAAACCAGTCCATGCCAGCTGGTCTGTTCCCGAGCCTCTGAGGATGGAGCGCTGTCCCCTCCCGGTCCCTGTGGAGACTGTGCCCAGTTTTCTTCTGAAGCGTTTCATCTCCAGAGTCAGCGCTCTGTTGTCCTCCACCACTACAAAAGGCCTTTTTCTTTTTTTAAAAAAATCAACATACTCTGATCTCTCTTCCTCTTCCTTTGACTTACCTGGGTGCCGGAGTGCCCGAGGTGCCCGCGGGCTGAGCCCCCTGCAGGCGCACAGCCTGGAGCAGGAGCTGCGGGCCAACCTCCATCTTCACCGCACACTGTTTCAGGTGACTGATTCTGCTCTTCAGGGTGAGAAATGGCTTGCCGCAGAGGGGGCACTCAGGGATCTGAGGCGTGGGGAATCTCAGTGCCTTTTCAGCCTCATCCAAGCACCTGGAGGAAGACAGCAAAGGTGGGACCACCCTTCCCTGACCATGTGATTGTAGACAGGGCTCAGGTCAGTGTGGTCGTGCTGTGGGCCAAGGCTTGCTCCCCCCACAAGCTGGTCCCTCCCCACAGCCTGCAGTCGGCCTCCAGACACTGCATTTAGGTTTCTGTGAGCAGAGGTGCCTGAGGAAAGCTAGGATATATTAAACACAGAGTCACCAGAGTCAACATATGACCCAGCAACCGGAAACAGATACTCAAGCAAATACATGAAAAGCGTGTTCACAGTAGCTCTAATCACAAAACCCAAAAGGTGGAGACAGATGTCCATCAGTGGAAGAATGGATGAACAAGATGCGGTCCATCCATACAGCAGAATATCATCAAACCATAAAAAGGAGGAAAGCACTGAGACAGCACACCACGGACGGCACAAACTCTGCTGAGTGAAAGAAGCCAGACACGAAAGGCCACAGATTGTGAGTCCACTTATGTCTGGAACAGGCAAGTCCCTGGAGACCGAAGGCAGGTGAGTGGCTGCCAGGGGCTGAGGAAAAGAGGGAAATGGGGGTGCCTGCTTCATGGGTCTGGGGCTGACCGTGGTGACGGCTGCACAACTCTGAATGCACTAAGTAAACATGACTGCACTGCTCATTTTAAATGGCTGAATTGCACGGAACACAAATTATCTCTCAAGCTGTTGTTTAAAAAAAAAAGCAAGGCTGGACCAACCCTGATACTGAAGTACTAATCTCAAGACCCCCCCTGGAGCCCAGGAGATTCCACAGGAGCCTTGGAGCTGGTCACATCTACGGGCGAGGTGAGCACAGTCAGGTGACAGCCGAGCTGCTCCTACCGGTTCACATGCTGCTGCCTCCGTGTCACGTTCATGGCTGAGAGGTTCTTCTGACAGATCTGGCAAAAGAACAACCCCGTCTCCTCCAGGCTGTTGTCGGGTGTGGACGCCTGTTCCTGCCCAAGCTCCTGCTGGAGGGCCAAGGCCACTGCAGTGTCACTTTCTGTGGCGGGGAGCCCGGGTCCACACCCTGTGGAGACACAAGGACCCATGAGGACCAGCTCGTCCTTGGACCTCACGGGGCAAGGACGCTGGGTGGGGCGTGAGGAGCCCAGACCCAGCCCAGGGAGACCGGACACCAAGCAGGGTACTCCCCAAACTTTTAACAGGCGCAAGGACCCCCAGGAAGCTCGTTAAAGTGCAGGTCAGGAGGCTGGCACTCTGGGGGGCTACGTGGAGCCTGAGACTCTGCATTTCGGCCAACTTCCAGGCGAGGCCACTGTGGCTGGTCCAGGACCACTCTCTGAGCACCAGAGCCCTGAAGAATTTGCCTTTTGTTTCCCATTTCTGCTAAAGTGGCAACCCTGGGCATCCCAGGATTGTAAGGCTCCTACTGCAAGGAATCCTAGGTTTCCTCGTTAAAGCTCAACCTCTCCTACTGCTCTGACTTTTTCTTGCCCCTCCAGGTCAGAGTCAAATGCTGCTCTTGGTTTTTCTTGGCATCAGACCAGAGGATGGACTGATTCTAATCTTGGGATGGTGCCCAAGGCAGCTGTGCCCACTGTTGTGGCCGTCATACCTGATGTTGCTGGAGCAGACCCTTGGCACTCATGTGGGATGTGCCCTGAGAACAAAGCCAGAAAAGCACCACACTTCATTTTGGTCCAGTACTTTTTTTAAACAAAGAAATGGTTTCTCTCTCCTGATTACTGGGTATGATGTGAAGAAGACTGATGGAAACAACTCAGTCACATGCAGGGCAGGGGCTGGGCTCATGCACTGGCTGAGTGACCCCTCTGCACCCCTTGGTGCCCCGTGGACCAAGGACTGATGCCACATCACTGTGTCACCTGCATGGGCCTTTGGGGTAGCCTGACAATGCTCAGTAGTCCTGAGGTGAAACCTGCAAGTAAATACCGGGAAACTATGGATTTACTGGCTGCAGGTCTGTCAATAGTTTCTTCCTATTTCTTTTCCTTTTGTGTATTTTCACCAGGGGTGAGGATTCCTGCTATTTAGGGGATAAAGCGCCACTGACAGTACGAGCCTCCTGGGGTGGTACAATGTGCAGCAGATGGCACTTCCCTGCAGGAAAGGGTTAAATGACATCAGGCAGAAACAAGCAAATCCACCAAGTGGGGAGTTTTAAAAGACAACTGTCCTGGATTTTTCAAGAAGTCAGTATCACAAAAAACAAGGACAAGATAAGAGACTGTTATAGAGTCTAGACCAGAGACACTACTGAGCCACAGCTCTAAGCAGTGTGTGACGAACCCTCGTTCAGGAAGAGTTCGCTACAGAAGCAGTCCTTGGGGCAGCCGGGGAAATGTGAATGCGAGCAGGCAGTGTTCTGGACCCACGTGTGTTTATGGAATTGTGGTTATGTAGGAGAGTCTAGGGGTGAAGCATCATGATGTCTGTGACTTGCTTTCTGATGGTACGGAAGAAGTGTCCATTTACAGAGACAAAAAAAGGTGTGGCAGAATGTCCACTGTTTGTTAAATCTAGGTTGAGGGCATAGGGATTTCATTGTAATATATTTTTCTGATTCTTTTGAATGGGAAAATTTTTGTAATAAGTCAAAATGAAAAAAGAGGAAGTGGTAACCTTCTCAAAGAAGCTAAGTGAGAAATGACCCAGGGGACCCTCTGTTCTCTGGCCAGAGTGGCAAAGGCAGAGCGTGGGGCAGAAGGCCCACCCCTGGCTGAGAAGGCAGGCTCCTTCCTGACCCCTTTCCCCCAACATCATCCCTGTTGGGAAGACAGCGCTTCCTTCATACCGTTCACCGCCATCCCATCTTGAGGGCCCTTTGGGACATTTTCTTCAGGTGCAGCCTCGAGCGAGCAGCCTTCGGAAGCATGTTTTAAGCGCTCGGGGTCTGCTCTCTTGAACTGCTGCATTCGCTGGAGCACCAGCTCTGCCGCCCTGGGTTTGGAGGGACTTGGCGCCGTTGCAGTCAAACAGGAAGGAGGGGGCTGCGAGAGGCTGTCCGTGGTGGCCTCTGGCAAGGAGAACATTCACACGCATCAGTTCTAGCAGGAGAAACCAAAGGTTCTTCTAGTTTCAAAGACCTCAGATTTCAAATGGGTCCTTTACTGACTACATTAGGTGTAACTCTAAAGTACTGATTGTTTTTTGGTAGCCTCACTGTTTGTGGTGATAAAAACACCCCTGCCATATGTATCTGTGATGGGAGGGGGCACATTTCTGAGGTGACAAACATGTTCTAAAATTAAGTGGTGGGGATGGCTGCACAACTCTGTGAATAAAGTCACTGAACCATCCACTTGAAAGGGGTCAATTTTATAGAATGTGAATTGTATCCCTATAAAGCTGTTATTAAAGAGTTATTAATGACAGACACATATCTTTCTAGGTCAGAAGTTCTCCTTTAACTTGGTGTCTGAAGATGATCTCTGGGGGGATCCATGCAGCCCCTGATGCTGCATGTCACCCTCGCAGGTGTGTTTTTGGGGGGAGCAGTGCAGTGTTCTGGGGGAAATCAAGCATAGCTTTCACTATACTCTCAAAGGAAGCGTGAAAGACCAAAACGTTTTGGCAACATTAATGAAGCCTTACAACAGTCTCTGTGAGCTAAGGCTCTACCACCACTGCACTGGGGAGGTCATGCTGACCACATAGGTAAAAAACATTATTTAAGATCAGGAAGTGAACGTGAGAAAAATTTAGAAACAGAACTCAGGAGTCCAAAGATCTTGTGCTGTCTTATATACGCAAGGCTGGTTTTCAGTTCTGCATGAAGAATGTATGTTGAGCATGTGGTTTAATACACCAAGGCAGCAGGGTGAGCAAGTTGCTTTAAACAAATAAACAGAGAAGAATAAAAGGTGTTTGGAAGAGATAGGAAGGACAAGAAGAGTCTCCTGGGACTCTAAACCCACATGGCATATGCCTTCTACCTTCTCAGCAGCCTAACCAAATTGGCTCACCCACTGTAACTTACCCACTTTGGAATGAACCCAAGAAAATGAGAGAAGTAGCATTATTTTTATGTTCATGAAAAAAAAAAACCCACAAACTCATGTTAACTGCATGATGTAAACGTTAATAGGAAAATGAAAGAGCAGATGGCCCCAAATATATCATGTAGAGAATTCATACAACGGTTATGATTATTTTCTTAATGACTATTGTTTAAAACAAGAGTCAGCAAACTATGGTCTTGGGCAGGCTGCCTATTTTTGTAAATGAAGTTTTGCTGGAACACAGCCCATTCAATTACACATCGTCTAAGAAATAGTTTGTGACAGAGACTGTATGGCCGGCAAAGCCAAAGAAACTTACTAGCTTTCAGAAAGTTTTCTGATCCTTGGTTTAAAATGGTACAAATCACCTCTGGTGTTCTCTCTGGCAGAGGTTCTGACTGTTACCTGTCTGGGTGCTCCATGTGCTATCCTGGAGTACAGCAGAAGTGTGTACACCTCCCTCGGTGTTTTCAGGGGGAGCTGGTTCAGTCTCTGGCCTCTTGGGTGCCCTGTGCTTTTGAGTCCGTGGGACCTGGCTGCCAGGGCAAGTTTTCCTCTCAGTGGGGCCTTGCGGGGTTTTGCTCTTAGAAGCAGTTGGTTTGGTCCTTTTTGGTTTGCTTCTTATCTGGGTGCCGTTGGAGGCCTTTTGTGTCTTCTTTTCCTTTGACACTTCCTTGGGGCCATTCTTTTTCACCCTTTGGAAAAAGCTGGCACAGAGTTCCTGAAAGTCATCATCTGACTCATCCATCATCTGACGGGTTTGAAGGTTTTCAGGCTCGTCTTCGGAGAAGTGAGGGTCGATATGCGGGCCTGTGCACAGGTGAGAAAGTGAACCCGAGTGTGAGCCTAGCCAGGCCTCATTCACACTGGAAGCTTCATTATGGTTCGTCGCTGCTTCTCACTGTAATACCTGGAGAGTTTGCACAGTTGAGCAGGATGTATTGTTCCCTCTCTCCATAATGATTTCAAATGTCTTTCTTGGACTTCCCGGTGGTCCAGTAGATAAGAATCCACCTGCCAACGCAGGGGACATGGGTTTGATTTCCAGTCTGGGAAGATCCCACGTGCCGCAGAGCAACTCGGCCCATGGGCCACAGCTACTGAGCCCACGTGCGGCAACTACTGAAGCCTGTGAGCCTAGAGCCTGGGTTCTGGAATAACAGAAGCCACCACAATGAGATGCCCATGCACCGCAATGAAGAGTAGCTCTGGCTCACGGCAACTAGAGAAAGTCCAAGAATGGTGAGGACCCAGCACAACCAAGAAAGATAAATAAATAAATTTTAAAAAATGTCTTTCTTCAAACTGAACCTTTGTTCAGCACACTGAAAGCTTACCTTTATTAAAGTTCACATCTGAAAGGGTCTGTTGTCCAGTAGACACCTCCCAGAGAGAATACACATGGCCCTGGTGCTCAGGTGATTCTCCAGGATCTCCATGGTGATAAAGCACATTTGGTCCATTTAAGTTTTCACCTGAGAAAAACCAAAAGCATTTAAGTGTAATTAGATAGATATTGTCATTTTATGCCATTTCTCCCAGGAAGGTACAAGAGCATGTGGAGTATGGGAAAAGTCTTTAGGGTAACAAATACTCAAATACTGTCAAATACTGTCAAATACTCAGCTATAGCCTGGTTAACACAAACTAATCATCCTACAGGCTACCACAAAGCAACAGGGGAGAGGGACCTAAAGACGTGTCAAAGCGTGTTCTTCCATGGGCAGAAAAATGTGTGCATCTTGGAAGAGTAACCAGAGTCTAGGGAATGAATCCCATGAAGAGCGGTCACCACAGAATCAAGATGGTCCCTGAATCCAGAAAAACTATCTCTGGTCCAAGGCCTTCAGCTCTCAGAGGCTCTATCAGCAAGCAATATAATAACAGACAGAAGGAGGGAATGTGCACTTGAACGCTCAGGAAGAAACCAAAGACAGGAATACAGCAGGCTCATCCTTCATTGACAGAACCAATGTTTCCAAATCAGAAAAAGGTCACTTTTCTCTATTCTCACCCCAGCAACTCTCCTAACTCACGTGACCAGAACGCTGTCCATGTGCAAAGGCTGGGCCTTACCGGCATGATTATTTATATTGGCACAGTTTAGTGGAGTTTTGAAAATCAAAACTGAATAACCCAATGGTAGAGTGTTCATTTCAGATACCATAAGGCAGTTTCCACGGTCCAGGTAATCCACTAATCATCTAGTTTTCCAGAGTGGGGCAGACACACACACCTAAAATCTACTTTGCATGGCTAGCTCATTTTCATCTTCCATCTCCTTAGAGAAGCTTGTTTTCTCAGTCTTTATCTAATTGAACCCTCTCCACTCCCATTTATTTTCTATCATCACACACCGTTTTCACAGTGGCGTTTATCATGTTATAATCACATGTAATAGATTTATTGAATGCTTACTGTGCAGGCAGCCGTCCCAAGTGCTTTACAAGTCTAACTAGTTTAATATTTACAACTCTACTAGGTAGGACCTATTGACACCCCTTCTTTACAGCAAGGAACCAAGCACAAGAAGGAGAAACTGGCTCAAGTTCTCACAGCCTTTCAAGAGGCAGGCTGGGATCAAACCCAGGCAGTGTGGTTCCAGGGCATTAGCTCTTATATTTTTATTCAGTAGCTTGTTTTGTGTCCCCTACTAAGCTCAAAACTTCAGGAGGGCACGCACTCATTTTGTATTCTCTTTGGCTGACAAGGTGCCTGACTGAAGTGCTCGACAGTAATCTGTTGAGTTTGGTACGATCGGGAGCACCAGAGAAAGTTGTGGGAGCAAAGGCTGCACAGAGAAGCAGAGATGCGTGTCTGAGCGCCTGGAACATCAAGCCAAGCAAACTGTTGGACGTGGTAGCTGGAGCAAACTCCAGCCTCCACACCGCCCTGAGTCGCGACATCTCTGCCGGTATTAGTCTAAAACAGTGTATCTGCCATAGGCGCTCTATCGGTATTTGCTAAAGAGTAACAGATCCGAACGAGACGGCAAGTTTCCAGAGGGCCGGGGACTCTGCCTACCCAGCTTGGTACCTACCGCGGCCGTGCTCACTGCAGACGCGGAAAGAATGAATGGGCAGGTGCGGGGCGGACCCCCCGCCTCCCCCAATCCGGTGACACACGGGTTGCCATCTGGGGAGGGGCTGCCAAGGACTTTGGCGGCTACAAAGGCAGATGGCGAATTCCGATCGCCAGTCGGACGCCCGGGCCGTGACCCATGGGTATCCGGATCCCCCCACCCATCTTCCGTTCAGACAGCCCTGGCCCCCTCTACCTAAGCCCGGCTCCTGCCTCTAACCGCGGTTGGCAGCGGGCGAGGAAGGCTCTTTTCTCTCAGGAGACCGAGAAAGGCCTGAGGCGGCCGGACCTCCTCCTCCCCGGTGCAGACTCTCGGCCTCAAAGCCCGACTCCTCCTACCTCTGGCGCGGCCGCAGCACCTTCTCAACGGCGACCCAAGCCCCTGCGCATGCGCGGCGGATAATTGCGGCTGCGCGGGCGCAGGGGGATCCTTGAGACTCGCGTCCCATCCTCCTTTGCGGCCGGCGCGCGCGACTGAGAGCGTTCCTGAAGCGCGCGGGGCAGGACCTGGCGGAGCGCGGCGCCAGAGGACCGCGCGGCTGAGGTTATGTAGGCGGCTCCCGGAGAAGTCTACTAAGTGCTGAGGAAGAGTCGAGGTGAGTTTCGGGCTCCGCCGCAGTTTGAAGTTGAAGTTTGGGTGCACCACGGTTCACACAGGAAATGTATGCCGGTTCATTGGCGGCCCCTGAGCGCATCTGCGTCAGGAGCCGACAGGTAAACGGGGGCGCCAGAGCGGGAGCGGGAGCCGAGCGACCGAGCGCGGGCTTCCTCCCGGAGACGCTTGCGAGCAGGTTGAGGCCTGAGGGGCGGGTTTCCTCGTGCGGGCGGGGAAGGTGAAGCGATGCCCACCCTCTCCAGGCTCCCAGGTGCACGTTGTTAGGATTTGAGGGGCTCACGAAGCCGGAGAGGTTCGCCGCGGACTGAAGTCTGAGAGACCTTATAAGTCGTATTAAGGGTTCGAACTTCAACCTGGGGTCCTTGGGAGCCGACATAGATACTGTTTTTAAAGGAGTTTCTAGTTGCAGTGTGAACCTTGGTCTGGAGAGGCAAGCCTGAAGGCTCATCAGAAGGCTGCGGTGATGCAGGCAAGAAATGAGGGCGTCCTGGATTTAGGAGTTGAAGCTGGGGAAAAGGAGAAATATTGAGGCGTTTGAATTGCCGTGACCAAATTAGTTGTTAATACTTGTGGGTTTCTGGAAAAGAATTTCTAAGTTTCTGGGAACGTGGTTTCAGTTACTGAAGTGACGAATACAGGAGGAGTAGTTTTTGGGAAACTGATACAGTTAGGATTTTTTTTTAAAGTTATAATTTACATAGCATAAAATTCACTCTCACAGTGTTGGTTATTAGTATATTCACAAGGTTGTGGAACCGTCACTTCAGTTCAGTTGCTCAGTCGTGTCCGACTCTTTGTGACCCCATGGACTGCAGCCCTCCAGGCTTCCCTGCCTATCACCAACTCCCAGAGCGTACTCAAACTCATGTCTGTCCAGTCGGTGATGCCATCCAACCGTCTCATGCACTGACATCCCCTTCTCCTCCTGCCTTCAATCTTTCCCAGCATCAGGGTCTTTTCCAGTGAGTCAGTCCTTCACATCAGGTGGCCAAAGGATTGGAGTTTCAGCTTCAGCATCAGTCCTTCCAATGAATATTCAGGACTGATCTCCTTTAGGATGGACTGGTTGGATCTCCTTGCAGTCCAGGGGACTCTCAAGAGTCTTCGCCAACACCACAGTTCAAAAGCATCAATCAATTCTTTGGTGCTCAGCTTTCTTTATAGTCCAACTCTCACATCCATGCATGACTACTGGAAAAACCATATTTTTGACTAGACGGACCTTTGTCGGCAAAGTAATGTCTCCGCTTTTTAATATGCTGTCTAGTTTGCTCATAGCTTTTCTTCAAAGGAGTAAGCCCGTCTTTTAATTTCATGGCTGCAGGCACCATCTGCAGTGATTTTGGAGTCCAAGAAAATAAAGTCTCTCACTGTTTCCGTTGTTTCCCCATCTGTTTGCCATGAAGTGAATGGACCAGATGCCGTGATCTTAGTTTTCTAAATGTTGAGTTTTAAGCCAGCTTTTTCACTCTCCTATTTCACTTTCATCAAGAGGCTCTTTAGTTAGTTGTTCTTCCCTTTCTGCCATAAGGGTGGCCTCATCTGCATATCTGAGGTTATTGATATTTCTCCCAGCAATCTTGATTCCAGCTTGTGCTTCATCTTGCCTGATATTTCACATGATGTATTCTGCATATAAGTTAAATAAGCAGAGTGACAATATACAGCCTTGACGTACTCCCTTCCCCATTTGGAACTAGTCTATTTTTCCATGTCCAGTTCTAACTGTTGATTCTTGACCTGCATACAAATTTTTCAGGAGGCAGGAACCGTCATTACAGTCTAATTCTAGAACATTTTATAACCCCAAATAGAAAGCTGTGTACCCATGAGCCTCATTCCCCTTTATTCTTTCCCTTGGCAACCACCAATCTACTTTCCTTTTCTGCATTTGCCTGTTGTGTATATGTTATGTAAATTGTATCGTATAAGCCTTCTGACTGGGTTTTAAGGAATGTAGTGTTTTTAAGGGTCATCCATGTAGCATGAATCAGTTCATTTCTTTTGAACGCCGGATAGTATTTCCTTGTATGGATATACCACATTGTATTTATCCATTTATCAGTTGTTTCTACATTTTGGCTACTATAACTAATAACTATAGGTTTTGTTTTTTTTTTTTGGTGGTTTAATCCATTTTCATTTACTTTACCGTTTAACTTAAACTAGAATATTTAACTTTTCATACAATCTTAACTTTAAAGATGGTCACTTGCTATTTTACATGCAAAAAATCCAGACTCATCCGGAGCGTACCCATTCTTCACTCTGCACCCAGCACGCAAGCGGGGCTGGGAGGATGGAGGCCAGTGGCCTGCAGTGACCTCAGGTGGCCAAACACCGCCCCCCAACCCCATAGCCTGCTCCAGGCACGGTAACTTTACTCAGCTTTTAGCTTTTTGTTTCATTTTACAACTTTTCCAACACAAATTCTTCTAAAATTTATCTCTGACAGTTGAATACCACTTTAGGACTGTTCTTGTAACTGAGTGAAGTGCAAAGAACTGTTTCACTCCACTCAGAACTTGAGGAGCGGAGACTCCATGTTTTCCTTGTCCGCCTCGGGGCTCAGCAGGATCAGAGGGGAAGCCAAGTCTGTGAGCTGTCCCACCTTGTCCAGGGGCTTGGCCACGGCCTTCCTGTTTGCCTCTGGGGTGTTTGTCAGGAGGTCGACTAGGGGCCCAGTTTCAGACCGCGGGGCCACGGCTGCCTCGGGGCTCCTGTAGAAGTCAGTGAGCGGGCGGCCGTCCAGGGCTGTGGCCACAGCCTCCCCGGTGAGGCTGAGTTGATCCAGTTTGAGGTCCACGAGGAGAGCTTCACTGAGGGCTGTGGCTTCAGGGGGCTGCTCCTCGTCCAGGGACTTCTGTGGTGATACTTTGTGAAAAAGTAGAGTCACTCTTTTCTGGAGAAAAGTCCAGTGCCTGTGGCACAGCAGATGGTGAGCAGCTGCCGTCGAGGGACAAGTCGGGGCGCCTGGACGCAGGCTGGCTGTCACCCTCCCTGGCGGGTGCAGTTCTCACTGTGGATTTTTTCTGGGGCTCAGAAGAGAGTTGCCGAGCAGATGCAGGCAGGGGAGAAGCCAGAAGCCTGGCCAGAGTCGGGGTTGCCAGAGGCTGGAGAGCCGGCGGCCAGCAGGCGTGGGCAGGGCCGACAGGCACCTCGTGCTCATAGGGGTCCTCACGCTGCTGACAAGGCTCTGCGTGGCTTGAGGACCACCTCATGGGAGTGCTATGGGCCACCCTCCCCACCAACGTGCAGTACTGCGGCCACTGTGCCCGACAGGACTTTGGCGTCGTACCAGCTGGGGGCTCACCAGTAGAAAACCTGGGAATTTTAAATTGATTCATAGGGGTAGCCACAGCCTTTGTCTTGGGAGTTTAGGCAGGAATCGCGCCTTCTTGTACTCCCGGTCTTATCCCTTTGAGAAGACTGTGACAAACCACAGTGAGAGCTCAGCCCAGAGCCTCCCTGTTCCGGGGTCTGGGGCTGGGGGAGAGATGCTCTGGGGGCCCCCCTGGGCTGCTCCGCTGTCCACTCCGCAGCCCCTGGCCTCTGGCTTTGCCTGCAGGCCGTGCCCCTGGGGCTCGCCTTCAGGGGCGGCTGTGGCAGGGTGAGCCCCATTCTGCCCGTCTGGCTGGAGCTTGACCGGGCACTGTCCGCAGAGATGCCTGGACGTTCACTTGGTTTAGCTCTGCCAGTCTCAGGAGAAGCACACGCAGCAGAGCTCAGGCCCGAGACAGACCCTGACAAGGACCTTCCTGCCAGGCCGCCAGCACACCCACGTGGTTTTAGCATGGTTTTCTTTGGCCCAGACTTGTTTGGAACAGGGAGCAACCGCTTGCCTGGGACCAAGTGGCTTCCACTGGCTGGCACGCTGGCGACATCCCGGGTGGTGCTGAGCTTGTCCAGGGGCATGCTGCTGTGGGTGTCCTTTTCATTTTGGATTTTCATCCTGGGAGGACTAGCTGGTTTCTGTCTCGCAGGCTTCTCCACGGCCGAGTGAAGGCTCTTTCCTCGAAAGGACAAGGTTCGGGGCGGCAGTAACTTGCTGACGACCTTCTGAGCCCCGGCCTGGTTCGGAGGCTGAGCAGCACTGGGCTCTGCTGGCAGAGAAGGGCACGAGGCGGGTGGCGGCCCCAACGTCTCAGGGCAGCTGGTCTGGGCAGGAGCGGCTGGCGGGGCTGCGCTGGAGGCGGGCTGAGTGCCCCGGAGCGGGGATGCCCTCCAGAGGTCATCCGACAGGCAGTATGTCTCCCGCTTAAGTGACTTGGGGCTTTTCTTCACTTCATTTTCTCTATCAAAGAGGTTTATTTTGAATTTAGACTCCTGTATGAATCCTTCCACTTCCTGGCTCCCAGGGTCTTTAGACTGGGCAGCCTGGGCCGCCTTGGTTCTGCCGTTGCTTTGTATCTGGAAGGCCAGTAAGTGAGCTTCTTTATAAACTTCCACAAACTTTTCCCCTGTGAGCGGACTCCAGGTGGAGTGTCTTTCAGAAGCTGGCAAAGGAGGTTCTTCGGGAAGCTGATTATTTAAATCTAAGCTGGCAGCAATACATCTTTCTTTATGGCCAGTAGGTCCAAAAAAGACTTCATCATCTTCATTGGCACTTGAAGAAGACAACGAAAGGTCGAAGTCAAACTTTTCATCAGCCAACAGAAGAATGTCTTCCTTCTTGGGAGCCTCCATCTCCGCTTCTTGTGAGGGGCAGGCAGGCTGAAGGCGGCCAGGGCTATCAGAGGTCACAGCAAGGAGCAGGAGACAGAAGCGGGGCGGGTGTCGGAGCCCAGGTTCCCCCAGCCCCCCAGGGAAGCCGCCACCATGCAGGCCGCTGCAGCACCGGCCCAGAGCCCCCGCGACACCCCGCTAATAACTAGTTTTATACTATAATGGCCGTGTGAACATTTCATGTATGTATGTGTGTGTTTTCAGAACTCTTGGGTTTGTACCTAAGAGTGTGATTGCTGGGTCATACTACATTTAGTTCTGAGTGTTGAGTTTCAAATGTGAAATGCAAATAGGGCTTTCAAGAACTTTCTCCATATGAAGGAGTTAGGAGGTGCTATTTGCTGTCTGCTTTTGGAAACCTAAGTTAGTTTGTAATATAGGTTCCAATTGAATTAGTAAAGTAGACATCGCAAATGTGGTAGCAGTGGAGTGTCTCATTTGTACTAGAGGGATTTTGATTTGTAAGAGGTGACTGAGTGACAACAAGGAGAAGCCAGGGCCATTGAAAGAAAAATTTATTAATTTCCAGAGATGAGAGGGCATGTCATGCCACATAGGGAAGGTTTTGGTCAGGAGTCAGAAGCAGGAATGAGAGGAAAGCCTAGGTTGGAGCCTTATTCCCTGAAAAAGGCAAGGCAGAGCAGGGTAGAAGGTTTAGGACTGGCTAGTTTGAATAAACCCCGTGGACTTTGGGCTATGGGCTTCACTGATAGCTCAGTTGGTAAAGAATTTGCCTGCAATGCAGGAGACCCTGGTTTGATTCCTGGGTTGGGAAGATACACTGGAGAAGGGATAGGCTACCCACTCCAGTCTTCTGGCTTGGAGAGTGCCATGGACTGTATTGGTCTATAGAGATGGTCTCTAGTTGCTTAGCACCTGGCCTGGGATGACCAAGGCAGGGACAATATTGACTTCATCTTTGAGAGATAAATGAGTTGATGAATTTGCATATGAGAGACTGCTCCCTAGGAAAGTGATTACTATCATTGGGAATTAGCTAGTCTTGGAAAGGATAGTCTCTCCCTCCCCCAGCAAGATTTTTTTTTTTTTCCTAGCAAGATTTTTAAGATGGCAAAACATCATACTATACTGGGGAAAAAAATGATAAATGCATGGGAACATGGCTGGGATGATGTGAAGAAAGGACAGTTGTGAAGGTGGTACCTATTTTTTCATTTAGGATTTAAATCTCTTGGAAGCCTGGGAAAGAAAACCCCCCTGCCTTTCTCTCTCCTGCCGCCTGTTCAAGTCTGGCCATATTATTCTTTTAAACAAAAGAGTTATTAAAGTGTAGTTTAGAGAGGAGAGTGTTCCTTAAACCTTAGCTTTTCAACTTATTTACCTGTGGAATATTTTAAACTGGAATGCTTGGACACCACCCTTAGACCTGCTAAATTAGTCTTGGATAGGTTTCCCAACCTGTCATTTGAAAGTTTCACAGATGATTCTTATGGTTAGCCAATACCTACTGAGCAAATCCTATTGGCTAAACATAAAAGAGATGCCAAAAACTGAGCGAGGAGGTGATTGGAATTTAGGGTTAGACATGATTCCTCCCTTCAAGAAACAAAGTTCTGGGGCAAATTTTTTTTGACCCAAGATGAACCATGGGAGCCCCCTTGACCTGGACCCAATTGTGACTTAGCTCTAGCAGAAGCTCTGAGGTTCACAGTCTCCCACTGAAATGAGGCAGGAGTCCCCGAGTGTGACTAAGCTGAGGGGCAGTGTTCAAAAACAATGTTACTGGGTCCCTGTTCGTTCAGTGGTAATACTTTGTGATTGTTCCCTGCTAGCATTTGTGGCAGAACTTTACTGCCAGGGTCATGAAAGGACATTTAGTATATTAAAAGGTCAGAATTGCCCTTATGTTTGATAAACTTTACAAGGTATATCAGAAAGAGAGCAAGTGCAGAAGTTTGTGGGAAAATGTAGAGCCAGTGAAAGGAGTGGTATTCCAAGGAGAGGCTGCTTTCTAAGCCCATAGGAGTAGATAATTTTGGGATCCAGGGGAAACAGGCAAAGGTTGAATATGCTATGATTATCACTTTCTTACCCTCCTGGAATATGTTCCTTTTTGGAAACTGTGACATCTTCCACTGAGTTAATATTTTAAACAGTTCTGTGGAAGAAGTGAAAGGCTCTTTTCCCAGGTCTGTGGTTTGGCTGTAAATCCCCAAACCTACATAGCTTCCTCTCATTTGTCTTGGCAGGGGTTAGGGAGAGGGCAGAACAAGGGAAGAGTTGTCTGCATTCTCAGTTCTTTGATCATATAAGCTTTTTAAAATTTTATTTATTTGGGGTGCACTGGGTCTTTGCAGCACACAGGCTCTTCATTGCTGTGCACAGGCTGTCTCTAGTTGTGGTGAGCAGGGGATACTCATTTCAGTGGCTTCTTTTGGAACATGGGCTCTAGGGTACATGGGCTCAGTATGTGGCACACTTGGAACATGTGGGATCCTAGTTCCTGGACCAGGTATTGAACCTGTGTCCCTTGCATTGGCAGGCGAATTCCCAACCCCTGGACCACCAGGAAGTCCCCATATAAGGTTTTATTTACTATTGTATAATCCTGTTTGCTGCACTGCCAAAATTGTTGAAATCCAGAGGGGAAATGATTGCTTTACACCTCAAAGTATACAAAAGTCATTCTAGGTTATACTGCATTTCTGTCTACCACTGCTCTTTTTGTGTGATACATGTTTCTATTAATTTTGCTTGATGAATTTAAGGGGAGATTCCATGCAGATGTACAGGCCTCAGCTGCAAAACAACATTTTCCTTAATAAAGTTGATAATTTTGATGTTAAAATTAAGTCAGATCAACTTCCACATAATATTGTTAAGATAACAGTACTCCCCCAAGTAATTTACAAATCAGTGTAATACTTGACAAAAATCCCAATATTCTTTTTTCAGAAACAGAAAAACGGATCTTGAAGTTCATATGAAATTGCAAGAGGTCCTAAATAGCCAAAACAATCTTAAAAAAGAACAAAGTTGGGGGATGATTTCAAAATTTTCAACAGAGCTATGGTAATCAAAACTTTGCTACTGACATAAGAATAGAAATACAGAGCAGTGAAATAGAACTAAATGCCCAGAAATAAACCTATGCATCATGGACATTTGATTTAGACAAGGATTCCAAAACCATTCAGTGGGAAAGAAGAATCTCTTGAATGGATGGTGTTACGACAACAGAATATACACAAATTAACTCAAAACAGATCAAAGACCTAAATCTATGAGTGAAACCATAAAACTCTTAGAAGAAAACAGATAAATTCTCATGACCTTGGATTTGACAGTTGGTTTTTAGATAGAGCACTAAAAATACAAAAAAGCAACAAAAGAAAAAAAATCCATAAATTGGATTTCATGAAAATTTAAAGCTTTTGTGCATCAAAGAACACTGTCAAGAGATGGGAAAGACAACCCACAGAATGGAAGAAAACATTTTAAAATCACGTATCTGATAAGGGTCTAGTATCCATAATACACAAAGAACTCTTACCACTCCACAACAAAAAGGAACAACGTAATTAGAAAATGGGTACAGAACTTGAATAGACATTTCTCTAAAGAAGATATACAAATTACAAATGGCTAACAGCATATACAAAGATGCTTACATCATTAGTCATTCAGTTCAGTCGCTCAGTTGTGTCCTGACTCTTTGCGACCCCATGAATCGCAGCACGCCAGGCCTCCCTGTTCATCACCAACTCCCTGAGTTCACTCAAACTCATGTCCATCGAGTCGGTGATGCCATCTGGCCATCTCATCCTCTGTCGTCCTCTTCTCCTCCTGCCCCCAATCCCTCCCAGCATCAGAGTCTTTTCCAATGAGTCAGCTCTTTGCATGAGGTGGCCAAAGTACTGGAGTTTCAGCTTTAGCATCAGTCCTTCGAAAGAACACCCAGGACTGATCTCCTTTAGAATGGACTGGTTGGATCTCCTTGCAGTCCAAGGGACTCTCAAGAGTCTTCTCCCACACCACACTTCAAAAGCATCAATTCTTCGGCGCTTCAGCTTTCTTCTCACATCCATACATGACCATTGGAAAAACCATAGCCTTGACTAGACGGACCTTTGTTAGCAAAGTAATGTCTCTGCTTTTGAATATGCTATCTAGGTTGGTCATAACTTTCCTTCCAAGGAGTAAGCGTCTTTTAGTTTCATGGCTGCAATCAGATACCACTTCTCACTCACTAGGACAGCCAAGGGGGGGTTCAGGATTTGGAACACTTGTACACCCGTGCTGAATTCATGTTGATGTATTCAATAAAAAATTAAAAAAAAAAAAAAGTCAAGACCTCCAAAACAGAAAATAAATATTGGTGAGGATGTGGAGAAATTGGAACCCTCATTCCTTCCTAGAGGTCCAAAATGGTACAGGTGCTGTGGAAACCAGTTTGGTGGTTCTTTAACAGGATGATCATAGAATTACCATATGACTCAGTTATTCTATTCTTTGGTCTTTGCTCAGAACTGGAAAAAAAAAAAGGTGTTAAATCGAAAATGTGTACTCCTGCTCACAATAGCCAAAAGGTAGAAACAGCTCAAATGCTCATCAGTGGATGCATGGATGGACAAATATGGAATAAACATGTGATACATATAATAGAATACATGTTACAGTGTATATTTGCTTATTTTTGATGGTTATATTAATAGACCTTTTAATTTTAAAAGTTTGCCCAGTTAATGTAATAAGAATCAACTTTCAGTTCTTAGGAGAAAGCACTAATGATTGAAGGCCAGTTCTTCAATTTAAAACATTTATTGTGATGTGTATTTCTAAGAAAATAAGTAGTTTAAAGAATGTTCATGAATAAAAGTGTATCTACCATCCAGCCTAAGAAATAGAGCATTATCTTCAGTGTTTTAAAATTCTAATTTCCATGCTTCTCTCTTTCTAGCTCATCGGACGCCACCCAGCCTTTCGATAGCTTGAATGTGCCAAATTCTGTCCTGTCGGGGGACCTGCAACCCGCCTGCTTTCCTCACCACCGCTTTGTTCTTCTTCCGCAATTTAAGCGTCACCTCTTGAGAGGTTTACCCGCCAAACAGAACCGCCTCTTCTTTCACTAATGCTAGCCTCTGGTTTCCAATGTAGCAGGTAAAACACGTTGACATTACGCGTGGAACTTCGCCCCCCGGGAGGATAACTCGAAGGACTTTCGAATCAGCTGTGCAAGAGAATGTCAGCATTAATGGGCAAGCATGGCAGGAAGCTTCAGACAGTTGCTTTATGGATTCTGATATCAAAGTCCTTGAAGACCAGTTTGATGAAATCATAGTTGATTTAGCCACAAGACATAAGCAGTATCCCAGAAAGATCCTTGAATATGTCATCAAAATCATAAAGGCACAACAAGAGATTCTGAAGCAGTACCACCCTGTTGTACATCTGTTGGACCTAAAATATGACCCTGATCCAGCCCCTTGGTTGGAAAACTTGAGATGCAGAGGAGAAACAGTAGCTAAGGAAATCAGTGAAGCCATGAAGTCCTTACCTGCATTAATTGAACAAGGAGATGGGTTTTCCCAAGTGTTAAAGATGCAGCCTGTTATCCAGCTCCAGAGAGTCCACCAGGAAGTCTTTTCCAGCTGCTGTAGGAAACCAGATGGTAAAGCCGAGAGCTTTATAGCACAGATAGAAGCCACACCAGCAGAGACTTCTACTAGGACGACTACTGACTTGGTACTGAGAAGAAAGCGAACTAAAGACTGCCCCCAGAGGAAATGGTATCCGTTGCAGCCAAAGAGAATTGATCTTGATACATAAGCCCTTTTTGTTCATTTTAAGAGGTGAAATTAGGCACTGTCAACATTTAGATTACAGCCTAATGCCTGGACAGGACTTTGTTTAAAACAGCAGATAACTAGTGATTCCTTAATACAAGTATAGTAATGCTATGTTGGGGTGTGATGTAATATTTTCATCTGTAGTCCATGAAAAGCATATTGTTTGAATATTGACACAAAGCCTGTCCACAGTCATTAAGAGTACAGAGTTTTATTGTCCTTAAATACCATCAACACTTGGCTGCCTTACAGCTTTTGTGGAATTTCAGAAGTAACATATCCCACTGCATTTCCCAGATATACATCTTTGTTTAAAAAAGAGCTGTAACAGTTTATTTAAGGGCTGAAAGTCATCATTTCTGCACAGTAGCAGATACAGTTGTTTTCTTGGGTACCTCCCCCAAGGCAGTTTGATTTATCAAATTAACATGCAGATGACAAGACTGGCTTTGACTTTGTTACACTAAGTTCCATTAATTTGAATTTGTGGGATTAATTTTAATTTTTTTGGTTTTGTTTTATAAGACGAAGATGATTTGTGTAAGAATTTCTCTTAGAAAAACTTGCCATGTAAAAAAATAATAAAATAAAATTCTGATTTCCATTTGTTGCCTTCATATTTCATCAGGTAGATTGGTAATAAATATGCAGAAAATTCATGAATATGACTTTCCAAAAATTCACATGTCATATTGTCACATGATGTCACATTCATTCAGTCATATATCATTTATCACATCATTAAGTCACATTCTTGTGACTGGGTAACATTTTCATAGATTGAAAGCTCCATGTGATTAATAAAGGAACCTTTAATTTCGAACCTGAACTGGCCCCAAATAAACACTGAATTTACCTGTAGGAAGAAAACATTTATGAGTTACGTCCTAGGCATCTTCTTTGACCTTTTCCAACCATTACGTCATATTCATCTTTTTAAAAAAAATATTTATGTATTTATTTATTTGGCTGCACCAGGTCTTAGTTACAGCATGTTAACTTTTTTGGTTACAACGTGTGGAATCCAGTGCCCTAACCAGGGATTGAACTTGGAACCCCTGCATTGGTAGCATGGAGTCTTAACCACTGGGCCACCAGGGAAGACCCTTATATGACTTCACAGTTTCTCAGTCTACATCTTTCCCCTCAGTTGCTCTGTTTTCCTTATAATGTGTCTGCTGAAGCACATTAGATGGTTGGTTTGTGGAGTTTTCCACAGGTTTGGATTTTGCTTATTAGCATATTTGTAGTATAGTTTGACATGTTGCTCTGTCTTATATAGTTCCTGCAAATTTCCAGCTGGATCCAGAGACTTTATAGTCTTGCCAATAGATTAACTCCTAGTATCATAGCTTATTTATTTATCAGAAGGCTTACAGTGTTGGGTTTTGGTCTCTTTAAATGACAGCAGCCCTCCGTGCTCCGTGCCTAGGCTTCTGCCTCGTGTGACATTGTATAACGCTGATATTTGCTAAGCCAGCTGCACCATAACCACAAGAAGTGGTGATGTTCTGATTATAACTTTGGTTTCCTATATTGTCTGGAATAATTCTGTAAGGACAGCCTTATCTACTAGTATTTGGGTTCTTTGTGCTATAGTTCATATAGGAAAGGCAGGATAAATCTTTGATTATTTTCTTTATCCAGTTTTCAAATTAATGAATTGGTTCTCTGTCATTCTCAGAAGATTACCAGTTAGTTTTCTTTTTAAAATTTTTTTGTTGTTCAGTCACTAAGTTGTGTCTGATTCTTTGCCACCCCATGGACTGTAGCACACCAGGCTTCCCTGTCCTCTGTCTCCTGGAGTTTGCTCAGATTCATGTCCATTGAGTCGGTGATGCTATCTAACCATCTCATCCTCTGTCACCCCCTTCACCTTTTGCTTTTAACCTTTCCCTTTCAACCTTTTCCAACATCAGGGTCTTTTCCAGTGAATCATCTCATCCATCAGGTAGCCAATGTATTGGAGCTTCAGCATCAGTCCTTCCAATAAGTATTCAGGGTTGATTTCCTTTAGGATTGACTGGTTTGATCTTGCAGTCCAAGGGTCCCTGAAGAGTCTTCTCCAGCATCACAATTTGAAAGCATCAATTCTTCAGCACTCAGGCTTCTTTATGGTGCAATTCTCACATATGTACATGACTACTGGAAACACCATAGCTTCTAATATACAGACTTTATACAGAAAGGGATGTCTCTGCTTTTTAATACACGGTTTAGGTTTGCCATAGCTTTCCTTCCAGGGGGCAAGCATGTTTTAATTCCATGGCTCTAGTCACCATCTGCAGTGATTTTTGGAGCCCAAGAAAATAAAATCTGTCACTGCTTCCACTTTTTCTCCTTCTATTTGCTGTGTAATGATGGGACCAGATGCCATGATCTTAGTTTTTTAAATGTTGAGTTTTAAGCCAGCTTTTTCATTCTCCTCTTCCACCCTTATTAATAGGCTCTTTAGTTCCTCTTCATTTTTTTTAGAGTGGTATCATCTGCATATCTGAGGTTGTTATTTCTCTCAGCAATCTTGATTCCAGCTTGTGATTCATCCAACTTGTGATTCATGTTTTTAAAATACCATTATCAGTTTATAGATTAGTTATTTGGTGGACTTCATTCACTTCACTGAAGTAGCTATCCTTATTGAAACTCAAATTATTTCTTCTTTGGCCAGTGAAAGCCTCTCTAACTTGACTCCTGGATCCTTTTGACACAGTCCTCATAGTCATTGATCGCTTCCTGTATCTGTTGTAGAGGAGGGAGATTTTACCCTTATCCTCTTAGGGTTTTTTTTGGCAGGGCCTGTGAATTAAATTGACATGAGACAGATGAACAGGAGGAAAGTCTGCACAATTTATTTAATATAAACTTTATGTGACCCTGGAGCCCTCCTAAGGAGTGACGACCCAAAGAAATTATTAAATTTAGCTTGCTTTTATATTAAGTTGAACAAAGGGAGGTGATTTAGGAAGATGACTACAGTTTATGGGGAGGCTAAAAGAGAGTTATTTTTAAAGAGGCCTGTCTGTGTAGAATTCTGTCTCAACTTCTTGTCCTTGAGAATAAGAATGTTACTTTTCCTTCTGGTATAGGGAGGCCATCTCTCATACGGGAATTTCATCTCCTGCTTTTAAGAAAAAGAAGGAAGGTCAGGGTGTTTTTCTTCTATTTAATGTTTTCAAATGCCTTTAACTCAAAATATCCAGTATGCCAATGTGGCTTCTTTTTGGGTGGCACATTCTGAATTCCTCCACATATATTTAGATGTTTAGACTCATGTTACACATTTCTTGCTTCCAGACTTGGAATCAACTAATTCTCTAAGAAACCTTGGTTTCATTTAGTAGGAAATGGTATTTCAAGACCTCAATCTTGGTGTAAGGAATGCTGTTTGCTACTGGGCTGGGCGTTGTTTCCTGACCTTTTTAGTGATTAGAGAGGAGAAGTATATTTAAGATAAAATACCTTGTGAGTTCTTCATGCTGTTTCTAAGTTCAGGACTACAAGGTTTTTACTTAACAACTTCTGATATATGTATCTCCATGTCAGGAATCCTGATTTTCAAGGACATGGGGTGGATAGGAATAAGACATTTTGGAATTACTCATTAGTTTTATCCCACATTACACGTACAGCATCTATTTATAAAATGCTACCACAACTGGTTATGATTACTGAAAACATTACAGAAATTTTTTGCATGTGCTATTTCCAGTCTCCTCTTGCTTTTTTTTCTTACAAAGTATTCTATCTACATTGTCAGATTATGTAGCCATTATATAATATTATCTTTCTTCTAACCCTCATTTAGTCTTAGATCTACAAGGAACATATTTGACTCATCAGTTCCTTATGTTGATGTGTTCTACTCACTCTTGCTTGTTCTCTAGTATAGTCTTTGTTTAGCACTCAAGAGGACAATATTCCCTAAGTTTTGGCATATTGGGAACAGTTGGTGCTGTGAATACTTGAAGGTCACTTTTGCTAGATAGAAAATACTTAGATCACAGTTTTTTCCTTGAGATCTTAAATCTGTGACTCCATTTTCTTGCATAAAATGTTAACAAATTCTGATGAAAATTATTTGAAATGTGTGCAGGTAATCTCTTTTTGAGTCATGCGCTCATTGTTGTCTCCAGCGTTTACTCTGCTCCGGCCTCAGCTTCCTCCCCAGCGACTGTTGTCTGTGTGTGGTTTTTTCTTTGCCTGCCTTCAACATTTGTCACTTTCTCTTAAATAATTTTTATCTTTCTTCGTTTATTTTTGTTTTTCATTAAAGTCTTCCTTTTTTTAAACCTGTTATTCCTCATGTGAGTGAAAGTCGCTCAGTTGTGTCCAGCTCTTTGCAACACCATGAACTACACAGGCCAGAATACTGGAGTGGGTAGCCTTTCCCTTCTCCAGGGGTTTTTCCCAACCCAGGGATCGAACCCAGGTCTCCCACATTGCAGGCGGGTTCTTTACCAGCTGAGCCACGAGGGTTTCCATTGTGGGAAAACTCTTGGCTGTTCCTCATGAGTTAGTGTTCATTGTGTTTGCTTTCTTGTTCTTCTACTTTAATGTTTATTTCTGAAATGAATTTTTCCTTTTGTTTCTAATTCTTAAATTGTCTCTTCATTTCTGAATTTTTGAAAACCTGAGTTATGATGTTCGTTCATGGCTTGTATAATATTCTTAGTGATTTTAAGGTTATTTTGAAATAGTATATTACAGTTCTGATCCGTTTTTTGGAGTGTGTCCTCCTCCTGACATGCTTTTTTGTTTGCAGGGATGTTATTTTGCTCTTCAATTTCTTTTTCCTTATAGTAATATTATATGGTGTTTCACATCATTATACTTCATTTTTGGGTGTATTCATTTTTCCTGAACTGTTAGAAGGAAGCTTGATTCAGATAGCTTTCCTTTCTTTTCAGAGCTCTCTCTTCTGTTGTGTTCAGGCATTGTTAAAAAGAAAAATAGTGACTTTCTGAGATTTCAGTTTTGTTTCCCTCGCCCACTTTTATCTGGACCCTCTCTTTTTTTTCATCTTTATTGTCTGCTTCCTGCCCTGTTTTTATTCCATTGCCAGTAGTTTCTTCTCAGTGTGGGGCCCTTCTTGGACAGAAGCCCTTGGTGGACCAATTTGGAGAAGTCATAGATGCTAGACCCTTCTAGGCCATTCCACTGGCCCCTTGCACATATACTGCAGATGAGAGTAGGCAAAATCATTCCCAGTTTCAGTGGCTTTTCTCAAAATGGCTCAGTATACTTTTCAGTGAACACTTGTTGATTATTTGGGTTTTTCATCATCTCAGATTTATTGTGACACGCTGTTATTTATCTCTGCCTTCTCTAACATGGGCACTTAACACACGTGGGGTATGGCTATATATCTATCTGTAGTGGACACTGTATTGTGGGTATACAAAATAAATCTACCTGTGTTTTGGGGCCTCAGGTTCTTGCAGATACTTTTTCATCTGTTTTTGTTATAAATGTTTCATAAGCATTTGTTTTTCAAATCTGTGTTATGTAGTGATTTGGGAAGAACCAGAATGTATGAAAGGAATTACCTGGTAGCTCAGAAGGTAAAGAATCTGCCTGCAGTGTGGGAGACCCTGGTTCGATCCCTTGGTTGGGAAGACCGCTGTAGAAGGAAATGGCAGCCCACTCCAATATTCTTGCCTGGCAAAATCCCATGGACAGAAGAGCCTAGCGGGCTACAGTCCATGGGGTTCTAAAGAGTTGGACGTGACTGAGCGACTAACACTCAGAAGGTATGCGACCACTACAGTCATCTTCAGAGCCCAAATATTGATCTTTCAATGAACTGTTGTTTGAAGTTGCATATATAATTCTTAAAGGAATGTTTTGCATCTATGTTCATTGAGTTTGGCTTGTAGGGTTTTTTATGTGCTATTTATTATTAATGTTTATTTAAGGGTTATAATAAGTGCTCCCAGAGAACTTCCATGGATTTGGAGGGCCATTGTCCCATGGCCTGTTCAGCTCCATCTGTATTAAAGTAGTCAAGAGGCCCATCCATGCTGGTCCTGATGTTGAATTTATCCCAAATTATTTGTTGGATTGGCCAGACCCACTTTGCTATAGTCTTGTATCTTTCCAGGCTGATGCCCATCCTTTGCTTTCCTTCTGCAGGAGAACTCCCTCTAATCTGCTAATTCTACTTACTAAATTATGTTCCTCTGAATCCCATTTCTCATTAAAATTGAATTAATTTCATCTCATAATGCCTGGACTGGCAACTCTTTCCCCTGAGGCCCATTTCTGTCTTATGGGCCTTGTTTTTCCACCAGCCATGTTCCTGCCATTGTTTGCAATGGTCTAAACACAGTTAGGATACCCAAACTGCTCTACCAGCTAATCCTACAAAATTTTGGTTTCTTTAAAGGGATAGGTTGTAAAGTCGGTGACATTTGATTGCTATTTTTTCTAACCCTAGGACGGCTCCTCCCCGCTTGTGCTGTCCCCTCATTGTCTCTTGTAAACTGGCCAGCATATGGTTTTTGTTGTTCAGTCGTGTCTGACTCTTTGCAACCCCAAGAACTGCAGCATGCCAGGCTTCCCTGTCCTTCACTGTCTCCCAAAGTTTGCTCATACTCATGTCCACTGAGTTGATGATGCCATCCAACCAGCTCGTCCTCTATTGTCCTCTTCTCCTTCTGCCCTCAATCTTTCCTAGCATCAGGATCTTTTCCAATGAGGGGGCTCTTTGCATCAGGTGGCTAAAGTATTGGAACTTCAGCTTCAGCATCAGTCCTTCTGATGAATATTCAGGGTTGATTTCCTTTAGGATTGATTGGTTTGATCTCCTTGCAGTCCAAGGGACTCTGAAGAATATTCTCCAGCACCACAACTGGAAAGCATCAATTCTTCAGCGCTCAGCCTTCTTTATGGTCCAGCTCTCACATTCATACATGACTACTGGAAAACCCATTAGCTTTGACTTAAATGGACTTCTGTTGGCCAAGTAATATTTCTGCTTTTTAATATGCTGTCTAGGTTTGTCATGGCTTTCCTTCCAGGGAGCAAGTGTCTTTTAATTTCATGGCTGCAGTCACCCCACCGTGATTTTGGATTCCAAGAAAATAAAACCTATCACTGGTTCCATTGTTCCCCATCTATTTGCCATGAAGTGATGGGAATGGATGCCCTGATCTTACTCTTTTGAGTATTGAAGTCTAAGCCAGCTTTTTCACTCTCCACTTTCACTTTCATCAAGAGGCTTTTTAGTTCTTCTTCACTCTCTGTCATAAGGGTGGTGTCATCTGCATATCTGAGGTTATTGGTATTTCTCCCAGCAATCTTGATTCCAGCTTGTGCTTCATCCAGCCTGGCATTTCACACGGTGTACTCTGCATGTAAATTAAATAAGCAGGGTGACAATATACAGCCTTGATGTACTCCTTTCCCAGTTTGGAACCAGTCTGTTATTCTATGTCCAGTTTTAACTGTTGCTTCTTGACCTGCATTCAGATTTCTCAGGAGGCAGGTCAGGTGGTCTGGTATTCCTATCTCTCTAAGAATTTTCCAGTTTGTTGTGATCCACCTAGTCAAAGGCCTTGGCTAGTCAATAAAGCAGAAGTAGATGTTTTTTTGGAACTCTCTTGCTTTTTCGATTATCCATCGATGTTAGCAATTTGATCTCTGGTTCCTCTGCCTTTTCTAAATCCAGCTTGTACATCTGGAAGTTCTCTCTTGGTTCACGTACTGTTTGAAGCCTGGCATGAAGGATTTTGAGCGTGACCTTGCTGGCATGTGAGATGAGTGCAGTTGTGTGGTAGTTTGAGCATTCTTTGGTGTTGCCCTTCTTTGGTATCAAAATGAAAACTGACCTTTTCCATTGCTGTTGCCACTGCTGAGTTTTCCAAATTTGCTGGCATGTTGAGCGCAGCACTTTCACAGTATCATCTTTTAGAATTTGAAGTAGCTTAGCTGGAATCCCATCACCTTTGCTAGCTTTGTTTGTAGTAATGCTTCCTAAGGCTCACTTGACTTCACACTCTAGGATATCTGGCTCTAGGTGAGTGACCAATGCTGTCTTGCTTATCCGGATCATTAAGACCTTTTTTTGTACAATTTTTTGTATTCTTGCCACCTCTTCTTAGTATATTCTGCTTCTGTTAGGTCTTTACTGTTTCTGTCCTTTATTAAGCCCATCTTTGTATGAAATGTTCCCTTGGTGTCTCTAATTTTCTTGAAGAGATCTCTAGTCTTTCCCATTCTGTTGTTTTCCTCTATTATTATTATTTTTTTGTATTGTTTACTTAAGGCTTTCTTCTCTCTCCTTGCTATTCTTTGGAACTCTGCATTCAGATGGGTATATCTTTCCTTTTCTCCTTTGCTTTTTGTTTTTCTTCTTTTCTCAGCTATTTGTAAGGCCTCCTCAGACAACCATTTTGCCTTTCTTTCTCTTGGGGACTGTTTGATCACGGCCTCCTGTACAGTGTCACTAACCTCTGTCCATAGTTCCTTAGGCACTCTGTCAGATCTAACCCCTTGAATCTATTTGTCACTTTACCATATAATCATAAATTTGATTTAGGTCATACCTGAATGACCTAGTGGTTTTTAGTACTTACTTTAAGTCTGAATTTTGCAGTAAGGACTTCATGATCTGAGCCACTGTCAGCTCCAGGTCTTATTTTTGCTGACTGTATAGAGCTTCTCCATCTTTGGCTGCCAAGATTATAATCAGTCTGATTTAGGTACTGACTATCTGGTGTGTAGTGTCATCGTCTGTGGTTTAGCCTCTATCTTTGTCCCTTGCCTTTCACCACACCCTCTACTTTCTTGAGAGCACCTTTGAGCTTGAACTGTCTGTTGCAAATGAAATCAGTTCCTTTGGAGGAAATTAGGAGTCAGTGCTTTCTGGCCTATTTCTACCCCAGGCAAAAATGTCTAAGCTGGGGCTGTAGAGCTGTGGGTAGAACAGTGGTAAGCTGGGAGAGGGAAGGCAGCGGCCTGGGGTCCACTCAGCTCGCCCCTGAGTTAGGGGCCGGGCAGAATACGGGAGTCCCGCCCTCCCTTGATCACACTCAGATGGGGTGTGTGTGTGTGTGTGTGTCCCGCCCTCCCTTGATCACACTCAGATGGGGTGTGTGTGTGTGTGTGTGTCCCGCCCTCCCTTGATCACACTCAGATGGGGGGTGTGTGTGTGTGTGTGTCCTGCCCTCCCTTGATCACACTCAGATGTGTGTGTGTGTTAGTTGCTCAGTCGTGTCTGACTCTTTGCGACCCCATGGACTGTAGACTGCCAGGCTCCTCTGTCCATGGAATTTTCCAGGCAAGGGTACTGGAGTGGGTTGTCATTTCCTTCTCCAGGGGGTCTTCCTGACCCAGGGATCGAACCTGGGTCTCCTACATTGCGAGCAAATGCTGTACCATCTGAGCTACCAGGGAAACAGGCAGCTGGGCTTTTCAGATTGCCTTTGTTCACTTAGTAATGTGCATTTAAGGTTCTTGTATTCCTGTGTCTGTCTCTCAGACTTGGGGACAGTGATTTGCCCTGTGTCTTCCTCTTTATGGATCCAAGAAAAGTTGTTGATTTTCAGTCAGTTCAGCTTTTTACTACTTGTCAGGACAGAGTGGTGACATCCAACCTCCTTACGTGCGGAACTAGAAACCAGAAGTCCTGTTGCTGGTAGATAAGAAAGTAGTTGACCCTTGTCAGTTAATCTTATATTTCCAACCTTGTCACAGTAATTTATTAGTTTGAGGAGGTTTTTTTTAATTGTTGTTAATTCTTTGGTATTTTCTACATAGATAATTCATGTCATGTTATTTTATTTCTTCCTTTTTGATTTGTGTAACTTTTATCTCCTTTTCTTGTTGTATTACCTAGGACTTCCAGTATGATGATGCATGGGAGTGGTGAAAATAGACATTCTTACCTTCTTCCTGATCTTAGTGAGAAAGCATTTAATTTCTCCCATTAAGTATACTGTTAGCTGTATGGTTTTTCATTGTGATAAAATTTATGTAATATAAAATTTACAATTTTAACCATTTTTAAGTGTACAGTTCAGTGACATTAAATGGTTTCACGTTGTTGTACAACCATCACCACTACCCACACAGTATCCATTTTCAGAACTTTCATATCATTCTGTTCTTCTGGGTACCTTGGAGTGAAGTTGCTGGATCATAGTAATTCTGTATAATATTTTTGAAGAATCTCAATACTGTCTTCTGCTCTGGCTGTACCATTTTGCATCCCTATCAGTGGTGCATAAGGATTCCAGTTTCTCCACATCCTTATAAAACTTATAATTTTTAAATATAGTAGCCAGTCTAATGGGAAGATAGTGATAGTTCGTCACAGTTTTGATTTGTAGTTCTCTCATCATTTTCCATGTGTTTATTGATCATTTGCTTATCTTTGGAGAAATGTCTATTCAAGTCCTTTGCCCGTTACAAAAAGTTTTTTTCTTTTCCCATTTAAAAAATTTGGTTGTTTGATTTTTGTTGTTGAGTTGTAGGAGTTCTCTATATATTCTGAATACCAGACTCTAATGGGATAAATGATTTCCAGGTGTTTTCTCCCCTTTTGTGGTTGTCTTTTCACTTTTGTGATAGGTCCTTTGCACAAAAGTTTCTAATTTTAATGAAATCCAATTTAGCTGTATTTTGTTTTGTGGGTGATTTTGGTGTCATATCCAAGAAATCCCTGCCAGTCCCAACGTTGTGCACTTTGTGCGTCTGTCTTTATGCTAGTATCACGCTGTTTTGATTACTGTAGCTTTGGACAAAGTTTTGAAGTCAGGGAGTGTGAGACCTCCAACTTTGTCCTTTTTCAAGGTGGTTTTGAATACTTCGGCGGGTGGGAGGGGGAGTTCCTTTGATATTCCATATAGAAAATGATAAGATAGGTTTTTCTATTTCTGTGAAAAAGAAGTCACTGAGATTTTGATAGGGATTGCATAAAACAGGTAGATCACTTTGGGTAGCGCAGGCCTGGTGTGCTGCGATTCATGGTGTCACAAGGAGTTGGGCACGACTGAGCGACTGAACTGAGCTGAACATCTGATTAAAGCTTCCAGCCCGTGAGGTACGGCGTCTTTCTGTGTCTTCGTGTGTTCTTTTTCAATTCCTTTCAGCAATGATGCTTACTTTTCAGTGTGTTAAGTCTTTCACTTTCTTGGTTAAGTTTATTCCCAAGTATTTTAAATCTTTTGATGCTATTTTAGTGGAATTGTTTTCCTAATTTCCTTTCAGGATTGTTCATTGTTCAGTTCAGTCGCTCAGTCGTGTCCGACTCTTTGCGACCCCATGAATCGCAGCACGCCAGGCCTCCCTGTCCATCACCAACTCCCGGAGTTCACTCAGACTCACGTCCATTGAGTCAGTGATGCCATCCAGCCATCTCATCCTCTATCGTCCCCTTTTCCTGCCCCCAATCCCTCCCAGCATCAGTCTTTTCCAGTGAGTCAACTCTTCACATGAGGTGGCCAAAGTACTTGAGTTTCAGCTTTAGCATCATTCCCTCCAAAGAAATCCCAGGGCTGATCTCCCTCAGAGTGGACTGGTTGGATCTCCTTGCAGTCCAAGGGACTCTCAAGAGTCTTCTCCAACACCACAGTTCAAAAGCATCAATTCTTCAGCACTCAGCTTTCTTCACAGTCCAACTCTCACATCCGTACATGACCACAGGAAAAACCATAGCCTCGATTAGACGGACCTTAGTTGGCAAAGTAATGTCTCTGCTTTTAAATATGCCATCTAGGTTGGTCATTTTAATTTCATGGCTGCAGTCACCACCTGCAGTGATTTTGGAGCCCAAAAAAATGAAGTCTGACACGGTTTCCACTGTTTCCCCATCTATTTCCCATGAAGTGATGGGACCAGATGCCATGATCTTTGTTTTCTGAATGTTGAGCTTTAAGCCAACTTTTTCGCTCTCCACTTTCACTTTCATCAAGGAACTTTTTAGTTCCTCTTCACTTTCTGCCATAAGGGTGGTGTCATCTGCATATCTGAGGTTATTGATATTTCTCCCGGCAATCTTGATTCCAGCTTGTGCTTCTTCCAGCCCAGCGTTTCTCATGATGTACTCTGCATATAAGTTAAATAAGCGGGGTGACAATATACAGCCTTGACATACTCCTTTTCCTATTTGGAACCAGTCTGTTGTTCCATGTCCAGTTCTAACTGTTGCTTCCTGACCTGCATATAGGTTTCTCAAGAGGCAGGTGGTCTGATATTCCCATCTCTTTCAGAATTCTCCACAGTTTGTTGTGATCCACACAGTCAAAGGCTTTGGCATAGTCAATAAAGCAGAAATAGATGTTTTTCTGGAACTCTCTTGCTTTTTCGATGATCCAGCGGATGTTGGCAATTTGATCTCTGGTTCCTCTGCCTTTTCATTGTTAGTGTGTAGAAAACAACTGGACTCTCCTTTTCTTTGTTTACTGATGCTGTACTCTTTTATTATTTCCTTTCTCCTGCTAGCTTTGGTTTAGTTGCTCTTATTTCCTTAAGGTATAAGTTAGACTACTGCTTTGAAACTTTTCTTCTTTTTTAATGGAAACATATATAGCTCTGAAGTTCCCTCTTAGCCCTGCTCTTGCTGCATCCCAAAGTTCTGGTGTGTGTGTTTTCATTGGTCTCAGTGTGCTTTCTAATTTTTCTTGTGATTTCCTTTTTGACCTATTGGTTGTATGAGAGCATGTTGTTTAACTTCCACATATTTGTGGATTTTCCAGTTTTTTTTATCCATTCACCCTTCAGTGGACGCCTAGGTTGCTTCCACGTCCTGACTGCTGTGAACACTGGGGTACCTGTCTTTTTGAATTGTGTTTTGTCAGTGTGTATGCCCAGTAGTAGGATTGCTGGGTCATAGGATAGTTTCAGTTTTTTAAGTAATCTTCCTGCTGTTCTCCATAGTGGCTGTATCAATTTACATTCCCACCAACCACACCCTCTCTGTCATTTACTGTTTGAAGACTTTTTTGATAATGACCTTTTTGACTGGTGTGAGATGATACCTCTTTGTAGTTTTGATTTGCATTTCTTTAATAATGCCTGACTGATGTTGAGCATCTTTTCGTGTGTCGATTGGCCTTTAGTTGATTTTTTGTAGTGATACATTTTTGTGTACATTTTTGTAGTGAGCATATGGGAAAGGAGTACATCCAGGCTGTATATTGTCACCCTGCTCATTTAACTTATATGCAGTGTTCATCATGTGAAATACCAGGCTGGATGAAGCAGAAGCTTCATTTCTGGGAGAAATATCAGTAACCTCAGATAGGCAGATAACACCACCCTTATGGCAGAAAATGAAGAAGAACTAAAGAGCCTCCTTGTCCTTTTTCTGGGATTCCAACTCATGTATATTGGATTGCTTGTCAGTGTCTGATGCCTTTTTTTCCTCTATGGCCTTTATTTGAACAGTTTTCAGTTGCTGTTTTTGAGTTGTATGATCTTTTTCAGTGTTGATCTGATGTTCATCCCAGATTGTGTGTTTTGCATTTCAGATACTATTATCATCTCTAAAAGTTCCATCTAGGCCTTTCTATAGTTTCTGTTTCTCATTTATGGTCACATCCCCTCTGCTTTCCTGAGCATACGGAGCGTGTCCTTGTCTGATAATGCCTTTGTATCTGTCACTTCCAGGTCAGCTGCTGTTGATTGCTTTTTCCTATGGTCATGAGTCATGTTTTCTTCTTTTTCACACGCCTGGTCTCACCGCCCTTCATTGCCTGCTTGTGTTAGTAGAGCGTTACTACCCTCCTTGCCAGCTAGCCTGATGCCAGCCTTTGTCATTGGAGGGGCTGAAGGAGAAAGGGCCTGTGTCCTGGTGCCTTGCGCTTTGCTCATTCCTGTTCTGTGACATCGGCTGAGCCCTAGAGAGCTTCTGTGGCACCTTCTCAGGCAGTGTCCTAGCGACCAACTCAGCAGCACTTGCCTGAGTGCCAGTGATGAGGCTCTTCATATATTTGAAAGGGAACAGGCACTGCCAGGCATGTTCCGCGGGTACCCGAGTTGGTCTCCTGGCAGCTTTCTGGTGAGTTCATCAGCCCTTCCACCCTGGGGCTGTGCAGAACTCTCTGCAGACAGTTTCCAGGCTGATTGTGTTGGCAGCGTCTCAGATGGTTCTCAGCCTGGTGAACTTCACCATCCCGTAAACTGCTGTCTCAGCTCTGAATCCTCTCTGCACCCTAGAGTATTTTATACCTTTTGGTTCATTTTAGTCAGTTCCTATAAATAGTTAATAGCTCTTTATGCTAAACTCTCCTTGTTTAAAATACCTTGTGGTTTCTGTCCCCTGACCAATAGGCCTGCCCATTTCCTTATTGGATACTGGACATTATGTATTTATGTTGTTTTGTCGAATTCCTTCAAATAGTATTTATCTTGGTCTGGCACACAGTTAAGTTCCTTGTCATCAGTTGATCCTTTAGAGAACTGCTCCTGAGCTGTGTTAGGGTGACCCAGAGCTGCCTTTGGTGTACAGATAATTTAGCCTCATTACTAAGGGTGAAGCCCTTCTGGGGATGCCAGGCAGTACTGTGTGAATGAGGGAGCCGTTCCCTGGTGGCTTGTGGGGGCACAGTTTATTCCTGTTTCTGTGTGAGCTCCGGAGGTGGTTCTGTCCGCTCCTTTCCAGGGATTCTTGTTCCAGCCTCCTCAGTTTTTCTCACACAGGTGCAAACTTGTCTTTAGGTGAAGACTTGAGGGGGTGCCCTGTAGAGCCTGGAGCTCTGTTTTCTTTACAGTCCCTGCTCCCCACTATTCTGTTCCACACATTCTAGCCACTTGGGCCTCCCTGACCTCCCCGTGTCTCCTCCACGCACAGGACAGCTGGGTCTGTTTCCCTTCCCTGCACTGTAGCCTGGAACCCACGTCGGCTGTGGCTGGTCACGGAGCCCCGAGCTCCCTGGAGGTCCAGTGGGGAAGACGTGACACCGTCACTGCCATGGGCCTGGGCTCACTCCCTGCTCAAGGAGCTGAGATCCCTCGAGCTGCATGGGTGCCCCGCGCGGGCCCTCCCACCCCGCACCACTGGGCCCGGGGTCTTGGTCTCCCTCCCCTCTCAGATCCTTGTCTCGCGCTCATGCATTGGCTGAAGACACATCACACTGCCTCTTGCCTGGTCTCCTGATTGTTTAGGGGCCCCTCTTACTCTGTCTTGAAAAAGTGAGTAAAGCACACACATGAAACAGCCTGTCAGGAGCTTGATGAAACTTCAGGACAGCTGAGTGTCCTATCGCTCAGCTGACATTATTAACGCTCCCCTTTTCCTTCTTTTTAAACTAGTCACGTGTGAATGGGACCAGCGAGATGGCACAGGCCGTGAGGGAGTGACATGGTGGCAGCTTGGTTTGTTCCTGCAGCAGATTTGCATTTTAGAAGCTTCCTGTGCCGTGTCATTTGTGGGCTGAGGCTCCTGCGAAGATCAGTGTCTCCTCATAGGAGCCCAAGTGAGGAAACAACCGGTTATCAAGGCATTTGCACAGGCTGCCTCTGCGGCCTGCTACGACTTCAGCAGTCTTTGGGCACTGGGGACCCAGACCGACAAGGCCACCCACCTCAGGCCACTCTGGCTTTGGCCGGAATGAGCCGGACTGGACTCATTCCTGGTCTCCTGAGGTCATCGCTGCTCCTGCCTGAGACCCTGTCCCTTGACCCACGACTGTGCTTTTATGCAGGCCCTGGGGGAAAGCGTCTGGAAAGCCAGCCTCACAGGTAAGTGGACGTGTTTTCTATGCTGGTATAGACATGGGGTGAGATCAGTGCCACTGCCCAGAGCCCTGCAGTTCCCGAGGAGGCGGACATCTCTGCCAGGCTGAGGAGCCTGGCCCAGTGCAGAAGCTTCCTTTACTCAGTCGTCTGGGAGGACCACGTTGCGTTCCTCTTGGGTGAGATGCTCACACTTAAATGGGCTGAAGAGGCTGCAGCAGCTACAGCCCTGGTTCTGTCCAGCAGGCCGCTGACTGGCCTTCATCTCGTCCCTCAGCCAGGCCGTGCCCAGGTGCTGCTGCGTCGGCCCCAGGGGACGAGGCCGAGTGTACAGCGGTTGTTGGCGGTGACCGTGGGCAGGAGAGAGTGAGCAGGGAGACAGTGATGGGACGAAGCCTGCTGCTGAGTGGGGTGCCGCAGTGGGTGGCGTCTGGGCCGAGGCTCGAGTCAAGGGAGGGGCGAGCCCTGCGGCCTGAGGGAAGGAGCAGTGCAAGAGGCCCTGACGCAGGAGCCGCGGGACACCTGTGTGGAGACTGTCAGTGTGAAACATTCTAGTGTCTGTAGAGAAGCCCCAGGCTTGTCCCGGGAGAAGCACAGCAGGTACTTGGAGTTTTCAGAAAATAGCATCGCCACCTGCCCCCGAGTCGCCAGAGAGGAAAGAGGCTTGGAGCTGGCCGCCTGCAGGCCCCAAGGCCCCTTCTCTAGGAGCGAGGTGGTGAACCTCAGCTCAGGACAGGTGCTGCCGTTCTCTGAGGGGTGCAGGACAGCCTGTAGAGCACGCCCTGCGCCATCTTCACCTTTAAGACTGGGGTGATGAGAACAAATACTCTAGGTTTCAAACAGGATACAGAGATCTTCAGTCCCAAAGACGTGGTTGGGCAGAGAGGATGGTCTGTTTCCTTCTGATCTTCTCTCATTGGCTTGCATTCTCTTGCTTTTTACCTCAGAGATGTCCACGCACAGCCTGCTAGTCAGACCAGCTTGCCTAGGTACCCACCAGAGCCTCCAGCTCTCTACTTCAGTGATGCATTCCAGGTAACAAACAGACTGCTTCTGGCTATGGAATTGCTCACAGCAGACCGGTCCTGCCGAGGACTCAAGGCACCTGCTCAAAGGACTGGAGCGCCACCCTGGGACCCGCAACACAGAGGGGAGCTTGAAGAGGTGAGTCTGCCTCCTACACCAGCCTCTCTGTTGGGGGCTGGGCAGGGGCAGCTGCCCAGAGGCAGAGAACCCAGCGAAGCCCCAGGTAATCTTGTGGGGTTGGGGAGACTGGGCTCTGGGGGCTTGGGGGCTGTGGAGGCAGTGGGATCTGAGGGCAGAGATCCCTGAGAGGGGGCAGGCCAGAGAGGCACAAGGTGCATGTGGAGCAGAGCTGGGTCTTTGGCAGCTTCATGGTGCCAGGAAGAGTTGAGAGCCTGCCAGGAGGAACAGCCCTAAAAATGCCAGTCTCTCTGCTCAGACTTTGAGTGGCCGGCCCTCTCCGCTGCCCCCTGGAGGGAGACACTGTCCCGGCCTCCCCGGTCTGTCATGTCACACACAGCGCCTGGCTCTGCGTCTAGTCGCTACATACCCTGATTAATGGGACAGAAAGGAAAGAGTGAGAGACCCATGGAAGATTAAGATGCTGGAGTTGGCAGACATAGAGTTTAAGATAACTGATTAACACTGAAGCAGGTAAAATGGAGAGTTTCACAGAGAATTAGAATTCATAAAAGATTGAAAATTCTAAAAGAGAAGAGTACAGTAGCAAATTTAAAATTCAATTAGGTGGATTTAAAAGTAGATGAGAGAGAGCTGAAGAAAGGACCAGTGAACTGGAAGATAAATCAGTAGAAAATCTCTCTGTAGACCCTGCCATGACTGGCCGCTACTACCCACACTGTCCTGGACTCTGAACCCTTCTGGAGACCCGTTGGATGAGGGAGAGCCTGCTGAGGAGGCGTTCTGTGCTTGGGAGAGACTGAGGGGGCTTGGACATTCAGGGGACGCTCTTCACTCCGCCTTGTTGGAAATGGTACCAGCTCACTGGGCGTCTAGTCAGTGGAGCCCTGTGACTCTCGTTAAATCTCTCAGGGCCTCAGGCGTTGGAACCTGAACCTGTTTGTTCATGGGCTCAGTCTAAAGGTATGCCAGTCTTCACAGCACACACCCTGGAAAATGCCTCTGGTGGGATGAGGAGCCAGGGGAGGCTTGTCTGTGACATGCAGAAGGTGCGCACGTTGGCCCCCAGGCCGGTGGGCCATGGAGCCCAGGTGTGGCCTGTGGCAGTGGCACAGTGGGCACTGGCGTAGCTGGGTGAGGGGGCGGGGTCGGGGCTGTGCTGAGCGTGACTCTGAAACTGTTGTGGGTGATAGCAATTCATGCACATGCTGTTCTGAGAAACTTTCCGTCCTGGGTTAATGGTTTCCTTATAATGAACAGAAATAAATTCACGAGGGATGGTGAGCTAAGGTGGGGTCATGGGCCAAGGCCAGCGGCTGAGCTGAGTGAGGAGTGCTGAGCTACACCGTCTGTTGGGCCCCGATTAGAGCAGTGTCCCAGCAGAGACACTGACTGTCTCGGGTAAAAGTCGGAAGCCCCTTCATCCTCAGAGCGCTGTCTTGGAGCCGGTGAGCACCCCTCTTGAGAGGAGAGAAGGGATCAACGTCAGACCTGGCTGAGGGCGGGCACAACAGCCACTGGCTCCTGGGAGCTTCTGATGAGTTCAGGCCGAGCATCCAGAAGCCGCCTGGACGCCCTGCAGTGTCCCCTGTGCTTCAGGACAGGAGGCCTTGCCAGGTTCTCTCGGGGGGGTCTGTGAGGATGGGACGTTCTCTCATGTGGGAGGTGGGGGGCAGGCGAGCACAGGGCCTCTGCCCTTAAGGCATCTTTCGGGGATGAGACAGACGAGGTCCCTGCTCCTGTGCAGCTTATGTTCTATTAATAGTAGAGGCTGGCCTTCAGTGAGTATAAGCAGGTAAGAGCAAACACACTAAAACTAAGAAAACCAGTGATAAGGGTCACAGAAAAGGTGACACTGGGACCATGCTGGTGGCAGGGTCAGGTCGGGGGAGGGCGACCTTCCTGAGGTGGCACCGTGAGCAGAACCTGGGCAGCCCTGGGGGCAGAGTGGGGCCCTGAGCTTGCATCACCCAGCCCCTGGTAGGTGCCTGCTTTCCCCTAAAGGACAGGAGGAACCCATGACAGAGTCTAAGCAGGGGAATAGGGTGATCTGATTCACAAGATGTGGGGGTGCTGTGTGGAGACTGGACTGTGGGGAGTTTCTGGGAGCGAGGAGACCAGTGGGCGGGTTTGCTTGTGTTCGGGGAAGGGCAGGCACAGGCGCTGCACAACCAGAGTGGGTGGAGCTGAGGGAAAGCAGGGACCCAGGTGAGCCTGAGGCGTCTGGTGTCTGGGCAGGCGAGGGCCATCGTGGGAGGGGGCACCCCCATTGTGTGTGTTAGAGGGTCCCAGACTCTGAGAGTACCCCTAGTAACGGTCAGTAAATATTTTAAGGGACCCTCAGGCCAAAGAAGTAACAGTTTCATTTTTAAATAGTTAAGTCCAAACAGTTTAAGTACAGTATTTATATCTTAACAACTTATAATAGGTATTTGGAAAATAATATAAACATAAATTTTTTTCATTGCATTTTTAAGTAACCGTAATTACTTAGGAGTGGAACGTTTGCCTGTCAGGCTCTTCTTGAATTTTGGAATCAAACTGGACATGGTTACCCTTGTTGCCTTTTCCGTATTGACTTACACAGTAATTGCCTTTTCAGTAACTGCCAGAAACCTAGCTTTGCAGACATGAAACCACACAAAGCAATGTCTCAAGATGTCATATTGAAACGCTGGAGTGTTGGGAGATGGTTAGTGTCACCGTTTTCCCCCAAAGTAAAATGCATCCTGCAGGTTCACTGCGGGCGCCTCCGTGCCCTGCTGCTCCGTGCGCTTCTTGCCCCTGGGCCTGTGGACCTTCGTCTCCTGGGCCACATGCTGGTGTGCAGGTCACGCCCCTCCACCCCCAAGTTCTTGGGGGTGCTCACTGGGTGTTTTTTTTTTTGTCTGGATGTCTTAGCATGCAAGGATGAGACCAGGACCCTCTACGTGGGGAGCGTGGAGTCTTAGCCACTACACCACCAGGGAAGTGGTGGTCTAGGATAGGATGAAGTTTTAAGATGTGAGATGATGTTTTTGTTCTATCTATTGATCCTTAAGACAAACTTAAGAGGAAAGCAGTGATGGATTTATCCCCATTTTATTTAGAGTTGAAGATATTGAAGTTCAAAGTGGTTGAAGGTGCAGTGGCTGAGCCTGGACTGGGCCCCACACCCCTGACTCTTGGCTGGGCTCTTCCCGGGCTGAGCTGCCTGCCTCTCTCGTGGGCCTGAGGGCCACTGGTGTGGCAGCGGAGTTGGGCACTTGGTGCAAGTGAGGCCATAGTTGGGACCTTTTTTCTGGCAGGTTGGTGAGGGAGGGCAGCTCCTTGGCACATAAGGGGCAGTGTTTGGTTGATGAGGTGCCTGTGTCCTTGAAAACTGGGGGGTCCAGGTACCCTCTGTGTGAGCCATGGCTGTGCCACCTACTGGTTTATTCCCATGCTCCCCTCAAAGATCTGCACCTGTGTGTCCAGGGAAGAAATCATGGAAGGAAGGCACCTGTTCTGGATGCATTGATGGTCTTGGTTAGTGGTTAGAATCTTGATTTTGATCCTCTTGCAGTCTTGGAGATTTTAAACAGGAGAGTCAGCAATCCAACCTTTGCATAAGGCTACAGGGGGGCTCCTGGCAGCCTGAGGGCAAGGCCATGTGACCTGCACTGTAGATGCCGATTCAAGCTGACTAGCACTCCTGCTGATGGCCAGAGCTGTCCATCAGCATGTTCTCATTACTTCAGGGGGTTCTGGTCTTGGTTTACTTTCTGAGTTGTTTTTAATCCCCTGTGTCCTCCTCCTTCATGACACTTCTGTGATTTTGACCTTGGTCCTTGAAGACCGCTCTTCTCAGGCTACTCCTGCTCCCTGAACCCCAGGCCCCTGTAGGACTGCACACACACACACCTCACACGCCCGCCACAGCAAGGCCCTTCCATTCCAGGGAGGGACCCAGGCTTCCTACTTGCAGAGCTGTTGCTGGAGACCACAGCCTCTCCTTAATGGGGCAGAGCCCCCATTGATGGGGTGATGGGCTGAATATGCCACCCTCCCTCCAATACACCCATGTCCTAATCCCTGGAAACCTCACACAGCAAAAAAGGATCTCATGATACGGAGATGGTCCCAGATTACCTGGGAGGACCCTACACTCACTCAACTACTTCTCTGAGGGGGAAGAATTGACACAGAAGGCAGTGAACTGATGCGGCCACAGCCAAGGACACCAGGAGCCCCCAGAAGCTGAAGAGGGCGGAAGGGCCTCCCAGAACCTCCAGAGGGTGTGCAGCCTGTGACACTTTGATTTTAGCTCAGGGCAGTGATTTGGATCTCTGACCTCTGAAATTATTAGACAGTAAGTTTCTTACAGTTTTAAGCCATCAAGTTTGTAGTGACTTGTTGCAACGGCCACAGGAAGTGAATACAAATGGGAAGGCAAAGGATTCCAAGAAATGACTGGACCCAAGGCCTGACCCTGATCTGCTGCCTGACTGTGTTCTTGTGACCTGCTCCTGTCACCTGCGCCTGGACACACAGGCTCTCCGTTGCTAGCAGTTAAGGTGGGCTCTGCAGCCCCTGCCCCTTCCTGGTGCCCACCGCCCTGAAGCCCCCACAGGGAAAGCTGGAGTTGGGGAGAGGGGTTTCTGGAACAGAGCCGCTGCCATGGGCTCCGTTTACAACAGGCACAGTTGAGCTTTGTGCTGGCACCAAGGTCACCTCAGATCCTGCAGCTGGAGTGTTCCTGGGGCCCTGCCCTCGAGGGCACCTGCTCCCCATCCCTGGGAGAGCAACATGTGCAAAAGCCAGAGAGCCTTTGGCTGTGTTGAATGACTTTTTAAAATCAAGTGCAAATATCATCAGGTGCTTTTTACAGAAGCAAGGACCTGTGCCTCTCAAAATAAACCAATGCCAGTCACCCATCTGCTGAGAAAGGCACACAGGCAGGGGTATTGTTCCGTGTCCTCCCGGTGATGCCCTGGGAAAGGGCACAGCTGCCTGAACCTTTAAAACCCCAGGTGGGATGAACATTCCTGTGCAGAGCTGCAGCAGCTCCCGCTTGTGTTTCTTAACACTTCGTATTATTTAAGCAGCCAAAGGAGAAAATTGGTACTGAAGAATACCAATTCTTGGCAGAATTCTTTGTGAAAGGTTTCAGGTGAGTGTGCCCGGTGCCCCAAAGGCTGGGTGACTTGTGGTCCATAGGTGGAGGACGCCTGACCGTGAGAACCCTAGCCAGTCCCGTGGAGGGGGTGTCTGCCCTTTATGGGCAGAGCTGGCACTACACTGCCAGGGGCTTCCTGGGCTGGCACCCTCGTGGAGCTCATCTGCAGGCTGGTGAGGAATGAGATCTAGGGCCCATTACGGGGTCCTCAGCACCTGGCTCTCGCCCTGGTCTTTTTCTGTCCAGCTGGGCTCAGGGAGGAAAGGGTGCCCATTGTGCCGCCCCAGCCCACACGTGGCTCTCCCTCCTGCTCCAGGATGAGGGGCACCAGGCTGACAGGGCTGCTGCTCGCCCTCGCTGGCTTGCTGCAGCTGGGCCTGTCCTTGAAGATAGCCGCCTTCAACATCCGCACCTTTGGGGAGACCAAGATGTCCAATGCTACGCTCTCCAGCTATATTGTGCGGGTAAGTCCAGATCTGTCCCCAGGGCCCTCAGGGTGGGGAAGCTGGAGGTGGGCCGTCTAACAGGCCCTTGGAATCCTGGGCCAGTGGTCAGTCCTGAGGGTGACTGGCAGTGGTGGTGATGGGGGCATCAAGGTCTCAGCCCACCTGTCGGGGGACAAGCCCTTGTTACTGCTATGGTGTTCCTGGCTGGTGTTAGGGCCCCAGGCCAGGCTGTGACAGGGAGTGTCCGGGGCGAGGGCAGCAGCTCAGCCCTGGGACCCACAGCAGGCAGGCTCGGTCACATCGGTGTCCGCCTGCCTGCCCAGCAACACCGTGGCCTTGTCCCCAGATCCTGCGTCGTTACGACATTGCCCTCATCCAGGAGGTCAGAGACAGCCACCTGGTGGCCGTGGGGAAGCTCCTGGACGATCTCAACCAGTGGGTGAAGTGGAGTCCCAGGAGGCCCGGGGGGAGCCCAGCCACAGGGACACAGGTGTGGGGTAGGTCCCTGGGACTCGCCCCACCACAAACTCCTGACTGGGACGTTTGTCTCCTCAATCCAGGGATGACCCAAACTCCTACCACTACGTGGTCAGTGAGCCGCTGGGCCGCAACAGCTACAAGGAGCGCTACCTCTTTGTGTTCAGGTAACGCTGCAGGCCTCTGCCTCACAGGCACACAGGAGGCTGCAGTGTCACCTAGAGCCCGTGGGCCCCTCCCCTCGGGTTTGGGGGCAGGAACTGGGGCCCCCAGAGCAGGGGTCTGAGCTGGGCTGTGCCCCTCGAGGCCTGAGCCCATGCAGAGGCAGGAGGCCTTGGTGGGAGCTCTGTGCCAGTGGGTCTGCGTGCTGCCTGAGCCCAGGCTGACCACCCTCCGGCCTGGCCTTCTGCAGACCCAACAAGGTGTCCGTGCTGGACACCTACCAGTACGACGACGGCTGCGAGTCCTGCGGGAACGACAGCTTCAGCCGGGAGCCTGCTGTGGTCAAGTTCTCATCCCCCTCCACCAGTGAGTGCGCCCGCCCCGGACGCGCTGGCCTTGCGCTGCACCCCACAGCCCCTTTGGTCTTGCACTGAAGTTGCTTAGGAAGACGTCCACACTCGGGGGGTGTCTCAGTTGTCCTCCACCCCAGCCAACACCCGCTCTGCTGTCTCCACAGAGGTCAAGGAATTTGCCATTGTTCCCCTGCACTCGGCCCCATCAGATGCAGTGGCTGAGATTAATTCTCTCTATGATGTCTATCTGGATGTCCAGCAGAAGTGGGACTTGAATGTGAGCCCCCCCCCCCGCTCCCTGCCTTGGGCTCTGGGGGCCTCCATCATGCATCATGCCCTGGGCCAACCTGTGGCTGTCTCCTGGCAGGACGTCATGTTGATGGGTGATTTCAACGCTGACTGCAGCTACGTGACCTCCTCGCAGTGGTCATCCATCCGCCTGCGCACAAGCTCTACCTTCCAGTGGCTGATTCCTGACAGTGCCGACACCACGGCTACGTCCACAAACTGCGCCTATGACAGGTGAGCGGGGTGCCTCTGTGACTAGCTTCAGAAGTGCTTCCCAAGACCAGACGCTCACCCTCCTGACTTAGGAAAGGCATTTCTTAGTTTTGGGTTGGAGCACATTTAGGGAGAATACGACACTGGCAGATAATGGAGGTTGGTCAGTGGTGTGCAGTTTGGGGCAACATTGAGCTGGGGCCCGACCAACTCCACAGTGGCATTTGAGCGTGGTTGAGGTTGTGTGACATTCAGCAGACCCAGATGAGCTGGGGGGACAGGCCAGGACCCAAGGTGCAAGTGCAGAGTGTGTCACACCCTGGGCTCAAGGGGACTTTCTCTCATGTCTGCTGCTGTAGGATCGTAGTCGCAGGGTCTCTGCTCCAGAGTTCTGTGGTTCCTGGCTCAGCCGCTCCCTTTGACTTCCAAGCTGCATACGGACTGAGCAACGAGATGGTAAGTATCTGTCCTGGACACACTGCTTTTTTTTGTTGACTTGAGAAAACCAATGGCCCCGGGCCAGTCTTGACCCCACCTCAGGCGCACGACTGTAGATGACTAGGTGTCTGGGGTCCCTGCGCTCACTGCCGTCTTCCCACAGGCCCTGGCCATCAGTGACCATTACCCGGTGGAGGTGGCGCTGACATAAGTCCATTCTGGGGTCCACAACCTCTGCCCCACGCCAGGAGCTGAAGATGACAACTGACTCGTCACAGTTAAGAGCGGAGGGTGGAGCTTAAGGAACCCAGTGCCGTCCCTCCCCCTGTGCCCCCAACCACCCTGCAGCAGCTGGAATTTGAGGAGAGGGATGGAAGATAGGCTTTTCCTCACCTGACTCACTTCCATTGTTAAGTGTGGCAGCTGTGTCACCAGAGTGCCCCACATTCTCAGTCTGGAAAGAAAGTCTAAAACTAAGAAATGCCTTTTAATTTAAATAAAGCTCAAAAGGAGGTGTTGTCATTTGCGCACCCAGTCGTTCCCGTGTGTGTCCCTACTCCCTAGTGACTGGCTGCAGGCCGCCTTGCCCCACGGTTGTATCTGTCCCTTCGTCCGCGGCCATCAGTGTCGCTCCAGGGCCTTGACAAGCAGCTGGTTCAGGCGTCCAACCATGGGTCGAGGGTCGTCAACGAGTCCCGCTGTGATCATGGCATTCTCGTAGATCTGAAAGGCAGGGCAGACCTTGTCAGTGGGAGGGGGAGCAAGGCCTGGGTCCAACCCAGGGACCTCAAATGCAAAGAGAAGAAGGGAAGAGAGTTGTTCTATTTAAAACAGGGTTTTAGAGGAAACCTCAAAGCCTCAGCCTGCTCTTCGCCCGCTCCAGCAGCCTCACCTGATCCACCAGCAGCTGGGCCAGGTCAGGCTCACTGTCTCTCAGCTGACTGAGCTTCTTGATCAGAACATGCCTGCAACACAGAAACCACACGTTAGCCAGAGCTGGGGTGCACACCAAGCACAAGGGCTTGTGACCTGGAGTGACTCTTCTGAAATGCTGGGGTTACTAGAACACTGCATCAACAATAACGGTAATAAAGAATAGTTCAGTATCAAAAAACACAAAAACTTCTATAATTGATTATAGATTATACCCAGAAAACCTGGCAAAAGTTTTGCTATTAATATAAAAACTATATATACTCCTGAGGTAAAGAAAGTGGACAATGGTCAAATGGTCAAATCCATACAGCAATTTTATTAGTACCTGATAAGACAGGATAACTGGGCAGCACTCAGGAAGCAAGTTTCTTCCTGTGTGGTTCCTTGAACCAAGAACCAAAATAATCTCCAGACCAATCAAGGATTAAATGTAAAAACTAAAAGCAAAGTATAATACTAGAAAACAGGAAAGGAGTGTTTCATAATCTTCAAAGGGGAAAGCCTTTTCAGACTAAATACAAACAAAGAAGTCAGAAAGAAAAGACTCTTGGCTACATAAAAATTGAAATTTTTTCTGCAGAAAATACAATAGGAAACATCAAAATTATAAGGTATAATTTTCATTTTTTGAATGGCAGAAATGGTGTGTTTGATAAAACTGAAGGCACTGGGGGAAGATACCGAGGACGGCAGTATCTGTGGTGCCCCGTCTGAGATGCTGCGGTTCCCTCCCTCCCAGCGCTGTTCACAGCAGCAACATCTGCAAGGTGAGGACCCCACACTGGAGGTGTCCCACCACGAACTCCATATGGTTGAGAATTCTAAAGACTCAAGGAACATATAAACAAATTTTAGAGCAAATGCGTTAAAGTCTTCTGGCAATAGAAAATGAGCCCTCTGCACAGCTATCTTATAAAACCACATTTGTGCCAGAACTAGTTAAAGCCAGTGGGTGTCCAATCAGTGCCCATCTCTGCTGGACTCAGCGCTGGGAGCCACACACCCATTACGCAGGCCTGTATCGCTTATGCCTACCTGTCAACGGGGGTGGCTGTGGAGAGGCCCTTGACACTTAGCGTGGCCAGCCATTAGCCAATTCAGATCTTCCACTTAGTAATCGTGTGGCTAGTAATTTGGCTCAGAAGCTGGAAAAGGCACCTTCCCCTACTCCCTAATAGTTTTAAGGAAATTAATGCTTAAAAAGGAGGAAAAATATGCTAAGGTGGTAAATTAAAAAATCAGACACATACTATATTAAAAAACAAAGCTCCCATAGTTTAAAGTCCAAAAGAAATACACCAAATAGGGCAGTGACTGTGGTGGTGGGAAACCATGGACTTTTTCTAACATTTTTGGTAACTTAAGTGCTTCATTTAAAAGATTACTGCTGCGTACAAAGTTAGTTTCCAAATAAAAAATGCCTCCATATACAACAGCACCAGTTAGAAAATGAAATTTCAAAATACCAGAAAAAAAGACATCAAATAACTATAAAAAATGTACAAGAATGCTAAAGAAAAAAATACTCTTCTGAGAAGGCAGCACAGATCAGCAGGAGTGGAGATATTAAGCAGTTAACAGTCCTGGCAACAGATGTTTCCATGAACCTGAAGTGTATCCCTGCCCACCCCCCACATGGATCCCAGACAGGCTCCACGAACACGAAAGGCATACAGGGGAAGAAACATGTCTGAAATAGAGATTTCCTAAGACCCCAGAAAGCATCAGACATGCATACATGTGATTATATTAAAATTAATTACATAAAGAATTTCTCTTCAGAAGATACCTTCAGACAAGTGAAAAGTGAAGATATTTGCAGCTGATGAAATATACAAAGGCGGCACTGTTGAGAGAAAGTCAAGCCCAAGGCTCACTCGCAGGACCAGGTTCTGACACTTTGCCCTCTGGAAGCCCTGGGCTTGGTCCAGCCCAGCTTAGGACACAGCCCTTCCGCGCCCCAGGTGGAGGACAGGCGTTCAGAGCAACCTGCTCCCAACAGCCTCTAAACAGAAACTACCCCAGTGTTTGTCAGAACAGTTACTGTGTCGAGCAGACTTGTACCTGGAATGCGATTCAGCTGTCAACACAAACCACAGTCACCCCCCCACCACGGGGTGGGCTCACGGGCTGACTGACCTTCACACGCCGCTCAGAAACGGAGAACTGAGCTCGTGTGTAACGATGCACAAGTACCCGAAGTCAGGACTGCAGCTCCCCCTGGCCGGGGGGGGGGCGGGGGGGGTGCGGAACAATTCTAGTGGGAGGAAAACAGGAGCTTCTGGGCGCAGGCAAGGTCTAGTTTTCTTAAACATGATTGTTTACAAATATTAACCAAACTATTCATTAGCTCATGTACTTCTCTATGTGTTATAAGTGAAAGAACACGGATTCATACAACTCAAAGAATACCCGGTGGGTCAGAAAGGAGCACACATGCTCCCTGGGCATAGCGGGACACAGGCCCCAGCGGCCTCACCTGGGGTTGATCTCCAGTGTGGGCTGCAGCAGCTGTGCGCGCTCCTCCTGGGTCTTGGCCAGCTGGCGCATGCGCAGGAAGTGCCGGGCGGCTCCCATCTCCAGCACTGTGATCATAGCAGGGTGGGTATCCAGCCGGACAGTCACCTGCAGGCACAGCCAGAGGTGAGGGGAGCCCTGGCAGGGTCTTGACAGACATGAGGCTTCCTCAGGTGACAAGCCAGGACAGTCGCGTGCCTTCCTCCCTGTCTCCCCATCACCCCCTAAGGAGAGGAGGCCTGACTGCACGCTGCTTGGGAACTTTCCTTATTTACGCTCCAAAGCTGCCAAATTCTAACCTATCAACTAGCCTCCAAGGTCCATCCTGCCTGGTGTTACCTGTATATCTCTGCTTCACAGGGGCTGCTGCCAAGTCCTACAGCGACCCTGTGTCTCCAGACCTCGCCTCTCTCTCTTAATTCTGTCCTTCCAAGAGACAGTGCTCTCACCGGCCTTGCCCTGTGGCTCCCTCTGGCCTTTATTTCATCAAATACACCTTCTTCCCGGCAGCCCTGCAGGCTACAGGCCTCCTGACTTATACCAGAGACTCCTGGGCCTGCTGGGCTCACAGCCTGCTGACCTAGGGAAGCACCGTGCCTGTTCCTTCATAGGAAACGGACAAGAATTCTGCCTCCCTCACGGGCCACCTTCAGTGAGCCGCTGCTGCAGAGCACGGGCACGACACGTGCACTGTGTCAAGAAGCCTTGCTCCCTGCCCAGTGGCCCAGAGGCCCCCTGCCGCCTCCCACAGGGCCCTGGTCTGCCCTCCACTCTCGGTCATCCGGACTCCTGCCCTGTTTTGCGGCCGCACTGGACACGTCCCTAAGCCAGGGATGCCTGTTCTCTGGTAACTCTCCCGCAGCCTTGTGCTGGGCTGGTGGGTCCCTAGCTCAGTAGAGCCCACCCAGACCCCCACTAAGAGCCCAGGCAGGATGGCATGCTCTCCTAGCCTCAGCCACTACAGCCCCTTTAGGCCTGCACCAGGCAGACCAACTGGGAGCCCTCTTCTCTGCCCACCAGGCTCTCAGCTGCTCACTTTCCACTCCTGGTTCCATCTGCTCTACCAAGCAGAGGCAAAGCCGAGCGTGCTCATCCTGCGTCAGCAGCACCCCTGGGCACTCGTGACTACATGTGAGACAGAGGGCACACGAGTGCAGGGGTGGCAGTGACATGCCTGGTCTCCACCTCACACCATGGCTCCAACCACTGCTGGGAGAGCGCCCGCCAGGCCAGCAGCCCAGAGACGGCAGGCTGGCCAGCTGCGTGGTCATGGAGGGTCACGGCGGCTGGCTGGTGGCCCATTGGAGAGCCTCACCTTCACGTCGGTGACGCGGGACCCCAGCGCGTTTCTCATCCAGGCCATCAGGTCCTCTGTCTCCTTCTCTGACAGGCGGTCTCCTGCTACAGGCAAGCACAGGGTGAGCTCGGGCTGTCTGCGTAACCCTCTGCCCGTGGGCTCCCTCCACTCTGCCAGCCACCGACCGGCACAACCACAGAGCTACCAAAACAGTCTGCATCTGAAAGCAAGCAGATGAGGGACCTCACTGGTGGTCCAGTGGCTAAGACTCCATGCTCCCAATGCAGGCGGCCCGGGCTCAATCTCTGGTCAGGGAACCAGATCCCACATGCTGCAACTACAAGTTCCCTGCATGCTGCCACGAAGACTGAAGGTCCTGAGTGCCACGACTAAGCCCCGGGGCAGCCAAATAAATATTAAAAAATAATAACAGCTGATAGATTCATACCTCAGAAAGGATGCTTTTCGGGTGCCTGAGGCCCATATGCATATATTTTATCAGGGCCTTAAAACTTCTGATTCTCTTAGCTTCATCAGTCTTATGAAGACACATTGAAAAGAAAACCCCCCACACCCACTACTGCAGCAGAAGAGGCCGTGAGGCCAACAGCCAGCTCCCCGGGCCGCTCGGCCTCACGCTCCCCGAGGCCACCAGCCACACCTGAGCCCAGAGGGCAGGGAAGCGAGCTGACCTGGGGCGCCATCCTCAAACTTCTCCTCCTTGTAGTGGTCTACGACAATGTCCGTTTCCACAGAGATCAGCTTCTTCTTGTCAAACTCACGCAGGTGGAGCAAGGTCAGCTCATCAAACTGCTCATAGCAGAAGAGAACCTGTCTGGGCCGAGATGGCGTCATCAGGTGGGCAAGCCTCCACCCGCGACGGAGCAGGGCTCCTGGATAAAGTGAGTGGTTTAAAGACAGCCCTCAGCAAGCAGGAACGCGGAGGATGTTCATAGAGAGACCCTCGTGTCACTTCCTAGAGAGGGGATCAGACGGCGGCCCGGGCCTGCCTCTGCCCGTGGACGGCTCACCGCGTGGCTCTCCTGGTCCCTGGCCCAGCCCAGCCCGTCAGTTCCCAGTGAGCACGCCCCTCCTTCAGGGCTCAGGGCCCCCGCCCTCTGACCTGGCTGGAGGGGAGGGCAGGTGCAGGGGTGGGGCCCGGCTCACCCACCTCCGTGTTCTTCTGCTTCATGGCCTCGTAGTAGGGCGAGTGCTCCGCCAGGTGCCGGTTGGGGGCGCACAGGTAGTAGATGTTGCGGGTACCGGCCTGCATGCGGCTGGCGTAGTCCGGGAGGCTGGTCAGCTGCCCAGCAGGCAGTGCTGACGACTCGTACCGCAGCAGCTTCGCGATGTCCTCCTGCACATGCCAGAGGCCGGGTCATTGGAGTTCCGGGTCCTGGCTCTGGAAGCCGCCAGACCGAGGGGCACAGACCTCAGGGGCCTCCAGTAAGAGGACGGCTCTGGCTGGCCTGGTGACCCACCGTGTCTGCAGCTGAGGCAGCTGCTGCAGGAGCCCGGCCTGGGGTGGCACACTGGGCTGACCCGGGGTCTGGGGGACCTGGGGACTCCAGTGCAGGGCCCTGGCCACCCCCTACCAGCCATTCCAGCTGGCCCAGGGCCTCGCTGAGCGGGCCTTTCTGGGTGAGCCGCGTGCACGGTCGCAGGAGTGGCTGAGCCCTGTCTGTGACAGAGCTACTCTTAGACCCAGCAGCCTCCCTCTGTCCCGAATCACAGACCCTCTCTCGCGGAGCAGGGCACATGGGTGTGAAGTCCATGCTTCCCAGCCCTCCTCACAGCAGTGTGCAAACTGAAGTGGGTGTGTGACTCGGAGAACAGACCCTGGAAGGAGGGGTGTGTCTGTCTCTGCTTGGGTGAGACGTGTATGTGACCGCGGGTGGAGTCATCGATGAGGACGGAGAAGCAGCGACAGGCTAGGGCCTGGTCGTGTCCTGATGATAAACCCTGCTGTGTCTACACTACCGCCTCATCTGACAAACCACGGTGCCCAAAGGGCACAGTCCAGACGAGGGTGACATGCAAGGGGAGCGGACAGGGATAGGGGAGCCCACCCCGCAAGCCAGACTCTAAGTGCGGAGGCTCAGTTCATGCTCTGGTGCTCGTTACAGATCCTAACAAACACGAGACACCAATAAAGGGCTTAGACAAGCCTCTGGCCCCACCTGGGTGCCACTCCCACAGACACAGAGGGCACACGTGGAGCCCAAGCAGGTGGTGCCTGAGCTGTTGGACAACTGGGGTGCTGGGGGGGTGCGCAGGTTGGCAGCCTGGGCACTCAGCCCCTGTCCCACCCTCACTGGCCTGCAGAAGCACCCGAGACCCCAGGCAGTCAGTCACCCTCCTTCTTTTGTATTACAACTTAAAAGTGGCCCCAAAATGTTTATGGAACAATTTTACTGTTTTTAAGTAATTATGTAGTTAACTGACCCCTGGCCCATGTTGAAGGACTTTTGCCCCATCACATGAGCTGCCCTCCCCACCCGTGAACCAGGCACCTGGCCTGTCCCTGCTTCTGTGACCTCAAGTCCCCCGGGCCCTTGTGAGAGGAGACGGTGCACACCTCCACCGCTCTGGCCATAGGCAGGGGCCCTGGCGGAGCTGGGCCTGCCGGGACCACCTGTGGGGTCCAGAGGCCTGACCCCTGGGAGGGCGGCTGGCCATCCTCACGTCCCAGCAGGTGTCTGCTCTTCAGTGGTGTCCTCCATGGTCCGAGGCCACCTAGAGGAAGGCCCGAGACCCAGACCCTACCTTGACCTCCTGCTCAGCTGTGGTCACAATTCCCTCTCTCACAAACAAGCCGTAATCTTCAAAAAACTTGGCATATTTCTCAGCATCTTTTTTACTCTGGTCAATGAAGAATTTTATCAGCCTCTGCTGCAGAACGCCCTGGAGTTTTCTACAGAACAGAAAAGCACTTATTACAAGAAAGCAACTTTCACGGAATACCATCAAACAGAAGGACTTTAGCCACCTAATAATCAGAAGAGTGAAGACATCCCAGCAAGGAAGGGTGACCTGTGGTCAACTCCAGTTAAGGGGACAGGCGCCCTCTAGAGGCAGGAACCCCTAGGGCTTCCCTTGTGGCTCAGCTGGCAAAGATTTATGGACCAGGATTTTCACCATAGCACATAAAACACAATTATGAACAAGCGTGTGTTCAACAGGAAAGAACAAGTTGAAATGAATGATGAAAAACTACACGCCATTAAAAATTACACCCTCAACATGATTCTTAATGACATGAAAAAGTGCCTGAGTTGAAAGAAAAACCAGAAAGATCCTAGTATGGATAAATTACAGAGTACACATATGTACTAAGTATGCAAAAAACTACTTGTTGTACGTTATATTTTTCATAATTATGATCCATGCGTGTATATTTTAATTTTGGTTTATACTGGATAGAGGCTTCCCTGGTGGCTCAGATGGTAAAGAATCTGCCTGCAGTGCAAAGACCTGGGTTTGATCCCTGGGTCGGGAAGATCCCACGGAGAAGGGAACAGCTACCCACTCCAGTATTCTTGCCCAGAGAATCCCACGGACTGAGGAGCCTGGCGGGCTGCAGTCCTTGGGGTTGCAAAGAGTCAGACACGACTGAACACTGACACTTTCACTTTTCATCCTGGACACACTATACGTGCCTACAGTTTTACAAAATTGGTAATTTTTGCATCTGGATATTTACCAGAACATTACATAATGGCATAAAATTTTGAACAACTTTTTAAGTCGGATTAGGGGGTGTTTTTACTTCCTTAATATTCTGCCTCGGGACTTCCTCAGTGGTGCAGTGGCTGGGGACCCACTGTGCAGTGCAGGGACACAGGCTCAGCCCCTGGTCAGGGAGCTGGGCCCCTACATGGCACGGAGCAGCGGAGCCTGAGCCACAACTTGCGCGCCCACGCGCTGCAACAGAAGACCCTGTGCGCCGCGGCCACGACCGAGAGAGCACGTGGTTAATCAGTATTCTGCGCGCCCTTTAAAAAGGTAAAATTACCATCTGCTTTTCAGGGTAGGGAAACAGTAACATTTAACGTTCATTTCAGCTTTTCCTCTTTTTCCTCTCATCCTGAATAACTCAGTCCATCAGCCACAAGGGAGAATGGGACAGGGCAGCGCCTGCGTCTGTCAGGGGAGCCACAGCAGCTTGGATGGGACGAAGAGGTGTCCGTGCAGGGCAAGGGTTGGGGAAGCCTGGCGTGCAGTGTCAGAGCCCAAGGACCCCAAAAGAGGGCACAGGCTGGGGACAGCGGGTGGCATCAGGGCCTGAGCCAGTGAGGGAGCTGCGGAGCTGGGGAGGGCAGGCTTTTTTAAGGGGAGGACCAGAGAGGTAACACTCTGGGGATAATCGGGCAGATTCCACACCGCTGGGAGCAGATGGGAAGGTGGAAGACAAAGCACAATGGGGGCAAAGGAGTCAGCCCGGGCGAGCTCCCGCTAAGCCTGGGGCAGTTCGGGCATCAATGACAGTAGCAGACCACAACTCCTGAGGAAAACAGAAATCCAATCACGCAAATAATTTGTAAAAATATTAAGAAAAGTATAAGAAATGAACCCACAGCTACAAAATACCAGTCCCACATATCACTACTAATTATAGAGGAAAAAAGAGGAATTTCACCTGCGAGGGCTGGCAGACACCCCCTTAGTCAAATGTCAGCGCCAGTGAGGGGACAGCTCCCGTCTCGCCGCCTGACAGGATGCACACGGTGCTCCCTCTGCACCCGAGCACGTGGGGCATCAAGACCCATGCCGGGGCCACCTGGGAGATCCCGGGGACCTCAGACACACACAGGTCTCGAGAGTCAGGGAATGACTGGAACTCAGCCAGCCTCTAGGCCAGAGAAACGCCACAGCTAAAGGTGTGCGTGACCCTGGACAGGACCCTCTCGCTGCAGAGGACACAACGGGTGTGCAGCGTGGGCTGTCTGTGGAGACATGGCAGGTCCACCCTGCCGTGTGTCCTCTAGAAGCGCACCTGAGACACGGGGCCAGTGGGCACGCGGCGGACAGCTGACTCTCCCAGGGCTTAGGGAAAATGGATTCTGTGTCATGCGTCTTGTAAAAAATTTCACTTAAGGCTGACTCTGCTGGTAAAGATGACAACCCAGCCCTGGAAGACTGTAAGCAGTGACCAAATGGCTGGACACGCCCACGCCTGCAGCCTTGGTCCCGCCAGCGTCTGGGTCAGCCCAGCTCCGGCTGTGCACGTGGCTGCCGTCAGAAGACATGGGCTCAAATCCAGGCTCACTCCCTGGTGGCAGTGACCTCCCTGTGACTCGGTTTCCACAACTGTGACATGGAGACCTAGTGGGTCGCACCCCTGAGGAGACAGGGGCTGCACCCAGGAGGGGCTCAGGACGGTCTGGGGGAGAATAAACACTCAGCAGACCGAAGCTGTGGCTGCCGTCAGGATGGGAGATGAGAAGGATGGCCACCCCTGCCCACGTGGATTTCAACAGCAACGTCTCCAGGCGGGTCCCAGGCCCAGCCCTTGCTTCCTTTCCACCATCAGTGACCTCCTGGACTGAGGTCAGACGTCCTGGCTCTGGGCCTGTCCTCCGCCTCGTCCATCCAGGACAGCCTCTGGAGCCTCCCAGCTGCGGCCACCCCGGGGCCGGGGCTCGGCTGAGGGAGGGACACGTCGTAGCCGCGCTTCCGCACGTCGGTCCCCAAACCCGTCACGAAAACCGAAGGGAACCACGAGGCAGAGCACAGGCGACCTGCACGTGCCCCTGCCACAGCTCCGCGGGCACCTGTGCTCCAGGCTGGGCAGCTTCGAGGCAGCACACCTCTGGTGGCAGAGGCAGGCCTGCCCAGGCGGCGCCACGTCTGCTAACTCACCTGATGAGCGCGCTCTCCTGCAGCAGCTCCCGGCTGAGGTTCAGGGGGATGTCCTCGCTGTCCACCACACCTGGACACAGGTGGCCATGCGTGGGTGAGAGCAGCGGATACTCGGGGGCATCCCTGCCCAACCCCTCGTCCCAGAATTCACCCACACTGTGTCCAGGTCATGACCTGGGTCATGGGGTTGGAAGAAAAGCAGGCAAGGCCAGCAAGCCTTTGCCGGGACAGTTTCTACAATTTCAGCATCCACTGAACTCTCTGAAAGCCACCTCCTAGATTTTTTGCTCAAAATCATAAAACTGTCATGGATCAATCAACCGAACCCAGTGTCCGGAGGCGGGGAGCTCAAGAAGAGGCCCCGGGCTATGAGAATGCGGCTCCCCCACTGACCCCCACCCCCCGCCCCCGAGCTCAGCACAGGTGAGCCTTCCCAGGAGGAGCTGTTCCCAGGGCTGCAGGGCCTCAGCCACACACTGTGCACAGATATGAACCTCGGACGAAGCGCAGCCACGTGGGCAGGATATTTGTGGCCTTAGTCTGGATGAGGACCTTGCGGCTGTACAGCGACACGCTGGAGCCCAGCTCCCGGCTCACGTCAAACATGGATGGTTTCTGGAGGCAAAGCAAGGACAGTGTCAGGAGGAGCAGGCCCCGCAGAGGTGGAGCGCCACAGTCAGGGGCCCTTCCTGAGGCTGCCTGGCCCGGGAGATTTGGAGCGTACATGTGGTGCCCAGAGAGGCTGGCCCTGACACCAAGGCTCTGGACCAGGCGGGGCCTCTCTGGACAGCTGCTGCCCCCCCATAAACACGATGACTGGTCTCATCCTCTGAACAGAGCCAAACCTGCTGTGGCCAGGGGTCGGCAAACTAGAGCCCACAGGCCAGATCAACCGTTCACGCAGCTTAGAACAGTTCTTCCTTCCATTTTTTAATGGTAGGAAAAAAGCAAAAAAGAGCACCTTATGACATGTGAAAAGTAAGAGAAATTCAAGTTTCCATGTCTGCAGCTTCTGGAACCCAGCCCCACGTGCCTGTCTCAGTGTGGCCCATGGGCCCTCGCACTGAATCGGCAGTGAAGCGCGTGCCAGAGGGTCACCGTCTGCCGAGCCTACTCCCGACCAGGACTGCAGTCTGCACACAGCCCTGCGGGGACCTGCTTAAGGGGGTGCCCAGGGCTCTGCTTTCCTGACAGGTCCCGGGGACGCGCGTGCACACTCAGCAGAAAGAAACGGGCTCCAGGCTCTCAAAGCCAGAAAGGCTGGGTTCGAGCTGAGGGCTGGGCCAGGGCAGGTGGGGGTGCGCACCGCGTCCGGCACATAGAAGATGCTGCGGATGCTGAGCGGCGCGTCCGTTCTGTAGTGCAGGGTGTAGCGCGGCCTGTCGTGGGCCTGCGCGACGTAGCGGTAGAACTCCTCGTGCTGCCCCTCGCCCACGTCCTTGGGGTCCATCATCCAGATGGCCTGGAAATGGAGGAACAGGGATGTTGTTTCAGACACACCTTCCCAACAACGTGTGGGCGGAGCTTGCGGTGCCCAGTGCTGGACAGACACATGGACACACACACGGCTCTGGAACCAGTGCCCCGTGCCCAGCAGTATCAGGAAGAGCGAGCAGGAGGCAAAACCTGGACGAGGCTGCACATGACCAGCACCAACCGCCGGGGGGTGAGAGGCTCAGGGAAGGCGATTGAGCCGGAAAGGGAGAGAGCGCCAAGGCACTCCCACCAGCTCGAGCCCTGAAAACACAGTAAGACACCAGATGCAGAAGGCCACGTGATGTCTGATTCCATTTCTATGAAACGTCCAGAATAAGCAACCAGGAAGTGGACTGTGGTTACTGGGGGCTCAGGGAAGGGGCTGGTGATGGTGGGGGTCTCTTTCTGGGGTGGGTGGGCAGGGGTGACCTTTTCTAGAACTGACGGGGTAGAACTGACGGTGCTGAGGGCAGAGTGACTGAACACAGCCAGAAGCGCGGGGCATGCGCCGTGAAGGTGACTCCTGGCGCACATGGACCTGCACCCACAGGTCTCACTGCCCTTCCTGCCCAGAACATCCCACGCTGGGGCTCGGACAGCCACTGCAGGCCCATCTGCCTGGCCGACCCGACAGACAGCGGCTCAGCTCCATGGCGGCCGAGCGCGCAGGCAGCTGGCCTCACCTGCAGGGTGTTCATGCGCCTTCCATTCAGGTACAAAGGGAAGCTGACGAAGTTGCTGTACTTTGTCACCACATCTGGAAGACACAGAAACAATGAATACCGGAAGCTTCTAGACACAAAAGCTCCGGGAGGCCTCATCCCTGCCCTCCCCCACGGGGAGCAGAACTTGCTCCAGAACCGGGTCAGGGGGCCTAGGCCACCGTGAGACACCCACACCTCTTGGCAGCCTAATCAGGGTTTCACGGGGTAACGTGACCACTGGAAGGCACTGGGCACGTTCAGTAGCATTAGTGAGACCCAGACAGCGGGGCGTACCCGGCACTGCGCCCACTCTGGTTGTCCAGAGCCTGGACTCAGGCCAGGCAGGTGGCCAGCGACACCACACTGCACTGGGACGAAGATGTGACCCTGAGCCCCCACCAAGCTTGTCCCGGAGGCCCAGGCTCATGCTCACCTCGAACCCGGGCCTCGCTGGCGAACTCTCTGCTGTCAGCCTTGAGGTAGATGATGATTTTCGTCCCAGTTCTAACTCCTGAGGCTTCGGCAACTTCAAACACCCCAGAGCTAAGAGGGAGAGGGGAAGTGAGTCCATCCATCAGCGCTGACAAGGCCCATGTGGCCCCAGGACTCGAATAGACAGGGAGCCAGAGCCTCGCTGCTTCCGAACCCAGCTGCAACCCCTTCCCCCGGGGACAGTGGTGCTGGGGTTGGGGTGCGGGGTCCCTGCTCATGAGCACAACCTCTGGGCCTCAAGTTCCCTGAGATGGCCGGCAAGCGCCACACCCCGGGAGACCTCCTCCTGTGAGACCTCCACGTTCCGGAGCCCCGGCTGGGTGCTGCCTCTGGAGAGCAGGGGCACGTGGGGGCTGGAGTGGAGGGGGCACCCTGTCATCTCACATCCCAGGTGACTTGGCCCCACTTTCATGGAACAAAACAGAAATCTCTGTTCTGATGAGGGACACGGGCTGTGCCCCGGCAGGGCGGGAATGCAGGTTCAGAAATGAAGTCTGGGTGTTTAGGAAACACACAGTTGACCTCAGCCATGGCAGGTGCCAGCCTCTGTGAAAAGTTGAGATGTTCCTGGACATCCACCCATGAGGCAAGCCCAGAATGTGGTGAGCCAGCAGGAGGTAGGGTGGCCAGGGGCCAGACCCTGACACTCCCGAGGAATCAAGGACATGTCCTCAGAAGAGGCACGTGCCCTGGAGCAGCGCAGGACCCAGCAGCAAAAGCAGTCAAGACCCTGAGCGGAGGCTCAGGCCTCCCATAGAAGCCCAAGAAGCTGCTGGGGCTTCCAGACCAGGCCTTGGAGTCCCACTCTGCGTGGCGGGTGACAGTTGCCTTGGTGGCCCCAGGGCCTGGGGGACACTCGATGGGTGACATGGGACCCACTCACTCACTCACCCATCTGAAAGCCACCGGTACCCAAGGCTGCCTGCATCCACCGAGCGAGAATAGACCTCGACTCTGTCGGCCACCATGAAGGCCGAGTAGAAGCCCACACCGAACTGGCCGATGATCTTGCTGCCAGCCTCTGCCTGGTTCTGCAGTGCATCCAGAAAGGCCTGCAGGGTGAGGCTGGTCAGAGGGGCGTGTCAGGCGGGGATGGACTGGCTTTGAACCTGGGGTCAGCCAGTCTCTAGCTGTGGGAAAAGTACCCACTCCAGCCGGTCCATCCAACAAATAACAAACTACCTCTGAGGGCCCCATGATGATGCAGGGAAATCCTGGACAGAGGGACCCCAATGGCACAAACGCGCTGGTGGACAGTCCTCTCAAGCTGGCATCTAGCGCATCTGGGACCAGCCCTGGTCAGAGCTGCCCTTAGGATGCTTGACCTGAGGGGAGTGGCGGTAGCACCCCAGGGAAGGCGGGGGCCTCACCTTCGACCCGGACCTGGCGATGGTTCCCAAGTTGGACACCAGCTCCTCCTGGCTCATCCCGACACCAGTGTCCTAGGAGACAGACAGGCTGAACACCAGGGCGCGTGTGCGGAGCGCCAGGTACAAGCACCCAAGTCGGACCTGCTCACGGCCCGTGACATCACAACAGGGTTGTCAGGAAAGGCGGATTCCAGTCACACCAGCCAGGCCTTGCTGGGGAAACCTCACCAGAGGACAGACTAACTTGGATACAGGGACAAAACCAAGTTCAGGAAGAGCTTCACAGCGCCACACGATTTGTGACAAAGGTTCCAAGACAAACCACTGTGGACGGGAAGAACAAACGGTGCCGAGACAAGCAGCAGCCACGGGCGGAGCAGCGCCCAGCCCGTCTCCCTCACGCAGACACCACGTGATCAGAGGGCTGCGTGTAAGAGCCGAGGCCGTGAAACCGCGAAAAGAGAAGACAAAAAAAAAAAGAGACAAGACAGGAGGAAGCCTTTCTATCCCTGCAGAACAGGCAGTGACTCCTTTAATAGGCCACTAAAAGCATGAAACATAAAAGTGATAAACTGCATTTCATTAAGAACTTACGCTTTTCAAAAGCCACTACCTAAGAAAATTAAAAGGCAAGTCAGGGACTAGGGGAAAATATTTGCAAAGTATATCTGATATAGGACTCGAATCTAGAATATACAAAGAACTTACAATGCAAAAAAATGACAAACCACCTGAGTAAAAATGAGCAAAAATCTGAAAGGCATTTCACAAAGAAGATACATGAATGGCAAACACTTATAACCATTAGGGAAGTGAAGTAAAGTGAAGTAGCTCAGTAGTGTCTGACTCTGTGCGACCCCATGGACTATAGCCTGCCAGGCTCCTCGTCCATGGGATTCTCCAGGTAAGAATACTGGAGTGGGTTGCCATTTCCTTCTCCAAGGGATCTTCTTGACCCAGGGATCGAACCTGGGTCTCCCGCATTGCAGGCAGACGCTTTAACCTCTGAGCCACCAGGGTCCCCAACCATTAGTGAAATGAAAACTAAACCTACACTCAGACACTGCTCACTCACTAAATGGCTGACGTTAAAGACCAACCATGACGAGTGTATCAAGGACGTGCTGCCAGGAGGAACGCAGAATGGGACACCAGCTTCCGGCAATGCTTGGCAGTTTCTTCTAAAGTTAGATAGACACTTTCCTTACAACCCAGCAGTCCTATTCCAAGGTATTTACCCAAAAGAAATGAAAACGTGTGTCCATACAAAGACTGAAATATTCATGGCAGCTCGATCCCTATCATCTCCAGTGCTCGCTGGAGAAGCTGGTGAAGAGACTGGTGAAGCTGTGATGCCTTCATACAGCAGAACACTTCTCAGTAACAGAAAGGAACAAACTACTGATTTGCCTGACTGCGCGAACTCTCAAAACCACCGTGACAAGTGACACTCAAAACTCAAGAGACCACCTCCTGTGCAACTATGTTTGTGTGAAATCGTAGAAAACAGAAACCGCAGCAACAGAAAGCAGGTCAGCGGCTGATGAGGGCTAGGAAGGGTGGGGAATGCTGGGTGATGACCCCAGTGATATGGTGGGCCCACTACTGTGTGTGTTAGTCCAAACTCCCTGAACACGTGAACCTGAGCGACCTGATCATACGTAAGCATACTTTTAAAACAGCAGCAGCGGCCGGCAAGAAAGGCACACACGCACAGAGCAGAGAGGAGCAGACCAAAGATCACAAACCAGCGGTCGTTCTGAGTAGCAGAGCCAGGCCTGCTGGGAAGAGGCCCACAGGGACGGACGCCCCCCAGAGACGCGGGCAGCAGGGCCTAGAGCAGCTACCTCGGGAACATGGCCCTCAGGTCCACCGCCTGATGAACCCCACCTCTGCCTTTCTAACTTTCTGACCCTAAACTGTAATAGCCACCAAAAGTATTGCTGTGTCTACAGTAAGACTGTTAATCCAAACAGCTGTAATGAAAATACAGCACTAGAGAATATACAATAACACGCCGTAAAAGCACGGTCAGAAATGTGAAGCCGAGCACCGCTGACCCCTGAACAGCAGCAGCTGGTTGAGTCTGGGGATGCAACTCCACTCTGCACTGTGGGTACAGAGGACACAGAGCAAGACCCGCAGACGTGGAGGAACTGGGTACTCATAGGACAGACTGTACGTTCTGTGTGGATCTCAGACTGTGAGGAGGGCCTGCCCCCCCAACCCAAGTGCTGTTCAAGGGTCACCTTACATAAAAAATACTACGTGGTTTAAAATCCGTTAAGGGAATTCCCTGGTGGTCCAGTGATTAGGACTCCATGCTCCCAATGCTGAGAGCCTGGGTTCAATCCCTTGTTGGGGAAGTAAGATCCCACAAGCCACGCAGAGTGGTCAAAAAAACTTTTTTAACCTGTTTGGATATGTAGACAAACCCTATTAGACATATACTGAAATGTTAACAGTACTTATCTTTGAACGATGGGGCTCCTCTTCAAAGAGGGAACCCTCTTACACTGTTGATGGGAATATAAATTGGTGCAGCCACTATGAAAAACAGTATGAAGGTTCCTCAAAAAAAAAAAATAGAGTTGCCACATGATCTAGCAATCCCACTCCTGGGCATATCTCCACATACAACTCCAACTCAAGAAGATACCTGCACCCCCATGCTCACAGCAGCACTGTTCCCATAGTCAAGACCTGGAAATAAGCTAAATGTCCATCGACTGATGGATGGAAAAGATGTGGCGTGTGTGCCCCTCCCCCCCACACACACGATGGAGTGTTACTCAGCCATGAAGAAGAATGAAACCATGCCATTTGTAGCAACATGGATGGACTGAGAGATTAGAGAAAGACAATTATCACACAGTATCACTTAGATATGACTCTAAAATAAGACACAAATCTATCTATGAAACAGTAACAGAATCACAGACATAGGGAACAGGGTTGCAGCTGCCACGGGACAGGGCAGGTGCAGAAGGGAAGGACTGGGAGTTTGGGGTGCGCAGATGCAAATGGGAATATATAGGAGGGCCTACTGTATACAGCACAGGGAACTATATTCAGTTCAAGGTGGTCAGCAGGCCACTGGGAGCCTAGAGGCGTGACAGACAGGCAGCCCGTCTCCCAGCCCATCGGGGGAGGCACCTGGATTGTGATGGTGCCTCTGTCCGTGTCAGTCTGCAGGTGAATCTCCATGTCTGGCAGCGCTTGGCCTTCAGACACCAGCTTATGACGCAGCTTTTCCAAGGCATCACTTGCGTTGGAGATGAGCTCACGAATGAACACCTATAGAAATGGAGATGAGACGCTGTGCTGCAGGACCTATCTGTCAGCAGCCTCTGCAGCAGTGTTACCAGCTGGGGGGGAAGCATTTAACCGGATAAAGACTTCCCGCTGTACTCAAAGCCAGTTTCTCCACAGCCGCCCACAGGATGACTGGAGGTGGATCATGTTCCCCTGACCCAGCTTTCTGTCACCTCTGACTCTACTGCCCCTTCCTCAGCATCATCTTGGAGCTAGGAGTCTGTTACTGCCAACTGCAAGGGACTCGTGAGACGACTTCTCAACTCTTGCCCAGGGATGTCAAAATATCCTCAAAACATACTTTCTCTTCTCCATGAAGGGCTCACCAGCTTCACTTAATCTAGTGGGTTGCCACAAACCAGACCTCCCATGTTCAGGAGAAAAGGGGGCCTCAGGCCCCACGACCGACCTGGGTGTGCACAGCCCTTCTCCTCTGATAAAGCTCCACTTACAGTCAGATGCAGCACATGGGAGGGCTGACCTGGCCCCGAGAGAGAAGCAGCTGGGTGTTACGGGCCCACCTGGGGATGGAGTTTAGCAGGACGAGACCTGGAAATACTTCCTGGAAGTCTTTTCATTTTGGAAAGCTGTGCTTTGCTGCTGCTGCTGCTAAGTCGCTTCAGTAGTGTCCGACTCTGTGCGACCCCATAGACGGCAGCCCACCAGGCTCCTCCGTCCCTGGGATTCTCCAGGCAAGAACACTGGAGTGGGTTGCCATTTCCTTCTCCAATGCATGAAAGTGAAAAGTGAAAGTGAAGTCACTCAGTTGTGTCTGACTCTTTGCGACCCCACAGACTGTAGCCTACCAGGCTCTTCTGTCCATGGGATTTTCCAGGCAAGAGTACTGGAGTGGGCTGCCATTGCCTTCTCCAAGCTGTGCTTTACCCCTCTCAAATTCTCTGCATTTTAGCAACAACGAGCATGGAACCACAGCCTATCAGCCTGGAGCAGCTTTGTCTCCTCACAAAGGCCCCAGGCGCTCCTTGCTGCTCTGCTCTACACAGGGGGGGTCTTCTTCCTTCAGCCCCACAGACCATGGCTGGTGAGGCCAGGTGACGAGGGAGGTGAATCTGGGGTCCAGAGCCCGTGGGCAACACCCCAGAAATGGACCTCAGCAGGGAAGGCCCCACACCAACACCTGAGACTTTAAAATTAACAGCAAAATGCATTACTTCCCAGGTTCAGTGTGGCTCAAAGAATTACCTGGATATATCTGTCCATAAACCCCAATGGATTTTGGTAAGAATACTCTCATTGGTAGCCAAGATCAGTACTTGTCCAAATTTAATGCCTTCTCACTGCTAACCCACTAGCTGGCATTTCCCCAGGACAGCACAGAAACAGTCTTGCCAACAGAACCAGCCAGCGCTGGGAGTGATTAGCAGGCACGCACCTCTTTTTCTGAGTACAGGGAACGGGCAACAATGTCTAGGAGCTTCTTCGTCTCAGCCTGGAACTCGTGTTTGGTAGCAGAACCTAGTAACGAACCACAGACGCAACCAGGAAAGTTTAACGTCTTTTTTCACAGAAGAACATGCTTTGCAACATTCAAAAAAATCTTTAAGATAAGGAGTTTTAAACATTTTTCAAAACAGTGAACAACAACAAAAAAACCCCAACCATCTGGGGCTCAGACAGAAGAGCAGATCAGGGGTTCCCTTTCCCCAAGAAGCGCGGACAAGCCCGCACCCACCCTCCTCGCCGGAGCCTGCAGGCCTCAGGTCCCGCTGCTTGGAGAAGATGTCGACCTGCCTCCACAACCAGACCCCGGATTCGATTCTTGAATGCAGTGGTTTCCAGATTAATCATTTAGAAAGCAAAGGAGAAAACCTCACTTCTCTTAACCCAAGCATTAAATACTCTGTTGCTGTCTCATCTGAAAGCCAGAAACGGATTCGCGGCAGGACCGGCTCCAGAGCCTGCCCTCCACACGTCCAGGGAACGCAGGGCCGTGCTGAGCTTCCGTCCGCTTGGTGATTAGCAGATGTGCAGGCGCCTGCGCCAACTCCCGGTGACCACCAGAGGGCGCCAAACGTGCCAGGATGGAAGTCAGAAGCTCCGGGGAAGCCGGAAATGCAGGAGGCATTGTTTTGGGACCCCTCCCTCCAACCAAGCCCTTCCTTCGTCTGAAGCGAGTGCGTGGCTCCCTCAAGCACGGCTTCTGCCTCAGTACCCCCGCGGGAGGCAGCGTTCTCCGGGGCCCCTGACCGAACGCCCCAACCCTGCACCAGCCTCACCCTGCACGGTCTCCGAGCTGCTGATGACCGAGTGCAGGGGCCCCGCCTCCGCCTGGTCCTCAGCAGCCTGGGAGCTGAAAGGCCGTCCCACGTGGAAGCTCGAGGCCAGGCTTCGCCGGGGACCCCAGGACTGAGCTGGGGGCCTCCAGGGACACAGAACTGGTTTTCCTGAAAAGACAAACATGAGGAAGAAAGAATTAACAGGACATCAGGACAGAATACCCTGATTTGTTCACACCAAAGCCGGCTCCAGAGACCAGTGTCACCCTGGAGAAATCGGAAGTGACAAGCTCCGCGCATCTAGCCGGTGCATCTAGCCGGTAGTCGGCAGGTAGTTTTGCTAACACCGCCCCACACATGGCAAATACCAAGAACGCAGAGAACTCGGGGCAGAACGGCAGGAACAGGCAGGTACCTTCTGACGCCACTTCCCACATGCGCCCCGATTTGGTGCACAAACCCACCAAACTCAACGTGCCTCCATGCTTGCAGCCCCTCCCAGAGCCAGAAATAACGACAGGCCAGCCTTCCTTACTGTGTAACTAACATGGAAAAAGGAGAAAAAATACTCCCTAAGAGGGAGACAAATTTTTCGATGTGCATGTTCCAAAACTGTCCCGTCATCTTCCAAAAAATCTTCATTGAGTCCTTTCTTCTCCTGTCCACAAGAGTCTTTTAAATTAGTGCATTTAAAGTCTGCAAACCAGGGCATGATCTCCTCTGCCTCATAACTAGGAGTGGGATTCAGTGTCTCTCCAGTTACTCTTCAGTAACTCCCTTCAGCACAGTGGACCGAGGAACCACTGGGTGGGGAGAAGGAAAACCCACCCCCATGACACTGCACCCCAGCCCGGCGTGGCTGCCGGACGCCACAGAAAGACACACGGCCCCTCCACCCAACGGGCAGAATTCAGCCAGTCCTCACCAGCACCCTGAAGACACTGGCCGGGGGCCGGCGCTGTGTAGAGGGGCTCACTGCCCAGCACTCTGACGGCTCCTAACACAGGACACTCCGTGTCAAAGTCTAGGCCACAACAAGCTGCAGCTGCCTGTTACACGCTACGCACGTGTGGCGCTCAGGAAGGAATGAGTTAGAAGTAACTCGTGGCTTTCAAAATCAATGTTATCAGCTTCCACATTCCTACAAGGTGTAAATATCTGCCTTCTGTTTAAGGTTATTTTTGGATTTATAGATAACACACACTTTAGCCTTTATCTATATGAGGAATACCTTTAAAACCAGCCTAACTTAGAAAACATTCAGTTTCCAGATAGTTTGAATATTGAATTCTCTGGCCTAGCTGCACTGTTCACTTAATCCATACAGCTAATACCCCTAAAAAACTGGGGTATTTCTTCTGGAATTAAGTGGCATTTGGTTATAGCATTCAAGTCTGCACCAGCCCAGGCAGGGCTGCTGGGGTCCCCGTGGTCCCAGATGGCGCTGACGCAGGACGTACGACACCAGCAGACTGTGTGACCCATACCGCCTCCCCTCCCGGGACAGCGCTCCTGTCTCCCCACAAAAGCTGGGGACCCTCTGCTTTAAACTGAGGGGACTTCAGGCTGAAATCAGTGAGGGATGCGAGACCTGGCTGGGCCTCAGGATGCAGTGTGGACTCAGCTCTCCGTGGAGCATCGCCCTCCACGTACGAGCACTTGGACCACTGAAACTGGGAGTGACGGGGAGGCCCCCAGAGGAAGACGGGAGGCAGCCCCGGAAGCACAGACTGGCAGTGTTCCTGATGCTTCCACGTAAGCCCGAGGACACTGAAAGTATTTTAGAGATTCTTACATCAAACAACCGCTCCCTGTTCAGGGGCCTCAGGAAAGGACAGAGAGAGAGAGAGTGAGAGAGCCTGTGTGTCTGTCTGTGTGTAAAGGACAGTGTGTGTGTCTGTCCGTGTGTGTCTGTGTCTGTCTGTGTGTGTATGTGTCTCTGTGTGTGTGTAAAGGACAGTGTGTGTATGTCTGTGTCTGTGTGTCTGTGTGTGTAAAGGACAGTGTGTGTGTGTGTGTGTCTGTGTGTTTCTGTGTGTGTGTAAAGGACAGTGTGTGTCTGTGTAAAGGGCTGTGTGTGTGCGTGCACACGTGTGGTGTCCCAGGCCGCCTCCTTCCAGCAGTGGCTCGCGGGTGCGCTGACCCTGGCCCGAGCCTCCCCAACTCCTCCGCCGCCCTTGCCCTGGCATACCCAGGGTCCTTGGCCTTCCAGGTGGCCCCCTGCCTACACACTGCTCCATGCAACCTGTCCCATCTCTTAAATTCAACACCTTCATCTTCTGACACCAACTCCATCTCGGTATTTCGGATTTCAGGGGACTCATTCCTGAACACAACCCCACCAACTCCAAGGGCCTCAGGCTGGCCTTCCAGGACCCCACCAAACAGCACCCAAGACCTCCAGGGCGCACCCCTTCGTCCCGGCCCACAGGCCTGCAGCCACCCACCCTGGGGAAGGAGCCCTGGCCACAGCCCTGCCCCGCTTCCTGTCCTACCCCCTGCTCAAAGGACTCTCGGTCCTTTTCTCATCATCTGCCTCTTGGTCCTGTCAGGAAAGAACAGGTCACATTCCCTCACGCCCAGTTGTAAGCCATCTTCACCCCCAAAGAAAACCAGAAATCACACGAAGCTGAACAATTCAGTGGATAACGGCGCCTCTCCTTTTCAGACCCCCAGGAACTACCTGTTTTAAACCTGCTCCCAGACTGGGGAAGGGGCTGTTGGATTATGACCGGCACATTTTATTTCCAGTCTTCTGTGCATAAATATTTTTATCAAGAACACATCTTAGGGCTTCCCTGGTGGCTCAGTGGTAAAGAATCCACCTGCTAATGCAGGAGACATGGGTTTGAGCCCTGGTCCAGGAAGATCCCACATACCGAGGGGCAACTAAGCATGTGTCCAACTACTCAGCCCGTGCTCTAGAGCCCAGGAGTTGCAACTGAGCCACATGCTACAAGTACTGAAGTCCACGCACCCTGGAGCCCGAGCTCTGAAATGAGAAGCCACTGCAATGAGAAGCCCGCACGTCACAACTAGAGTAGCCTCCGCACTCCACAACTAGAGAAAAAGCCACGCAGCAACAAAGACCCAGCACAGCCAAAACTAAATAAGCAAATGACATTTTAAAGAAAGAACACATCTTAGGAACTGCTCTGTTTTAGTACATATAAAGCTGCTTATTCTTTTTAATGAACAAATAATAATCCACTGTACTGAATGAATATTTAACTAGTGTTCAACTGATGGATGTTTAAACTGTTTCCTGTCTTGTGCTGTTGAAAACAATGCTCCAGGTGATCGAGAGTTATCTACTGCACATTTACCCTTCATGGAAGAAAGAGACACAGGGAAATATCCACGTTTCTACTCGTTTGTGCAAAAGCAACAGGAAGGATAAACCAGAAGCTAATGAGATTGTGTATTCAATTCCTAAGGCTGTCATAACAAGGGACAGGGTGGCTTACAACCACAGAAACTTCATCTCTCCTGGTTCCAGAGGCCAGAAGTGCAAAACCAAGGTGCCGGCAGAGCCGAGTCCTCCCGGGGCCCCGAAGGGCAGTCTGTCCACACCTCCCCCGGGCTCGTGGCTGCCTCGCCCCCATCTCTGCCTCTGTCCTCACACAGCCTCTCTTTCCTGAGGGTCTCCTCTGTGTCCAAATTTCTCTCCTGAGTCGCCGGTTATACTGGGTTTGGGGCTCACTCTAACCCAATATGAACTCATCTTATTATATCGACAAAGACCCTCTTTCCAAATAAGGTCACGCTCACAGATGAGGGCGTGCACACATCTCTGGGGCACACGATTTAAACCACAAGAAACTGGGTACCCGGGCTGTTTGCCTCCTGGGGCTGCTGTGGCAGAGCACCCCGACGAGGCCACGGAAACAACAGAAGTCTACCTCCTCCCGGCTCTGAAGGCTGAAGGAATAAAGCCCAAGCGCTGGCGGGGCTGCAGGGGGACCCGCTCTACCCGCTTCCCCACCTCGGGGGCCTCAGGGCACCTCAGCTGGGAGACGGCGGTGTCCTCCTCGGCTCGTGTCTGCCCCTGGGTTGGAATTCCCTTTTATAAGGACACATCATAGCGGATCACGGCCCATCCTAGCGATCTTTAACTGGATCTTCGGCAAAGATGCCATTTTCAAACAGGATCGTGTTCACAGGTCCTGGGGTCAGAATTTCATCATCTTTGGGGGACTTGCGATTTGACCCATAACAGATGTGTGGGACTAGAATGGAGAAAGGAAGGGTGGGGATGAGGGAGCAGAGCTGAGGGGAAATGACATTTCTGAGCATCCTCTTCCCTCCTGACTCTTAGAACCACGGTCGTGTTTCACAAACCCAAAGAGTAAATAGTTAAGAGCAACCAGAGTGTGTGGAGAACATAAAATGAAACGCAAACAGGAGCAAGCATGCACAGCTGTCCGATGACTGACACAGCCGCCCTGAGAGAGCCCACCTAAGTCACGTGGCAGGGGGTTAAGGGCACAGAACCCCCACCCCGTGAAGGTGAAAACCCAAGTATGGCCCTCCAGTTGGCCCTCCAACACAACCACATCCACACTCGTGGATTCCACCCAGCTGCGGACTGCGCAGTACTGCAGTACCTACTCACGGGTAAACACAAGGGGACCCTCTCAGTTCAAAGGGGGCTCTTCAAGGGTTAAGTGTACACTGGAAAGCTAGGCTCACAAAGGACAGCATACAATCACTGCAGCAGCAGCAGACCAAGCGCGGGAGCACAAGTCAAGGGCGGGGAAGCCAGGGTGAGCCTGTCATGCTGCAAGTGGAGGCACCAGTGTAGCGTAGATATAAACGTCACGGTGCATACAAGTGTGTGATGACACACACACGTGCGCCTGCTGACTCTGTCCAGGGACAGGCCCAGCGGCAGCGGCACCGCGCAGCAGAGCGAGCGAGCGGCCAGCCTGGCCTGCTCCCAGGAGATGCTGCAGCCTGGGCAAACAGGCGGGCGGCCGCCCTCCCGGGCACTCAGACCTCTAGTGTGCAATGCCTTTCGCCCACAGAAGAAACCGAGGCCACTGGAGAACACACTGGATGAGCCTGGAATGCCTGGGGCGCCAAGAGGCGGTGACGGGACACGCCAGGAGGGCACAGGCTCCCAGTGCTGAAATGCAGGACAACCTGGGCAACACAGCAGTGACGGTGGACTGGCAGCAGGCGAACAGAAGAGACGCGAGTCCGCACTCACAGAAATAGTCAGTAAGCGGAGGAGAGGCCCTCTTCCTGACAGCAGCAGAAGTAAGAGGAATCATGGGAGCAGGCCACCGCCACCCGGCAGGTGACAGTCCAGATGGCCGAGGGGCGGCCACCAAGCAGAAACCTGCAGGATCGCAGCATGCCTGCCCGCCCCGGCTTCGAAGACAGAAATGGCACTTCATGGTGCAGTAAGTGGCAGATCAGCTTTAACCGAGTGGCCACAGTCGTCGTCACCATCAGGAATGAGACGTGTCCACACAGCAACTCCTGGTGGCGTGAGAGGGCACAGGCTGTTGTCTGTTGTGTTCTCACCAAAACCACACCTCAAGCCAATCAAGAAACCACCAAACACCGATAGAAGGAAACCCTCTAAAGTAACGGGCCAGGACTCTTCCAAAGTGTCGCGATCCTGAAGGAACAACACAGGCTGAAGAGACACAAGTACAAAGTATGGAGGGTCCTGGGCCAGCAAAGGACATGGATGGGAAACCAGCGAAAGCCCAGTGAGACTGGTGTATGGCTGAGTAGCACTGTGTCATGTTATTTCAGTTTCCAATAATTACACCACAGCCATCAAAGATACTAGTATTAGGGGAAACTAGGGGAAGACTGAGTACTATTTCTATAACATCTCCGTAAAGTACAAAATATTTCAAAATGCTACTGCCAAGATGGCGTTGTTATGAAACTTTTGGATCTTTGCTTATTAGTCAGGTAAAAATTTTAATGTAGTTTTTCTATTTCTCTCCTGTTACATTTCTCTTATGAGTAAGACTGAACATCTACTCATATTTTAAAATATTTTCTATTTCCTTTTTCATTAATGGACTGTTGATACGCTCTGATCATTTTCTACTACATTGTTCCTTATTGATTTGTAAAAACTTTTTATATATTAAGGGAATTAGTCTTTTTGTTTGAAAAGGACTTCCTTGCCCAGCAACCCCACTGCTGGGCATACACACTGAGGAAACCGAATTGAAAGAGACACGTGTACCCCAATGTTCATCGCAGAACTGTTTATAATAGCCAGGACATGGAAGCAGCCTAGATGTCCATCAGCAGATGAATGGATAAGAAAGCTGTGGTACATATACACAATGGAGTATTACTCAGCCATTAAAAAGAATACATGTGAATCAGTTCTAATGAGGTGGATGAAACTGGAGCCTATTATACAGACTGAAGTAAGCCAGAAAGAAAAACACCAATACAGGATACTAACGCATATATATGGAATTTAGAAGGATGGTAACGATATCCCTGTATGCGAGACAGCAAAAGAAACACAGATGTATAGAACAGTCTTTTGGACTCTGTGGGAGAGGGAGAGGGTGGGATGATTTGGGAGAATGGCATTGAAACATGTATAATATCATGTAAGAAACAAATCGCCAGTCTAGGTTGGATACAGGATGCTTGGGGCTGGTGCACTGGGATGACCTAGAGAGATGGTAGGGGAGGGAGGAGGGAGGGGGGTTCAGGATTGGGAACACGGGTACACCCGTGGCGGATTCATGTTGATGTATGGCAAAACCAATACAGTATTGTAAAGTATAAAAAAAAAAAAAGGAAAGGACTTCCTTATTTCAAGATTACATTTCCCATGTCTTATTTTTCCTATTCCTTTTGTTTTCCACTTAATATTCAGAATATTTTTGAGTATTTAATATGTTGTTTATGACTGGAATAATATAAATCCTCAGAGTTGAGAAAAGAGAAAAAAGAAAAAAAAGCAACCCATATATTCAACCAGGATTCTAAGACTTTCCCTTAGATCCCAAGATTACAGTGCTGTCAAGAGCAGGTCTGATTTCAGGTTAACTGAACTTTCTTCAGGCTTCTCTAGTGGTCACGCATGGGTGTGAGGGCTGGACTGTGAAGAAAGCTGAGCGCAGAAGAATTGATGCTTTTGAGCTGTGGTGTTGGAGAAGACTCTTGAGAGTCCCTTGAAGTGCTAGGAGATCCAGCCAGTCCATCCTAAAGGAGATCAGTCCTGAATATTCATTGGAAGGACGGATGCTGAAGCTGAAACTCCAATACTATGGCCACATGATGTGAAGAACTGACTCACTGGAAAAGGCCCCGATGCTGGGAAAGATTGAGGGCAGGAAGAGAAGGGGACAACAGAGGATGAGATGGTTGGATGGCATCACCAACTCGATCGGCACGAGTCTGAGTAAACTCCGAGAGTTGGAGATGGACAGGGAGCTGCAGTCCATGGGGTCACAAAGAGTCAGACATGACTGAGCGACAGAACTGACTGAACTGAACTTTCTACAATGATTTTAAGAATAAACCAACAGTGCAATAAGCCTGCCTGAACCAGATACAAACACACTCTGTCCTCACGCTCCCCCTACACCCTAAGGGAAAAAGCACAAACCTCAGTGTCAGGCTACAACATCTGAATCTGTTTGGTGGTTTGGGATCATCGAATGGGAAGCACAGACGGTGTGACTCTGACACACATCCGCCAGTGCTCACACTGCCTCCTCTACCTGCCATTTCTTTCCATCTAAACTGCTTCAGGACCCAGTGTGAGGGCCCCCACTTTCATCAGGCCTCCCTCCCAGTACACAGTAATCTCTCTCTACTATAAATCAGAGCACTTATTTTCCATGCCACTAATTTAAAACTTGTTACAAGCCAGTTTGTGTAAGTTCTTCTATCAACTTTTTCGTAATATATAACATCTCACCGAATTAGGGCAGGAACAAGCTTATATTGCTTAGTGTCAAACTCTCTGAAGGCAAGAACATCCATATTTCTCTATAGGCCAAAGCATCCAGATGCAGACGAATTTTTTTTTTTAAGTCTTGAAACTTTTTATCAACAAAAACATGACTACAGTCAAGCAGAAGCACATTCAATCAGCCAACAGATGGCGGTAGTGATCCTGCAAGGCCATTCCGACTAGTAAGCAGCAACTGAAAATGCACCTGCCAGTAGGGGTTCATGAAGCAAGGCACGTGAGTCAAAACACACCGGGTATATTCTTTTGCTTTGTTTTCTTTAAAAAAAAAAATCTATCTTTCTTATACATCAGCCATAGTTTCACTATGGTTTTGCTTCATAATGGCCTCTAAGTTACATACTGTAGATACACGCACACTATTTTAAGCTGTGAGAAATGGACTGATTGTTTTTCTGGAATTACATATCCCCAAATCTCCCACTTTCTCAAGTGTGATGTGGCTAAGACAATTTCACTTTTGTCTTTACTGCGTGGAGTGCCACTTCCTGTATGGCTGACGTGTATCCTATCAACCACGAACTTAGGAACAAGAAGACTACAGAAGGCCCCGGAGAGTCAACAAAGCAGGGAGATTCTGGAGAGTCAAAGGTAAGAGCACAGAATAGGCGCAGGTTCAACAAAGGGTGGCGGACACTCTAAGAGAGAACACACACGATGTGTACTTTTCTGGCCGAAAGAGCCAGAGGAGAGATTCGGAAAACCACAGAATATGGACAGTGAAGGGGGGGAGAGCCCAGAAAGAGGGAGCCTCCAATTTGGGGAATAATAATTCCAAGTCTCTGGCTGACCTCTGGTCCAAACCGCAAGCAGTCCAGTTAAGGAAAAATGGGTCAAACACTGCCTAAGAGAAAATGTTAGCAGCTGGGGCCAACCAGATTAATATCCACCTTTAAAACAATAACTACCCTTCAGAGGAACACAACAGAATCCAGAAACTCCACAAGGCGACATTCACGATGTCCGGGATGCAATGAAAAGTCACTCAGCAAACAGAGCCAGGAAATGGAACCGCTGCTCAAGGGAAGTGTCAGTCAATGGAGACTGGTGGACGCGGGTTTGAAAACAGCCATCATAATGATACTACATATCATAAGCTAAAATATGCTCAAAATAAAAGATGAGAAATTTCAGAGACATAAACTATAAAAGAAAAACCAAGCGGAAATCCTGCATATAGAAAATATCATATCTGAAAATTAAAAATTAACTAGGAGGCTTAACAACCAAATGGAAACAACAAAGGAAAGTCTATGAATTTGAAAATAAATTTACAGAAATTATTCAAGGTGAAATAGATTACAAATAAATGAACAGGGTCTCAGACATATGTGACAGAAACAGAAAGGAGTTTAACATTTGGAATCCCAGGAGAGGAGAAAGAGAATAGGGCAGGAAAAATATCTGATGAAATAATAACTGGAAAATTTCCCCAAACTTGGTCAAAGACAAATTTACAGAATCAAAAATTCAATGAACCACTAGCAAGATAATATCAAAGAAAAACACTTAGGCACACTGTAATCAGACTGTTGAAAACAAAATAAATAGAGAAAATCTTGGCAGCAACTAGAAAAAAACAAGACATTATTTGGGGAAACAATAATTTGAATGACAGCTAACTTTTCAACAGAAATGATGGAGGCTGAAAGACAATGGTACAGCATCTTGTCATAAATAGCAGACCTGAACTAAAAGAAATGCTACAGTTCTTCAGGCTGAATGTAAATGCTATGGGATGGAAACCTGGATCTTCAAAGAGAATGCAGAACATCAGAAATAGTAGCCTAGGTAAACACTAAAGAAGTTTTCTCTAGTTTCTTTAAAATACATACAAAAATTAAAACATTGTTTTACCAATGTTTAAAGCCAAAATTAAAATAAATTGAAAGTATGTAATATATACAAAAATTAAAACACTGTTTTACTGAAGTTTAAACCAAAAATTAAAATACTGTCTTGTGGGGTTTATAACATATGTACTGCATGTAACAAATGTAACATAGCACCCATATAGTTGCAAGGTTTTTACAGTCTATATGGTGTATTACAAGAGAAGGCAACGGCACCCCACTCCAGTACTCTTGCCTGGAAAATTCCATGGACGGAGGAGCCTGGTAGGCTGCAGTCTACAGGGTCGCAAAGAGTCAGACACCACTGAGCGACTTCACTTTCACTTTCACTATGGTGTATTACAATACTAATTCTAAATAGACTATGAGAAGTTATGGGTGAACATTACACTCTCCAGAGCAACCAAAAAAAATGATACAAAGAGGTATAGCTAAAAAAGCATTAGTAAACCAAGATGGAATTCTAAAAAATATTTACTTGATCCAAAAGACTACAGGAAAGGTAGAAGAGAGGGACAAATAACAGCAATAGAGACAAGCCTGAATGTTATCAATAAATACATTTTAAGTCAATGGACTAAACACTCCAATTACAGGGCAAAGACTGTCAGAATTGATAGAGCAAGACCCAATTATACACTGTCCACAAAATAACCGGCTACAACACAGGAGACACGGGTTCGATTCCTGGGTTGGGAAGATGCCCTGGAGAAGGAAATGGCACCCCACTCCAGGATTCTTGCCTGGGAAATCTCATGGACAGAGGAGCCTGGTGAGCTACCGTCCACTGGGTCACAGAGTTGGGTAAGACTTAGTGATTAAACCACCACCACAAAACAATCACTTAAAATATAAAACAGGGATTTCCCTGGTGGCCCAGGGGTTAAGACTACAGGCTTCCACTGCAGAGTGTGTGGGTGTCATCCTTGGTTGGGATCCCACATGCTGTATGGTGGGATTTTCCTTTTGGAAAGGAAATAAATGAAAAAAAAAAAATTCAGGTAAAAATACGGATAAAAAAGGTGGGCGTGGCCACATTAGATCAGACAAAGTAGACTGCAAAATAAAAAGTATTACCAGGGAAAAAGAAGACTGTATCAGAATAATAAAAGTTGCAGTTCACAGCAAGCTCCTCTATGACCCATCCACCAGTAATTACCAAATGGGATCTAATTAAACTTAAAAGCTTTTGCACAATGAAGGAAACTATAAGCAAGGTGAAAAGACAGCCTTCAGAATGGGACAAAACAATAGCAAACGAAACAACAGACAAAGAATTAATCCCCCAAATACACAAGCAGCTGAACTGTGGTGTGGAGAAGACTCTTAAGTGTCCCTTGGACAGCAAGGAGATTCAACCAGTCCATCCTAAAGGAGATCACCCCTGAATACTCATTGGAAGGACTGATGCTGAAACTGAAACTCCAATACTTCGGCCACCTGATGCGAAGACCTGACTCATTGGAAAAGACCCTGATGCTGGGAAAGATTGAAGGCAGGAAAAGAAAGGGACGACAGAGGATGAGACGGTGGGATGGCAGCACCGACTCGACGGACATGAGTTTGACATAAGCTCCAGGAGCTGGTGATGGACAGGGAAGCCTGGCGTGCTGCAAAGGGGGCTGCATGAGAGTCGGACGTGACTGAGCAACTGAACTGATACTGATACTGATACACGCAGCTCAATACCAGAAAAACAAAACCCAATCAAAAAGTGGGCAAAAGAATAGATATTTCTCCAAAGAAGAGATACAGATGGCTAACAAACACATGAAAAGATGCTCAACATCACTCATTATTAGAGAAATGCAAATCAAAACCACAATGAGGTATCATCTCACACAGGTCAGAATCGCGGCCATCAAAAAGTCTACAAACAATAAATGCTGGAGAGGGTGTGAAGAATGGGAACCCTCTTATACTACTGGTGGGAATGCAAACTAGTACAGTCACTACAGAGAACAGTGTAGAGATTCCTTAAAAAAACTGGGAACAGAACTGCCATACGACCCAGCAATTCCACTGCTGGGCAGTGAGGATTTCACACTGAGGAAAACAGAACTGAAAGAGACACATACTCCCATGTTCACTGCAGCACTATTTACAACAGCTAGGACATGGAAGCAGCCTAGATGTCCATCAGCAGATGAATGGATAAGGAAGTTGTGATACATATACACACTGGAATATTACTCATCTATAAAAAGGAACACATTTGAGTCCGTTATAATGAGGTGGGTGAAACTGGAGCCTATTATACAGAGTGAAGTCAGAAAGAGAAACACAAATACTGTATTTTAACAAATATACATGAAATTTAGAAAGATGGTAATGATGATCCTACATGCAGTGCAGCAAAAGAGACACAGATGTAAAAAACAGACTTTTGGACTCTGTGGGAGAAGGCGAGGATGGGATGATTTGAAAGAACAGCACTGAAACATGTATATTACCACGTAAAATAGATGCCCAGCGCAAGCTCGATGCATGAAGCAGGGCACCCAAAGCCGGTGCTCTGGGACAACCCAGCAGGATGGGGTGAGGAGGGAGCGGGGAGGGGTGTTCAGGATGGGGGGACACATGTACACCCGTGGCTGATTCGTGTTGATGTATGGCAAAAACCATCACAATATTGTAAAGTAATTATCTTCCAACTAAATAAATTTTAAAGAGATGTAGTTCATCAGGAAAACTTAATCATGAACATATTTGCCTAATAACACCTTCAAAATAAATGAAATCAAAACTGAAAGAATCAAAAGAAAAAGCACAATTGCACAATCATAGCTGGAGATTTTGACACCTGGCTCAATACATGGCAGAACTAGAGCGAAAAAACAAATCAAGACACAGATCATCCGAGTTACAGTAGGAAACACTTGCCTGATGGGTATTCATCCAGTACTATATACCTAGCAACTGCAAAGTACAGTTATTGAAAACATTCTTTTCCTGTACACATGGTATATTCACTGAGATGGACCATAAAGTGGGCCAGAGTCTCAATAAATTTTAGAAGGAACGAAATCATACAGAGTAAGCTCTCTAAATACAACAGAATTAATTTAGAATCAATAATAATAAAATACTGGGCTTCCCTGCTGGCTCAGGGGTAAAGAATCTGCCTGCCAATGCAGGAGACATGGGTTCAACCCCTGATCTGGGAGGATCCCACACTGCCACGGAGCAGCTAAGGCTGTGCCCCACAACTGCTGAGCCTGTGCTCCAGAGCCGGAGAACAGCCACGACTGCACCCACGTGCTGCAGCTGCTGAAGCCTGCGCACCCCAGAGCCCACGCTCCGAAACACGAGCAGCCCACGCACCACAACTAGAAGAGCCCTTGCTCCCTGCAACCAGAGGAAAGCCTGAGCGGCAACAAAGACCGAGCACAGCCAAAAATGAATAAATAAAAGTGTGTGTGTGTGTGTATATATCGGAGAAGGCGATGGCACCCCACTCCAGCACTCTTGCCTGGAAAATCCCATGGGTGGAGGAGCCTGGTGGGCTGCAGTCCATGGCGTCGCGAAGAGTCAGACACGACTGAGTGACTTCACTTTCACTTTTCACTTCACGCACTGGAGAAGGAAATGGCAACCCACTCGTGTTCTTGCCTGGAGAATCCCAGGGACGGGGGAGCCTGGTGCACTGCCGTCTATGGGGTCGCACAGAGTTGGACGTGACTGAAGCAACTTAGTAGCAGCAGCATATATATATATATATATATATATATATATATATATATAAAATAAAATATCTAGGAAACCTCAATTATCTGAAAATTAACACATTCTAAATGATCCATGGGTCAAAGAAGAAATTACAAGGGAAATTAGGTAACATTTAATAGTTAATGATAATGAAAATACAATATATTAAAAGTTGTGGGATACACCTAGAGAAGCATGTAGCAGGAAACTTATAGTTTTAAATGCTTACGTTAGAAAAGAGGCTTAAAACCAACGGCCTGAGAGATCACCTTCAAGTACAACAACAAAGAAGAAGTACAAAATTAAACCCAAACACAGGAGGAAGGAGGAAATGACAAAGAGCAGAAATCAATAAAATAGAAAATGGACAAGTAATGGAGAAAATGAACAAAGCCAAAGTTGATTCTTGACAAAGATCAACAGAAGATAAGCTCCTAGCTAGACTGATGAAGAAAGAAGAGAATACCCATCATAAATACCATAAAGGGTATTGTCACAAATTCTACAGAAGCCCTGAATTTCTACTGAATTCTATCAGTTACGAGGAAGAAATAACACCAATCTTACACAAAGTTTCAGAAAATAGAACAAGAAATTGCTTCTCTTTAATTTTTGAGGATATCAAAGCCTGACAAAGACATCACATAGACACACACACCATAATAATAATACACCAATATCCCTCATGGACACAGACATGGAGGTCCTTAATAAAATATAAGCAAGGAAAACCCATTAAAATATAAAAATGATACTACATCATGACCAAGTAGGTTTACCTCAAAGATGCAAGGCTGGTTTGATACTGCAGGTTCAGTTCTAGACCACAACAATAAAGCAACTACCGAGATAAAGTCACTCAAATTTGGGGGTCTCCTAGTGCATACAAAAGCTATGTTCACACTATACTATGGTCTATTAAGTGTGCAACAGCATTACGTCTAAAAACACAGGGTATGGACCTTAATTGAAAAATGCTTTATTGCTAAAAAATGCTACCCATCAAAAAAAAAAAAAAACAAAAAGAAGAAAAAAATGCTACCCATCATCTGAGACTCCAGCAAGTCCCAATCTCTCTGCTGGTGGAGGTCTTGCTCTGATGTCGGTGGGTGCTGACTGATGAGGGTGGTGGTGGAGTGCCTGTGGCAATTTCTCAATCTCTCCCTTTCACAAAGGTTTCTCTGTAGTATGTGATGCTATTTGATAGCATTTTACCACACTTTTTACAGGTTGTGGTTTGTGGTACCCCAAAACAATCACAAGAGCAAAAACATCAAAAATCACAGATCACTGTAACAAATATAAAAATAATGAAAAGGTTTGAAATATTGGGAGACACAGACATGAAGTGAGCAGATGCTATCAAAAAAGCAGTGCTAACAGACTAGTTCCACACAGGGTTGCCACAAATCTTCAATTTGTAAAAAATGCAATTATCTGTGAAATGCAATGAAGCAAAGCACTATAAAGTGAAGTAGGCCTGTAAACAGTCAATCAATATAATTAACTCTACTACACCAAAAAATAATGCAGCAAAAGAAACGGTAGTAACGGGCTCGGAATAAAGGAGCGACTGGGAGCACAGCTGCAAGGACGGCGTCTGCAGAGGCAGCCAACCTCCGTCCTCAGAGAGGGTCACCACTGTAGCATGCAGGCCCAGACTCTCTGAACTTTTAATTTTTCAAAAGAAATCAGAAACTCAAATATTCATGTCAAATCTGACTTTAAACGCTTGCATTTACTTTTTTAAAAGGTTTGAACCAAACATAACTGTTTTATAACCAGAATTAGCCTGTGATAGCTAGTTTGCAACTCTTTGCTAATCTGGAAAATGAAATCCATGAGCAAGTTTACCAAAAGAGAGAAATATAAAAGCTGCAAATAAGAGGCTTCTGGGATTTCCCTGGTGGTCCAGTAGCTAAGACTCTGCACTCCCAGCGCAGGGGCCTGGGTCAGGGAACTATATCCTACATGCTGCAACTAAAGGCCCCCACGTGCCACAAGGAAGAGCAAAGCTCCCATGTGCTACAACTAAGCACTGGCACAGCCAAATAAAAGAAATAAAAATAAATATTAAAAAAAGAAGGTGCTGATGGGAAAAAGGTGCTGACAGACTTGCTCATCCATTTCCATTTGGTAGAAATTAGGGAACAACTCTCATAGAAAAAGCAGATATCTTTAAAGGGCCAGACAGTAAATATTTTAGGAGTTGTGAGCCCTGTTGCTCAACTCTGCTGCTGCAGCAGGAGAGTGGTCACAGGTAACACATGAAAGCATGGCATATCCATGCTCTGATATAACTTTATTTACAAAAATAGTAAGTCTAGTTTGACCCATGTACCTTCATTCACAGAACACTGAGATAATTCATAAAGGAAAAGACTGGTATTTAACAAAGTTAAAATTAAGAACTTGTGTTCATCAAAACAAACAAAAACTCCATCTCCCTCTGAAAAACAAACATCGGGCCGAGAGTGAAGTGGTGAGCTACAAACTAGGAGAACACATGTGCAACAACTGACAAAGGGTATTACTGATAAAAGGTTAGCACCCATAAGAAATACATATGTGAAAGTGTTAGTTGCTTAGTCATGTCTGACTCTCTGTGACCCCGTGGACTGGACAGCCTGCCAGGCTCCTCTGTCCATGGGGATTCTCCAGGCAAGAATACTGGAGTGGGTAGCCCTTCCCTTCTCCAGGGGACCTTCCTAACCCAGGGACTGAACCTGGGTCTTTCGCACTGCAGGTAGATTCTTTACAATCAAGAAGAAAAAGACAGAAGCAAAAAAAAAAAAACATGAAATAAAAACAGCATTTCACAGAAAAGGAAATATGGCTAATAAACCATAGAAAAAACTTTATTAGCAATCCATTAAAAGGCAGTTAAAAATCACAACTGAAATATCATTTCATAACCATCAAACTGACAAACATTTAAAACATCTGGAAATGCCAAGCTCTGGTGAGGATATAGCACAGTGGGGAGTCTCACAGAGCTGATGGAACGTAAACCCAGATCCACTCTGAAGAAGTCAAGTGCGGATTAAAAACACACACCCTAAATGCAGCAACTCCACATGAGTCACGCACCCTATGGAAATGCACCCGTGCGCCCGCGGGCAGGATGCCTGCACAAGGACACACCCAGAAGCCCTGGGCGAGCAGCAGCCCCATGCCTGTGCCAAGGATGGAGGAACCAGAGGCAGCACGTTCGCGTGAGGGAATCTTACAGAACGTGCCATGGGCGCATCTTACAGCCAACACCTGGAGCACACCAAACGGTCCAACAGTACACACGCTTCTGGCAGGAATCACACCTAAAGAAGTGAAGGTACAGTAACACAACCGAGGAAGCAGGCGATGCACATTACCCCGGATAAAACTACGAAAACAACGCTGACCCAAGAAAGTCACAGCAGAATATACACAGGATGATTTCAACAAACTGTGTGTGTACGTATGTGCATCTATCCATATACACACATGCAGAAGTAAGAAGAAAAGCAAGGGAATAAGATCCAGAATGTTCAAGTCAGCGGTCACCTCTGGGGGGAGAGAGAAAGGGACGTATCGGGAGGGCGCACAGTGCCCTAGAGGGAAGGTGGCATCTGTTCCTGAGGTGGGCAACGGGGATTCCTTTATGCTGCTTTTAGAAACATGCATTCCTTTTTAGATGGCATGCCTTTCACCAAAAGAAGGAAGGACAGGAGGGAGGTGGAAGGGAGGTTGGCAGGAAGGAAAGAGGAGAGGGAGGGAGAGGGTAAGGAATGAGGGAGGGAAGCAGACAGACTTTGGGGTGGGGAGCTAACCACCAGCTTCCACCCCGCTGGGTCACTTTGGACTTGCAAACAGATGCACACAAGCCCCTGGAAACCAGCCTAAGCAGAGCAGCCCCCCGCGGCTCGGCCTGTGGGATGTAATGGGGCCGGGGCCAGCTCTCCCTGAAGGCTGGGAGGGCAGGATAAGCCTTCAGTGTAGCCCGGCCTGCAGGTGGGAAGTGGAGAAGCTGCAGGAAAGGGAATCTGGCAGGCCTTGAACAACCTAATCAATACTTCCTGAGTGAAGGCCCCCGCTTTGGCATTTTGCTCTACTTCAAACCACGGTTAAGCTTCACCAGCTCAGATGACAGTAAGTCCGCAGAGCTATTACTTTTTCAGACTGTACTTCTGGTGACCCTGTGGAGACAGCACTCAGGGTGTGGGAAACGGTCTGAGGTCAGTGGAAGGTGATCTGGCCACGTCGGCCAAGAGTTCAGTTCTATTCAGTTCAGTTGCTCAGTCGTATCTGACTCTTTGCGACCCCATGAATTGCAGCACGCCAGGCCTCTTTGTCCATCACCAAGTCCTGGAGTTCACTCACATTTGCGTCCATCGAGTCAGTGATGCCATCCAGCCATCTCATCCTCTGTCGTCCCCTTTTCCTCCTGCCCCCAATCCCTCCCAGCATCAGTCTTTTCCAATGAGTCAACTCTTCGCATGAGGTGGCCAAAGTACTGGAGTTTCACCTTCAGCACCATTCCTTCCAAAGTAATCCCAGGGCTGATCTCCTTCAGAATGGACTGGTTGGATCTCCTTGCAGTCCAAGGGACTCTCTCAAGAGTCTTCTCCAACACCACAGTTCAAAAGCATCAATTCTTCGGCGCTCAGCTTTCTTCACAGTCCAACTCTCACATCAAGTCAAGAGTACAAACCTCTAATCTGGAGAGTCCATTTGGGGACTTTATTCTGTGGATACAGCTGAACCTGAATACAAAGAGAGATGAAAGGCCATATACTACAGCAAATTCCTGGGAACCACCTAAATGTCCATCAACGGAGGGCTCATACGTGATGGTGCCTCCCGACACGGGCCCACTACTATAATGTGGCTATTAAAAAAAAAGACTGAGCAAACTGTGTACTGATACAGAATGCTCTCCAGTATCTATGAAGTGAATAGCAGAACATGGAGAAGTGCATATCCTGACAGAAGAAAAACGTGTATCTGCACGTGTGCTGTGTGCGCTAAGTCACTTTAGTCGTGCCTGACTCTTTGCAACCCTATGGACTGTGGCCCACCAGGCTCCTCTGTCCACAGGCAAGAACACAGCAGTGGGTTGCCATGCCCTCCCAAGCAATCTGCCTGACCCAGGGGTCCAACTGCATCTCTTACGTCCCCTGAACTGGCAGGGGCTTCTTTACCACTAGTGCCACCTGGGAAGCCTACTCTATGCATCTGACACTGGCAGGGTAGACGAAGGATACACAAACAACGAACGATTGTGATGACCTATGAAGAGGGAAATGAAGGAAAGGGGGACAAAACTGAGAGCAAGACTTCTCAAGCAGTATCTTTCTAATCAAATATTTAATTACTCAAAATAGCAAACTAAAAAAATACAGCTGTCACAAAAGGGGTAGCCCCCTCCCACCAAGTGTCAATGTCGGGGTCATGAGAAGGCCCCTAAACGACATACCAGATGAGACTCTGGGGTAGGGGTCCCCCCAGGAGTCAGGGGCCAATGACCAGGCAGAGTGTCATCAGTAAAGGATTAGCAAATACATTATAATATATATATAATGGATACTCTGAAACACAGAACAATGAGGCAACGTGGGTCGAAATACTAAGAAAACACCTGGTCCAGAACAGTGGGCTACATTTGTTACCATGGTGATTAAATACACGTATGTGTGTATGTTTCTTCTCATACGCCAAGCGTGTCTCTGTGAGGACACCCAAGAAATGGGCTGAGGGGGCTGCTCTCAGGAGGGGAATTGGTGGCTGAGGGTAGCAGCTGAAGAGATATGCTTTTCACTGCACACTCCTCTGTATCTTTTGAATTGTGCTATGTGTATCAATAACCTATTTACAAAATAACTTATTTACAACATTCTTTATAAAAAGTACTCAATCACAAAAAACATTAAAAAGAAGTTACTAGAGACATAAAACACATTTATAAAGGGATATAAAAAGTTTGGGGAAATGCCCTTAAATAGTAAAAGTAAGTATTTAAAGGTGCCAGTTCTCTAAATTAGTCTATTTTTAAAAACATGATCCCACTGAAAAATCAAACAGGATTTTTTTCACTATTTAAGCAAATTCTAAAATTCATATGGAAAAATAAAAGTGCACATACAGCCAAGACATTTTTGAAAAACATGAGGAAATATTATAAAATGTTAAAACACATTAAAGCTACCGTATTAATTTCTCCCCTCACTTATTATATCAGAATAAATTCTAGATGAACTATAAAAGGGAAAATAAAAGCTAAAAGTACTAGAAGTAATTAGAAGAAATATTTAAAATAGCTTTGGGCTTCCCGGGAGGCTCAGCGGTAAAGAATCTGCCTGCCAATGCAGAAGACGGGCCAGTCCCTGGGTTGGGAAGATCCTCTGGAGAAGCAAATGGCAACCCCTCCAGTATTCTTGCCTGGAAACTTCCATGGACAGAGGAGCCTGGCAGGATATAGTCCATTCAGTCACAAAGAGTCAGACGCAACTGAGCATGCGTGCAAGCAAAATAACTGCGACCCCATGGACTGTAGCCTACCAGGCTCCTCCCTCCATCGGATCCTCCAGGCAAGAGTACTGGAGTGGGTTGCCATTTCCTTCTCCAGGGGATCTTCCCGACCCAGGGATCAAACCCGGGTCTCCTACATTCCAGGCAGATGCTTTAACCTCTGAGGCACCAGGGAAGCCCTATTGAGATACTCACCCACTTAAAGTGCACAATTCAATGACTTTTAGTATACTTACAAAACCATCATCACCATAACTATCACCCCAGAGAGAAACTCCACACCTATCGGCAGTCACTCCCCGTTCTCCATGCCCCCAGCTCCTGGCAACCACCTTCCACCTCTATGGATCTGCCTACTGCGGACAGTTCACATAAATGGAATCATACCATACATGGTCTTTTGTCTGTGGCTTCTGTCACTGAACGTGATTATCTTCCAGGTTCAACCATGCTGGAGGGCACAGCACAGGTCGCTCATTTTTATGGCTGAACAGTATCAATTATACGGATAGGCTACATGATGTTTACCTCATCAGCTGATGAGCAATTGCGCCATTTCTGCTTTTTGACTATTATAAACAATGTTGCCATAAATACTGGTGTACAAGTTTCAATTTTTAAATTCTCCTGGGTATAAACCCAGGAGTGGACTTGCCAGTCAAAGGGTAGCCCATGTTTAATCATTTGAGGGACGGAAAGATGGTTGGTTTTCCAAAGTGCTGCACATTTTATATTCCTGCCAGCAGTGGGCAAAGTTTCCAATTTCCGCACATCGTTGTCAGTGCTTGTTTCTGCTGTGCTTTTTATCACAGCCACCACGGTGAGTGTGATGCGCCACCTCCCTGCGCAGGGACTTGCCTTTCCCTGCCAAATGACTAATGATGCTGACCATTTGAGAGTTTTCCTTAATGACCTGAGAGTAAGGAAATTTGTCTAAATAAGACACACAGCACAAGAAAAAGACACATAGCCCACACATTTATGGACAACATGAAAATTAAGGTCAACAGAGTAGACCTTAAAAGGGGGTAAAAAAAATTTTGACTGTGTGAGGTGATGGATGTGAACTAATTATGGTGATTATTTTGTACATACAAATAGCAAATCAGTATGTTGTACAACTAAAACTAACATAACAATTATATGATTATATGTCAATCATATCAACAGAAAAAAATACAAAATTTTAATGAATAAACAAAATCAATTAGCAATAACCACACTTTAAAAAAATTTAAGTCAGTGGGCAAACACACTGGAGACAAAAAAGTCTGAAACACATGGCAGAGGGCTGGTTTCCTTAATAAACAAGAGCACTAACAGACCCACAAGGAGGCCAAGCGAAAGAGAAGAACGGCGACTCACGAAAGAGAAACATCAATAGCTCTGAATCATAGAAAAGGACGCATTACCACACTCGTAACTAAAAAACTGCCTTTTCAAACAAGATAGAAGACTTCCCTGGTGGTCCAGTGGTTAAGAATCCACCTGCCAATGCAAGGGACGCGGGTTTGATCCCGGGAGGGACACGCCACAGGGCAACTAAGCTGGCACGCTGCAACTACGGAAGCCCGCGCGCCTTAGAGCCCGTGATCCGCAAGAGAGGCCAACGCAGTGAGAGGCCTGCACACAACTCAGTAGTAACCTGCGCGCCGCAGCCCAGAAAAGCCTGAACGCAGCAATGAAGACGCAGCACAGCCAAAACTAAACAAGTTTTAAAAAAATAAGTAAAACCAGTAACATTTTCACTGTCAGACTGACAAACATTTATAAAGTACTGCTGTGCTAGCACCGGTGAAGGGCAAAAAACTGTTGGCAGTGCTGCCAGTGACTTAAAAAAAAGGAATGAAGCTAGCAAACCACCTAAAGGTCCATCAGGAGAGGGTTACGTGAAGACAAAGAAATGCAAAAAAGGCAAAATGGCTGTCTGAGGAGGCCTTACAAATAGCTGTGAAAAGAAGAGAAGTGAAAGGCAAAGGAGCAAAGGAAAGATATACATACCCATTTGAATGCAGAGTTCCAAAGAGAGATAAGAAAGCCTTCCTCAGTGATTAATGCAAAGAAATAGAGGAAAACAGTAGAATGGGAAAGACTAGAGACTCTCTTCAAGAAAATTAGAGATACCAAGGGAATATTTCATGCAAAGATGGGCACAATAAAGGACAGAAAGGGTATGGACTTAACAGAAGCAGAAGATATTAAGGAGAGGTGGCAAGAAGGTGTATAGAAGAACTGCACAAAAAAGATCTTCATGACCCAGATAAGCACAATGGTGTGATCACTTACCTAGAGCCAGACATTCTGGAATGCGAAGTCAAGTGGGCCTCAGGAAGCATCACTACCTAGGAAACTAGTTGGAGGTGATGAAATTCCAGTTGAGCTCTTTCAAATCCTGAAAGATGATGCTGTGAAAGTGCTGCACTCAATATGCCAGCAAATTGGAAAACTCAGCAGTGGCCACAGGACTGGAAAAGGTCAGTTTTCATCCCAATCTCAAAGAAAGGCAATGCCAAAGAATGCTCAAACTACTGCACAATTACACTCATCTCACACGCTAGCAAAGTAACACTCAAAATTCTCCAAGCCAGGCTTCAACAATATGTGAACCTTGAACTTCCAGATGTTCAAGCTGGATTCAGAAAAGGCAGAGGAACCAGAGATCAAATTGCCAACATCTGTTGGATCATCGAAAAAGCAAAAGAATTCCAGAAAAACATCTTCTTCTGCTTTATTGACTATGCCAAAGCCTTTGACTATATCACAACAAACTGTGGAAAATTCTTAAAGAGACAGGAATACCAGACCACCTGACCTGCGTCCTGAGAAATCTGCATGCAGGTCAAGAAGCAACAGTTAGAACTGGACATGGAACAACAGACTGGTTCCAATCAGGAAAGGACTATATCAACACTGTATATTGTCACCCTGCTTATTTAACTTAAATGCAGAGTAATCATGAGAAACGCTGGGCTGGAAGAAGCACAAGCTGGAATCAAGATTTCTGGGAGAAATATCAATAACCTCAGATATGCAGATGACACCACCCTTATGGCAGAAAGTGAAGAACTAAAGAGCCTCTTGATGAAAGTGAAAGAGGAGAGTGAAAAAGTTGGCTTAAAACTCAACATTTAGAAAACTAAGATTAAGATAATGGCATCCGGTCCCATCACTTCATGGCAAATAGATGGGGAAGCAATAGAAACAGCGAGAGACTTCATTTTTGGGGGCTCCGAAATCACTGCAGATGGTGACTGCAGCCATGAAATTAAAAGACGCTTGCTCCTTGGAAGAAAAGTTATGACCCACCTAGACAGCATATTAAAAAGCAGAGACATTACTTAGCCAACAAAGGCCTGTCTAGTCAAAGCTATGGTTTTTCCAGTAGTCACGCATAGATGTGAGAGTTGGACTGTGAAGAAAGCTGAGTGCCTAAGAATTGATGCTTTTGCACTGTGGTGTTGGAGAAGACTCTTGAGTCCCTTGAACTGCAAGGAAATCCAACCAGTCAATCGTAAAGAAAATCAGCCCTGAATATTCACTGGAAGGACTGATGCTGAAGCTGAAACTTTAATATTTTGGTCACCTGATGTGAGGAGCTGACTCATTGGAAAAGACCCTGATGCTGGGAAAGACTGAAGGCGGGAGGAGAAGGAGATGACAGAGGATGAGACGGTTGGATGGCGTCACCGACTCAATGGACATGAGTTTGAGGAAACTCCGGGAGTTGCTGATGGACAGGGAGGCCTGGCGTGCTGCAGTCCATGGGGTCGCAAAGAGTCAGACACGACTGAGCGACTGAATGGAACGGACTGAAGTGAAGGAAAGGGCGCCACATGATGGCCCCAGGGCTCTGGGCATCAAGACCCAGCAAGCACAAAGTGGGAGGGGCTGAGTGCACAGGGTCCTGCCTGGGGCAGCCCCTCTTCCCTCCTGAGGGAAGCGGGGTGTGGACACCCCTTTGCCACAGAGACTTTTTTCCGAACCACTGGGCAGTGAGCTGAGAGTCCAGATGGAAGATTTTTCATTGTTCCAGGCTGTTACAGAAAACATCACTACCTTCTCACTAATAAAAACAGAAAGCAGTTTTCTCAGGAAACTGCTATGACGTTAGCTTGAACTCTTAATTCCATACCTCCCCTTACCAACTGCCTGCATCTCCCCTGTACAGTTGAGGAAAACAGCGAGACGCTAACCCCCTCGCTAAGAGTGCCCTGCCCCCCGGTTCGCCAGCCCAGTCCTGTCTCAGGGCCCTGGCCTCGACTACTCCCTCTGCTTGGAATGTCCTTCCCAAGACACCATCACCTCCTCCCAGGCTTTGCTTAAATGCCACCCTGCTCGTGAGGCCCCCCTCAACCGCCCCTTCTACTGGGATCCCCTTCCCACTCCGGTCTCTTCACGGGGCTTGTCGCATGGCATCCCCACAGCACGCTCCCATCCGTGCTGGCCGCACTCCACGGCAGCACTGCAGAGGCCAAGACTCCTGCCCATCTCGTCTCCTGGGTGCCCAGAGCACTCGGGCAGCCCCAGGCCCACTGCAGGCACTGTGCGGGTGTGTTCAGAACTGTTGCTGCCACACTGCCGGCACACACTGCAGTGGCCGTGACGGTCTGAGGTCACAGCCCTTGGATAAATACGAGGTCATTTCCTCAGAAGGTACAGCCACAGGACACAGTGTTTCTCAGAATGCAGGTCAAGACTATTGGTTATGAAGCCAATTCAGTGAGCTAGGTCAGAATTTTTGTTTGTTTAATGAAACAGAAAGTAAAAGAATGCATAGGGCTTCCCTGGTGGCTCAGTGGTAAAGAATCTGCCTGCCAATGAATGAGACACAGGTTCGATCCCTGATATGGGGAGATCCCCCTGCCTCAGAGCAAGGAAGCCCGTGAGCCACAACTACCGAAGCCCGCTTGCCCTAGAGCCTGCGCTCCGCAACAAGAGAAGCCACCGCAGTGAGCCATCTGTGCACCCCAGCTAGACAGCAGCCCCGCCCGCTGCAGCTAGAAAGAAGCCCACAGAGCAATGGAGACCCACCACAGCCAATAAATAAATAAAACTCTAATAAAAAAATTTTTAAAAGAACACATAGCATAATACAGTTAAGTATTTACAAAACTCTTTCAGCTAAGGATGTACATGTATTTGTACAGTATACGCATACTTGTACAGTAGGTCATGATATGAATGCATTTCTTACTGGGAAAACGTGACAAAAATGTTTGAAATCCACTCATCTAATATCAACGTGACATTTCTAAGTTAAAGCTTCATATTCTATAAAAAGAAAAATTAATAAATTTACTTGTAAAGTTTAAACTTCTGCAAACTAAAGGTACTTCCAGATCAATGAAAAGAAGAATTAACCCTCTCCCAAAAGGGAAAATACAATACTGGAAAAACGAAGTTCTTTGGAATGTAGCCTCAGGCTTTTTTTCCATAACACCGCCAACTATTTTACCATAGTTTTAAGCTCTATGTTTGTAACCATGAAATTCTCTGCTTTTCAGTATGTTGGTTTGGATGGTTCCATTATCTCTCAAATCTCACCAGATAACTCAGGTTAGCTATTCACAACTGAATTTTGTTTCTTAAGTTCTGTAACCACTTGAGGTAAGCCCTGTTTAAAGTGTATCAATATTCTAGACAGAAATCTCTTCACTTTCTATGTATGTATCAAATAAAGATTTCTTGCCTTTAAAATTTTCTAGTTCTTATCTCTAGCACTCCTGAACATTTTCACTACTTCTTACTGTTTCATGACCTGTTCTAATCATTCACTACTAAGCAATACTGACACTATCAAGAAACATCGACTCCTGAATACAAAGAAACATAACAAAACCAAAAGGGAAGGGCATTTCTGAACAGCCAAAATACAACACATAAAATCCACATGCTGAGCTTCAGTTAAACAAGAATATCCTGTTCCTGCCTAGAATTCTCCTCTCCTTTAAAAAAAAAATTGCTAACAAATTTTTGATCTAGCTTTCCAACCCTCACCTGAAAATGGAGAGTAGCAGGGAACACAGCTCCAGAGGCCTGGCAAGTTCAAATGAGTAACAGAAACACTCAGGACGCAGTTTCAGTATGGGATGTTTTAGACAGAGGAGATGTCACAGCCCAGTGGTCCTGCAGGGGTCTGTGTGTTACAACAGAGGACCCTAAATTAACATTCACAACGACCCTGAAAATATCAAAGATTCTGTTAGGCTGCATCTGTAATTAAGTCTTTTAGAAAGACTTCTCATCACAAAGGTTGAAATGAAATGTTTTACTACTCTACAAGTAAGTTTCATGGAAAATCCCCCCAGGACTCCACTCCCTGCAAATGCTGGGATGTCGGTGTGTGCAAACTTCAGAAGGACCATGGGACATGCTTTGCTCACTCCACCTTCCCAGCACACGTCTGCTACTTCCCTACCCCGGCTCTTTAGGAAGACCCGCACCAACTATTTTGTCCTCAACAGTATTGCTGTATGTGTGTGCGCGCGTGCATGTAGGCACGCACAACTCTTTTTGACCCCATGGACTGTAGCCTGCTCGCCAGGTTCCTCTTGTCCATGGGATTCTCCATGACAAGAATACTGGAGTGGGTTGCTATTTTCTACTCCAGGGGATCTTCTTGACCCAGGGATCGAACCCAGGTCTGCTTCTCCTACATTGGAAGGTGACTTCTTTACCACTGCGCCACCTTCTTTACCGCAGCCTGTTCCTTTCAAATCTGGTATTCATTCTGACTCTCTCAAATTAATTCCTAATATCCTAATCACGTTTCTTGATTGTACAGCTGTTAAATAACAGCCATTCTTTCAAAATTAGTTACACCCACGACTCAGGTACTCCTAAATTCAATTTACCTCATCTCTGAGCAACAAAAATCAAGTGGAAATAATGCGCCCAAGTAGACACTGGCTCTCCAAGCTACAACTTTCATCACCTTTAATTTCTAGTGGCTTTAGCAGATATAACCAGCAATAGCAGAAACATCCAGAAATCTACTTTTACTAAATGCTACAGAACTACAGGTAAATCTCTGTGACGACTAAGCGAACAGCAGCTTCCTAGCAAAACGCTACTGTTCTGTATCAAGACTGATTGATTAGAGGGTGTTTGAGAAAAATTCTAGGGGACTTCCCAGGAGGTCCAGCGGCTAAGACTTCACACTCCAACGCAGGGAGTTGGGGACTTCCCCAGGTTGGGGAATGTCACATGCTGCAATTAAGTCCACATGCCACAATGAAGACCCAGTGCAGTCAAAAGAAATAGTTAAATTTTTCAAAAAGAAAGAAAAAAAATCTAGCTGCTGCACTGAAGGTACCAAGAACGCAGGAGAGGAAAACCCTCTGGCTTTGAACTTGAGCATCTCACTTGAGAGTGAAGTGGACACATTTTCACTGATCCTGAGCTGGTATTCTGGTTTTAGAGGAGCACCATTGGTCTCTGAAACAGTCCCTCCTCTGTCCTGTTACAACCTGGTATTTTGACAGTGGGGCATGAGAACTGTTCATTTTTCCTTCAGTGTTTTACTCACCACCCCAACTTCCCACCTCCTGCAGCCTGAAGCTGCATGCCCAGGAGGAGCAAGAAGCTTGGGGATCTTCCTTCTTAGTTCTGATCAATTCCTCCGCCAGAAACTAACTAGGTCTTTGCTCATCTATTACATTTGGGTTGGTCTGCTCTTTTGCAGACTGCAGACCACTCAGGCCCCTCATCCTAACCAAGTCCCCCTTGGATAAAGACCACCTGGCGCCTCTGGATAGTGGGCCACAGATCCCTCCTCTGTCTACAGGCTTCTCTGGTGCTGGCTCTAAGCCCCAGCACCTTATACAGATGGTACTGCCATTCAGAGTTTAAGCAGTTAACCATCAACACCTTTATCATCATGTTAAATTAGCCACACACACAGCTGCTTTACTGAGAGAGGGAAATTTGACTGGCAAGTGACTCCCTACATCCTGAAAACAGCCTGGAACTCCAGAAGTCTGCCTGAACTCTTGTGAAGAAAAATGCCAATGCCAGCCAAGGCTCCAGATGGTAGAGAATAGAAAAGTCAACTTAAGCACCAACCGTTCTTACTGTGGCTGCCTCACAGTCTTGTTTTTGCAATGCGAACCAAAAGAGTAAGAATGATACAGAACTTCCTGGTGGTCCAGTGGTTAAGAATCCACCTGCCAATGCAGGGGACACGGGTTCGATTCCTGTCCAGGAAGATCCCACATGCCACGGAGCAACTAAACCCCTGCACCACAACTCCTGAACCTGCACACTTAAAACCTCCACAAGAGAAGCCACCACAGTGAGAAGTCCTTGCTCACCGCAACTCCAGAAAGCCTGCCCACAGCAATAAGGACTCAGCGCAACCTAAGTAAATAAATAATAAATTTAAAAAAGAGAATGGTACAAAGAATGAATTATAAACACACATGATCAGAACATCTTAGAACATAAGGAGTAAAAAGAAAAGAAAATCCCTTTCTTTCTCTCCCAAGGGGAGCAGGGTGGAGAGACAAGTCAGCTACCAGAAAATTCAAGAATCAAACTGACAAGACTGCTCCCCTTTAATGAAGATGCTAGAAGACAATAGACAACTATCAGTCTTTGAAGGAAATTATTTTGACCTGGAATGCAATACCCATCCAAACTATAAGCATGAGGGCAAAATAAAAATAACTTTAGACATGGTCGGGCTTAAAAAAATATACAACCCATTGTCTTTTTCTGCAAAACTAACACAAGGGTATACTCTGGTAAAACAGGAAATAAATTCCAAAGGAAGGAAGATGTTGGATATAAGTAATGGTCATAAAAACTACAGCTGTCTTATCTGTTAATGTATGATTGTTTAAAAAAAAGAGACTGCAACATTTTAAACTCAGGTAACAGAAAAAGCTGTAAAACAGATGAAAACACTCTGTTACCCATGCAAATATGTTAAACAATATATAATACAAGTTTGGAAAAGGGCTAATACCCAGTGTTGGAGAAGATGCCTTGCTATAGGTGGTTTCGTTCCCAGCTAATGGGAATATAAATTGCTTAAGCCTTTTTGGACAGTAATTTGGCAATATCAGGTAACATTTTAAATATGCACACGCTGTGAACCATCAATTCTAAAATTCTAAATAAATGCCATGCATGGTAACTCGCCCATTCTAAACAGCACTGTAACGACCAGAGCAAAAACAAACAAACAAACAAAAAACAAAAAAACACCAAAACAACCCAAAACCCGCCAATCAAACCAAACCCTCAGAAATCATCCTTATAACGTCCGCCAACAGCACAATGTTAAATAAACGATGATACGTCGTCCGTAACACAGAATACTACGCGGCCTTGTAAAGTCGTAAACTGATACATACAAACAGAAAACATACGTAAGCCATCCTGGAGCTTAAAAAAAAAAAATCTGTAGCACAAAGCATAAACGGTTTAGGCCATTTTACGTAAAAATCGTTAGATGTGTGTATTTATATGTGTGTAACTGAGTGTGCAGAACCAGGAAGGTACGCCAAGACGTTCACCCGCCGTGACTTTCGAGTGGGGAGTGAGAGAAGGGACTGCAGTCATGGGTTTTTTTCCAACATTGATTTGAGCACCTCCCAATTTCAAGCCCTGGGTTACGGAGGTTAACAACCCAGAGTCCGGGGCTGCGCGAGGGCCCGGGGCCGGTTTTCTGGTTCGCCGCCGCGCGCCGGGCCGAGCGGGCCCTCAGGTGTGTCGATGGGACAAGGGGCCATTCCACTGGGGGGAGGGGAGGAACCGAGCGCAGCCAAGGGGCTGAGGTAATCCCCGGGTGAAGCCCGCTGCCAGCGCACACGCGCCCTTTGGTTTCAACTCCCCGAAACTGCCGGCGGCCCCTCCGCCTCAACCCGGCCTGACCAGCTCGCTGGGGAGCAGCCTCTACTGCAGGCAGTCACGCGGGCCCGGGCTCAACTCCGTCACCTCCGGAGAAACCCGCAGCTCGGACCGAGTTAGGTGCCCCCAGGACGCACCGAGCGCTCAGCGTTCGCCGCGTGCTGGGAGCATAATCCTCACAGAACCTCCCGCGCCGCGCGAGGGAGAGCCGCCACCGCGCGTCCCACACAGAATAGGGGCTGTGGGGACCCGGAGGCTCCGCGAGTCCCCGCCCCCGCTCACCTCCCACCCGCCCTTCTCCGGTCGCCCTCACCTCCGCAGGCAGCCGCCAGCGCCGGCGCCTGCAGGCGGCGGCCCCACAGCAGCAGCGTCCGCAGCTCGCGAGCCATGTCGTTCCTCCGGCGTCCCGGGCAGCCACGCGCGCCGGGGGCAGGGGAGAGGCGGGGCTTTCTCCGGGCGCGGCGCGGTGACGTCACGGCGCGCGCCCGGCTGCCCGTCCCTCGCCCGCGCCGGCGGGTGGGCGGGGCCCTCTGTGGCTCGGGCGCGGCCGGCCCGCGCGGGGACAGTCGGGCCTGGGGGCGGGACCCCCACGACCTTGTGTCACGTTGTCAAGGGCGACGGCCGTGCGCGCGGGTCCGCCCGCGCACTAGCCCGCCAACCGGGCCTCCGTATGTGCGTCCCAGAAACCCGGTGCAGATATTCGCACCCACAGCGAACACCGTGAAAAGGCAGCTCCGGGCGGAGCAGTTAACATCTTCAGGGTCTTTGTCCCCGGCCTCTGGTCCAGACCGCTGGAAGTCAGTCTCTTCCACCCAAATCAGGCCAGATAGCCAAAAAGAGTGAAAAAGGAGAATTTCAGGCTTGGCTTGCTTACACCAAAACTCTGGAGCCAAGGCCCACCAGCAAAACTGGGCTTATGCATTCCTTCCAATTCTCTTGCCCTCCTGGAGGTGAATTTGGTTGCGGATTCGGACCGTCAGCGTCACAGAGCTCCAAGCTATGTAAAACTCAGATTGTCTGGTAACGCCTGAAGTGGGGCTCAGGCGGCCCCCTGATGACTGAGGTACACTGAAGACTGGCTGCCACAAATGAGTGGTAAATAACTGCACAGAAACGAGTTGAGATTGTGACAGGATCTGCAAAGGACAGGAGCTGGGAGAGTGTCTTCCAGTGGGGCCTGGACGTAGCTGAGGCCGCGCGGGAGGGGATGTGACAGGGAATACTCACACGAGGAAGGTGTCAAGCATGATTGCCAAGTTCCAGGCTTAAGCAGCTGAGAAGGGGAACTTTGAAGAGGTTGGCCCATCTGGATGGAAGAGCCGGAGGTTGCTCACCTGGAGACCCCAGCAGCCTCCTCACTGACACCATACCCCGCCCCCCACCACCCCGCCTCCGCCCCATTCTCTGCACAGCCACAGATGGTAGACTCCTCAATCAGGGCACTCCAAGGATTTCCCTGCACATAATCAATTCCAAACTCCTCCCTCGGCCTCAGTCCTGCATAACCTGACCCCTGCCTGATCCCTCCCTCACTACACTCCAGACACAGAGCTAGTCCCAGACATAGGGTTCCCAGGAAGTCACTGAACTGAGGGATCTCAGCCTCACATTTCATGTGTTGTTCACTCTACTCAGGAAACCGTCTCTGGTAAGTGCTGACACATTGGTCGATGGGGCAATAGATCTAGCCTGGGGAGCCCTCTTATTACAAAAAGAGGAAGTGGTATTTAGCAAAGGGAGGAGGGAAACCTAGGCTTCAGTTGGGGGGGGCGGGTGGGCCGGCCTCTGCCAAGACATGGGGGACCCAGGGCAAAGTTATTGGGTTCCAGACACACCTACCAGGGCCCTCTGTCCTTTCTTGGCCTGTGACCTTCAGAGATATACCCTCAGTCACAGATTTTGTGATACTGAGTCCCCTGGTAACCCAGGGACCTGTGGCTTTTTAAGTGCCCAGGGATCCAAGCCAGTCTTGAGGAGGTCATGATCAGATTTCAGGCCCTACGCGAATAAGAAAAATGGAAGAAGGAAAAGAATGAGTAGAAGCAGAAGTACTTGAGTTGAATTGATGGAGACTGGTGGGGAGTCGCTTGGGGAGAGCAGAGAGAGAAATGGAGGGAGTGGTAGGCAGAGGGAGACCCCTCGATCTCTCTCCGTCATTGTGGCCACTGTGAGGCTGCTCATTCCTTTCCCAGAAGTCACTGCCTTCCCCTAGAGGTAAGCTGAGGGCCATGAAAAATGCCCACTGCATTTTTATTCAACACAATAGCCAAGTGAGAGCAACCCAAGTGTCCATTGATGGATGAATGGGTAAACAAAACATGCTCTATACGTACAGTGGAATATTATTTAGACAAGAAGGAAATTCTGACATACACTCCCATCCACCAGTAAGAATCAAGATGCTAGAAGATCCCGGATAATCTATCTGCACGCACGTTAAACTTGAGAAGGAAGCACTGTCTCTCGGGACACACGGCAATAGAGGATCGTGTGCTTCTTCAACAGCGGAACAGCCTGCGATCCTCGACCTGACGGAGACCAACTGGACCCGTCTTTGAGCCTTGCCTCACTTGTCGCTGGTCAGAAGCCAATCAATAAACATTTCCTGAGTGGACAGACCAGTGCTTCTCTGAACATCAGCTGGAGGCAGCAGGCGTGCTCATTCCTGGGGGAAAGGGGCTGCGGCTCGATGCCACCCACTGCCCGCTTCCCACATGAGGACCCCCTCCTCCTCGCCCAGGAAACCACAGCTCAGAACTCAAGTATCTGGAGGGCGGGGAACAGTGAGAAGCGGCCCCGCAGGAACCCGAGAGTCCCCAGTGCTCTCGAGGGTGGAGACCTCACTCTCACGGTGATCCCATTTCTGGCGGCTGAGCTCCTGTCAGCTCTGAGTGCCTCTTGAGTGGCCCCGCGGGGCCCCTGCTCTTTTCTCTACATCTCTTGGCTTTGGGAGCACAGCTGCAGTGCTGGCATCTGGTCCCCAGGACTCTCCTCCGTGCAGTGGCATGAGGCAGCCCTCTTCTGTGGTCTTACCCCTAGGCTTCTGTGGCCCCAACCCTGTGCCCAGGTGTGAGGGGAGCCTGAGTGGGCTCAAAGGACCCCACAGGCCCCTTGCCATCCTTTCCGGGAGTATCCTCTCTGGACAGTTTTCTGAATGACCTGTGGGATGCAGGGCCCTCAACTCACTTGCAACATTCCCTAAATATCACCACCTTCCTCGAGGACGCTTTATTGGATCCATATCATCGATCTACTTATATATCACCACTATAAAAAGTTTACAAGCCATGGGGACCCATAATCAGACATTAAATCCCTTTCCACACCTAAGCGCTCTCTAGGCCTCAGGTGGGAGGTAGGTTGGGGGTCATCTACACCGGGAACTGGAAGCTGTGGCACTACCATTGACTAACACTGTCATCATTTCTTCTCTGGTGCCAAAGTAGCCACATGGTCCTTTGTGAGGACCTGTGACCACCTACCACTGTCAGTGATGTTCAAGAGGCTACGCTGTACCACAGTGCCCGTTTTGCCAGGGTACCCGAGTGGGCTCACACCGAACTTGTGGAATAGGAGGGGGGGGGGGGCGGTCATGGGACGATTCTCAAGGCTGGAGGAAAAGCTCCTTTCCAGCACAAGGCGTGAGTCTGACTGGGGCTCATGTCCACCCTGGGTGCTCATGAATTCAGGCCAGATGCTGCCTCTGTTCTCCCACCTTACAGAGGGGTGGACACACATCTAAATAGCACTTGTTACCTAGTGTTGCTACCTTTCACGAGGCTGGGAAGGCAGAAGGGCTTGCTCACCGCCAAGGGAACTCCCACCCCAAGGTCTCTTCCGGATCCCCTGACACCTGCACCGCTTCCTCAGGGTGTTCTGTCAGTGCCCTTTGAATCCTTCAGTTTAGTGAAGTAATTTCAGTCACAATCTAGTCACTGGATCCAAGTCCATCCTCCATATAGAGGCGAGCACTCCCTGGTCACCACTGCACCACCAGCTCCTTGTCCAAGTTTCTCAGCCTTGTCTGTGTCAGCCTGGGTGCTACACTCACGTTAGTATCTAACGACTGACCAGTTCCCATGCTCTTGACTGAGTAACAGTGTGGCTTTGTGATCCCAAGCGGACACTGACCCCAGCCCCACCCGCTCATGCATATACACACAGCGTCTACTTCCCAACACTGGCCTTGGGTCAAGGGCTTCCTGGCTGCCTCCTTCACTCAGTTTTGCTTTTTCAGGGTAGCTTTCTTTGGCCCATGCTGCACAGCTTGCAGTTTCTTAGTTCCCTAACCAGGGATCAAACGTGTGCCCCCTGCAGTGGACATGGGGAGCCCTAACCACTGACCAGGTAATTGCCAAAAGTAGCTTATTTTCTCATGTAGTTCTAAAAGCATATTTTGGCTCAAATAAAATTTTTGGTTCCACTTAATGGCAATCAAAAGAAAGTTATATGTCTTCAGCCCGAGATATTAGAAGGCTCTTCACCTTGTTACCCAGACATTGCAGCCAACTCCTGTTTTTAACATGCTCAATTCTCAAAAACATATAAACACATGACTAGACAAAATCAACTGAACCCCTATATCTTATGAGTGGCTGCTAAGCTAATTCTCAGGGTCATTAGCCAACTGGAACCATCTTTGAATCCAAGCAGTTTTACCAGCTTTTATTATAAACACCAACACATTTCAAGTTTCCTCTTTTTGATCACAAATATAGGGCTTTCATCTTCTTTTAAGTAGATAGCACGTGAGATACCGTGTCAGGGCTTTCCGGCTCACACAGAAACTTCCTTGCGCCAAATGCCGGGTTAGCATCCGGACCACACCCTCGGCCGCATCCTTTGGCAACAAGATTGCATGGGACTTCCAAGAGGATGAGGTTGGTACAGAGCTTGGGACTCCAGGATGACCTAAGAGACTCCCCACTGGCCAGGTTAAAGGGCTGTGCAGCTGGAGTGTGGGCCTGAAGCTGCTTCTCCAGGGCCCAGAAGGCCCACACTTCTTGTGTGAACACAGACAGCCCAGGGTACTCTCATAGCTGCAGAAGGCAACCAGGGAGAGGGGCTGGAGCAGGGATGGCACGTGGCCTTGGGTCTGGCCTTGTTTCTCTCTGGCGATGGGTGGGGCTGGATGGTGGCGAAGATGGTAGTCTGAAATCTTACCTGACTAGATCTACAATATTAGAACAAGATTCAAAGCTCTGTGTCACAACTCATTTCTTAACAGAGTTTCCTCAAATTTACACTCTCAACTCACATTATTTTGGAAATATTTCTATGAATTCAAGGCCAAAAGGAGAGCTATTTGGGCCATGATTTCCAAGTTGAACATCAGGACCCTAGACCTAGACCCCCGCGGTTGGAGGCTGAGGGAATGGGAGGCAGGACTCTACTGGCCTGTGCCCTGGGAGAGACTATGCAGACCAGGGAAGGAACTTCAGCTCTCCTGCTGGTGGTCTTCTTCTGAGATGTCATTTCTACAGCGCTCAGGACCTTGCATGTCAGCCCCTCAGTAAGGACCCCTGGAACTGGAGCAGAGATAGGGGAAGGACCGGGTGGTGGCCAAGTGCAAGCGTCACTCGAAGCTGGAGGCCTCTTCTCATCACGGTGGGGCTGGCAGTCAGTGCTCTGCATCGTGCCCCCGGCGGCCCCCAGAGCAGCCCCTCAGGTGGGCAGGGGCAGGTGCGTCTGCCCAGCCCAGCCCAGCCCAGGGGTCTGTGATGGCGTCCTCCCTTGCTGAGCCAGGGTGAGGGGCGGGCCGCGGACTCCCTCCAGTCCCCAGGACACCCTCTGCAGGAGCTCTGGGACTGGCAGGCAGGAACTGGGGTGCGGTGGGGGTCAGGGTGGCTGGGACGGGGAGTGGAAGGGAGACAAAGTGCTGCTTCAGGCCCACTGGCGCCCCCGGCTCTGGCTGGAGCTCTTCTGCTGGCAGCCAAGCAGGACCTGCGCGGCCCCGGCCGAGCCCGGCTGCCGCCCAACAGCTGGCAGGACCACAGCCCCCGCCTCTCCTCCGTGAGCAAACAGAACCATGTCTTACAAAGAACAGACTCCAAAAATATATATAAATAAATAAAAACCTTAAACATTCTTACAGGAATCTTAAAGAACAGAATACATGTTAAAAACTTCAGTAATTTATATCAATTTTAAGCGGTAGTTTATATACAATGGGGGGAAAAAAAACACATGCATAGTCCAAATACAATGTTGAAAACAGCATTTTCATAACAAAAGACCCCGAACACGAAGTGTTAATACCATGTACATGAATTCAAGGACCACCCTTCTTTTTGTCTGTTGCACACAGTTTATTTAACAATATGATATAAGAAATGAGTTGGTGCTTTACCATTCTATACAGTGATTGGATCTTCTTGAATTTTCTTATTTATAGTAATTATAGCGCTTGCATGATTTACACGAGAATTGCTTTTCCTCATTTCAAGTTTCACATAGAAGAAAGAAAAGAATGCTTCTTCTCTATTAACATTAGCATGGTCTAAGAGAGTGATCATCCCTATTTTTTGTCTAAAACCAGTTTTATCAGAGAAACAAAGCAACAATTTCTACATCTGCAAGACAAGAGTTTGGCTTAAGCCAGTATGTATAGATAGACGTGTGTGTGGGTGTGTACGTGTGTGCACGCAGGAGCCAATCCCTAGCGTCCAGGGTAATACTTGGAGACGCCCACAGAGTTCACTATAGAAAAAAATCTTCCCGCAACGTCTGAAAGTTACCGGGATACATTATAAGCTTGCATTATTTCAGGAATCAGTTTCTGAATATTATTTTTTTCTTCTCACTTTTAAACATAAATGTTTAAAGTCTTGAAAATACAAATAAAAAATATGAATATAATGAACTTGTTTTTCCCATTAAAAAAAGGCATGAGTCACCAGCAATGACGACAAAAGAATCCAAACAAAACCCCCCTCCCCCCAAAACAAAAAACAAAAACAAAAAAACAAAAACAAAGAGAGAAGAGAGAGAGAGACCAGATATTTAAATCAACTGGTTTTTAACAAAAAAATATATTCTTTGTATTGTTTCTTTAAACAGCAATCTACCCTTCCATGGCTTGGAAGTAGCAGTTCCATCTAGGAATAAAAAGAGCCCAGATGCCTGGATTTCAGTACAAAAGGTCCAAGAACATGAAAGGGGGGAAAAAAAAGTGATGCTCTCACAATGCTACAAACCCTCCACAAACTTTTCTAGGGTGTCTCCCGTGGTGTCGCCGACCAGGGACAGCTCACTGGACAACGCACTCCGGTTAGGGGTGTTCAGCTGCGGGAGCATTGCACTCTGTTCGGGGTTCCCCAAGTGTCCCTGATCTATGGAGCTGGCCATGGTGACTGCGAGTCCTGGGTGGGGGGAACCAGTCTGGGGCGAGACGTGGTGCGGTGAAGGCTGGGGCTGTATCCGTGGCGACGGGCTGGAATGTGGAGGCTGGGACTGGGGCCGTGGAGACTGGACAGGGGCCGGAGACCGCACCTGGCTACTAAGGGACGTGGCCATTTGCTGGCCGGGGAGGTGCGAGGCCTGAGGCTGTCCTGAGAGCATGTGCTGCTGGGGGCTCATGGGGTTCGGCTGGCCCGGGGACCCCATCTGCTGCTTCATCTGCTGTTGCTGCAAAATCCGCTGCTGCAGGGCCTGCTGGATGTTGGGGGTGCTGTCTGCGCCCAGCCCAGGCTGCCCCATCTGGCCGAGCTGCCCCATCGGAGCCGCCATCGGGCCCATGGCGCTGCCCTGCATGGGGAGGTGCTGCTGCACCCGCTGCTGCGGCATGGCGGGGGGGTAGCCCGCGGGGCCCGGGGGCTGTGGGAACTGGCCGTGCCCTGCCATGCCCCCAGCCATGCCAGCGCCGCCCTGCTGCTGCTGCTGCTGCTGCTGCTGCTGTTGCTGCTGCTGCTGCAGGAGCTGCCTCCTCAGCATCTCTCTGTACTGCGGGTTCATACTTGCCATGCTGGGGTTGTGGCCTGCGTTCATGATGTTCAGGGCCTGGCCCTGGGGGTTCAGGCCGCCCATGGCCTGCTGCTGCGGAGGCACACCAGGCCGTGGCCCGCTGGCTTGCATGGCGTTCAGGTTCTGCAGGCCGGGCTGCTGGTGCAGGCCAGGCTGGGCCTGGAGGCCGGGCTGTGGCTGCAGGCCGGGCTGGCTGGCCACGTACTTGGCTGTGCGCTGTTTGATGAAAGCTGCCATCAGCTGAGGGTTGGACTTGAGGATGTTGAGCACCTGCTGCTGCTGCTGCGGGGAGCTGGGCGACTTCAGGGTCCGCAGCAGGTCCTGGAGGGCGCCGGGTGAGATGCTCCGGGGCGGCTGCACGCCGGACATCCGGGGCCCGGCCACGGCCGGCTGGGCCTGCATGGACATCACGGGCCGGGGCATGCCCGGCATCGGCTGCTGCTGGGGGATGGGCGCCTGCTGCCACTGCCCGGCCGGCAGGGTGGGCACGACGGGCCCGCTGACCTGGCTGGGCCGGGGCACGTTCAGGCCCACGGGGGCCATCTGGCTAACAGGGGTCACCATGCCCGTGCGCCCCGGGGGCATGCCGTTGTTGATGTTCACCCGGTACAGGTGCTGCTGCTGCTGGGCCTCCCGCTCGATCTGCCGGGCAGCCTCCACCGCCGCGGGTGGGGGCTGGGCGGGGGGCGGCGGGGCTGGCACCTGGTTGGTGGGCTTCCCGGTGGACACCGTCGTGGGTGGCTGAGTCCGGGTCACGCTGGGAAAGCCGGCTGGTGACATGCTCACAGGCGAGGGCTGGGGCTGGGCGGGGGGCTGCGGCGTCTGGGGCGTGCTGGGCTGCTGCGTGGGGGTCCCGGGCGGCGCTGAGGTAGGGGAAGGCAGGCTCTGCTGAGGCACGTTGCGGGTGTTCATGGTGGCCATCCGCCGGCGCATGAGCTGGGCCTGCTGCAGGCGGTGCTGGATCTGCTGCTGGCGGAGCTTGTGTTTGATGTTGAGGCAGAAGGGCACGGGGCACTTGTTTTCTTGGCAGTGTTTGGCGTGGTAGCAGCAGAGGGCGATGAGCTGCTTGCACACCGGGCAGCCGCCGTTGGTCTTGCGCTTGCAGCCCTTGGTGTGCTGCACCACCCGCTTCATCTTCTGGCAGGACGGCAGTGAGCAGTTGGCGTTGCGGCACTGGCAGGCGTGCACCAGCGACTGGATGCAGCGCTGGATGCTCAGGCGCCGCGACTCCTGGGGGCTCTTGGACTGCGGCTCGCCTTGGCTGCCGCCCTCGTCGTCCAGGCCCAGCCCCCACTTCACCATCTTGTGGGTGTGGCTCTTCGTGTTGTAGCAGTTGATGCAGAGGTCGTAGTCCTGTGGGCAAGGACAGGGGACGAGTCAGCACGCAGCTGCAACCAGCAGCCCCTGCACCCAGTCCCTCAATGAGAGGCTCAAAGATGCCGAACACGTCTGCTCCCCAGAGCCCCCCTCCCGGGAACACCTGCACCCCAGAAAGCTCTGGGGGCCACTGCCCTGGCCACTCTCTCTTCTGGCGGTCCCTGTGCCCCTCCTGAGCTGCTGGCCCACACAGTGGCAGACTCCCTGAGTGTCCCTGAAGTGTCCCCAGAGCTCTGCAGGGCAGCTCAGGGGCACTGGGGCTGAGGCCTCCACAAGGGTAAGGCTCCCAGCATCCTCGGCCTCCTGGCATGGGCAGAGCTGGGGTCACCGCAAGTGTAACCAGGACCCGCTGTGCTCTCCCGTCTGGGTCCCCACCCTGCGCCAAGAGGCCTGCTTATGTCCGAGACACTGGGCTGGTGCTAATGAAATGGAGAATAAAACAACATGGTGTCCTGTGAGCATCTCCTCACCCTGGAAAGGTCGGCACAAACACAGTCTCTGAGGGAAGCTCACTGACTGACCCCCACTCCAGGATATGTGGCCTGGACTAGGTCCCAGGCTGAACCCTGAGGAGACCGTGGCACGGGCACACGGCAGGAACCCCTCCACATCCAGGCCCCTTGTGTAAACCCAAAACAATCTCAAAACCAACAATGGACTGGTGCACAGATAAGCCTTCCTCATCTGGTCCTTCTCTCCCTGGAAGAAGTCGACTACGAGTCCCAGGCAGCACATGCGCAGCCTGGGAGCACTCACCTCACACACGGTGCAGTGCCAGCGTGTCTCCACGTGGTGCTTGCACTCGTTGCAGGTGTAGACGAAGCGGTCCTGACCCTGGGTGTGCAGCTCCACCAGCATGCACAGTGTGGACCACTTGGAGCGCCGCAAGGAGGAGAACTCCCAGTGCTTGTCCCGGGCCAGTGTGAGGAAGGCATCCCGCCCATCCATGAGGTCACAGCTGAGCAGGGGGTCGGGGTCAACGATGGGGGGCAGCGTGTTGATGACGGGCCCAGCGTGGAGGTGGATCACAAAGAAGACCTGGGGGTGCAGGGAAGAGCCATGTCAGCCCCGTGAAGGGAAGGACCGAGCCCGCCTCCTGCCGTCGCCGGGGCTGAGCGCAGCTGTGAGCAGCACCTGGTGTTGCCTGGCGGGGGCTCCCCGCTCGGTGCCCAGCCACCCCTCCCTGCTGGTCCCCACCTCTTTGTGCTTCTCCATGGTGGCGTAGAGTTTCTGGGACAGGTCGTTGGACACATTGGGCATGCTGGGCTTCTTCTTGTTGGCGCGGCTGATGCTGCTTTTATTCTTGTTGGTTTTCTTGTTATTCTTTTTCTTGGCGTTCTTGCTGTCGCCCTGGCTGCCCTGCAACAAGACACATGGCTGTCGGCCCCACCCTGCCCCTTGCTCCATGCTCGGTAGGCACCAGGCTGCCAGCTCCTGGCTGCGGGGGCTCCAGGGAGCCGGGCTGAGGCAGGTGACCGCCAAGCGGACTGCAACCTGCCTGCTCACAGGCCACGAACACTGCTGCCTTCAGAGTAAGTGCTGAGAGGAAGGTGACGTGGGTGGATGTGGACCCAGTGGGCATGGTGGTGACCAGCGCAGCCTCCCAGCACCTCCAGACCTAAATCACCCGATCTTCCAGGCCCACGGGTTCTGCCTCCAGGGAGGCCCGGCAAAATTTTGGCAGGCCGAGGACGATGAGCACAGCTCCTTGGGGCCCACCTGTGATATGAGAGCTCATCACATCCTCACCCAGGCATTCTCCATTCTGGAAGGGGCTGGGGTGGCTGTGTTCCAAAGAGGATACGCCCTAAAGCACACAAGGCGGCCAGAAGCAGCCGCAGACACGAACCCCCAGCCCAGGGCTCCAGATGCAGCTCGTCAGGCTGCCCTAGACCCCAGGGCCCCAGAGCCGCGCAGTCAGCAACCAGCAGCCTCTCAAGATGAGGGGGTCCACAGCCAGTTCATGGTCATCCCCCAAGAGTGCTCCATGTCTACCTCCCCTCAGAGAGGCCGTAACACTGACTCAGCTCTGAGGCCCAGACCTAGCAGGTGGCCTTCAAACAGAACTGTCCTCACGCGCCCTAAATTTAGGGTTGTTAGTCTTCTACGTTTCTCACTGCTGACGGCTTCACGTCCAACTAAACCACCATCAGCTCTTACTTGAGCATCTGAAACACGGCACATGTGCTCCCAGCTTGGACTCTGACACCTTCCTTTCCCTGCTGGAGGCCCTTCCCCTGGATCTCCTGGGCTCCTCTCCCCAGTCTCTGCTCACGTACCACCTTCCCAGACGAAGCCCCCTGAAAGCCCCCATCCACCTTCCCTTTGTCTCCTCCACCACCTCAGGGTGCACCACGAATGCGCCTGTTCTCCTGCTTCTCACTAGTTCCCATTGTAGCCCTCAGGATGGTGCCTGTACACGGTGGGTGCTTAGAGTGACCCAAGTGAGGGCACAAATGCCCAAGTGCCCAGTGGAGAGCAAGGGGCGGTTTATAACAGAGCAAGTGAATAAGGCCTGCAAATAAGAGTCTCCTCCTCAAGTCAGTGTTAAAGTGAACGGACTGCTTCCTGACCACAACTCCCGTCTACACCTCTGCCCGTCTCTCCCGGGCTCCCTGCGGGATGCCCTCCTCTCATCATTCCATTTTTCAGACTTGGCCGTCCTGCCCAGAGAAGCCAGAGCGAGGGCCCCTGTCCACCCAGGAGGTCATGCATCTCTGCGGAGCTGGGCACCACGGCTGGACTGCGGCCCAGGGCCAGGCAGGCCCTGCGGTGGGTGATCACGCAGTGAGGCTGTGCAGAAACACCACCGCAGATGAGGCAGGCCCCCTCCTGAGGACCCGGCCGCCGAAGCGCAGCCCCAGCACGTGGCCCAGCATTACCTCCGTGGTCTCACTGGCTGCGGTGCTCTCCTCCTTCTTTCTTTCCTCCTCCTCCTGCTCCAGCTCCTTAATGCTCTCCTCCAGCACGTTAGGCCAGAAGTCCCCCTCAAAGTAGGGCAGCTCCTTGGCGCTGGTGAGCCTGTCTTCAGTTGCTTGTTTCAAAATGTCCTAGAGAATGACCGAGTGCAGCAGTGAGACAAGGGGGCCTGGGCAACATTCTGGGGAGGAAGGGGCTCTGGGCCACAATGCAGGGGAAGGACCGCATGGCCTCAGAGGCCGTGTCGCCTCTGTTCTCAAGCTGCCGTCTGTGAGTCTCCACAGACGGCAGAGAAGCTGCCTCTAAGTTTATGCTTGAAAAAATTTTTTAATTTTTGCTTTACATTTCTCCTAAAGTGGCTATTAACTCTAACCCATGTGAGCACAGAGAAAGACATGTGAAGATGCCCTGCCCCCTCCCCAGGCACGCGCACCTTGTAGTCATGGATGATGCGCTCGGCGAAGGCCTTGTCCAGCATCTTCTTATACCACTCCTGCAGGCGCTTCGGCTTGGGGATTTTTTGATCAGGGGGGTGGCAGTGGAAGATGTAGTCATCTCCTTCACTCGGGGGACAGGCCCAGATGTGCCCTGTCACATACCTGCAGGACACACACAACTCAGATGGAAGCAGGGAGTAAAACATCCCTGCCTTCCAGGAGTAACGGCAAGGCACAGGCACCAAAGCAGGGACAGAAGTAATTACCCAGGAAAACAACACAAAGGAGATCAGCTGGGGACAGGGGTCCAACAGGGAAGAACAGCAAATGGGCACAGGGGCCTTATGGGAGTGGGAGCGGGGCGTGAGAGCATTCTGAAACCGTTGCGGTGATGGCTCTATCACTTGCTGAGGTTACTAGAAATCACTGAAGTGTACAAGTGAAACAGGTGAATTGTATGATATGTAAAATATGCCTCAACGAAGTGTTAAAAACAGACTAGAATGCGAGAACACAGAAGGTAGGGAAAGCCCCAGCCCCACATGGCCCAAGACAACGTCAGGAAGGGTTGTCTCTGAATCTAAGGACACCAAGATAAAAACACAGAAAACCTTAAAAAACAAAAACTTTTGTTATTTCACAAAATAAATGCCACAGTGAAAATTAAAAACAGAGTTTTATTAGTTCTGAATTCAACTCACCCCAATTTCTTCACATACTCTAAATATCCGATAAGGATCTCATGGTAAACGGCTGTTCGGAGGCATCGGGGTCGGAAGAAATGAATACTGTCCAGATAAGATATATACACACGCCTGGGGGGAGCGGGCAGGGAGAAATTAATCGGAAGTTCAGGTTATCTCCCAAAGGTGAAACCAAACACCAGCATCCAAAGAAAGCTCTAGAAATAAACTGCTCTGATAGCATCTACACTGGCCACAAACAAGACACGAGAAAATCACCACCACCAACCTCTGCTACCAAATGATAGAATGGAATCCCATCTCACCCCTGAACTAGGCAGCAACATCATCTCTCACCGTGAGGACGACAGGGTGAGACCGGGACCACTAGCAAAAGCCACTTCTGATTCCCATGCACCCAGACTCCTGACTGAACAGGAAGTAACTCTTGGCAGAGGTGAGATGTTTTCACAGGTCCATCAATGAGCACTCAGGCCCGGCAGCAGTCCCCACCCCTTCTCCATACATTTACCTGCCCCAGGTAGGACAGGGGCCACAGCAAGATCAGGGTCAGAACCCATGTACTCAACACAGAACAGTCATCAAAACCCTTCTCTTCTCACTGGCTTAGGGGAAAACCAAACTAACTTGTTTGGTTGCTGAAGCGGTTCTCCAGGATGTTGAGAGTCCTGGTCACTGACATAGCACAGGGCACACACACATCAGAAAGGGGCTGAGGGTTACCTTGTGTTTGGCGGGGGGCAGTCAGAGCCGTACTCCTGGACATGCATCCCAAAGAAGCACACGTCCACCCCGTCAATCTCCTCAAAGGCAAAGAGTGCTTTGGTTCTGTACGGGAAAGACTCCGACATCTCCCCAGAATCCACAAACCTGGAACAAAGAACCTTCTGTTTGCATGCATCACCGTTTACACAGACAAGACTTGCTGTTCTGACCCGTGTGGTGCAGGCGAAGTGCAGGTGGGGTCGCCCCTTTGGACCACTGGCCCAGGCAGTTCAGAGCTGCACCCCCATTCTCTGTGACAGCCTCACTCGGACAGGAATTTCACCTTCCCTGAAGACTGTGGGACGCTGAGAGAAGGGTGGCTACATGCTAATTGATGAAAAGCTCTCAAATTATGCTTGCCAGACTCTAAAGCCTTGCCAGAAAGCAGGGCTCTGGTTAACCAGGCAGGGTGCCCACTGGGACAATGTCTGCATACGAACCGTGACTTCATCCCTGGCTTGACCTCCACCGTCTTGTCTGAGCTGGCCACCACACGGACAAACACCTCCCCGGCTTCGGGGTGATTCTGTCGCCGCAAAAACTTGTTGACTCGGTCTTCCAGGTGGTTTCCCAACCGTGTGGTTTGTAGTCCTGCAAAATCCAGAAGAGGCAGATGAGAGGGCTCAGGAAGGGCCGAGGCTACAGAATTCACGTTTTCTTTCCAGGGTAGTCTGATATTTTAAGGACTGACATTCTCCAAATACAGAAGGGATCTCATGAGATCCTATGAGGTGAGCATTTGGTGAACCCTGGAGTCTCAGACACTCCACACACTGGAAACTGCTATCAAATGCCCCAAATTTCCATCTTTTTCCAAGTCTAAGAGGCAGAAGAGCCACAAAGGTGGACCCAAATCTGAAAGAAGATGGGCTCCAGAGTTAAGCAGGGGAGCAGGCATGAGGAGGCTACATAGGGTCCACCTGCCACCTGCCCCACGTGCCCAGGTCCTGGTGACACCGGGCTCTGCCCTGGCTGTGCCCATATGGCTGCTCAGGGTCTCAGCTGTGCCCTGAGGCTGGTTCCCACTCTGGAAGAACTCTTAACAGAAAAGAGAAGCCGGAGGCTGCTCTCCTTGGAAGGCAGGCTGGCACGAATGCCCCTTCCTGCCCAGCTCCGAGGGGTGTCCCGCTGCTGAATCTAAGATGACCGAGCCAGTCCAGTCCTGCGAGGGCTCCGAAGCTGGGCAGCAGGAGCTGCTGCCCCAGGATGCAGACTGGCCCTTTCCTGGTGGCCTCCATCCCCCATTCCTCCTGCACCCTCCCTCTCCCAGGAGTGGCCCCTGTGATAGGAGCTACACAGCACGTAACTACACACACAGTTCACGGCAGAAAAAAGCTGTGCATGTGCAGAAAGAAACTGGAGGTCAACAGTGACTGTGTATAAGATGGCTTGAATTTATATTTATAATTACATGGCTTGATTCCTTACTGAGGTTAAGAAATATCTGCAAAATTTAGACTTTCTAAGTTCAGTCTCTCTGCAATAAACACACCAATGGCGGAGTTTTTGGGTATATAAGTTGTACCTCAATGAAAGTGATTTAAAGAAAAAAAATTTAACAATGGCAATGAAATAAAAACCCCATTAAAAGTATAAACTTCTGCACCCCCACTCCCGTGACTGCCCATGGCTTCTCAGCCATCCTGAGAAACACGGAATTAGGTGCAAAGGGCTTACAACCACCTCGTCTATTTTTGTGAAGACCCTGAAGAAAACCCTCTCATTCTCACCCCCAAGTGCTCCCATGCACGTGGCTGCTGAGCAGGTTTTGTTCCCTCAGGAGGTGGCTTCCAGTCTAGGAAGGGAGGGCAGCTGAGACGGCCACCCAGTCCTGCCACAGGCCCACCCCCTTCCCTCATGAGATCGCGGCTGCATGCACCATGACTCCCTGACAATGCACAGCAGTAAATCCCCAAACATTCCTGTGGGAGACGTGGGTCAAAGTGGAACTGCTGGGTCTGAAAACGGACATTTTAAACCGTACCCCATCACGCACATGCCTGTCAGCAGCACATGATGGAGGCCTCATATTTCCCTTTATGTGATCAAACACTTCGGCCAATGCTTTCTGACCTCTGGGTTGCATCTTTCTTAGGAAGGATTTCCATAACCAAACACAGTAAGAACACTCTGACGCTGACCTCCAAAGCACTTGAAGTTGTTACTTTTTGCGCTTTTAACCAGCCGAGTGGAGGAAGGTGGGGGAGGTGGTTTTGGTCAGTTGTTAGCATCATATGAGCTGACCAGCAGCTGGAAGGTATTTTCAATGCAGTCGTCCCACCGCATCCATGGGGTACTGACAGGTTCCGGGATTCCCACAGACACCAAAACCCAAAGGCACTCAAGTTCCTTACATAAAATGGGGCAGGACAGACGGCCCCTGCGCCCCTGTACCAAGTCAGTGCAGATACCCAGGAGGCAACTTCTCTCTTGTGACTGACAGATGCTTGCAAAGATGATGCTAATTCATGCTCAAATCAAAAACCAAGGGGAGACGCTGCACTTTTAAGGTCCTTTTCTGTAAGTCAATGTTCTACACCAATGTTTTAAAGGTCCACATACTCTCTGCCATTCTCTGGGCTCTAGGGTGGGGGTGGGGGCTGGGCCAGCTCTCAGGTTCCCCTGTCCCGCCTCACCCCTCCACCTCTCTATCTTCAGGCTGCAACTGCTCTTCTGTTGAGAACTAGCTCTCCTAGCAATTTCTGTTTTGGTCAGTGAGGCTCTGGCCCAGGAAAGTGATTCTAAGTTGCTGACTACTTTAGTGACATCACTCGGAATGAATCCTTTAAAGCACGAGTCCTCATCTGCACCCCCTGCCCAGGACATCTGGTAACATACGGAGACATTTCTGATGGCCACTGTTCATGGGGTGGGGAGGGGAAGCAGTGGCATTTAGTGGGCAGCTGCTGCTAAATCCACCTGCAATGCAGGAGACCCGGGTTCGATTCCTGGTTCAGGAAGATCCTCTGGAGAAGGGAATGGCTACCCACTCTGTTGTTCTTACCTGGAGAATCCCATGGACACGGGACCCTGGTAGGCTACGACTCATGGGGTTGCAAAGAGTCGGAGACGACTGAGGGACTAAGCACGTTGCTACTAAAATTCTACAAACGCTAGCCCCCATAACAAAGATTTTTCTGGCCCAAATGTCAGTACAGAAACCCCAATCTAAAGAAAGCTATTACAACAGCTGGTGATTTCATCAATGTTTCAAAAGGCTTGACGAGAGTTTAAGTGACCGGATAAGTGGACTTTGGGAATGACACAGTCTGAACTTGAGTCAACACCGATCTGGAGAGCTTCTGAGGGGCTTCCTTCTTGCCTGCCACCCCTCTTTCCCACCCGCTGACCCCTGCAACATCCCATCTCTCTTCTACTCTCGTCAGCCTGGCTCTGGCCGAGGACCCCAAGCAGTGTGCTAGCCGCCAGTCCTGCTGGAGAGAAGTGAGAGCAGCCAGGAGTCTGGGGGCAGGTTGAGCTCTGAAGGCACTGCTGCAGGGGCTTTTCTTTTTTCCCTTTTAAAATTAATTAATTACTTTTTTCAGTTTCACTGGGTCTTCATTGCTGCACGCAGGCGTTCTCTAGCTGTGCCACATGGTGGTTACTCGAGTTGCGGCGTGAGAGCTTCTCATTGTGGTGGCTTCTCTCGTCGCAGAGCACGGGCTCTAGGGTGTGCCGGCTTCAGCAGCTGCAGCGTGCGGGCTCAGTAACTGGCTCCCAGGCTCCAGAGTGCAAGCTCAGTAGTGCCACCTGGGCTTAGGTGCCCCAAGGTGTGTGGGATTTTCCCAGACCAGGGATTGAACCCATGTCCCCTGCATTGGCAGGTGGATTCTTATCCACTGGGCCACCAGGGAAGTCCTTCAGGACTTTTCTTATGCAGGTTTGCTGCTGACTCAGCAGAAGGATGGCTGGGAAAGTCAAGCTACAGAAGGTGGCCCCAGCACTCGAGAGCTGAGCTAACGAAGATGACACGCCATACACTTAGGAACAGTTTACTCCTATAGCGACAGGGCGCTCCACGCAGACACCAATGTGGCAGTGGCACACCCACGCAGCCCTTGGGCAGCCCAGCTCCGGCCAGCCCTGTGATGCTGGCTGACTCCCAAGGGCCCCAGAGGGTCACCCTTCACAACAGTGGGGCCCACGCCCACTGGTGGGCATATAGACACCTGCGCATGTACCCAGGGCTGAGTGTGCCCGTCACCAAAGGAGGTGTGTCCGTGCATTACTTCTAAGTTTCCTGAGAAGGATCTGATGACATTTTCTCAGAATTCACGAAGTTTACTATATAACTAAGTTTCTAAACTTCCATCTAAAACACAGTCTGATCATAAAACTGACTTTCACATAAAGATTAAGCTAAATGACTCTCTTCAAAGGTAAGATAAGAAAAATACAAGTATTAGAAAACAAAGCCACAGAAAAAGACCCGGGACAAGCAAGCCCTGAAGCCGTGTGTTAGAGGAACCAAAGGAAGATTGGGAAGATATAGTACATGTTTCTAAAATGTACAGACCAGAAACAGAAACCCTTCCACGACTTACTCTTAGCACTGAATTTGTTTTCTTTTCGAGTTCTGCCCGTTTTCTTCAAGCAGTTGTCACATACAAAGCTGCAAAAAAATAATGGGTGTGATCCGATTACATAAAATAGTATATGTTGCCAAACTAGTGAAATGCAGCATTAAAATACTTTGCTGGCAATTTACATCACATCATTACAATTCCTAAAGCAGGCAAACACTTAAGACTTAAATTTAGAACCAACAGCCATCCCTCTAATTGCCGGATCCTTGCTGGTGACGTCGAGAGGCACAGCAGCCGCCAGTGCCCTCCCCTCCACTCTGTGCAGAGTGCTCTCCCTTTCCTGGAGTCTCAGGAAATCACCAGGAAGTTACTCACCCTGAAGGCCAGATGATGTCGTAGTGGAGAACACAAATCTGATGCATCTTCCGGCCACACTCCTTGCAGTCAACAAAACTAGAAGACAAAGAAGTGCCCTGTCACACACGGAACCGCACAATGGAGCCTGAGTGCTGTGCTCACACCTTGTCGCCATGAGGACTTCAAGACTCCTCGGCATTCACGTGTCTCTTGGCTGACTCGGCCATATTTGAAACACGCATCAGTAGGATGTGTTCTACAGGAAAAGCTGACTTTTTCCCCTTCTTTGTACCAATGCCTCATTCCTCTCTTCCCCTCATCTCTTTTGTAACCAGAAATGAAAACTTACTTCTAAAAACTGCTATGACAAAGGCCTATCTTACAGGTCACATTTTCAAGACCAGTGCTTGCTCCAGACGACTACAAATGCCTAAACGGACTTCAACAGCATAAAACAATGCTGTCAGTGTTACAAGCTCTTGTTCTTCGCCTCGCACAGGAAATGTCTGCTCTGAATCAGTCACCAGGGTGGGAAATGATGGCCTTTGTTCAAGGAAACACTGCAGAGGTCGGGATTCACCTCATTGCCTACCCTCCTCACCCGGACCCTATCTCCTCACCTAGGAATCTTCATCGCCAAACAAGCTTAAAGGTAAAAGCCTGTTTTTTCGGCCATGCCCTTAGGGCCACGACGACTCACACCCTGTGGAGGCTGAAGGGGCCAGTGAGCACCGCACTCCTGTAGGCCGTCTGGGGCCCCAGCTCCCCCTCCCAGACTAGGTACTGGGCCCGGAGACCTGAGGCATGCTCTCACACCACCGCTCGCGGCCCGGCCCGGGCCCACCCTTTGCCCCTGCTGAGAACGAGCCTTCGACCACAGATCAAACCTAACCCAGCTTCTCTGTCCCTGCTCTGCTGAAGGAAAGGTGGACACCCAGAGGCAAAGTGGGCAGCACGGCAGCGGCCTCATCCGCTGTCCCCGAGCGCTCTTCCCAGGCCGCCCTCCCCCCCATGTGGTCCTTTAAAACCTCTGCAACCACACCGAAAGTCAGGCGCCAGGGAACCCAGCACCCCTGCCTCCTTGTGCCGGGGGCGCCACTCGCGCTCCCTGCACTGCTGCTGGTGCCCCAGGCCCCTTCCCTGCTCTGTGTCTGCAACGATCTGCCCACCCCCACCCATGCCCCCTCCAGGTGAGTGCCAGCTTCTCCAGGATGCCACTCTGCCTGGACCAGGGCCCCTCCCTCTGGACCACCTTAGTGCCTCCTGCTCCCTGTGCTACCATCCGTCTGTCTGTCCTACTAGAAGACACATGGCTGCAGCCAGGCCCCCTTTATTCATCTGTGTCTTCCTCACTGTCTGGTACCTACTACTCAACATAAAGTATTCTGCAATTGGAAAGTTAATATAGAAACGAACACAACATTGGAAATCAACTATACTCCAATATAAAGTAAACATTTTTCACAAAGAGACGGGAAGCCAGCTCTTCATGCACCAGGCGCTCTGCGAACTGTTCATTGTGCCCTCCCTCACTGCTCCCTGCTCAACCCCCACCAGCATGGCTGGCAGGAGAGACTGAGGCAGCTCTGACACACAGTGATGTCTGTGTTCTCGCTGGAAGCTGAGCCTAGGTAGGGCAAGACCTGCTTCTCAGCTCTGGATGCACCACGGCCACGATTATCAAATGCCTAGCAGGGCTGCAGCCTCTGCTCACCAAGTGGCCCTGGATGGGCACTCACCATGGGGACAGAACAAAACGGGTGTCTCCACACACTGGGATGCCCTCAGGACTTGGCTTTGGGGACCCGGGAGGTGCCACAGCACAGGAGCTCTGAGGCCTCTTTAAGGGGTTATTATAAAGCAAACTTTACAAACTGAGTGTTCTCACTGATCACTGAAGACAATGACCTTTGAAAACATACCATACCAAAGATGGTGGCAAGCACAAGCGGGTTGGCCAAAAAGTTGTTTTGGATTTTTCTGTAACATCATATGGAAAAACTGAACAAACTTTTTGGCCAATCCAACACAACACCGGGCTTCCCATTATTTATTTTTTACAATTGGTTTCTAAGAGTTTCTCTAAAAATTCCCTTTAAGTGATACTAGGACCCCTTCACCAAATATTATCTTTAGTCTCTAAAGATTCACACTAAATGGCTTCTTAAAGACAATGATGACCAAGTTATTACAGAGGTTCTAACAGAACCAAAACATCCACCTACTCGTCTCACTGGTAAAATTCAGCAGCTGGACAGCATGCTACAGACACACATCTTTTGCATGAGTTAAAAAAGAACCCGCATTTGGAGTAAATCCACACAGAAAGTTCCACCCAGGGCAATATGTTTATTTCAGTGTCTTCCATAGCAACCCAATCACATGGAGGAACTTTCCTGATCTGAAAGTTAAAACCTAAAAGTCAGAAAGAAATAGCTGTATACTCACGGTTCAGGATCTAAGGTATCATTTTTCTTCTTTTCAAACTGATCCTTTGAAATTGTCCTTATTTGGGGGGGAAAGAGGAAAAATGTTAATTAACTAAATTTTATCTGTTGTGTATAAACTATAGGGTCTCTGGAATATTGTCCTATAACTAGTTCTTCACATAAAAAGCAAATGATGGTCAGCAGAACTCTCAAGCAGATGCAATGATGGCATGAACATATAAAATTTAATTCCACAGAAAGCACCACCATTTTTTTTTCTTCCTTCAAATATTTCCTCAAAATGCTCATCAACACTTATTACAAGATTTAAGTAAGGTCAGTCAAAATATGGTGGGAAAATTATGTTCAGACTCAAACCTGCTAATTCCCAGTCAAATGTATATGGTGGATGGCTACTGAATCTGACCAAGACTGGTGTAACCAATTCTTCCAATTACAATGTTCCTTCAGCATGTACTTGGGGGATGTTTTACTTATTCTTCAAGGGCTGAGTGTTTCATTTCTATTGTCCTTTTGTTGTGATCAGTGTATATTGAATTACTTGATTCGCAGAATTATACAATCCAATTATTAATCACACAATTGGACCGAAGAATTAGATGACAGGGGGTAGAAAGAGAAACTGAGTAAGTGGAATTTCTGACATTTTGGTTTATATATCTTACGGGTGCCTATGGTCTGTTCTGCACTTGGATAAAGTAAACTTGAGCTGCAGAGTAAATGTCACTGGAACAGTGCTGGAAACCCCGTCACTGGGAAGCCTCTGGCCTGTGAGGGCAGCTGCGCCAGCAGACTTCTCTGGGTGGCAGGGCTTAGGGCAGAGTCAGGAGGAGAGAGAGAGGCACAGTGCTGGCAGTCCTGGGTGGCTATGGTGGCTGGCAGGTCTGGATGGCCCCTTGACCATCCAACTTGAGGATCTGGTTCTGCTTTTTTTCTCACTACATTCTGGACATCTTTCTAATCCATCAGAGGATAAGCATCAGGCAGGAAATGGTGAACTCAGGGAGGGAATAAATGAACTAACTCACACCTGTCTGTGCTGGAGCTGTGAGCAGGTGTCCAGCCTCCAGCGAGGAAGGACATACATGTACTCGCTGGGGTCTCCCCACCTGGCTTCTGTTACCTCTGCAACTTCAAGGACAGAGGCTTCAGGGGAAGATCAACTAAATGCTGGAGACGGGGTGTGCACACAAGACTAACTTTTGCTACTGCCAGTTCTGTGACTAGGATTATCTGGTTTCTTAGATATAAAGGAAATTTTACAATCCCCCCAAATGGAAGTTGACAGCCACTGGGAAAAAGCAAGTGCTTTGGAAGAAGAGATATAGAGCAAGGTTACAAGAGGCCCCGGGACTCAACGGGGGCTACAGCATCAAGGTCCTGGCACTGCGATTCAGCCACACTGTAAAGTATGAATGTGGGTACAGTTACTATGAAAAATACACAACAGAAAAGTCACAGCGGCAGTGGTGCTTCCCTTTTAGTCGTGGACAAGAGGAAAACAACAATCCAGGGTCACCCCCAAGAGAAATGACAGGACGGTACTTACGTCTGGGGTTGTGAAGGGTCGTCACCCAGGGTAACATTCTCCCCCTGGATCTCTGTGAAACACTTCTCACAGAAGTGATACCTGTCAGCAAGAAGGCCATACTTGGGTGAACTGGTCCATCATAACACACAGCCACCCAAGCAACGAAGCCACCAATCAGAGCAGGGCAGATCACCACGACGAAGGGGGGGCGTTGTTGGTTGATTGATGGGTCAGTGAGGACAATGAAAGGAACAGGGGCAGGTGGGGAAGGGCAGGATTAGAGAACAGGGGAGGGAACAAATAGCACAGACATAAAGGTAAGACGCAAACACCAAGACAACACAGAGCAGAAAGCCAAGGCAAAGCATTGATTAGCATTCGGTCTCATTGCATACATCCCAGGCCATCATCACTAACAACGGGCTCATTCAGCTCCAAAATGCAAATATTTTCAAGGAATTGGTAATACTAGAATTGCAAGGAGCCTACATTTAGGAGTTTGGATTTTGTTCTTACTTAGAGAAAACCAAATGTAACTCCAGGGTTTGAGATGGAAAAAATTTACCTTGAACAAAACAGTCTGACAAAAGTCCTTAAAAGAGCAATTTAAACTGAAATAGTTTTATTTTTCAAAATGGGAAATTTATGCTTGACAGCAATTCATAGATTTTATTTCCGATATTAAGCCAGATCTTTAAAGGTATGAAAATGCTGAGCACCCAGAACTGGTTTTAAGTTTCTCCTGTTATTTTTCTCATGTTACTCACTTAGTTAATTGAGTTACAATAGAAATGAAACCAAATCCATACTCTAGACAAACACTTAACAGAAATGCAATCGGGGTCAAAGACTTTCCAGCCATTTATCAGTAAGAATATACAGAGAACAAACTATGATATATTGTATAAGCAATACAATATATGTAAATCCATGAACAATCTTAAAATTCAATTCTATGCTTTGACTTTAAACTTTTTGGTACTGGAACCAATCATTCATCAATCTGAGATACTCAATGATTGCTCTGACTTGGGAACAATCCAAGTTAAGCAAATTTAAAGTTAATCTTTAAAGCACAATCTGCATTTGAGAAATTATCCATCACCTCGATTTCTTATAACATAGAGCCTGGGCTCAAGGTACCAAATTAGATTAGTTTAAATAAAAACTATTAAATGTTTGGAAAGGGCACAAATGAGAAATCAACAAAAATGCATGTGATGCTGCAAAAAACAAGATGGGCACAGAGGAATACCGCAGAAGTAAACAAGCCGAATGAGGTGAACTGCACAAGCAAAAAGGATGAATATATGGTAGCAACGGCAGCACAATAAGATGTGGTTTTAGTGCTCAAAAGTACATCTACAAGATGCCAAGAGGATTAGTGCTAAAGACACTGTGACGAGACTGGAGCGCCACACGGAACCACACAGGCAGGAGGAGATGTAGCAGCTTGCAGCCACACACACAGCCACACATGCGCACACGCACACACACGTGTAGCTACAAATGACTGAGGTTCAGGCCACTGCCTGGCCAGTTTGTCTCCATTACCACTAAAACAGATCCCCACAAGTTCTAATCCTAACCTTAATTAAACACATTGAGTGAGCATTGTTGTCTGCCATATTTCACTGACTAAACACATACAGTGAATTAAAAGTATAAAACTTTAGCATGCACGCATTTCAAGACTATCCAATTTTTCAGACTGCTGATGAACATGACAGATTCACTGTGTGTAGCAACTGGGAGTTTCCTGCTAGGACCAGTTTATTCAGAACTAGTTCAATTAACAAAGTCTGCCAAGATTAAAAACTGACCAGGAATAAATAGACTAACACTGCTGTTTTCAAAAACTATGTATCTCATATCTCTTTCCCTGAATGAACTATAGTAATATTCTGGCTATTCACTACTTTGTAAATATTTTTACAGAGCCTTGAAATCATGTAATAAAAGGAATTTTCATGTGTAGGAGGGCATGATCGTAACTGGCAAGAAAGAATTAAAGTATAGATACTGTAAACCAATTAAGCAGCAATCAGAACAATATGCAACAATGTTATCTCTTCAAAGCCAAACTGCAACCCTTTTAAAATGAATGAGTGTTCCAATTCATTATGAGCAAACATCCGGCCATTGTGGGCTAGCTTGAAGAGGACTATTGAACACATTTTGAAATGAAATTGCCACAATAATTACACGTGAGTCTAAATGGTTTTAAAATCCTGGACAACTCACTGCTTTTATTCAAGCAGGACATGACACCTAGCAACATCTACAGAACAGGAATCATAAACCCATAATTTCCACTGGAGGAAACTGGCCCAGAACAGAGCACGGGTGGCTGAATGGCAGCCCCCGGGTGGCTGCAGAAACCTACGCTGTCTGTGTATAACTAACTCCCTTCCCTAAGAACCTCAGGGTCAGAAACTGGAAGGGACAGAGTGCCTGTCCAAGAGCCAGGGTGGAGATGCTGGAGAATCAAACTTCCTCAGGGTGGACGGGGCGAGGACGGGGGAAGGGCCTGGGCCTCCCTGGAGCACCCTTCTGAGATGACGACAGCCCACAGAGGGGGCACAGACACCCATCTGGTCCAGCAGGTAGGAGCCACTTCGGGAATCAGCAGGTGGCAGATGTTAATGCCAGCCTGCCCCATCTTTATTCACCCTGGAAATACATAATGGTTCTTTCCAGCCGTAAGAGCCTAGATGACCTTCTGCCTGACATGAAGGAAGCAGTTTGATGAATATGGAACTGTAAAGGAGAAATGCCTCACAGGATCTGATGACGATGTACATCTGGGTACCTAAAGTTGGCAAGTGTCACTGCACAGTTCATCGGTAAGGGTAACTGAATGTATGGAGTAAATTTTCAAATGCAGATTGTTTTAAGTACCATATAAGTATACACAAATAACTGGGATAATAGATATCTATTCTCCTCTATCAGTAATAACTAGAAAAATCTATAGAACGGTTTTCCCAACATGACTTACTTGAAAAATTTCGAAGTATGGCAACAAGTGAAAATGTAACCATACACTAGCTTATAAATTAGTTTCACTTGTTTAAACGGTTCATAGAATTTCCTATTCTAAGTGCCCAACAGTTTAGAACTATAAACGCCAAAACAATTATTCAAAAGAACACCACAGCGTTCTCTTAAACAGTCAAGGCTAAGAATAAAAACGGAAGCAGTTGAAATGTCCATCGCAGAACTAGACCACTGCTTTCAGACTCACAACACGGTGTTGCTTCCATTTCCGTATTCCAGGAAGCACACCTTGTGAGATTCAGCTGAGGAGTGGTATGCTCACACTCTTAAAATGTCTTTTATGTAAAAAAGAACTCCTTTATTTATGTTTCTACTCTTAAGGAAAAGACATCACTTTTGTTCAGTAAAATTAAATCCTACACAGAAATCTAACTGGACATTTCAAAACTTTCAAAAGAATCCTTCCATCAACACCGCCCTCTGAGGGGGCAGTAGTGGACGCTGATGCTATCTGCCCTATTGAACTACAACTGCTCTCCACTTAAATATGGCCAAAGTCTGTGCAACTCAGCAAAGGTGGGGGCCAAAGGACCCAGGAACAGTGAAGCCCACAAGGAAAAGGCCCCAAACTGGAGAGATGGTGGTAAGTACTCTGCTGTCTGCTTTTCCTTCTGGACTTAATTAGTGGGGGCATTTTTCAGAGTTCATTTTAACCTATTTGCTTAAAATTTCATGACTTTGCTTTGTCTGGCACCTATCAGTTCCCAAAGTGAGTTCCTACTCATTGTCTCATTGGAGACTGACAGCTAAGGGTGTCAAATGGGGGTGTTACTGTGCCCACACCATCAACAAGCAGGTTCTGGGCTATGCCAAAGGTCTTTGGGCTAAAACTGTAAAAGGAGGGGCCAGAACTCCCAAAACAACACTTGACACTGGTGAGAGACTCCACTACGAAGGCTATGATATCATTTCAAACTTTTAGTATTAAAATGCTTCCAGGGATAGAAGAGCATGCTAAAGGAGAAATTAAATTCCAAATGTTGAAATATTTTCATCAGGACAGCTGTGTCCAGCAGCACTTCTGCTAGAGATGCCTGTTGGGGACTCACATCTTTTCCTGGAACCAGCATCTCACTGGGATAAGTGAGCCAGACTAGGCTTAGAAATCTTGTCTTAAGATATTTTTAGGTCAACAGTTTTTTTTTTTCCCCAACAGCATTTTGATGGGAGCTGTTAATGAACTTAAATATGGTGAGATTTTTTAAATTTTAACCTTTTTTTTTTCCAGCTGTGCCATGCGGCTTGTAGGACCTTAGTTTCCTGACCAAGGATTGAACCTAGGCCACCACAGTGAAAGCCCTGAATCCTAACCACTGGACTGCCAGGGAATTCCCTACATATTTTTTTAAAGAATAATTTTAAAAAATGTAATTGGAAGAAAAATAACTTCCAAATCATTCAGGCCTCTGCACGTACCCTTGAGTAAATAAAAAGCCTTGTACTTATCTTCTCTGAAGTGTTAGAACATATGCAATTACTACAAGCAAGTAAGATAAAAATAATCAAACATCAGACCCAAAAGCTGACATTTAATACCTGAACCTAAAGACAAAGAACAGGCACGAAGCTTCATCTTGGTCACATAAAGAATTCAGTTGTCAGTTCATGAAATGGAGGCAAGGTAACTGAATATGACCAAGAAATACCACCCGTTTCAAGGCAGGATGCCCTCATGCTATGGATACTTAGAGCCATGGATACCTCGGAGCTTAATTTTCAAGACAAGTCCCCAAACCAGGAAGCCATATTTAGGTAAGGGGATCAACAACAAAAATTATTTTCATTCTCCTTCTACTTAAGACAAGAGATCTACTCTTTGGCCATCTCCACATTTCAAGAGAAGAACCAAGATTTCTCAAGCATCCCTGTCACTCACTAAGCCCTGAAAAGGCCACCTCCTGACAGGGAGTCATTCATAAACTCAATTCTTTAATGAATCAGCATAAACACAAGTCTTTCCATCAGCCTGTGCAGGTCAATTTACCTAGGCAAATATTTACAGTCAGACTGATAAAATACAAGGCTTCAACTTTATTAGTATCTTGAAAAAGGCCCATCAACCTTTATTAGAGTTAACTTCAACTCCAATTCTTTCTCATATGGTGACATTATGGCTTAACGAATGTTCCTAATCCAAAGAGTGCAGCAAGCAGCTTTGAGTTGAAATTCTATACTATACAAGCATGCTTTTAAGTTAAGAGACCCTGGGCCTAACTGAGTGACTGGGAACAGAGAAGCAATGTAACTTCGGCCTATTCCACTGAAACTTCAAGAAATAAATAATGTAAGCAAGCTGCAATCAGATGAGCGTGCCTTGCCCTAAGACCTTCTTTTTGTCCCGTAATTCAGAAAACTGCTCAGTGCTTACCTATTCTGATAGCTGTAGTAGGCAGCATCTCGAGGAATTGTACACAGCTGCTTCCCATAGCAGCACAGAGTCTGTGGGGAAAACTCATACTGCAAAAACAAAGGAGAAAATATTAAAAATAAATGCATTTACTGTCATGTAATGCTCTGTCTGATATGGAGAACTAGATTTAGCTAGTAAATTAGTTGTTAGTACACTGAGTAGTCTTTTAATGATTCTTGTTAATTTTGAAGATATTTTTGGATAAAATGGGACAGAATTAGTGTCTAAGGGACATTTATTACAGATAGATGAATGGACACCAGGGCAGCCAGGAATGCTTGACCCATAAACACTTCTAGCTTCAGACAACCAACTGTTTTACAATAGACTGGACTCCATCTGGGTCCTTCTCAATATACAGGTGTGGCCCAAGTATCGAGTCCATCATATCCTCATAACATCCTCTTTGGCTGAATTCAAAAATGTTCCAACTGTACCTTGCGTCCACAGCAATATCCAAGGGACTGCATGACGGGATCTATCTCCTGCTCAAAGACCTCTGCGAGTTTGCTGCAGAACTTGTAGACCCGGGATGTCTTCCGATTGTAGAGCCAGGCATTGTTGAACATGAGCCAGACGTCGTCTACATACTGCCAGGGCTCCTGGTACTGCCCTGTATCCAACTTCCGCTTGATGGTGGAAAGGTCCATGGGATTCTTCACAATGTCAAAGTAATCCTGAAAGACAAAAGGGTCTCAGTCTAGCTGATCCCAAACCCCAAATGTAAGCCTTATCTGGCAGCTTTACCTTAAAACAGCAGGAAGTACCAGTGTAACCTAACGAGTGACCAAAAAGAGAGCAACTCCTGACCTTCCTCTGGTTTTACTCTATGATGGTAGTTACTATTTCTAAGTGTGATCATATTACTTCAAAAGCAAATTTAAAGAAAAAAAGATTAAATGAATAATTTAATAAAAGATGTCCTTTAGTGTCAGATTTTAAAAATAAGATTTTGATCGACTGAATTAAAACGGTGAGCATATTTATCAGACAGTATGTTTTTCTAGAGATTTACTTTTGGTCCTAGCAAGCAAAATGAAACTTAAGACAAACACAAAAACAGTAATAAGGCTAAATAGAACCTATTTGTTCACCATGGCCTTTGCAAGAGCACCCAGGGATACCAAAGTGAGAGGCCCATGTGGTTTATAAGGGACTTTCACCGCCAATTCTTTAAACCCACTCTTGTGGACAAAGTCTTAGCCACAAGTAAAGCAAAGGCAACAGAGGCTGCATGCCCCAGGATGGGCTTCCACATCTCCCCACATCCCCCCATGACCCTGGGGCTTAATGGAATGGGGCGGGGGAACACACACATTTCAGTTAGTAAGACAAAAGTATATTACTATTTTGACAAAGAACTAATTTCTTTACATTCAGGGGAAAAAAATCTTACTCTACTCAATTTAGAGAGATTAAGCAAGTGTCGTGGATGCTCCTGAAGCACACTGGGAAAGCCACAGTGTTTTCACGACATCCACTTACTGGAATTCCCAGGAGCTGGGGATCCACAGGCTGCCGAAAAGGTAAGGACTCTGGATCCTGTCGGTACAGAGCTTCCAGGGTAGGCATCAGAGCCTGGCGCAACTCCTCCGGCTTGAAGACTGCAGTTAGAAAACACAGGAAACGACACTGTTGACAAGGCATCCAGACTCCTCCTGCAGAGCTTTTCAATGGAAGCTGGGCTGCTTCTGAGAAGGCCCAAGTCACCTTCCTCCTGGCCGTGAGCACTTTCTCAAGCTACCATGCAAGGGTTCTGAGAACATAGTCACACTAGGGTTTTTAAAACTGCATCCACATCATGAGGCAGAACTACCACACTGAGAAGTCTGCTTGCTCAACAAAAGATTTCCAATGCCAAATTCTGTTGGAACAGAAAAACACTGAAGCTAACTTCCAAATCTGCCTCACCGATCAAATGTGTGGAAACAGAGCTGTTTTCATCAGAATGGGCCTTTTCTCCTCAGAAGAAACTTCTCTGTCCTGGGCGGAAGTAAACTCAGACCACCTGAGACAGATGGTTTTGTTACAACCTCACCAACAAATGTACAACATAAGGAAGCTACAAAAATATGCATTCTCCCCAAAAGTTCTCTATTGCCGCCTTGCACATGTAGCAATCAATAACCACGTTTCCAAGCTCCAGGCCCACTCACTTCCTACTACATTTCGTGGTGTCACCGACATAAGCATAAACACTGGCTGCCATTCATTCACACAAGCCCCTCGTGAACTCCAAGGGTGCGGGAACCGTGAAGGCAGTGAGTGTCTTAAGACCCTCGCTAGCACACACTCCAGTGCACAGCCCAATCATCAGAGAGAGGCAAATACTGCGACGGGTTCTGATGGCTCAGGTCCTAAGTGATAGGAGGTTTCCACTTTATAGTTTTTTGGATTTTGAAAGTATTTTCTAGAACGGATGCATGGTAAGTTTTAAATTTATAAATCAGACTAAAATACCATAAAAATTGTATTGAGTACAACGAGAGAAACAGGCACTGGCTGGGAAGTTTCTAGAGGTCTTACTGCCACCAAAGCAGGGACTGCCCAGGTGTCCTGATTGGCCCCCTGCGCTGCAGATTGCCTGGCGGTCAGTGAGCACCGGGGTCACCCAGTAGAGACATTCCCCTGCAGGCGCAAAGCCATGTCCAGAGCAGGTGTGCCCCGTGGAGCTGTGAAACACAGGCAAACCCTGCCCTCAGCTAACCCTTTTTCTTCCAGTCTGCTTTTACAGAGCTTGGTTTTCTTTGAATAACTCTTTATAAGAAAACAATTCTTTAGTTAATCAATAGCTTCTTCATTCTTCTAAGTCAGGGGTTAGCAAACCATGACCCACAGGCTAAATCTGGCCAGCTGCCTGCCTTTGTATGGGCCTGGGAACTGAGAATAGTTTTTAAGTTTTTTAATGGTTAGGGAAAAAAAGAATAATATTTCATGATACGTGAATTACACAAAATCACTGTTTAGTCTTCCAAAAGAAAGCTTTATCGGAACACAGCCATGCTCATCTGTGTATGTGTGTCTGTGGCTGCCTTCCCCGCACAAGGCAGGCACCGGCAGCTGCCACAAAAACCCAATGACGTACACAGTCCAAAACATGCCCTCCCTGGCAGCCCGGACAGTTTGCCGACGCACTGCCCCAGACCTGCTGGGCTTCCGGAGTTGATCTCTTACGGCGCTTACACGTGTCTCACTCTGGACGACTGCTCATTCATTCACTGAACATTTAAAACCTATGGCAAGGAAAAGTCATTTCTAACTCCTGTCTTTAACCACTACATTGATGTGACAAGACTCCAAATGAGTGGAGGTAGCAGTCAGGAGCTGTACTTGAAACAAGTTCCTGCCACCGACCAGTGCGGTGTCCCATGAGCAAGTCACTCCACTTCTCTGGCTTGAAACCTTCTCCAGACAACCAGAGGGGCCACATCAGCAGTGTCCACAGCATGGCCCACGGATGACTTGGGGATCCCCATGCTATCTATGGGGACCGCACCAGCCTGTGCGGCTACCTGAATGGAAATGAATTAATGTTAAATAAAGTAAAAAACCCACTTTCTCAGGCACACCTGTCACACTTCAAGTGCTGAGGAGCCACACACAGCTGGTTCCACCTCAGAGGCAGAGGTGGTTACAGAGAGGGGAGACATATGGAACTTCCATCATTGCAGAAAGTTCTAGCACTGTCTGAGGGGTTTTCTAGAGTGTGTGAAATCCAATTCATGATATTTCCTGGTAACACTAGGTCATCATTCGCTTTTTGCACTGTGTGTTGACATACGCACAGAAAGGGCAAGAGCAACAGGGAACACCGTGGACACCAGCGCGGCAACATGACCAGGCTGCAGCTCCAAACTTGACTCAGTGGCCACACGCTCTTCAGGGCTGTCTTGCATACACAGGTTAAATGCCATCTGCACTTAACAAATGTCCTTGATGAAGGAGCAAAAAGCCTTACTTTCATTAAGTCTCAGCCCTTGGCTACATATTCTTTTATTCTGCGTGACAAACTCTTTTATTCTGCGTGACAAACCGGGAAGCTGCCAGAAAGCATTTCTGCTGCAGGCAGTCGTTGTCTTCAGAGAAAGCACTCGTCTAAGTGCTAAGAGCTGAAGTAACTGCAATTTCTCACAGACACACAAAACTAGAGAGAATGGCTGACAGACAAGCTATGGTTACTCAGATCTGGATACATGACAGACATTTTCTCAAAAATGAACAAAGTACACCGTTACTTCCAGGACAACTGATGCTATTTGCTACCAATGATAAAATTTGGACTTTCATCAAAAAATTAGAATTTTTGAAAAACTTGTATCTGCTACACAAGCTTGACAGCTTGTCAAAGTTTACAAGACTTTTTAAAGTGAGTCACAGTGATATTAATAAATGTGATTTTTAAAAAATATCACATAATAAAGTATGCCAACATTTGGAAGATGAGCCAAATTCCCAAATGACCAAAGGATCATGCTTAAAAAAAAAAAGTCATACAATGGCAAAAGAGCCAGTCTGAGTACAAGACAGAAAAATTGTAGAGTACGAGAAATTCCGGGCTATGGATTCAGACTTCACACTGCAAGCAGCCTTTAAGAAGCTTCTACTTGTTGAATTTTGGTGTAGTATCAAGAAAGAATTATCTACAAGTACCTGAAAAGGCTATTAAATATTAAAATACTCTTGTCTATCAGCTACTTATCTGAGTGGGGCTGGATTTTCTCCATGTCCTTCAAACAACAGAATACAACAGTGAAGGGACAGGTAGATATGAGAGTCCAGCTGTGTTCACTTAATTCTCCGAGAAACAAAATTGTGAAAAACAATGTCACCATTCCAATTATTTTTGTTGTGGAAGTTATTTTTCACAGAAGTGTGTTACTTATGGGTGCCATGAAACAGATTCACTTTTAAATAAATGTTTAAAAAGACATCCAGCAGAGTAGAAGTGATAGATGATCCATACAAACAATAACTTCTCTGCGATGGTCAACTTTTAGGAGTGTAAAGAGGTCTGAGACCACAAGCCCAAGGCGTACTGTCCTCTTGTGATCCCCAGGGTCCCAGGACAGCAGGACTGTACAGCATCAGCCTCTGAGTTTTTCTGCCATCATTCCTAAACGCATCACCTGCACCCCTGAACCACTGAGCCTCATCTCACATTTCTGTCACCTGACAATTTTCTGACACTGTTTCCTCCTCCCTACTTTGGACACATCTCAGATGGATTCTATCTGACCTCCACCGTGAGCCTGGCTCAGCCTGCTTACTCAGAACTCCAGCATTTTCCCTTCTCTGCCGCCCTCCTCCCGCTGCACTGGTCACTGGTTCTATGCTCCCAGCCCGACTCTGGATTCAGTTCCATCTGCACCAGCAGAAACCTACAAACTTAATGGCCCATGTGCTGCCATGGTAGTAACTCTCCAACATCAAGCTCCTGGTCACCTTATCACTGGAGCCCATCAGTGGGTGTCCATGGCATGCCAAGTAAAGCCAGCACCACCTTGGAGAGGCTGGGTGTGGGCTGCCCCTCAGAGCCCTAGCACAGACCCTGTGGGCTGGTGCCCTCGAGTCCAGCTGTCACCATTTCTAAAACTGGGGGAATGGCCAGTAAGACGGGCAACAGGAAGGGATGGAATTCTTTTTTTGCTTTAGCTTTGCATCCACATAATGCACTCCTAACATGATGGAAAAGCAGCGCCACGTAAGAACCCGAGAACACGACCTACTTTTCTTGCGAGGCTGCGAAGGGGACGTGGACTGAGAGGCTGTGCCATTGGTGCTGCCCTCTTCTTCCTCTTTAGCTTCGACCTTCACTTCAGTTTTCTTTTCATCCACTTCCATTGGTTCTGACTTCTGCTCTGTTGGGTCTGTTTCTTCTTTAACTTGAGAAGATCCTTGTAAGTCGTCCTCCATCATCTTGGGAAAAACAGAGTCACAGACACAGATACATGACTATGAGACTTTTGTTATCACCCAGCCTTATCGGAAGGCCCTTAAAGTCTCTACAGGCTTGTTAAAACCTCCCCGAGTCAGAGCTACATCGATCACTCTCTCTCTCCCACAAGGAGAGGTCGAATGCCTGGGAGTCACTTTAATACAGTGCCAGTGCATTACAGGCTTAAAAACACACACTGCATATGCCACTACCTCTTCAGTAGTTTTACGTGTATTTCTAGTTTGGAACAAGAATTCCCTCGAAAACTGCGGGAAGGATGGAAAGTCCAACTGCTCAGAGGCCTGGCATATGAAGCCCACGAGAACAGCAGGAAGCGTGGAGGGAGGCAGTGGGGAGCAGGGGGGCACTCCGCAAACTGGAGCGGCCGTGACCCGCCTGAGCGACACGCTGGAGCTCCCACTGAGACTGCTCTGCTGCCACACAGTGCTGGCAAAGCTCCTCATTTTTCAAGAAAAGCCAGAAGTCTAGAGTATTATTTGTAATTTCCCATTTTAAAAATACTGTGTGGGCCAAACAAAATACATTTATAGGCTGAGTTCAGCCCACGGTCTGCCAGTTTTCAACTTCTGCCACAGGTTAATTAGTAAAAGAACACACCCCGTGAGCAGCCTGCCTCTGGAGAATTATAAATGAATGAGGAACAGCAATGAAAGAGTTGTTGGATGATTTAAACATTTAAAATATAAGCCAGTGCTCTTCACTTCTGGCAAAATAAAAATAAACCCATACCTAATGTCTAAAAATAAACAACCAATCTGTTTCTAATCTCTTCCGCATGTGAACCATAACTGAGTGGGGTAGTGAATGAAACACGACACGTGTTGGCGCCTCCGTGTGCAGCACATCCACCCATGTCCAGGAAAGGCACCTACCGCAGCCCCAGGCTCTCCCTTGGGCTCCCCAGCATCGGGCTCTGTGTCCTCAGTCTTGATCTCGGCCTTCATCTCCAGCAGTGGCACCTCGGGGCCTGGCTGCTGGGAGTTGGTTTCGGCGCTGGCCACTGAGGATGGAGTGGGGACCCTGTTATCAATGCTGGCTGCTGTCTGGGAAAGCTGTGGGGAAACCAAAATCACTTATCTTTGTAAACAACACAGATGATCTTAAACCCTGTTGCTCACCCAACACAGATCCATGTTAATCTTTCTCAATACTAACCTAATAGGCACCCCTATTTGAGAGAACTGAAGAATGCAAGAGTTAAAGGAAGAGTTCCAGAGAAGTCATCAGGCAGAGACACAACTGACTTCTTGCCAACAATGCAGAGATGTGAGAGCAGAAGCTTTCTACACTATGACAGAAAATTATCTTCTGGGAATTTTCTACATAAGTCAGAGAACCTATTTTAAATTCAGTTCTTTCCAACAATGATACTAATGGTTTTGTTAAAAGGATGAATAATAAATATGTGTATATACACTGTCAGAAGGGGAATAAGGTACCTATATGGACTTCCCTGGTGGCTCAGACGGTAAAGCGTCTATCTACAATGTGGGAGTGAAGTGAAGTGAAAGTTGCTCAGTCGTGTCCGACTCTGAGACCCCATGGACTATACAATTCATGGAATTCTGCAGGCCAGAATACTGGAGTGGGTAGCCTTTCTGTCTCCAGGGGATCTTCCCAACCCAGGGATCAAACCCAGGTCTCCCGCATTGCAGGCGGATTCTTTACCAGCTGAGCCACAAGGGAAGCTCCAGGTTTAGTCCCTGGGCTGGGAAGATCTCCTGGAGAAGGAAATAGCAACCCACTCCAGTGTTCTTGCCTGGAAAATCCCATGGACGGAGGCGCCTGGTAGGCTACAGTCCATGCAGTCGCAAAGAGTCGGACATGACTAAGCGACGCGACTTCACTTGGAACAAGAGTGTATAACTAGCCTGTTAACTGCAGGAACAGTGGTAGAGGAGTAAACAAACATTAAGAGATGAAATCTCCAAAAAAACTCTCAAGTTTTCAAAGATTTACCTGATAAGAGTTTTAAGTAAACAAACAAAACATAACATTATAAAGGGATCTTATTCAGAGATAATATAAAATAAACAAGAAGAACACTCCCTATGGAAAAATAAAAAGTGTCATCTTGGGACTCATCTTGGGATTAATTTTGACATTTTATAAATAAATACCCTCAGTCCCCACAAATAAAGTTAATGCATTTCAGGGGGAAGGAAGTTTTTAAGTTAGGCTGGTAAGAAAACAGATACCATGGCTCGGTGAGGAACAGTAGCCTCGGGCCCCTGGGGTGGGTGGGGATGGCCCCACGTGGGGGGGCCCGGCCGGCTGCCACAGCAGAGCACAGGACTGGGACACAGGATGTGCTGTGACCCTGCCACTGCCACCTCCCCGGAGGAGTGGGGAGATCTGAGCCACAGAAGTGCTAACCTGGCTGTGCCATTTTGTCATGAAAAAGAGCGAGCTTCCAGCTGGAAAACAAGGCTGACGGATAAGGTCAAAGTACGTACAATTAAAAACCTGACTTGTTTACCAAACCCTCAAGACAACTAAATCTCAGGGATCACCACCTGTGACAGGTGATGTTGCTATGGATAGTTCAAATATTCTACAGAGGACCCATGTACGAGCTCTTTCAGTTGCTGATTTCTATAAGCTGGTTTAACTGGGAAGATAATCACAAGTCATGTCCTGCCAAACTTGGCCTCCAGAGCCCATTCTGGAATGAACATACAGCCTGTTACAGCTCCATCAGGTTGCAGACACACACGTTGTGCAGCTGCACCAAGACCTGTGGTGTTTCACAACCAATTGTTCAGGGGCAAGTTCTCATCTGCAACTCTGTGGGCAGACGGCCGCAGGCCGAGGGGCTCACCGGGGTGCCGGGGGGCTGCGTGTGCACGGGTGTCGGCTGCTGCTGCGATGACTGCGGGGTGGCCACCGACGGAGGCTGCACTGGGGTCTGAGGCTGCGGGGTCACCTGGGCCTGGGCGGCTGCCTGGACCGTAGGAGTACTCTGCGTCTGGCTGGCGCTGGGCACGGAGCCGGGAGTCGGGGTGGGAGTCTGCCCGGAAGACGACGCGGGAGTTGATGGCTGGGTAGGTGCTGCTGGCTGGGGGGGTGTCACCCCAGGAGCTGTTGGGTGCTGCAGAGACGGCATGCCAGCGGCCGTGGAGGCGGGAGGCGGGGTCTGATGCAGCGGCGGCTGTGTCACTGGTGGGCAAGGCAGCTGGCTGGCCTGGGGCCCAAGCATGTTCAGGGGGTTGGGAAGAGCAGCCCCCGGCACCTGTCCCTGACAGGCAGAAGGAAAAGAGAGAGTTAAAACTGTTCTCCCCTCCGTCTGACAATGTGGCAGCAGACATAAAGAATTAAATATATGAGAACCTGACACGGTTTCCGGATGAGGTCTGCTGACTACATGGAAACGTTCCGCTTGTAACATGTCATTGACCTGCACACTTATAGTAACCTGCTTTTGTAGTAATCAGACTTTGATTTACGTAAGTGTAGAAATCTCTGGCTTAAACAAACACACATACACTCCAGTTACTAGCTCATGTTCCATAATATCCACCAACAGCTAAGACCACTGGAAAAGGTATTTGTCTTTTATAAAAAAATGAGTTACTCAAACACTGAAATGTTTAAGTATGGTAGTTCTCAACTAGGGACATGCTTCAGAATTACCTGTGGGCCAACTAAAAAGCTACTCTGAATCTAGAGCAGGGATCTGCCAACCACACAGGGCCCAGGGCCAAACCCAGCTAGCTGCTGGTATCTGTCAATAAAGCTTTATTGGCCAGCAGCCTCTCCATTCACTCACATGTGAATGCACATGTCTATGACTGCCTCTGTGTCACAACAGTGGAGCAGAGCAGTTTCCCCACGGTCCACCAAGCTGAAAATATCTACAGGACGAACCTGTCGACCTCTTTGCTAGAGAAATAAAATTTATGCAAATTAAGAATTAATTAATAGGCATCAGGCTTCCCTGGTGGCCCAGTGGTTAAGAATCCAACTGCCAGTGCAGAGGGCACAGGTTCTATCCCTGGTCGGGGAAGATTCCACATGTCGTGGGGCAACTAGGGCTGCGCACCACAACTACTGAAACCCTCAAGCCTAGAGGCCATGCTCCACAAGAGAAGCCGCCCCGGTGAGAAGCCTGGGCACTGCGCCGACAGTAACTTCCACTCACTGCAACTGGAGAAAGCCCGCACGCAGCAAGGAAGACTCAGCAAGCCAAACATAAATAATAACAAATAAAATTTTAAAAAACAATTAATTAATAAGTATTTACCTAGTGAATCTAGTGTAGTCACTGCCTCTTATTCAATGTTATTCATGTTAAGTTAAATAATGAATCTGACCTCTCAGGAGAACAGTTGGTCTGTTTTAAATATGTGGACATTTGTACACAGCAGCAATCTGATGCACTCCAACAGTTAATAGAAGTCGGGGAAAGGCAGTAAGGTGAGTGGAAAACAGTCCCCACCAGCGTTATATTGAATGAGTGAAAACACACTCAACAAGAAGGGAACTACTCAAATGGCCCAGTTAGCTGGACTTCGCCTGGGCAGTTTAGACCAACAGATGCTGAATCATTAAGCGTGAACTCAAGGGATTTTTCCTCCCTCCCTCTTCAAAAACCAGCGTCTCTCAGGATCACATGTGAAGCTTAGAATTTAAAATATACAAACAAAAATTAAGAAAATGACAACTAAAACGATGGACAGTACCTGTGGAACGCCAGCCTGCGCCGCCGGCTGCCCCATGCCCACGCTGCTCACACTCAGCGCCCCGCTGGACGACGGGAACTGGCTCTGCGGGAGGAACTGGCTCTGCGCAGGCGCCTGGGCCATCATGCTGTTGGCGTGCGCGCCCATCATGTTCGGAGGCTGAGGCATTCGGGACGGAGAAATGGCCATCTACAAGACAGCGTGAGCCACTGCGTTTAGAGGGCTGCAGGGCCCGTGTCTCCAGGGTGAATCGAAAGAGAGGGGAATCCTCAACTCCCCCCGTCACAGGAGGGGACCCCCCCATGCACTAAGACCTCCCGGCTCCCAGGCATTCTGCACACTTTTCCACGCAGGTCTCTAATGAGCCAGCTCCACACAGTCCTCTGAACAGAAATCAACAGCATGCCATAGTGTAAAGTTCACATACGCCTTCTAGGAGTTCTCGGACTAGTTTAGAAAGCAGCCTCAGGAGAGGACGCTCTGAGAGCCAGCGGATGCTGACACCTTTCCTCTCATTCTGTCACACATCCCCAGAACTCCCATCTTCTCACAAAGTCACAGGTGCCAAGGAATCTCTCATTTCAGTAAAAATAAGTGACAGTCAAATAATCCTTGAAGTAATAAGGACCAGAGGGCGAGATGGAGTTGCCAAAGCACAACACAATCCAAAGGAACAAGCGCCACAGGATTCCCAACCTCCAAGCTCCCGCGGGAGAACTGTCCTGTTGCAGCAAGCCCGTCTCAGCACAGCTGAGCGGAGGACAAGCACTTACCCCTGGAACAGAGCCCATGCTGTTCATCGGGACAGAGTGGTTCATGGGGGATGCCGCACGCGGTCCCATGGGCGCTTGTGGCAACTGTACGTTCCCCAAGGATATTGGGTTAAATGAATTCATCCCTGTAAACGTACCCACAACAGTTCATTAGGAAAAGCACCCACAGGAAAACAGAATGACGATCTGCTAGAGAAACTTGAAGCCAAATAAGATGGAACACACACACTACATACACAACTGAAAGGAGACCAGTCAATCAGAAAAGATGGCTGAGCAACAGACTGCTCAGATCCAGGAACAACGGCCCCACCGTGGGGTGGTGAGGCGGTGGGTGGGGAGCAGGCAGGGCAGCGTGAGGAGAGGAAGGTGGCGCGTCAGGGAAGCTGCGAGCAGCTGAAGCCCAGGCAGCACTCGGCGCCAGAGCATCCCAGGGTCCGAGTGACGGGGCAGACGGGTGGGCGGGGCGGTGGGAAGGAGCACCCACCACGCATGGAGGAGGTCTGCTGAGGCCAGGGCACCCCTCTGAGCCAGCCCCTCAGAGCCTTCTGGACCACCTGACTCCTGGCAGGAAGCCCGCTCCCATCACCCCAGGCCCTCCAGCTCTTTGGCTGGGCTTACATTTATTGTTAGAATCTGGGATAAGACTCAAAACTTGGCTTTAATTTTGCAAGGACATTAAGCCTTTAGAAAGTGCCCAAGGGCTGGCGGTTCTCAGCTTCAGCCTCCTCTCTGCCGACTGGAAAGGTCTCACTTTCATGGCTGCCTTGGCCTTCCCAGGGGTGCCACACCGCGAACTGCAACTCTCCCCAGCCGCTACCCGACTCTGGGCCACGGAGCCTCTCTGCCTGTAATTTCCCACAATTCTCTGCGAACTCTGAGCTCAATGTAAATGCTGCTTCAGTAAGTCTCAGGACTTAGCCCAGTCCTGTGGCCGTGAACAGAATCCTGAGGCACTGCCTTAACTGTGGAGCAGGAGAGGGCATCAAAGAGCACCGGTCCCCTCAGCACCAGTGAGAAATGTCCCCCTGAGTAACCAGGACTTTCCAGGAAGCCCACAGAACAAAGGGCCCTGCTCTTCTGGAGGGTTTTATTGACAAGAGATTTTACTGAGCAAGCGAAAAAGATGCATGAAGCAGCGGCACCGTAACAAGTTCCTCTCCACAGACCTGGACGTGCCACTGACAGGGGCATGCAAGCGCTTCCTTCAAAGGCTCCTCCGTCCACACTCTGCTCAACAGCCCCCTTCTCAGACCCCGAAGCAGCAGACTCATCCACCCTGTCCCTGATACAGCACCCTGTCCCTCCGAAGGCTCAACTTCTCTGCCTTCTTGATTTCTTTCACTCTTCACATGTGGTTCATCTGAACAAGTCCCTGAAAACTTTCCTTCCCAGGATCATCAGCAGCTCTACCAGGTCTGGTGTGGTGTGAAGGACGATCACCACAGCTGTTAGAATGACCACTCTCTCCCTGAACTACTCCACACACAGCAGCAAGGCCCTGCTTTGGAATCTGCTGGATAATGTCACCATCTCATTTCACAATCAGCAGAAACATCCTACTGTTCAGGTCTCAACCTGCCAAGAGCTGTAAAAGCTCTGAAATGACCCTCACTCCCAAACTCAAATGACTGCTTCAACCACGACCACAGACTCTCAACTTGAGAAAGAACCTCTGGAAGCTGCTCAGACTAGTTGCCAGGAGCACAGGCCCTCCTCGGCGAGCCTGGTAGGCATGGCGCCTGTGCTCACTAGCCCAGAGCAGCCTCACCCGTCCCTCCCACCCCCCTAATCAGGGTGCTCCGGCTTTAGGATAGGCCTGACACCCTACTTACAAATGCTCAGAAATGCTTCTTTCCCCCTCCTACAATGGTTTTTTTTTTGAGACTCTCCCAAGAGAAATGTTTCCTCTTGTCCATTAAAAAAAAAAGTGAACTCCTACTTCTGATCTCCTTGGAGAGCTTTGCTGTGATCTCCAAACTTCCAAATGCAACAGATGTTCACACTACCTGTGGACATGCACCATGCTCATCACTGGGGTAGTGGGGTGGGGGAAGCAATTAGAAAAGAAAAACTGAAGGAAAAATGGAGAGAAAGAAATACACAGGGAAGAGGACAAACCAATAAACTTTGTGTGGCAGAATGTTAAGCTAAAATATGATTTACAACAACAGTTAAATACCTTGAGAAACCTGCATACGATTCACTGGCAGAGGCATGGGCCCATCTACAATGGCAGAAAAAAAAAGGAGGTTACTTAAAATAATCCTTTAGATTTAAAGAGAAGAGCAGATCCAAAAGTGCTGTGCACTCTGATGCCAGCACACCCTTTAAAGGGCCTTTCTGTGAGACTCAACGTCCTAACATAGGCCACCACAGCACACAGCCACTACCACATGCTTTCAAAGCAACAGGTTTCCTGGGAATGTAATTCTGTGTGCTGAGAAACACACACCAAATGCAGAAAGACACAGAGGGAACAGACCAGGGGCTGGACATGCAGTCTTACTTGGAGGTCTCACAGGCTGCGCCTGGGGTATTCCAGGGGGCTGTGTCCCGGGGGCTGGTAAGGCTGGCTGGTTACCCAAGATGCCTTGTTTGTGCAAACGCGATCTCCGCTTTTCTTCTAGCTCTTTTTGAATCTTGTAGATTTTCTCTGCTAGTAAGTGATAGTATTCATCCTAAAAAGCAGCAACATTCAATACTAGTTATTTGCAAACAAACAACGGATCTGGTTTTGTAGGGTCTAACAAACTAATGAACTTTTTTAAATTAAAATTATTTACACTGGGTAAAGTATTCAGCACTTCTAACTCATAAACCAAAGCCCAGGGATGCTATGTGACTTAACAGTCAGGGGGTACTAAGTCCTCAGGACAGTTCATTCCACAGCTGAACCTCTTCTTGCACACTCACTGACACAGGTGACAACACAGTATGACAACACTCCACTATAAAGTATACCCACAGATTAGAAAAACTTCATATATCTCATTTACCCCTGTAGCGGGAACACTAAGATTTTGCAGTTACAAACCAAGAGAGGTATGCAGGGAGGACCTCAAGTCTTAACTGGGACATCTCCCTGGTCAGTGTCCTCAGGCAAGGAGACCAGCAGGCTGACGGAAGCCCCCCTCCTCCCCACGTCCAGACCTGCAGTCACAGGTCGCCCGGGGGCCACGCGGCTGGAACGCGAACGCTGACCCACCCTGCTGTTGGCAGACTCGTACATGTCCCCTTCCACTTTCTTAGCGTAGGCCACCAGGTTCTCCATGCGGCGATCCTTCAGGGCTGCAGGGTCAGGTGTCGGGAAGATGGCTTGGACACTGAAAGGACAGCACGTACTCTCAACCTACTTTTAGTACAATGTCAACATCCTGCCATTTCAGACGTGACCCGGGAAGAGAAGAAACCGCGGTCTACCTCTGGGCACAGTACATTGCTGAGAGACCCCCAATCTCTTGCCTAGTTCATGCGCAGTCACTCTCTGGAGACAATGCTGATCTGCCAATTTATCCACAAATCAAACACAACAATATTTTGCTATTAACAATAAGTGCTTGACCAATTGAAGAATAATATGATTTTGAATTCCTAATCTTTAAACTACTAAGTACAAAAACTTTTGATTAAAATAATGAAGGAGAAAAAACAGAAAACTCCATCGGAATCGAGTTGATTAACGTCACCTTCATTTAACTTAAATTGCTGGAGAAATCAACTATTAATTTCCCGTGTTAATTGTATGATGGTATTGTGAAGCCATCCGTATTTACTAGGCCCAAATTCCTGCAATTCTCAGGGCTCCCCACAACTATAGCCTTGAGCCATAAAATAAGACAAGCTTCTGAGTGAGTCCCAGCTCCCCGTGCACTGAGAGTTTAGAAAACAGGCCTGCCCCTGTGACATGGGTCAAAGTTCATATTCCTTTCCAGGATCCACTGGGCACTCAGAATCTGGGATCCTCCAGCCTCCCTAAACAAGCACGTGACCCCCTTCAGTTGCAAGGGTATGATCACCTGGGACACAAAAGAACACCTGGGAGTTAAATCAGATACCCAGGAAACTGCAAAACTATCACACTGCCATCAGTCACAAAGTGCTTCTATCACATGTGAGTAACAGGCGAGAGGGCCACGTACAGTTTATGCACTAGATGGCTCCGCAGGTCCTGAGTGACGTGTTCATGCCAGCTTTTCCTAACTCCAGTGCTGGAAGGAGGTGCTGCTGCAGGTATAGTGCTAAGGGTGCCAATGTTCCCAGAGTTTGAGCCATCATTCATCAGGGGGCTGAGGGGAGAGGAAGAACAGGTCATCCAACTGGAAAAGTGACTCACATGCCATTCATCCAACTAAGGGTCTTCAACCATATGTGACTTTAAACTCTGTTATCTGTTAGAAAGAAAGAAAGAGGGAGGGAGGGAGGGGAGAGGGAGAGAGAAGGGAGGGAGGGAAACAGCCCTACACTTTAGAAAGAACCAAGAGTTCTATGTGGTTCCCAGCCCACTTTAACATGTGACTGTCACTCAGACAGGAGCCAAATGAAACAAGGGTCTTACTTTGTAGCCCCAAGGGAAGTTGGAAGAGCTGATTCTGAAATCAAGTTTGGTGGCTGCTGATCTGTTGTTATTCCTCCTGCTGGAATGTTCATTGGGTTATTTCCTGAAAGACAAAAAGAAAAGGAATCAACCAGCTCCTAAATTATACACCTCAAAGTCCTAATAACAGATAAGTCACATATAAAGAAATGATTCTTATGAAAATTATTATGACTCATAATAATAAATGCTATGGCAGGAACTCTGGGAGTTATATTTTCAATAATGGTGGTCAAATTGTATAAATTCAATTGCTTCCCATCGCACTTGAAAACCAAAGAAGAGCATTTCTATGGAGGCTGGCTGGCAGCATGAATGCTTGGCGGCTGTGGAAAAAAATCAGAAATGATCCATCTGCAGCTTCAGTTTTGATTCTGGCTTCATTCCCGTCACATACACTTCTTCATCTTTTTGTTTTGCATATCAGAAGATAAAAATCATAGAAATTAACTTCATGTGAAGAAGACAAAAGGTCAATTTGTCTACAGTATTCGTTCTAAAGTAAGAGAAAGGTGGGATGCAGGTTAATAGTCTTGTCCCAGATTATACCACCAACAGAAGTGGTGTCAGACTGGAAGGGACATTTCAAGACTCCAACCCAGTCTTCTAGCCAGCAGGAGTCAGAGATGCATTAGGGCAACTATTTCCCAACACGCAACAGATGAAGTATCTTTAAAGTGAAAATACTTTATTAGGAAAAGAACCAAACCACCACAACAACCCTGTTCTGAGATCCCTGTTAGCCTGTCCGGATTCAGACTGGTCGGCTCTAGTCACACGTAGTCCACAACCAAGAAATGCTAGGAGCTGCAGAGTCAAGGCAAGTGGTACTGCCCTAATTCCAACCTGTGAGATTTTACATTCTGAGCCATGTGAAATGCCCTTTATGAAAACTATACAGACACAAGTGATAAAAATGTTGGTTCATTTGCAAATGTGATTCATCTTACAAGCCTGTAACATCTTCAGTGTACCTGACGCCTTTTCCTGGAATTTTTTTATTTTAATCATTTAAAAGACACCATTCACCATAATATATATATTTGAATTTTATTATATATATATATATATATATATATTTAAATTTAAAATTTGAATTTAAAGTAAAAACAGTAGCTGAAAACAGCCCTGGGCTCCAGAAGGCTCGTCATTCCCGACACTGCATTTGCACAAGGAAGTTCTCGAGAGTCCTTTCACCTACCCAGGGGGTTGAGACTCCTCATCTGCTGGTGAGTTTGAGGCTGTGCTGGTTGCTGGCCAGGAACCTGAGGCTGCAGCTGCGTCTGGGGCTGGTTCAGGTAGGGGAGTCCAAGAGCAGCATACGCTCGTTGCATGGAGCTGGGGTCTATCGGATTTGGGTTACTTAAAGAAGTGGCATTCTGTTGGCCGGTGCCAACAGAACCAATGGTATTTTGAATTCCACTAGCTGGAGACCCCAGGATGGCTATAAGAACAAACAGACAAACACAAGAGATAAGTAAAAGGGAAAAGTCTACAAGTGAGTTAAAAACGACTGAAAAGCAAGTAAAATTTTATCAGAAGACCACCTATGTATATCATGAAGCACTGGAACCCCGCTACCAAGAAAGGAACTGTGCAGACAGAAGGAGCCCGTTCTATTAATTTCATCTGCACAGCGGCACCTGAAGAACAAAAATCTGAAGAGAATTCAAGCTTCTATGTTAGAAAACAATGGACCAGAAAATCAGCGATCACACAATCAAGGTCAGCATGTATTAAATGCAGAGCCTCATAAGAAATCTGTTCTGGGGAAACAGCAAACATGGGAAAACATACATTCTTTGGGGGTCATCAGCCTCCACTGAGGCAAGCTAAGAAGCCCCTCCTGCTGCTGCTCCTCCGGGTCCCTCACTGCTCAGTGCACAGGCACAGAGGAGGAAGAGGAGGAGAAGCGGAGGAGACACCTAGTTGGTCAGTTCTGTTACTTATTAACCTAATTAATATCTTAATTACTAAAGGTATCAAGTAACAGTAACTTAATTACAATCTCTGACACAATCTTCCAAAAAACAAAACTGCATTTCCTTGAACCCGTGACGTACAGTGACCAGGCAACACCACGCCTTTCTCTGCTCCGAGTTTCCTACGTGGGAGGGCACGATGCTAAGCTCTCTGCTATGTGAAGCTGTTCAAGAAATACCGTGCCTGACTGAGGAAAATCTGTAGCAACATAAAGAGCTCCATTCCCAAGGGCTTCAAAGTTAACAGAGAAGACCCAAATACCCATCTGTCTGTCTGTCTGTCCATCGTCCAAATGTCCTAATCGATTCAACATATGGCAGAAGTTCTGCATCATACCATTGATTCTTATTTTTAACAGTTCCTTTCTTTCCAACTTCCCCAAACTTCAGAGTCATGTCATAAACAGCAGGTTATAAAACTGATACTATAACATAAGATCTTTGAGACATAAAACACTATCACAAAATTTTTCTTTAAAATTCAGACCATTACTGTAATAATAATATCCTCACATCACCATCAGCACAATTATAACATAAACAACTCAAACACTTATCTGAGTAACTTAATGAAACCAAAATGTGTTTTAAAAAAAAGCCCTTGATAATTACATATTCCATACTATTTAACTTTTCTAATAAGAATATTCAGATCTCAAACTCATTAACGCTCATTAGGCACAATTATACACACCAAGCACCTCATTATTATAAATGAAAAGCAATTTCCAAGGTACATTTTATGACAAGTATGTAGCTCTTAAATAAGTCATGTATAATACTTTTAAAGGTATTTTTCCTAATAGTTAATACTCCACGAAACTTTAAACACATGCCATTGTACTACTGAAACTGACATGCTGACTCGTCTAAAAGAAGTACAGTGGAAAAAGGAAAGTGACAATGCTAAGATGACTTGTTTTTCTATTACTCTGCGGTGTAAGGAGGAACAGACCTAGGCCTACATTGACTTGCATACTGATCAACTGCGGAGAGAGAGGAATTTAAAGAAACAAGGTGTACAAGGCTTTGGGTTTTGGGTGAAGACGCAATAGCAGTGCCTCAACAATGATTTCTTTCTACTAAAATCCACTCATGTCCACACTTCCCCAAATGCCATCCTTTTACCCCAAATTCCCCATCCCAGGAGGAGGGCCACTCCCAAGCTCAAGGCCACTTATGGACTACTTAGGGACTTCCTCCTCTCATGGAAGCTGCTGACTTGGTCAATGTAATTTTTGTGTGTGTTAAAAGCATTTACGTCTTAAAGTACACATTACTGTGTTTTTTTTTTACTTTAAAAGAAATCATATCTATCTGAAGACAAGCATTTGGTACTTGACATTTCTAACTAATTTAGAGACAAGGAAAACAAAATACAAACAAATAAAAAGGTCTCTGACAAACAGGCATGGCCCAATCTGAGTCCAAATGCAGCTATGAGATAACATCTATGCTTCAGGGACAAGGAACGCAGGCATTTCCGACGGGGCAGATGGCTGGAAGGGGAGTTACCTGGTGAAAGCCACCACAAACTCTAAGTCCTACAAGCTCAAGATGCTTCTGCTTTCCGTAAACACCCTGCTGGCGTCCCGGCAGCAGCTGGCCTTCCCTGAACCCCCAAGCTCGCCCCGTGGCCTCCGGGCCTCTGCTCCTCTCTGGACACCTGTGACTCCTGCACTTGCTCCCTCCCTCACTTCCAAGCACAGACTCCACGACAGACAGACAACAGGACAGAAGTGAGCAGTCTGCGCTCATGGAGCTCAGGGTCTGCTGGGAGAGCAACATCCCTATCCAATAATGAAAGGCTGCAGCCCTGGGTCCTGTATCAGAGACAGCGGTCTCTGATCAAGACGATCAAGACCATCTCCTCTTCCCTGCACGTTCCCTGCAGCGGGACCTGCGTGTGCCTCACAGAACTCTCCTCCCACCAGGGCGCTTGCCTCAAGCTGCAGTCACGGAGCAGGCGCCCTCCCAGCACCGCAGCACTGAGCAAAAACGTGAGGAGTGCTAAGACAGCAACGCTCCACGTATCTGGTGTCATTGAGAATACAGCCTGCTGCATGAATCAATTTTACACATTATTGATACTTACCTCTTTGTTTATTTTGGCCGTGCTGCGTGGCTTAAGGGATCTTAGTCCCAGGCCCTTGCAGTGAAAGTGCCAAGTCCTAAGCGCTGGATCGCAGGGAACTCCCAATATTTACCTCTAGATACCAACACTTCTTGTTCTTTTTACCATTTTTACATCTTGTTTCCTTTCTCAGAGCTTAAGGCTACGTTTCACACACAATCAATGCTCGTAATATCCCACCACAGTGTCTTACTGCATCTCAGTACAGCGTGGCCCCTCTCCCCGAGCATCAGTCAGCACTCTCCAGAGTGCTCCCGCTCCCCTTCTGCCGCAGCTATTAAGGACAGAAAAGGGCCAGGTTTCACAGCTGGTTCTGTCCAGGACTCACGCCCCCGTGGGCACAGAGACTGGCCCATGGGCAGGCTCCACACACACTAGCCACTGCTGCTGTGCAACACGCGGCTCACCACAAGTTCCAGCCCCCAACTAGTCTCAATAAAACTGCGCTCAATTTGGAAAGCCAACAAAAACGGACACGCTGAATTCCAAAACTTTGTCAGGTTGATAGGGGACACCATGAGGCAGGCAAAGCAGCCACTACTTGGTCATCACCTGGATTTCCACCAAGAGAGTCAAGCTCAAGTCTGCTCAGGACTGTGGACGTCTCTGCAGAGCTGCTCCCACAGCACAGGGTGTCCCAGGCCCGTGTACCGGGGCAGAGGGACACCCGAGCCGAGGGCCAGGCCCCCATCACAGCCACCACCAAGCAAGAACGCGCACCCTGCAGCAGGTGTCCTCAGAAGCCAAACAGCTCAGAACTGGCAACCTGGCGCCGCCCGGAAGAGCGAGGACAAAGCGCCTCCAGTGAAGGCTATCACCAGGGGCTGTCTGGTACTTGAGCCACAGGCGGCCTCACCACCCCCACCCCCCGCCCCCGCTGCGGGCTGTCACAGAGACACTGGTGGTCTCTGGAAAGCCTGGAGGTGAAGCAGGTGCCTAGCCTGTGAGTGCCTGTGGAGCACCAAGTAGGCATCTGGGGGGCATGTTTTAAGCAGGACTCAACACCGTGAAGGCAGGCAACTCAAACAATCAGAGGGGCCTCAAGCTGGATCACTGGAGAAGGCAATGGCAACCCACTCCAGTACTCCTGTCTGGAAAATCCCAGGGACGGAGGAGCCTGGTAGGCTGCAGCCCACGGGGTCACTACGAGTCGGACACAATCAAGCAACTTCACTTTCATGCACTGGAGAAGCAACTAGCAGCCCACTCCAGTGTTCTTGCCTGGAGAATCCCAGGGATGGGGGAGCCTGGTGGGCTGCCGTCTATGGGGTCGCACAGAGTCGGACACAACTGAAGTGACTTAGCAGCAGCAGCAGCAAAGCTGGATCACAGAGCAGGGCCAAGTAGTGAGTGGCAAGCCAGCAGAGGTATTCAAGCCAGGGGTCTGGGGAGGCTGACTGAGACGCCCGCGGAGGCCCAGACAGCCACAGGCAGTGGGCAGGCTGGGGTGGCCCTGGGCTGATCCTGCAGCACCCATTCTGTCAGTCCTCTTGCTCTGAGCTGGGAAACCTGTGGCTGCCCAGAGCAGGGCACGCACTATCTCAAGAGCTCCAGGACTGACGCTCCGCCCTACGAGGCGTCCAGAGCGGCAAACATGCGGAATTTGTTAAGATGCAGTCTAATAACACAATAAGCCTGGGGGAAGGTCCAAGTCTCTGCGTTTCTAACAAGCAACAAGGGGGTGCGCCTGCAGTTGGGCTGAGGACCATATGCGGAGCAGCAAAACCCCCTGAGGAGGCAACATGAACTCAGACAGGGAATCCGGTCTGTGCCGCCACAGCCACCTTGCACAGGTCTGGGAGTCAGGTGCCAAGACTGACGCTAGATACACACCCTGCAACTTCCTCATTAGTCAATAAAACCTGACGATCTCTATAAGGGCTGGAAATGCAGGATCAGTGACTGCAGAATCTCTGGACAATAACTCGTGGGAAAAATTACACGTAATCTCCTCCACACAGGCCACAGCAGTCTGGGTTTCCTTTCAGTGGCCCCTGGGTAGGCTCCACAGGTGGCCTGGGCAGGCTATCTCAGTAGAGACATCAACGGGAGGAGTTAGAGAAGCAGGGTGTGTGCAGCAGGCATGGTGAGCATCTGTGGGAAAACCTGCCTGGACAGCACAGCCTCGGTGGACACAGGTGGGTCTCAGATGACCCCTGGGGGTCCTGACCACCCACTTACAAACCTCACTTGCATAGGAATCTCTGAGTGCAATCAGAGGTGTCCCCTTGCAGGCATGTCAGCCTTGCTGTCTAGACAGTTCTTCCCTTGTCACTTAACTGAAGCTGGGCTTTGCCCAGCCCCACCTCCTACGCACATTGACCCTCCCGCCTAGGACTGGCGACACCACTGACTCTACCTCACTCCTCTGACTGACACCACTGTCGCTTCAGTTTTCATTTCTGGCTGCACCCCGCAGCATGAGGGATCTTACTGTGCCCTCATGAACCACGTGCCTCATGAACCTCATGTGCCCTTTGAACCATGGATCAAACCTGTACCCCTTACAGTGGAAGTGCAGGGTCCTCACCGCTGGACCAGCAAGAAGTCCCAGACTGATGCCACTGTCATCATTTTCAACGTACAGCTGACCCTTAAACAAGACAGGTTTCAACAGCATGGGTCCGTGTACACAGACATTTTCCAACAGTAAATACAACAGCCACACATTGTCCACATTGCTCGAAGCTGCGGACGTGGAGGAACCAAGCTGCCAGTGTGCTGAGAGGGCTGTGGCCCTCTGACTGTGCGGAAGGACTGGAGCCCTCATCCTGAGCTGTGTAAGGGGCAACTGGACAGAGTCCATCAGCTGCTGGAGGGGCAGAGCCATGCTTCCCCACTGTTGCTACAGCCCATTTCACACACGATGGGCACAGTTTGCTTCAAGAGAGGAGGAACAGCAACAAACGTTTACAGAGAAGACACTGCTCCAACTTTCTCACTCATCCTATCAAACTCCTTGTCCTCGCAAAACCATAGTGCTGGAACCAAGGAATACACTCAGAGCAGAAGCCTAACTTGAGAAGCATTAGAAACAAAAACATATACAAACACACAAAATACACACTAAAATACCCCACTTTCATTTCTTTCATGAAAATTTGCTACAACCTTGCACGAGTTCGTCTATACACGCCCCATGACTATATTGTGAAATCACCCTGACAACACCTTATGTTATGACTGGGAGAAACACTGTGGTTTACCACTTCTGAGGGCTCACTCTGGATCAATCATTACAACAAGCAGGCAGTTATAAAGATGCTAGAAAAAAACCCCACACTCATTTCTTTTTTTTTTTTAAATAAAAACCACACAAAGTGTTTCTTAAAAAGAGAAATCTCAAAAGTTTACAACTGTCATGGCAATACATATTAAAAACCAAAGGATCTCAGAAAATTACAGTCCCAAATTAAAGGTTAAGAACACTATCCTAATTCATTATTCATGGAATGAATACTGTACAACCACAAACTCAACAATAAACATTTTGACACTGAAAAGCACTACAACTGAAACACATCCTAAAACATAAGAAACTGTAACCATCACAACATGTTAGTAAAAAATAAAACATTTTACACTAACTTGGAAGAAACTCAGACTGTAGTCCACTAGAACTGTTGTCTCAAATATCTGGTTCTAGAAGACACAGATTCCTAGATCCTCACTTTATGTAAGAAATGTCCTAGAAAATTGTGTATTAATTCATTTTTTGCTTAAAAAAAGTATAATTTAACTGACTTAGGAAAGTGACTTTTAAAGGAAACTTAGTATGACTGCTTCCACTGGGGAGCAAGGGAGGGAGGATCGCCCGTGGCCCTGGCCCGCTTTCCTGGGCCATGGACACCCGTGTGTGTGGGGTGCTGGGGGCGCTCGGGAGGGAGTGGGGCCTAGCGGGCTCAAGCACCTTTCCCAGTGCTATTTGGAAACAAGCAGAAAGAAAAGCAGCACACGTGTTCTGAGGCAGCAACAGGTCTGCCCAAGAAGAACGAGAGCAATGGACAGGTAACCACAAGCAGGGCGGGTGGGGTGAGATGATCCAGATGCGGCCGCGAAGACGCAGATGGTGCTGGAGTTCCGAGGGCAGCTCCAGCCCACGAGCACACGAGAGTCAAGGGCACGGCCTACCTGTCCACACCAAGAGACACACCCTGAGAGCACAGTTGGACCTCGAAAACGACCAGAAGGGACTTAACATCAGGGAGAGACACTCATCCTTTCCCTGCTCCGATGCCCATGGGTGCCCCTGGGAGCCACACAAGGCCTCCTATGGAGGCACTGCCTAACCACCCGCTAAGGGCACACAGACCAATGGAAAGATGGCGAAGCGAGGGCAGCAATCGGGGCGTGGCAGTCCTGGTGCAGAGGCCCTCCATCTGTGCTGAATGAACTGTCAGTTACACAGCTAGGTCTGGGAACCGCATTGCCTCCACAAAACCTGCACGTGGAATTTCACACCAACACAGCCTGACTGACTCTTCTAGAACAAAGCGTACTCAAAACTACTTTAGGGTGATTTCAGAAAGTGTCCAGTCTATTCCACCCCTCAACCCAAAGTCACTGCCATTACAGTGACAAATCCTGACTATCTGTCAAGAAGCTCAGAGAGCCATCCCGTCAGCTCTTGCCTCTCTGATCCAGGTGACATCCCTCTTCTGCACTCGCTGCTCTGCTGTGGCCGAGTCCAGGGGGGGTGGGGCGGGGGATTCCAGCACTGGGGGCGGGGCGGGGACTCCAAAGTGACCGCACCCCGCGCAGGTGGGGCGCCTGAGTGCCGGCTGCGCTGAGCTTCCCCCTCGGCTTCCGCCCTGGCGCCCCAGCTCCCACTACGCAGTGTGGCGACTAGCTTCTGCCCTGCTTCCTGCCTATTCCTCTGTTCTCCGTGTCTTATCGCCAAGCTTCTCTACCCCCAGTGCTCACTTACTTTGTTGGTTTCGCTTGTCACTGGCATTTTTCAAAGGGAGGCAAACAGGACAGTCATGTCGTGTGCAGTTCTTCCAATGAGAGATGATTTGTCGTGAAGATGCACAATGGGCAACTATGACCAGAAAAACAACGAGATGTTATTTTTCTATCCAAATTGTCGCGCTTTCAATTACACCTACATTATAAGGCCAGCTTCCATAAAAAATGATCACAAGTGTAACTGCAGCACGGTGCAGGCAGTCCTCAACTTACAAACAGGCTGCTTTCCAGGTAGTTTGTAAGTCGACTACTGAGAATTCCAAACAAAAACTTTCCAGAGAAGCAATGTTATGAATGATGGTGAACAAGGTTCAGCCCACAAATGAAAAACAAAACAAAACTACTTGGCCTGAAATACCACACAAGTGGAATGAACGGCAGAACAAATAATAATTCTGTAATGTCACTATTTACAATAAAGAGTTTACATTATGTTTAATAATACTCAAGGATGAAACCGTCTAAACACTAGAGTTGAAGAAACATAGCGAAGCAAATGAGAGGTCTGTGGAGACCCTGTGGGGGCCCGGGCACTTCTCAGAGCACTGGAGACGGCAGCTGCGGCCGGTCCCTCTGTCTCTATCTTCGCTTCCACTTCTTCCTAAAGGTCCAGCACGACCCTCCTCTGCTTCTCCATCAGGACAGGGTTACACCCGGGACTCACGAGTGTCACAAGGGGAAGCAGGGAGATCAGGGAGACTCTCCCCAAGGTTAGGAGCACAAGTGAGAAGAGACAGAAAGAGGATAAAGATTAAAGGGAAGCAGAACCATTAGTGAAGGGAGGCTTCTTCAGGAGAACTGGGGTGTCTGTGTGAAGACCAGAGAGGGGACACGTGTGTGCACGGTTCTCCCCTCTGGAGAGGAAGGAAGGAGGTGGCAGGGGTGGGCAGTACACACAGGTCCCCAGGACAACCGGGCCAGGAGCCCGATGAGCCAAGACAGAAGGGCGGAGGGGCGAAGTAGCGGCCCTGGCGGCTGGGCGCACAAAACGACTGCAAGACAGATGCTCTAGGCTTGGGGAAAGGCAGGCACAGGCAGATGTGCACACTACACTGTGAAAAAGAGAGCTTGATCTAGACATGTGTGGCGAAGGAGTGCTCAAGAGGGGACACAGGTCTTCCGTGACAGAGGAATGCAGCAAAGAACGAATGCAGGGCACAGCCCCACCAGCGAAAGTTCATGGAACGTTGTAGAACCACACCGCCTTTCTCCTGGGCAGGTGAGCGTCTAGAGGCATTTGACTGGTCAGCACACGGGGACGTGGGAGGTGGGAACCTTATCAACAGGAGAGGTGTCAGAGAATACCAGACAAGTCCACCCTTGGCTCTGCCACCAGGACCTGAGCAAACGGCACTTACCTTGACAAGCCTTCCCAGCCTGACAATGCGTCATGTGATTCAAGACGTTTTTCATGGTTCGACAATGTGGGAGTGAGCAGGCCCGGACCTCTCCGTTGGCTTGTTCTCGCCTCTGACATTTATGAGCGTGAAGCAGTAGGACCAGCTGCTGCTGTATCAGTTTGCGTTTTTCAGGATCGGCAGTGGGGCCCGTTGCAATTGCCTGTGTGGGTACAATTCCCACTGATGTTTGCATCTGAGACTAAAATAAAACAAATTAACACAAACATTTTAATAAGCTTTCAGAGTTCCAATTCATGTTCATTAACTATTTTTTCAAACTAAGGGTAAAGCTGAGTGATAGTTTAGGCCACAGTGAGAATGCAGCTGGTGAGGTTCTTTTAATTCACTGGCAATTTATCACGCTACAATACATACAAGTACAGGAAAAGCTGTTATATTAGGTTGAACCATATGAAACTATTGTTTCTCTAAGCCAAATGACCAAACGTTGGCAATTCCATAGGATTCAACCTAATAAAAAGATCGCCAAGGCCTGACCAATTCCAACCCACTGAGAAGATCTGACGGAGCAGAGAAATCAAAGCCACCCTGCAGATTTCTAGTCTTCTGACCGGAAGGACAATACCTGCAGCATTCATTACTTCTAAAAGATTAAGACAGCATTTATCTTGAATACAACCATCCTGTACAATCACTAATGCTTTGCATTCCATTAAAATTTTTACTCAGACATCAGACAATATTTTTTCTAGGTATTTGATGATCTGCTAAAGATATAGAAATAGAGCTTAGTTACTTTCATCCTTTCAAAACAGCAGGCCAGATCAGCCATACCTCTTAACTGCAACGAACACGGGAAAGGGGACCTGTAGAACTTCTTACTTTTTACCAACTACCAATATTTTTCAGAAATTTACTAAAGAAATTTTGAAATAAGAGAAATGTAATGTTCCTAACATGCAACAATATAATCCATATTTCAGGGATTTTCTGATCTATTGCTCTGATTAAGTCACACTTCTGACTTCATTTTACAACACCTAGTGCCTCCCACGAAGTACAATACAGCTCTGATTTTTCAAATGAAGAATCAAAACTATATACGTTTGCAACTAGGAGAACACCAAGTAAAAACATATTTCTTTATGAACCAAAGTTCACTGTAAAAAGAGTGTTTTGTGTTTTGGCTTTACCTTGATGAGAACTCATAAAATAACTATGTAGAAAAGCTACCTGGCTTCACTCAAGAGCACAACTCCTAGAACCCTAATCAAGAACGAAAACAAAAGCAAAATTCAAGCCAAGAGGCTGAGTGTACTGAGTGGAGAAGCACTTAACGCCTGAGGGAAAACAGCCTCTTTCCCTTATGTCTATTTCCGCGATTATAAAAATGTGGAAAGCAAAAGAACTAAGGAAATACTTAACACCTGCAATCCTGAGAGCCAGGAGTCCACTGCGGAAGTGCAGACAGGTTTTTCTCCTCCCAGTCATTTTTGTATGTATGAACCATGACCAATAGTTTTATTTATATAAATTTGGCTTGGTATTTATTCTGGAGAAGGGAATGGCAAGCCACTTCAGTATTCTTGCCTTGAGAACCCTATGAACAGTATGAAAAGGCAAAATGATAGGATACCAAAAGAGGAACTTCCCAGGTCATTAGGTGCCCAATATGCTACTGGAGATCAGTGGAGAAATAACTCCAGAAAGAATGAAGAGATGGAGCCAAAGCAAAAACAATACCCAGTTGTGGATGTGACTGGTGATAGAAGCAAGGTCCGATGCTGTAAAGAGCAATATTGCATAGGAACCTGGAATGTCAGGTCCATGAATCAAGGCAAATTGGAAGTGGTCAAACAAGAGATGGCAAGGGTGAACGTCAACATTCTAGAAATCAGCGAACTAAAATGGACTGGAATGGGTGAATTTAACTCAGATGACCATTATATCTACTACTGCGGGCAGGAATCCCTCAGAAGAAATGGAGTAGCCATCATGGTCAACAGAAGAGTCCGAAATGCAGTACTTGGATGCAATCTCAAAAATGACAGAATGATCTCTGTTCGTCTCCAAGGCAAACCATTCAATATCACAGTTATCTAAGTCTATGCCCCAACCAGTAACGCTGAAGAAGCTGAAGTTGAACGGTTTTATGAAGACCTACAAGACCTTTTAGAACTAACACCCCAAAAAGATGTCCTTTTCATTATAGGGTACTGGAATGCAAAAATAGGAAGTCAAGAAACACCTGGAGTAACAGGAAAATTTGGCCTTGGAATCCAGAATGAAGCAGGGCAAAGACTAATAGAGTTTTGCCAAGAAAACACACTGGTCATAGCAAGACAAGAGAAAGCTCTTCCAACAACACAAGAGAAAACTCTACACATGGACATCATCAGATGGTCAACACCGAAATCAGATTGATTATATTCTTTGCAGCCAAAGATGGAGAAGCTCTATACAGTCAACAAGACCAGGAGCTGACTGTGTGTGGCTCAGATCATGAATTCCTTATTGCCAAATTCAGACTTAAATTGAAGAAAGTAGGGAAAACCGCTAGACCATTCAGGTATGACCTAAATCAAATCCCTTATGATTATACAGTGGAAGTGAGAAATAGATTTAAGGGACTAGATCTGATAGATAGAGTGCCTGATGAACTATGGAATGAGGTTCATGACACTGTACAGGAGACAGGGATGAAGACCATCCCCATGGAAAAGAAATGCAAAAAAGCAAAATGGCTGTCTGGGGAGGCCTTTCAAACAGCTGTGAAAAGGAGGCGAAAAGCAAAGGAGAAAAGAAAAGATATAAGCATCTGAATGCAGAGTTCCAAAGAATAGCAAGAAGAGATGAGAAAGCCGTCTTCAGCGATCAATGCAAAGAAATAGAGGAAAACAACAGAATGGGAAGGACTAGAGATCTGTTCAAGAAAATTAGAGATACCAAGGGAACATTTCATGCAAAGATGGGCTCGATAAAGGACAGAAATGGTATAGATTTAACAGAAGCAGAAGATATTAAGAAGAGGTGGCAAGAATACACGGAAGAACTGTGCAAAAAAGATCTTCATGACCCAGATAATCATGGTGATGTGATCACTAATCTAGAGCCAGACATCTTGGAAAGTGAAGTCAAGTGGGCCTTAGAAAGCATCACTATGAACAAAGCTAGTGGAGGTGATGGAATTCCAGTGGAGCTGTTTCAAATCCTGAAAGATGATGCTGTGAAAGTGCTGCACTCAATATGCCAGCAAATTTGGAAAACTCAGCAGTGGCCACAGGACTGGAAAAGGTCAGTTTTCATTCCAATTCCAAAGAAAGGCAATGCCAAAGAATGCTCAAATTGCCGCACAATTGCACTCATCTTACATGCTAGTAAAGTAATGCTCAAAATTCTCCAAGCCAGGCTTCAGCAATAAGTGAACCATGAACTCCCTGATGTTCAAGCTGGTTTTAGAAAAGGCAGAGGAACCAGAGATCAAATTGCTAACATCCGCTGGATCATGGAAAAAGCAAGAGAGTTCCAGAAAAACATCTATTTCTGCTTTATTGACTATGCCAAAGCCTTTGACTGTGTGGATCACAATAAACTGTGGAAAATTCTGAAAGAGATGGGAATACCAGACCACCTGACCTGCCTCTTGAGAAATCTGTATGCAGGTCAGGAAGCAACAGTTAGAACTGGACATGGAAAAACAGAATGGTTCCAAATAGGAAAAGGAGTACGTCAAGGCTGTATATTGTCACCCTGCTTATTTAACTCCCATGCAGAGTACATCATGAGAAACGCTGGACTGGAAGAAACACAAGCTAGAATCAAGATTGCCGGGAGAAATATCAATAACCTCAGATATGCAGATGACACCACCCTTATGGCAGAAAGTGAAGAGGAGCTAAAAAGCCTCTTGACGAAAGTGAAAGAGGAGAGTGAAAAAGTTGGCTTAAAGCTCAACATTCAAAAAACAAAGATCATGGCATCTGGTTCCATCACTTCATAGGAAATAGATGGGGAAGCAGTGGAAACAGTGTCAGACTTTATTTTGGGGGGCTCCAAAATCACTGCAGATGGTGATTGCAGCCATGAAATTAAAAGACGCTTACTCCTTGGAAGAAAAGTTATGACCAACCTAGATAGCATATTCAAAAGCAGAGACATTACTTTGCCGGCTAAGGTCCATCTAGTCAAGGCTATGGTTTTTCCTGTGGTCATGTATGGATGTGAGAGTTGGACTGTGAAGAAGGCTGAGCGCCGAAGAATTGATGCTTTTGAACTGTGGTGTTGGAGAAGACTCTTGAGAGTCCCTTGGGCTGCAAGGAGAGCCAACCAGTCCATCCTGAAGGAGATCAGCCCTGGGATTTCTCTGGAAGGAATGATGCTAAAGCTGAAACTCCAGTATTTTGGCCACCTCATGCGAAGAGTTGACTCATTGGAAAAGACTCTGATGCTGGGAGGGATTGGGGGCAGGAGAAGAGGACAACAGAGGATGAGATGGCTGGATGGCATCACGGACTCGATGGACATGAGTCTGAGTGAACTCTAGGAGATCGTGATGAACAGGGAGGCCTGGCGTGCTGCGATTCATGGGGTCGCAAACAGTCGGACACAACTGAGCAACTGAACTGAACTGAACTGAACTGGTATTTATTCTAGGTTCTGCCCCGTACCAGCAAGTTGTAGCATGATGTGTAGTGAACATGTGGCTGTACATTCATTTATCCAAACTCCAATGACTGGGCATACACTGTAGCCACTCCTCTTTTTTCTGACACTTTAAAATAAGGCTCCAATTAACAAACAGCCTGTGACTATGCCCTCTGCAGCATTCAGTACCTACGTTAAATGATTCTGCATCGATTAGCTCATTTCCATGGACTACAAAGTCTAAGCAAAAATCAACAGGAACAGAAGAATATGGGAAATGTAAGATGATACCTGGTTAGGTCTCTTTTGCATTTACAAAAAAATTTCAAACATGTGGAAAAGTAGAAAGGAAAAGATACCATTATCACATATAACCAAATGAGGGATTCTTTAATATCTTCTAACATGTAGTCCATACACAAGTTTCTCAACTTGTCTCCAAACAGTCTTTTAGAGTTGGTGCGCACAGATCAGGGCCCATTTCAGGCCCACACCCTCCACCTGGTTACCGTCTTTAAGGTTCTTCGTCTCCTGCTACCCTCCCCTGCCTTTACTTTCTCACAACACTGATGTCTAGAAGAATCAAGCCAGTTGTCCTCCTGTCATTTCTTAAAATACAGAAATACTACATACAAAATAAACAAACGTAAAAAGAGGTATCATATAAAAACCTGGTTAAAAAAAGTCTCAATCTTAGGATTAAATTATAAAAGACTTTTAAAGTCATTAAAAATTAACACATTGTTTCTCATCTGCGATGTTCTCAATCACACATTTTGAACTGTATTTGACGGTATGTTGAAACCTCAACATGTAGAAATACAGCATGTTCAAGTCTTGGTCTATTCTCCATCTACATGCAGCTATTTAGTAAGTCTACACACTGTTTACACATCTCAAAAACAAACTGGAGGATGAAGCTGAGTCACCAGCAACATGAAGCAGACAAGTCTCGTGTCCCTGGGTTAGCCTTCCCCATTTAACTCCACGGGCTTGCATGAGGCTAGTCCAGGTTGCAAAGTGCTTACAAACGTGGGGCAAATTTAATTTCCTTCTCTCTGAGGCTGGTACTCAATAAGAAGGAAGAGCTGTATGAACTTCTGCAAAAATCTGTCAGAAGCAGCCTTCGGATTCTACCAACTTCCCAGCTCAGTCCCCACTGTCCAGGCGGGAGAAGAGAATTAAAAGAAAAATGCTTAGACAAGAACCTCCATTTAAACATACAGAACAAAATTTGCAAATTCCCCCAAAAGTACTTTATAATTTTAGGCAACTTTATTTTTTGCAATAACCAAGAATATTTTGGAAAACGGTAAAAATGAAGGAGGACTCTATCTTGCCATAGATTCTTAGGTATATAACCAAAAGCAGAAACCATGGTAATGAAAAAAATAAACTAGACCGCATTAAAATTAAAAGCTGTTAAGCTTCAAAAGACACCATCAAGAAAGTGAAAGACAACCCAAAGAATGGGAAAAAACATCTGCAAATCACAGATGTGATAAGGGACTTATATCTAAAACACTCAAAGTACTCTTAAAACTCGATGATTTAAAAAAAAAAAAAGGAACCTAATTTTTTTAAATGGACAAAGTATACGAAGAGACATTTTCCCAAAGAAGATATACAGAGAAATGCATGAAAAAACTGGTATGTTTACTGAAACTTGAAACCCATGAAAAAGCACTCGATACCATTAACTATCATCAGAACCACAGTGAAGTACTGCTTTACACCTGCCGCATAGCTACAGTTTAAAAACGGACAGTAACAAGTGCTGATGGAGAAGAACCTGCTCTCTCTCTCACACTCTACTGGAGTGTGTGTGAACGGGTGCAGCCACTTGGGAAAACACTCTGGCAGTTCCTCAAAAGGTTAAACCTGGAGTTACCATCTGGACCAGCAATTCTCTGAAGCATATACCCAAGAGAGCTGAAAACGTATGTTCACACAAACACATGGCCACTAATGTTTGCAGCAGCAAGATTCCTAATAGCCAAAAAATGGAACCAACTTAAATGGGCATCCAGTAGAGATTGGAAAAACATGGTATATCAAAAAAAGGATACAACCCAACCACAAAAAAGGAAGTACAGTACATGCTACAACATGAATGAACTTCAAAAACATTGTGCTAAGTGAAAACACCAGTCACAAACAACCACATACTGTATAATTCCATTTCGATGAAATGTGCAGAACAGGAAGATCCACAGGGGCAGAAAAGAGATCAGTGGCTGCATCCGGCTGAAGATCTCGGGGAAATGGGAGGAACTTGCTAACAGTACAGACTTTCTTTTTGAAACAAGAAAATGTCCTAAATTTGAACATGGTTGGTGATGGCGGCACAAAACACTAAATGCCACTGAACTGTGTGCTTTAAAGAAGGGAACTGCACGGGAGAGCAATCGTATATCAATAGAGCTGTTTTAAAATGACTTCTATCTCACGAATTATCAAAGAAACGAAATTAGAACGAAGAAGCATCTTTCACTTATCAATATGACCACGATAAAAAAATGAAAAATGTCCATTCCTTTTGATCCAGTGGTTCTACATCTTACAATTTATTATTAGGGAAGTAGCCGGACTAGTGTGCTAAAATCTGTGTATAAAGACAGACAGTTTGATTAAATTACCGAATACTGGAAATTTCCCTAAATGTCTAGAAAAGACAGACCAATTAAGAAAAATTATGGCTACAGACCTCATGAAATCAGATGCAGGCATGAAAAGTAAGGGGGACCTGAGGACAGCCTAGTCAAAGCCACATGGAATACAAAGGCCTGGAGCCAACCCCCAACCAAATCCTTGACCCACCAAGCATTGTGAGAGAGAATCACTGTTATCTGGGGCAACTAGGCCCATGCCCCACAACTACTGAGCCCACTTGCCCGAGAGCCCGTGATCTGCAACAAGGGAAGCCGCTGCACTTAGAAGCCCACACGCCACGACCAGAGAGCAGCACCTGCCTGCTGCAACCAGAGAAAGCCCACACAGCAACGGAGACCCAGCTGCCTGCTGCAACCAGAGAAAGCCCGCACAGCAACGGAGACCCAGCTGCCTGCTGCAACCAGAGAAAGCCTGCACAGCAACGGAGACCCACCTGCCTGCTGCAACCAGAGAAAGCCCACACAGCAACGGAGACCCAGCACGGCCACAACACGCACACAGACCCCAGAAATAACGCAGACCCTCACGCTGCCAGTGAAGTTAAATGGAACATATCAGGCTACAGAAAAAAGCTATTAAAATAGTACTGTAAAGTCATTCAGCTTTTCCTTATCAACTTCATGCATTGTTTGAATGTTTTACAAGAAATGTCTACTATTTTTATAACAAACAAGAAAAAAAATCCCACTTTGGGAGGAAAATCAGAAGAATCAGTAGAAAACAATGAACAATTAAATATTTTAAAAAAACTGTAAAAGTCCTACAAAGTGGTACAGGCCTTCATAAAAATATATAAAGCAGTGGTTCCTAACTAGTCCCCAGTATAACCTCTTCAAATACAGATTCCCCACTCATGCCTCCCAGAGACTACGGTTCACAAGATGGGGGTTGGAGGGGCGGTGGGGGCAGAGGCATTTGTATTCAAGTTCCACAGAGGAGGCTTCCTTACAACAGCTTTATACTTCTTAAAGGTTTTCCAAAATGAACACGGATGCACTTTACAGTTACAATAAAAAGAAACATTTAGGAGAGACACTCACAGGTGATTCTCATGCAGCGGCAGTCATGAGTACCGTGAGTGCACCTGGGCCAGACCGCCGTAACAGCGACCAACAAACTAGGCAGACCACGCGACACACACGAGCCAAAGCAGACAGTGCCGGTGTCAGTCCTCAGTCTCCACTTCTCAAGGACTCGGTGCTGGGTGCCCAACAAGCAGCAGCTCACTTAATGCCCACCCCCGGCCCAGGGAGGCCTAACGCAGGCCCGTGCAGCGCATGGGCGGTGGTGGACCGGGGGGAGTTCCCACCTCCTTACTCTTCTGCGCTCGCCTTGTCAGACGGCTGCCCACCTTGCCTCATAACGCATTTGAAGAGAATGTAGAAGAAAACCTGAGGGAGGTGGGAGGGGGCTTTGGGTGGGGGACACACACACCTGCAGCTGATTCATGTCAGTGTATGGCAAAAACCACCACAATCCTGTGAAGTAATTAGCCCCCAATTAAAATAAATAAGTTTTTTAAAAAAGAAAAACTGGCCAAGGACAGGAACTAAACAACTAAACAACTTGAGAAACAAACACATACTAAACACACGTACTTTCCTTCTTACTAGTAATCAAGAAATGGACACACAATAACTGGACACTATCTCCTCCTGTCAAAGGACCGAATGATAACCCCCAGCCTTGGGAGCATCATGGGATACTAGTGACCTGCTTCCTGGCTTTTGTTGGAAGGCAATACAACAGTATCCATCACAAGCTTTACAATTCATGCAATACATTTTGGTAACTCCCATCAGCTCACATGCAGTTCCTAACGGTGGAAGGGGAAGGTTACCGGGGAACAGGAGTCACAGTGTTGCCATCACGACCCCCTGCCTGTCAACATTCTGAACCATGAGTAAGAGCAGGTGAACATAAAGTGTACAACCCAAGGGCTGTGGAGAGCACAGCCCACTCACCCCATCTCATTGCTAGATCTTTTGTTCTTTGCATGTATCTTGCTGGCATCATAACTCAACCGTTATTTAAACCCCTGTCCATTAAACGGCCTTGAAAGGCAAACATTTTACGTTTATTCTGGTGTATTTCTTAATTGTAAAGGAGCTTGCTGTATTTTACTAGATCTGTCATTGCTACATAGGTCTGAGTAATCAGCACCAACCTCATTTTTTTTAAATGCCCTTTATCCTAAGAACAGGATCACAGATGTGCACAAGGAGTATGTGTAAAGTTTATCCTGGATTCCTTCTAGAAAAAGAAGTTATTTTTCATGATGTATCCAAGAATAGATTACAATGTCTGCAAAGGACTCTGCAAACAGTAAGAAGCAGAAAGTGACAAGTCAGAACGGTGAACGAAAGTGCTTCCTCTGACCACATGACCACCGCCCCCCATGTGCAGGGCTGGGTTCCCACAGACAACCGTTCAGATCAGCCTGGCCCAGACCTTCCACGTAACGAATGCAGTCCAGACCCCTACTTCTCTGACATCCTCCCCTGACCCATCTGGAAACTTTACTTCTCCCCAGTCTCCACTTAAAAGTCAGGAAATGACACCACAGCGAACCCCAGGTGGGACAGAGGGTTGTTCTGCAATATCTGCTTGTTCTGATTCCCCCAGAAGGACCCTAGAACAGCTGGTTACACAAAGCTTTGCAGTCATAAAATAGAGAAAGTGCTCATTAAATGTACTCAGCTATCAAACCAGGAAGAAGCGATAATCACCTGAGATGATAAAGATCAACTGGTAAGAAACAGAACAGTTATTTAGATAGAATAATGTTTCTGTGTCTTCTTTTTGTTTGGTGTCTGCTGATTTTTTAAAAATAAGATTACCTAGCAATTTAAGATTTAAATTCAATAAAGAAACAACTAAAAATGATCAAGGTGGACCAGAATGATTTCTAAGCAATCTTCCAAATCAGAAACACTGATTTCACAGTGGAAAAAACGGCTCACTCAAGAAAGAAAACTCATGGGCGAGAGAGCACACGACAGGCAACTGGACAGACCTACTCTCTGCCCTGCCCCAGCGTCACTCCTGTCCACCTGGAGAGTCGATCTGTCTCGGGGGCTGCGTGGTCAAGTACACCTGTGCAAAGAAACCTCGAGGGTAAAAGCTGCTGGATCTACTCCAACAGCCAAGGGGACAGGCCAACCAGATCCACACGTCTCAACTGACTTACGAGGTCTTACGGGCATCAGGCCCCGTTACTGTACAACCAGTCCACGAGAATTACCCATCTACTAACAACTGGCTTCCCAGGTGGCTCAAGGGGTAAAGAATCTGCCTGCCAGTGCAGGTAGACACAAGGGATGGGGGTTCGATCCCTGGGCTGGGAAGAGCCCCTGGAGGAGGGCACAGAAGCCCAGTCCAGTTCTTGCCTGGAGAACCCCGTGGACAGAGGAGCCTGGGGGCTACAGCCCATAAGGCTGCAAAGAAGCAGACATGGCTGAATCGACTCAGCACGCACAACTTTCAAGGAATCATCTTCTTGACCACCCATCTATATGAACATATTCTTCAAGAACATTTATTACAGTAAGTTTTTGATAACTTGGCAAATTAATCATTTGACAGACAAATTAGCTTTTGGTGGCTTAAGCCTAAGCACCATTTCAGATAATTGTGGAAAAGGTGCAAAGAAGTTTGGGAAGTTGGGGCCACACCAAGACAGCTGTGACTCTTCCGACAGACACTGCGCTCACATCTTTGGTAGCTGCGACTATCTCCTTCCAGACCCATTAAATGTGCTGCCTACTGAGTTCTACCTCTTAAAAAAATATTAAATTAAAAAAAATTTTATATATAGGTATAATCATTTAAGGTATCTACTGAGTTCTTCCTAAAACAGTCACTTCATTTTCCAGAACGCCTGGTACAGTCCCTGTATTTGCTGCTACCGGGCAGGCAGAAATTCTGACACTAGTGTGTGTACTGGGCACAACTTGTTTAGACACGAAGAACCTGCCTACTAAGTCTCTACTTTACATGAAGTCAAAGACCTGAATGTCTCTGGAGATAATTTATGCTGTTTTACCTAGAAAGCTTCATTGAAGAAAAGGCTATGCTAATTAGGCTCTAGAAAAGACATGGTTAATGGAAACTAGTCTTGGGAAGAAGTTAAATGATTTTTTTTAGCTCCACCGGGTCTTTGTGGCTGCGTGCAGGCTTCCTCTGGTGTGGAGAGCTGGGGCTACTCTCTAGCTGCAGTGTGGGAGCTTCTCACTGCAGCAGCTTCTCCTGTTGCGGCTCTAAGCGCACAGGCTCGGCAGCTGTGGCACAGGGGTGTAGGGGCTCCGCGGCATGTGGTCTCTTCCCAAACCAGGGATCAAACCTGTGTCCCCTGCAGTGGCAGGCAGGTTCCGACCACTGGACCACCAGGGAAACCCAGTTAAATGATCCTGATTGAGTACTTCCAATACCAGTACAACCAATACAGCTGGTCTCTACTATCAAAGAATACCATAAATTATTTCTCAATTTACAGCTTTTTTTACATTTGCAACACATCATATTTTGGACTTAAGACTATGTTTCCCAGGCTAATATTTATTGCCAAAACAAAAGAGGATGAGTTTAAATAGTAGAAAGGATTTATATAGGTGCTGGTAAGAATTTTAGATTAAAAATTATTCTCCAAAGGCCCATAAACTCATCTTCTCATCTTCAAGTTACAGGTGGAGGCGATGAGAATAAGAAAGGTAAATGCCTAAAATTACAAGAACACTTGGAGGACTAATAGTGAGAGGCAAGCACTTACTTCCCAACACTGTCCCTTGTATTCCAGTTCAATTACTGAGGCATAATTCATGGCCACAGAGTGATTTTCAACAGAAACTGCTCTCACAGTGGAGAGCTGACGAGACTACTCACTTGTCATTCCAGTGAAGGAGGAGAGTGCTGGAAGCTCTCTCCCTAGGCCTAGGGTGGAGGGAAACACCAGAGTGCCAGTGATTTTAGACCCATGCGTGTGAAGGACAAGGAACTACAGACAATGCTTTACACACACGCGCATTTAAAGGGCAGCTAAAACTAGGATGAGCCAAAGACGACAACAGGGAGAGACACTTGGGTTCATGAAGTTCAATCAGTTCAAGTCTTGATTCCTCAGTGATTGGAAACTGGATATGGAAGATGGAAAATGATGAGAAAATAAGACAAAAAGGGGGAGGGGAAGAGTGAAGGTTTCCGAAGTGCTGAAGTGGACACAAAGACTAACAAAGCAGGCCACTCCCCAGTGGGCATCTGGGCATCAGGTCCCTGACACTGCAGGGGACAGAGTCTCTGGAAGCCTAATCTACACCAGAGTCACTGGAGGAGCGTAGTCCCACCACAAGAGAAAAACCAAGTCCATCTACTTGGCAATTATCCTGAACCGTCTTAGAGGGAAGTAGGTGGCACACACTGGAAAACTGAGAAAGACAAAAGCGAAAAGTCTCACAAATAACAGTGAGAGACAAAAAGATTCCTCCCCGTCCTCTAAGAGATTCCGAACTAGGAGGACATAGGGCAGCCCAGCGGCCAGTCACTCTGATGCAGTGGGTCCACTGACTCACTGTGAAGCAGACAACCAACTCCAAGACACATAGCTTGTCCCGGAAGGGCCAGAGCTGATGGCGCATCACCACGAGCTGCCAGCGGCGCTGCCCCCAGCTCACTCCAGCCGGACCCTCCTCCGCACGGAGCGGCCTGCTCAGTCACCCTCCCCCATTTCAGAGACCTGAACCAGCAGCTGCCTGGGGGGCCTGTCCAGAGCCTTCAGGTTCCAATTCTCTGACACAAGAACTAACACCACTCCCATGAGCTACTTTATTTTTCCTTTTGTGAGCAATTTTAAAAACTTACTGACCAGAGATGTATTAATTCGTTTTTTGTTATCTGAACTTTATTGACCAGAAACATTTCAACATTCGCTTACGTAACAAATTGCTGACCACAGGTGTGAGTTTCTGTAAAAATCCCCCAAGCAATAATGTGTTAAATGAGCAGCACTCCTGATTATTTTCCTTCACTACAACTCTGTCTTTAAAATCAATTAATTTATTTGGTTGTGCCAGGTCTTAGTTGTGTGACACGAAGTCTTCAGTCTTTGTTGCCACATGTGGGATCTAGTTCCCTGATGGGGACTGAACCCGGGGCCCCTGCAGCAGGAACAGAGTCAGCCACTGGGCGACCAGGGAAGTCCCTCCTCCACCGCAAGTTCGGAATGGCAAATCCTCCATAATATAGTTCTTAGTTTTTCTCAAAACTACAACAAAAAACCCCAACACACATGAACTTCCTGTTAGAAATAACCCTGTGGGAGACCACAGTGGGGCGCCCAGAGCAGACTCTAGAGAGAAACTGACGGTGGGGGCCCTCTGGTCACCAAACCTTCTCAGGTGAGATAAACCCAGGGGTGCCCCACCTGAAACGGGGCCCCTTCAAAACAACCCCACACCCCACAGGTCAGCAAACAGCAGAATGGACAATCCGGTTCCAGCTGATACCCGAATTCCGCCCCCTTCCTGCTAATGCTCCCATGCTCTGTTATGACCTTTTCAGGTGAAAATGGCAAGAAGGGCAATGTCACTGAGGGGTCAGGTGGCCCCCGCTTCCAGAGGACTGCCCTGGGACAACTCCGCTCAGCCCAGACAAACCTCTCCTTTGAGACGGCCCATGTGGACCTTCAAGCCAGGCTACAGAAAGACAATCCAACCTATGCCCCCACCAAAATCACTCTTCTTCATCAGTAAAATTGATAGTATTTTGAAATTCTTACATCCATGTGAGCAATCCTAGAAAACTGGATAGTGAACACATATATTTAACAGTTGTAACTCTTTTTAATTCACATTATAAACAATAGCATACATACTGAGTCTTATTAGACCTAAAACTTGACTATTTCTAAAAAACATCCTGATTTCAAAGATGCTACAATGTGGCGGGGTTGGGGGGGTGGGGGAGTGGATCTTAAAATCATGAAATACAGTGTAATAATATGGTAAAAATTCTAACAACTTCAAAAATCTGTAGAAAGTTAAGAAATTACAAATAAAATGGCCGAAAGACAGAGCTGCAATGAAATCCATGTGAAAACTTAGGGAGATGTGGCATTTGCTCTTGAATGCTGTCCTGGGGATATGGATGCCCTCAGCAAGGACCCCATCTGCAAGGGGAGCTCTGTGCCCTTTGGAGCTCCAGGCAGCACATCCCAGAGGGAGACCTCAGAGCCTGGCGAGCCACAGGTTTCCATGACTATGGGCCGCACAGCCGGCACGCTCCCTGACCACCCACACATCTACCTGTACACTCCCCTGGCGATCTTCGGTCCTCACCTCGCTCACCACCCCAACAGTCACCATCCCCTCTCAGTCTCCTCTCCCACCTTTAGGGACATCGCCAGCCCCCCTGGACAGTGGCCACCCTACTTGGATGTTCGTCCACCTGCCTGGCCTCCTCACCTGGACATCTCACAAGCATCTCAAGAGGAACAGGTCTATGGTGGAATTGCGAGTGCCCTCTCCGTCGTCACCCTCTTCCCAGCCTGCTCCTCTGCTAGCCCTGTAAATGGCCCTACCACCCACCAAGTCATCTCTCGTGGTGACCCCACTCCAGTGGAGACTCTTGTCTGCTCCCCTGTCCCTACTGTGACCTGTCTCTTCTAGCCTGGACCACTTCAGCGGCCACTGCCACCCACAGCCTCCCTGAGATCGCTCCGGCTGAGCCCCCAGTACTCACCTCACACCACTTCCCCCTCATCCTTCCTTGGACTTCCGCTGGCTCCCATACAAGCCATGCTCTTCCAGAGCCCTGGGGTCTCCATGGCTTCTGCTCACCCTCCCGAACTTGCCCTTAAACCCCATTCTTGGTGCAGCTCTCTCTCTGATGGTTCCACCTAAGGAGGTCCCCGTGTCAAACTCTACCTCTGTGTGCTACTCAGACCTGCTTGGGCAGTCTGTCTTTGATTATTTGTTTTCAATCACCACCGCTGCCCCCTACCCCCGCAATTCCATGGGGGCGAGCTCTACATCACTCACAGCCACATTCCAGATACACCTGGGCTCAGAAAAGGTGCTCAACAAAAGCAGCAAACTGAAGGACTGTCCGCACCCCTGGCTTTCTCTGCACCCCCAGTGATGGAGAGGAGACAGGCACGAGCCCCTTGGCCAAAGACCGAGTGCCTCAATGGCTCCACAGAGAGCTCAGCCAAGGCACCGGGTGAGCTGGAGTCACAGGCCCGAACTCACCCAGGCGGCACACAGAGCCTCGCTGGGTTTTACAAGGTCACTCCAAAGCATGACAAAAACCACAAGTACATTCAAGGTGCAAATTTTTCTATTTTTTTTTTTTTTAAACTAAAGAGACCTAAGTCTTTGGTAACTGCTTCCTTCCTGCAGACAACAATCTCTGAGCTCCAACAGGCCGGATACAATTTAGAAAGTTCAAGGAAGACCACCAAATATGTTTTGAGGAACGGATGTAAGTGATATAAACACCCCCAAAGAGCTCAGAGCCCCTAAAACATGAGGGCTAGGACCACTGAAAGAGTTCTGGGCCTTGCAGACAACAGGCTACAAGCCCTGAATAAACTCAGTCAAACCCTCAGCCTCCTCATCTGTACAATGGGAGGTGAATGATGTCTTTCAAGAGGCTGTGAAAGAGTAACGTAGAACACATGATGAGAAAGCACTTGGATACCAGGCAAGTGACACGCCCTCGCATCCTGCTCCTCTGACAGTCCCCGCCAGCACCTGTGCGCACCCAACAACGCGAAGGCCGAGGCTTCAGACATACATGCTGGCAAAGCTCTGGCGCCTCATGGGTGAACGTCTGAGGACCTTACTCCAAAGACAACAGCTGCGCGTCACTTCCTGGGTCCACCCAGGTCCCCGTGAGAAAGCAGTGGCTAGGCTGGCACAGACCAAGGCGCTGCCCCAGTTCACCATGCTGTACAGAGGGGCCCAAGGAGCGGGGTGGGGTGGGGGGAAGAGCTGGTCTCATTTGTTCGCTTCACAGACAGAAGGATGAGATTTTATCACTACTGCCTCCCCTAACTGTTCTCCAGGGCAGGGGCTTTCAACTGGGGCTGGCTGGGGGTGGTGGGGGTTAGGCAGGGAAAGGAAGGGAACGGGGGAGGGCTGGGAGCACTGAGTGGTGAAGGCCAGGGATCCTGCTAAGTATCCCACAACATACAGCACGGCCCGCGCAACTGAGAAACCTCTGAAGTGCCAGCAGACAGAAGCCCTTCCACAGCCCAGAGCTCCAGGCCATGCGCAGGTGGAGCGAGAAGCTTCTTTCCCGTCTGGTCTGACCCTGCCCTTGATCAGCGCACCAGTCCCGGGAATTCAGTCCCTGGAGCCGCAGAGCTGGGCAGAGGACCACAGGGAAGGGTTTCTGCCACGAGACTGTGCGTGAAGGACAGAGGGTGAAAAAGTGGGGCTGGAGAAAATTTTCAAGAAGAAAAGGGAGGAAAAAGTTGGGTCACAGTTTCCCAGACGAAAAACACAGGATGTCTGTGAAAAGCTAACGCTTCTACTCCCGAAGCCAAAATGTGCTCCAGGTTCCTGAGCAAACCCAGGGGACAATCAGCAGCACTGAAGTCCACACGACTGTCCCCCAGTGAGGACTGCGGGAGGCAAGGCCAGGGAGAGCGGGGCTGGGGGGTGGGGGGTGGGGGTGGGGGCGTGGAAGAAGCAGTGGGCTTTGCCTTAAGTTCTGGATCTGCCTGGCTGTGAACAGAGTGATCCTGGCCACACACAGTTACTGGAGGGAGAGAAGCAGACCCAGGAGAGTCACAGGGATGCCGACAAGGAGAAGCGGTCGGAACTCGGAGCAGCTTGAGGACAAGCCTCATCACTCTTCCTCTCTCTTGTTTTAAGATGTGAGAATGTGGCAAACAGAGCAAACCTGATGAGGACACCTCGGTATCACTCCACTTCCTGATTTTTATCTAAAAGAGAAAGAGACCTAGCTCTTTCTGCTTCCAACAACCTCCAGACTCCTAAGTACTGTAAGTACTTAGTTCTGGCAAATTGTCCCAAGTTACAGAAGATGCTAACATCCAGGGAAGCAGGTGATAGTGATAGAGGAATTCTCTGGGATATCTTGACAACAAATACTTCAAATTACAGTTTTTAAAAAATCAGAAGACAAAGAACCACCTTTTCTGAATATAACCCCCAGCTTTCTTCTGAGTCAGCCCAGATGGCTCCGCATAGCTGCGTGGCTGGCAGCCCCGGGGCTGGCCCAGGGAAGGGAGAGTGGCTGCTGCAGGCCCTGACCCCGCAGCAAAGGCACATCAGAGGCGCAGCGGCCACGTGTGCACAGTGAGGTCCGACAGAAGAACACACTTCCCGTGAGTGGCTGGACCTCAAGCGATTCCATCTTGCAGCACAAAGGAGCTGTTTCCCACTGATCCCTGGGTTAGTGAGATCGAGAGTTACAAGGACAGTTTCTATTTTATACGCAGGAAATCTCAGGGAGAATGAAGACACGTGAAGCCATCTGTCAAGTCAGACAGCACACACACGTCTCAAGACAAGGCACAGTTCTCTGAGATAAATGTCCTTCATTTGACTGTGACACAAATTGATGGGCTTCTACTGACAGCCTCAACCTCTGACAGACAGGAAGTGTAAAAAAGCCAAAAAAGCCCATGTCCCCCATTCTCTCAGCTCTCCTATTGAATGAGAGGGTGACTCTGGAGGAAAGTCAAAGTGACTCATGAACCCCTCCCTCCTGGTAGGGACCACGGGGGACTAGCTGAATCATCTTTACTAGCCCCTTACGGGCAGCTCATCATAGAAAATTAAACTCACAGAGACAGCACACACACAGGAAATACGTGTGTGTATTTTCCTATCACCCACAACACACTTCTAAGCTTTAGATCTTCACTGTTGCACGATAAGAATCCACACACCGAAGTGCCCACTGGAGATCCACAGTCTGAGACCAAGGGCGACTCACCATGTTTGGCACGTTGGTGACTGAAGCGTTCTTGATGTCTGCGGCAAAGGGAGGCAAGCTGTTGACCATGCTCTGCTTGCTCGGCAGCTGGGGGTTCACTCCAGGGGCTCCCATCTGCTGCCCTCCAGTTTGACTAAAGGGTTGTCCAAATGGACTTGTGTTACCAGTCATTCCCATCTGAAACAGAAAGAGCAACATCAGCCGTCCTGACATGACCACTTATGAAAGGAAGGGTCTCAGAAACGTTCACTGTGACCCACTGAAGCAAAAATCATTACTTCCCTTTTGAACCTTCATTTCAATTATAAATTAAAGGTGCATTCTCAAGGTTCACAGTTAGCATTATGAACAGAGCAACTTGCTCAAACGGCTACAGCCTAAAGACAGAAGACAAGCAAAGCCGCTCCCAGCATCCCGTCTGCTCCCTCCTCCTAAACATCACCCCAGAGCCCATGCTCTTCTACCCTCACCCCTAAGCCTGACTCCCTCTCCGTGCCCCCATGCTGACTGAGGCACTGACAGTCAGAAGATCATGTGGAAACAAAACCTTTTCGAGTCACTGACAAAGGGGAGCTCCTTCAGCTTAATCCTTAATTACTCTGTAAGTAGCTTCTTTCAGCTACCACCTCCCTCAATCAGATTTAAGTTTCCATCAGTTCAAAATGCACAGTAGAAATACTGACAAAGAAACGATATAATGTCTGGGGTTTGCTTTAAAATAACCTTGCGAAGCAAGAGGTAGTGTTCCTAGAGAGTGACTGGACAAATGCTGGTGACTCCTCACCCAGGGACAGGTGCGGGGGGTTGTTATACTAGCCCTTCTAATATTGTACCTATTTGGAGTTTTCCATTATAAAGTCTTATTAGTCAGTAAGCCATGTCCAATTCTTTGCAATCCCAAGGACTGTAGCACGCCAGCCTCCTCTGTCCATGGGGCTTCCCAGGTAAGAATAGTGGAGTGGGTAGCCATTCCCTTCTCCAGGGGATCTTCCCGATCCAGGGATCAAACCTGTGTCTCCTGCACTGGCAGTGAAATAAAATAATCTAAATAGTAGACAAAGCCAAGAGTGGGGAGGATAGATTCCACCTATGCCTCAGGGAGGGGGTCAGCAACCCCCTCGGGGGGTCCCCTGCAGTCAAGAGGCCACAACCAGGACCCCTCAGCTCCAACCTCCACATGTGTGAGTCGCCACGGGGAGGCCCTGCTGCTCAGCTGCCCCCTGGAGAAGCAGCAGCAGAGACGCATTACTGAGAGACGGGCTTTTCTAGCCTGCCCGTCTTTGCTCTCTCACGAAGCTGCAACAGCCCATCTGCTCCCTACTGCCTGTTTTACTTTTCTGGGGTCCTGGTGCATCTGAGGTTTAGCAACGGGGAGGCAGGAGTCCCCCGAAGAGAAGACCACCCCCCCTTCCCTAGGGGAAAGTTTCCATTCAAGAAATCACAGCTCAGTTCTCTCCACCAACCTCACGTGGCGACTGCAGCACCAGCCCGTTCACACAGGCTAACTTAGGTTCCCTCCTTTCCCTCACCTCAGAGATGAGCGTCTCGCACAAGGCAACTGCATTATTTCTTTCGGCTCTAAAATTCTAGGTTGCAAACAAATAGATGCTCAACACAACTGAGGCTTTTCTGCTGAAATATCCACATAAAAACACAAAACCAAATGACTGTAACCAAAAAGATCTTGTCTGGCATTTTCATAGGTACTGGTGGTTTCCACATGTACCCTCACAGCTGATACTCTCATTTTTTGAACATAAACACATCCTAGCTACCATTTTTGCCCTATTTGCTTTGAGTAAACTGAAACGAATTTGAACAACTAAAACTCAAAGTCAACTTGAGTAAACTGAAGTAAAAACAAATGCTCCACAAAGCCCACAAGGAGATTCCACTTTAAATTCACATGACTTAATCAAGGAGAGATTTAACAGACAAACTTTTTTTTTAACATAAAGGACATTTCTAATTTTCAGCTAGGTTCCTGCAGTTGTTATCTAAAACGAAGAAGAACTGAACCAAAACCCTGTATTTTCGGGAAGCGTTACACTAAACTAAGGCTACATAATGATCATTTCTTGTAGAATTTCTGCTTTAAAAAACATTTATTTATTTTGGGTGCACTTAGTCTTTGCTGCTGCTCACGGGTTTTCTCCAGTTGTGGTGCGTGGGGGCTGCCCTCCAGCTGCAGTGAGGGACTTCTCATTGCAGTGGCTTCTCTTGCTGTGGAGCACAGGCTCAGTAGCTGTGGCCCACAGGCTTAGTCGCCCCGAGGCATGGGGGACCTTCCTGGACCAGGGATCGAATCCACGTCCCCTGCACTGGCAGGTGGATTCTTAACCATTAGACTGCCAAAAGGTCTGAATTGCTGTTTTATTGCACTGTTCTCAGAGCCCCAAGAATCTGTGGAAAAAGTAGCTGTAATTTCCATTTCCTAAATTTCATCTGAAATTTCTCTATTTAGGACCAAGTATGTCAAGAGATAGGTATCTATTCGCCCTCCATGAATCTCTGCCCACAGCCAGCCAGCGTTTACTGGGTGCTGCTGTGAGCCGAGCCTGGTTCAGAGTGCAATGCGTGCAATTTCCCTGCATGCATGGAGCTCGCTTCTCGTAACCACCAATCTGATAAACAAGAAAAATCAATGTTCTTTTGAAGTTTCTGCTACTGATGAGCCAGAATGGGCAGAGCTGGGGGGGTGGGGGGGCGAAGTAAAGGCATCTGTCCCTGCACAGATCCAACTGTCCCAGACAGGTCCTTCAGCACAGAGTGCAAAGTGAATGCCAGGAGGCCCACGAGCTGCCAGAGGGGGCCCATGTGGTTCAAAGGTCATCAGGCTTGTCAAAAACATCTAAGGTGCTGCAAACATCTGCACTGTGTTCACACGCACACCTTGCCAGGGTGAACACCTGGTAGATATGTGGTCTGCTCGGTTGGCTACTACTTGCCTGGTGAGTCGCTGAGGCGAAGCACCAGTGCTGTGAACTCTGACAGGCTTCATCAGGAAATTTGTTCTCACTTTTTCTTCTTGGCCATCCCATAGCAAAGGAAACCTCTCAACGTGGGTTCTACCCTCATGGGGCAAGAACCAAGGTGAAGTCAAGGATCAGAGATTTCAGGTAAGGAACGGCCAGCTCACAGAGAAGATGCGTTTTAAAAATAGGGGAAAATCCCACCCTCATGACACCACACTCCAAAGATGAACCAAAGTGAGTCCTGGCTACCCACGGGATCAGGCTCCAAGGTCAACCTCAGCTCCCTGGTCCAGGCCAGACTCTCTTCAACATCAGAGCTAACAGAGGGCAGGCAAGGACAGTCCTTTAACAGTCCCCCCAGCCTTCGGCCAAGCAGGCCTCCTGGTCCTAGCTATCTCCTGGCAGAGCCTGGGAGAACTGGAACGCTGCTCTCCAGTCCTAGCCTGCAGTTCTGAGTAACCCCTTTCATGTCCAGAGATTTCTAGATTTTTGATTTCCTGTCTGTATCTACTCTCCTTTGATCAGATTGAACATTCCCAAGTCTAGTCACCACAGGTTTTTTTAGCACCCACACTCACGATGAAACTGTATAAATCAAGATGTTTGTCTAACTCCAATCAATAAAATCTACATATTTCTTTTAATTTCCCAACAGTTACTTGATAGCAACTTAGTAAACTTTATTTTATTTTCAACTGAAGTTTATCAGATTTTTGGTTAAGGCTGCTCCAAAACCAAGACATAGTCTTCTCAATAAAATTCGAAAAGTAGAACGGCAGAAACAGGCAACCGTTCAGTTAATGGTGCAATTTATATATGAACAAATTAAAGCCTATAACTAAGTATTTATATTCTGCCTCATTCAGCAACAGCCCATACATGTTAAAATATCCTTTCACTCTATTCTTCCAGAGCCCTTTTAAACGTTTAATTCAAGTTGAATCTTAGAAAATAGGGAAAGTTAACTACAGTAAGCACTGGAAAAAGACAATTTCTCCCAGAATGAAATCTAAATTAAATACTGCTTTATAAGTCTACCACGTTTTCCCATGAAAAAGCATTCCTATGATCAAGTTTATCTATCAACCATTTGAGAACCTACTTCCTAGCTGTTTATCACTTCACCAAGAGAATAAAGACACATAAACTACAGCCATATGTACCAGGGAGACAACCCCCAAACCTGCCCCCCCAAAGTAGTGTCAGCACTGGCGCCTGTGCCCGCCCTAGATGGCAGGGCTCTGAAGCACGAGACCAGAGGAGGAAGCCGGTCTTCAGGGCTCAGTTCAGCAAACCTGAACACCGCCTGCACACACAGCATGCAAAACAAAGACAGTGTCGGCAGCCAATTCTGGTGACGGTGCCTGGTCCATCAATCAAAAACAGCTCAAGTTCTGAGTTGCTGGCCCAACAGGTGAGTGACCACTACCCCAGAAGCAGGACAGAGTAGACGTACTCTCTCCATTCTGACAGACGCAGGGTGCAGACACACTGGGAAGATTTATAATAGGACACAGCTCCGTGCAATTACTTGTCATGATAATATTTATGACAATCTAGACTAAATCTGTCTTTGGCACAAAACCAGGATGAAATGTCTTGCCTTCCTGGAATCTATGTCTGCTCTGTGTCCATGGGCCCCAGTACATAGTGGGTACTTGATTAGTATTTGGGGAGAGAACCCAAATAAACGAACATCCAAGAGACCACTACATCCTGCAGCCCGGCCCAGAATAACAGAACCCCCAACATCAACACCAAGGGCGGGGGCGACGGCGGGGAGGTGTGGTCAAAGCACTGTGACCCAGTCACCGCAGCCAGGCACAGATGAGGGTCACCCCTGGGTTCAGGGGGCACTCGAGGAGGCAGAACAGGCTCCTTTCTGTCTTTCAAACAGTTAACATGAGGATCTCAGCTACTGGCTGCAACAGACAGGCTACCAGTCCACTGGCCTGTGCTGAAAGGTTGAGCACAAAGAGAGCACACACTCGAAGCTGGTCTTACAGGATGAACACAGTTTTGTGCCCCGCGACAACACCCCAGCCTGGCTGTGCAACAGCACTCTGCGCTTGCACGCCCTAGGCCAGCAAACCCCTTGCTTTGGTGTAAGGCCTCAGCCAGGCTCCAGCCCAGAGCCTCCCACCAGCGCTCTGCAACCCTGGTCCATCAGCGCCTACAGTCCCCTCTGGCTGCCAACGGCCTCCTCTGCTGACCTCAGTGTGGGAACAAATATTTTCATCCTCTATTTGTGTCAGACTATGACAACTACCAACATTATTGATAAGAACACAAGCTGTGAGCTCCCAGAGCGCAAGGAGATGCTCTCCACACACTACACTAACCCGGAGACGATCTCTGCTGCTGCCCTCACTCCGGGAATCAAGTAAGGTAGTAATTGAACACCAGAGAACTCACTCAGGCGTGAGGGGGGAGGACCCGTGGTCACGCAGGCTCCTCCCCAGCAGAGTCTCCACCACAGCAGCAAGCCAGTGTTCCCACCCCTTTGGAGGGAATGGGAACGGAGAAACTCTTTCCCTGCAGGCAGGGCCACCTCATGGTGCAGCCTCACCTCCCTGCAACTGGCCACCCGAACTCCCCGGGGACGAGAGGGCAGGCCGGGGCCCGCCGGGCAGTTGATGTGGGGAGGGGTGCTAGGGCGGCCGCGCTTGTACACATTTTGTGTGACATACGTTTCTGAAAGAAAAGATCCACCATTAGGTTCTCAAAAGGGGTCCTAAGATCCCCTAAAGTAAAAGGACACCTGCCCTGGGAAAGGCAGCTCCCGGAGTCTCACGGGAGGACAAGCTCCCCCCAGACTTCACACACCCCCGCCGTACACGGCCTTTCCCAGGAACAGACTCCTGTCTAGAGACATCAACCACCCACAGAACCACCACCCTCACAAAGGAACTCTCCCCAGCCTCCGTCTCCAAACGGCCTCCTGCAACACACATGCACAGGAAGGATCAGATCACAACCATTTAGGAGCTAACAGCTTGATGGGGACACACTGGGTGACCAGCTGAGCGCATCAGGAATGATGGTAACAGGGAGGATGTCCAGGAGAGGGGCAGGACAGCCAGAAGCAGGCTTCTCTTCATGGCCCCACCAGCACGTCAGCCGGCAGCCGATACTGAGTCTGATGTGGTTTTGATGAGCCCATTAAACACGTTTTTTCAAAAGCTGAATTCTTCCTCACACCTTGATACACACTGAAAACCACACTACATAGCAGAAAGATCAGAGGAAGTACTGCACGCGCACGTGTGTGTGTGTGTGTGTGTGTGTGTGTAACTGACGCTGATCAGGAAAAAGAAAACAAAATACAGCCTTCAGTGATAACTTTAGGAGGGACAAAAGGACAGGTTAAAACTGTCAGCTGGAAGGCCTCAGAGAGAATCTAGTTAAAACTTAACACTTCGTGGATGAGGAAAGGGTGGCCCAGAGAGCTCAGGAACACAGCAAGTCACTGGAGAACTTGCCAGAGGCTCGTCCACCCCGCCCCGAGGCCCTGCCCCTGGCAGAGACGGGTCACCCCCTGCTCCCACAGAGCCACCCGGACTCACACTGCCAGCCTCGAGCTCTGGGCACCACTAGACAGAGACAGGCTCAGTCCACGAAGACCAGGCGTCAGCAACCATGGCCCCAGGGCCAGAGTAGCTCAAAGCCTATTTTTGAAAAAACAAACAAACGTTTTACTGGAACACAGCCACAAACAAGACTTCACTCTGAGAGGCAGTAAGACACTGTGGTTAAGTCTGTGGACGCTGGGGATATTTACCTGGTCTGAGGGTGGCCCTGCCACTTGCTGGCGTGTGACCTTGGATAATTTACTTAAGCATCTCTGTGCCCGAGTTTTATTGTCTGTAAAATGGAGATAAGAGGAGGTGCTGCCTCCACTTAGAGTCGTGTTAGAATTAAGTGGGCTCACATACATGAAGCACAAGAAGAGTGACTCACATGTACAGCAGGTGCTGTAGCTGTTGGCTGGTGTGTTACAACTGGGCTCCGGGGGGAATTATTTTACACCAGATGCATAATACTAATAAAACCAACGAACATTTTTCAGAGAATGCATGATAGTGAAGAGTGGTTCAAACACGCAGGATCAGAGGGAGAAGCCAGCTGGGACTATTGGCATTTGATGATGAGACATTTTCAGAGAAACATGAAATAAACTTGTGACAAAAACAATCTTGTGCAGTTACTAGTTGTAGAGACGCTTTTAACAGACAACTGTGTTCTAACTGTCCTAGCAAATCACAAAATTTTCAGTTTTCATTCTAGATTGTTTGCCAGCAAAAAATAAGTTAGAATGTTCACTTTGAACTTAAAATAGATTTTAAGCAGAAACAATATACAGTCAAAATACCCTAGACTAATGTTCCTGGGTTGAAGTTTAAATCAAAACATAGAAGAACTGAGTAAGAAAGAACATTCCCACAAAAAAGAGACTGAAGTGGCACCTGCTCACAAGCTGGCCACGACAAAGCGAGGAACGCTCCCTTTGATGTGGCTCCGACCTAACCTGACAGGTTTATTAACCTGAAGTTTTTAGCATCTTTCTTCACACGTTGCTCTACATACACATAAAACCACAAATTCATACAAAGTGTGTAAAAACACAATTTGGTATGCCATGAGCAAAAATATGCCAAAAAATTTAAGAGCCAGAAGTATTCATTCTTTTCCATGACCAAAGAAACAAAACAACAAAAAACAAACCAAACAACCCAGGACTAACCCAGAGTTTGGCCATATCGTTTGTAAAGCCAAATGCATTTTCTCTTGGCAACCTGACAGTGTTGGGAGAGAGCCAAGAAAAACAGTTTCCATGGAAGACACGGCTGTATTCAGTTGTCTGCTATCACCCGCTCGCTCTTGGAATCCCTCCAGTACCTCGACCTGGCAAATAAAGAGTAAGAGAATACGCAACGGGTCACAACACCAAAGCCATCACCTGGCCGTGCAGTCACCTGGAGTGAGAGAACTGGGTGGAAGACCCTGAGCATGGGAGAAATCACCTTGCTGAACTCAACTCTCATGACGCCTCCAGCTTTGAAAGTATTCAGGGAAACACACAGCCCCCCAGGTCTGAAGACTCCCCTTAGACCAATAAACTGCAACTGGAAAACGGGTGGAAAGAAGTACGTACTGACGCTCATGGTACTGCCCTTGGATGGTTTGCAAGCAGAGTGTGACTTAGAAAGAACATGGAAGCTCCTAAAGGGAAGATGACAGGACAGCAGATCACCACCAAGGCCTCAGGTGGCCTCACTTGTGTTTGCCCAATTGTTCCAGAAACTTCTAGCAATAAAAATGCCCTAATAGTGTTGGTATCCCTCAGAGGTCACTACAGGTAGACACCAGCTCTCTAGGGTGCAGTCTGCACTAACTCACAGGCAGAGCACCAGGCCAAGGTCAGAGGGGCCAATCCTGAATCTGCCTCTCATCAGCTGTGTGACTGAGACTCTTGTTCCCTCCAAGTTTCAGTTCTCCTCAGCCACAAGACACGAAGCATTTAGATGGCCACTTGGTGATCTTTAGAGTTCCCTGGGATCCCACAACCAGTGACCTTTCTGGTTTTAAAAGATCAGTGTGGAACCTGGTGGTCCAGTGGTTAACAATTCGCCTGCCAATGGAGGGGACACGGGTTTGATCTCTGACCCAAAAAGATTCCACATGTCACAGAGCGACTAAGCCCGTGAGCCCCAACTACTGAAGCCACCCCAGTGCTCTGCAACAAGCCCCGGCACCGCAGTGAGAAGCCCACGACCGCGCCTGGAGAGGGCCCGCAGGCAGCCAGAGACCCGGTGCACCAGAACAGACAGACAAAAGCAACGCTGAATTGTCTGATATCCACATCCTGGAAGGCCCAGCTATCGACGGGGACAGGAAGCTGGAGATTCGGAGTCTGCGTGGCCAAGTGCGGCCCCTGGCCTGGGAGGATCTCACTGAGGCCGTGGTCCCTGTGGGGTGGCCAGTGGCCTGTCCAGGAGACTGGATTCTGCAGGGCACTCCTGCCACAGACGCCAGGCTTTCCACAGCTTCGCATCCTCCACACCATCTCCCAGACTGTGTTACAGGAAGTACCACCAAGACAAGATGAGGGCGATGAAACTCAAAATTGGTCACTTCTCCTAATTCTTCAAGTCCTAATATTTTCTTAAGGTGGGAAAGCAGCCTCTCTGTGAATCAAAACCAAGCCCAGCCCACAGTGGTTATGGAGAAAGAGGAGGAAAGAGGAAAAGATGATAAAAGAGTAGGAGAGAAAAGGGAAAAACATGAGAACAAAGCACTATATTTTATAAAGAATGAACGTGTATAAAGATGAATTTTAATTTACACTGCAGCTAAGCTACAGCACAACAGAAGAGAATGCCAAGCTTTCAATAAACCTTGCCCCAACCCTCTAAGGGGAGAACTCTTCTATTAGGCCAAGAAGAACCCTCCTCCGTGGATTTACAAACTACCCGAAGAATGAAGAAACACAGCAGACAGGGGAGACAACAGAGGAACAAGGAGAAAGCTCACACAGGTAACAAGGGAATTCAGGGGAAGGAGAGGTAACTTAGATGGGACCAAATATGCAAAGAAAACTGCGGGGGACCAGACCCCATGATTACTTCCAGTAGAATCTGAAAGAGAAAGAAAGCTGACATTTCACAGAATTCTGCTCTTCCTCTCCACCAAGGCAGGAAAACTGAACCAGCTCTGGAAACAGGCAGGCTCTGAGCTTCCCAGCGGGGCAGGAGGAGAGTCCCAGGAGGCAGGGGAGGACACGAGCCCAGTGTTCTCTGGGGCCTCCTCGGCTGCAAGAGGAGGAACGAAGGGGATGAAGTCAAGTCCTGCCCAGCTTATTAAACACCATAAATCTCAAGCCATAAAACACACTCAAAGACATGTTATTGTTTCAGACACATGTGGCTCTACTTCTAACCGAAGTCCGAGCTGTGTCAATTCCTGATGAAAGCACACTGGGTACAGCGGTGTGCCCTTGGTCACGCACTGGCACACACAGCTCTGAGGACACACAGAGGCGCCGCAACGCTCCACATTCTGCACCTCACTCCTAGAGAAACTTGTGTGAGAGCTCTCGCAAAGGCAAAGTGCAAAATCAGTGTAAAGCAGTGGCCGTGGCATTTAAGGTAAAAGAGTTCTTTTACTATAAAACTCACCCTTTACTGACAAGGGGAAAATGGCCCTTGTACATTAGGTTCAAAAAAAAAAAAGGATAAAAACATATAATCCCCATAACACATGCACACAGATACATGCAGAGCATGAAAGAGAACACCAAAATATTTAATAAAGAGTTTAGAGGTGGTTTTTATTTTTTAAACATTTTCTGTATTACTGAAATTCTCTCCACAAAGCATTATTTTATCTAAGGAGGAAAAGTTGTGTTTAAGTCATTCTCTACGCAAACAGTCTGACTGCTCACAATAATATGACCCACTGATGGGCTGCACAGCTGTATTTAAAATATTAATTTTAACCTGTCACCAGACACTGAATAAAACTAAGTAGATCAAACTGATTACGACTGCCAGAGATTACTCCTGGGTGGGAATTTAAATTAAATCCACCACAGTTGTAACATGGCTGTAGGTTGTCACACTTTGCTCTAATGTATTATACATGTGACCATAAAAAAGCCTGAATGAGGCTCAGCCACTCAGACATCTACACTCCCATTGGCAAGAAAGGCTGGGAGGAGGGAAAAGAGAAGCAAATGCAGCTGACAGCCAATCAGGATGCAACACACTGTGCGCTGCTCCAGTTGCTAATGTTTATCAGCTTGGAAACTGCGTGAGTGACTCTTGATTCAACAAAGGCACAAAGAACTCCTGTTCTCTGCACTCTGGTCCAGGCAGCAAGGAACACCATTTCCTCTGACTCCACCTGGCACCTGAGCTCTGGAGAGCAGCAGGCAAGAGAATGGATCACGAGGGACTCAGCAGAACGTGTCTGGCTCCCAGATTTCGACAGTGAGATGCACTGACAGCGGAGAGTACCTGTTTAGGGAGCAGACCTTCTCAGCAAGGAGCTGGTCCAGCATCTATCACACCTGCCCACTCTCACTGATGCCCATCTGCCTCTGAGCTCAAAGCTCCTGGAATGATGCTCTGACCTTCGGCACAGTGGAAGTGAAAGGTGGTGGTGATACACATGCTCATCACTTATGAGAATGACATCTATCAGCACCTTCTACAAGGGGACAGTGCAGGCTGGTGGCGGTGCAGAGCATGCGGGGCCACGTCCTCTCAAGCCCAAGACAAGAGACACAAGCTACAAGGAAACACGTGTGCGCTGCCAGCAGGTGGCATCCACTCCAACTGCTAAATGGAGTCTGGGGAGGGAGGGGGCGGGCAGACAAACAGCTCAGGTGGCCCAACTTAGATGGGCCCCGAGAAGCGGGCTGAACAGTAACCACTAATGTTCATCAGTGATGGCTGCGGTTCAGGATCAGCACCACAAACGAGAACACGGTAAGACATCCCCCAGTATCCACCACAGAGGACTTACTCTCGCAGTTTCAAAGTCTCTCCACTCAAACACCCACAACGATCGGACTAGATGATCAGCCATCTGGCTGGGAGCTGACTGACAAATCTAGGTATTAATTAAAAGGAACATCAAGACTGGGAAGAACAGAAGTAAGCTGGTTATTAATGCTGATAATTACTTATAAGAGGTAAGCTCTGTCTCTCAAGAGCAGCCCTGCAACATGATAGACTGGAATGGAAACTGCTGTGACGTCTCCAGTCAGATCCAGACAGACTGACCCGAGAGTCACCGCCACGCAGCTTCCAGCCACTCCCACCCCACACCTTTCCTTCAATGAACCCACGTGCAGCAGTAGCTTGCCGAGGTGCAGCCACACCCTGACAACTGCCAAGCTGGCCAGCACCTCCCATTCTATAGTCAATCTTCAAGCAAAATGTGCCAAGTTCTCTGGGGAGAAAACAAGACTCCAAACCTCCCCCGGTCTGGCCCTTATCACCACACCCAGCGCTTCCCCGTGGCCCTATCGGCATGGCCGCCCACCACTGAGACCATGGTCCCTGTACACCAGGCACACAGGGCTGCCCAGACTTCCTGTTTCCGACTCAAATGGAATAGTGCAGAGGAAAATGCGCTGAAAACCACAAAGCACTGTGCAATTTTGAGGTGGCTTTAATATCTCTTTCCAAAAACAGAGCACAGAAAATCTCTAACCTCAGACAGGATTCTCTAAAGTGAATAGATTTTCTACAATACTGACAACAGGCGGGCTTGCACCATAACTGTTAACGATTTAAAGTCAGTGATTCCAATATCATGTCTGAAGTTGGCATTTCTCAGTATCATCTATCTCTTACTCTAGGACTTTAGATGGCTTGTCTCCCAGTTCATTGTTCAAAAACTTGGCAGAAAAACATGAATGAAATGGCTTGTTACTGAGGGTATGAAGTTTCCACCAAGTAAATAACAAAACAACCACTGCAATACGCCATTCACCAAAAGCTACAAACCCAAGCGCCACATTCCTCCACTAAAATACATAATACTGGGTACAGGTGTACTAACTCAGAACTATGACTTTGGAATTATAATCCACTGATAATTACCTACACCTCCTGAACAGAAAATGTCATCAACAATCAACCGATAGCTCTGACCTGGTGTGTTCGGAGCACTCTGGACACTCGTTCTTTAAAACAGTCAAGAAGGGTGCTCATTCATCAGCACAAAACCAAAGGGAGGAAAAGGAATGTTTGCACGCACAGAGTTCACTTTACCAAGTGTCATAAACATGAGCAAAGAAAAATAAAAAATGCTTGGGGGAAAACTCCATTTGTGAGTAATCTTCATTTTAAAAATTACTAAAACAAATATTTCTTGTATCTCAGATTCAACTCTACCCACTGCTTCAAGTTCCTGTAAAAGGCTAAGTTTTCAAAGTGTTACACACCTGCACAAAGTTCAAAAACCTGCACAAACAATACAGAAAAACTATAATACAAAAAATTTAAGGAAGAATTGTAAAAGTCGCATGGACAGATGTTTAAAATAAATGAATGAAATCTATATTATCAATTTTAATAATATCAAGTTTTTGAAAAATGAGATGAATATGTATAGTATGCCATGTATAACATACATAAGACATGTAGATTTTTAATGTTAGATTTTATTTTATTTATTTAAAAAAAAAACCTATGAAGAAGAGACAAACCTCCCATGCAGGAGCATTCCAAATAAGTTACACAGACAGATGCGCCACCCCCCATAAAAGAGGTAGAGGCCAACCCCACTCCTTAAGTGTGAGCTGGGCACGGTGATTTCTTTCCAAGAGGACTGGCTACACGCGAGGGGGGATGGCCCAGCACAACGGAGCCACGACCCAGTCCAGGCGAGCCACACAGCCCTGTGGTCAGCCATGGCGACAGTATGCACCTTTGCCATGAAGTGATGAGAATGGCACTTTATGATCTTCCTTCCCCAACACCGTGAGTCTAAAACCCCAACTATATCACAATGGGAAATTCTAAATACATCGGACCAGTCCTCCTCAAAACTGTCAAAATAATCAAAAACAAGGAAGGACGGAGAAAATGTCCTAGCCAAGAGGAGCCTAAGGAGACGTAACTAATGTGGTGTCGGATCCTTAAGAAAGAAGGACATTGGGGAAAATTAAGGAAATCTGTATGGATTTTGTTATCAATATTGGCTCATTAGTTGTAACAAATACACAAATGTTATAACAGGAGAAAATGAAATGGGGAGAGGAAGAGGTATGTGAATCCGTAAAACCATCTTCCAGTTCTTCTACAAATCTAAAACTGTTTTTAAAAAATGTCTACTTTAAAAATGAAAAGGGAATTCTCTGGTGGTTCACTGCCATGGGCGCAGGTCTGGTCCCTGGTTGGGGAACTAAGATCCTGCAAGCCTCGTGGTATAGCCAACATAAAAATAAATTTTTTAGAAAGTGAAATAAAAAAAAAAGACTGTGAAGAAAAAATCTGATAAATATAAACATGCTAATTCTAACAGAAACATATTGATTCTATCATTCTTTGGTGTGTTCTGAAAATTTAAAAACCCAGAAAATTAAAAAAAAAACCTTTCTTTGCCATAGTAGCAGTATTATTTAAAACATTTTTTTTTAAGGCAAGATGACTTCAAAATATCACATTAAAAGTGATTATAACCATGCTGGCCTCCCACATGGGAGGTAAAAAATTTTCACTAGCAAGAAAAATCAACTTTGTTATGGGTCTTGCCAATCTTGCTTGGCTGAATTACTATTTCAGATTAAGAGCTACAGCCCAATCAGACCACAGGGAAGGCTCACAGTACAGTACACATGGGTGTGTTTCTAAAAGGATGTAAAATTTAGCAAATCCTTTTGTACAACAAAAAGTACTCCTGGGAAATCAGACTCACTCTCCAAGTTATCTATTCTATAAATCTTATAGATGGGGGTCAAATCTGATTCATATACAGAAAATTGGGTATTATGCACTTTCTCACCTTATTTTGAATCCTAGTATATCACAGAAAAAATGGTGAAGAAAAAATGCAGACTTTGGAGTCAGACATGGATGGGTTGTAAGTCAAAGTCTGCCACTTTCTAACATGTGTCATCTTGAATAATTTCCTGGGAGACAGAAAAGTGGCTCAGAATATTTTATTCCATGTGCAAAATGGATATGGCATGTACCTCACAGGATTATTAAACATGAGAAGAATCAAGATTACGCTTCAAAGACACCTAGAACAGAGTCCAGTATAACCGGCGCCCCAGAAACGTCATTCCTTGCCTGCTCTTCTCTGACTATAGTCCAAAAAAGAGTAAACACAGTAACTGTTATCCTTCTTCATAAAAGGATCATACTGCAATTTTATGTTATAGTCATTATATACTTCTGAAAATGCCAGAAGTATTACACAGTAATCAACATAAAAACCCTAAATGTTTTAACTTGGTGACAGATGGACAGCAAATTACTGTCTACAGTAAATGCAACTCTTTCCAAAATATTGCAGAAACATTTTGGAGAAGTCGATCCTTGAAGTCATGCTTTGGACCCATTTACACAAAGAATGTTAAGTTTAGTACTTCCTAACTTTATGCACTAAACAAGGAAAGAAATGAAAGATAACTTCTGAAATGTGCTGCATTTGGTCACCAATGGGCACCCATTACACACCCTATTTGTGCTTATACCATCAAGACGGAGAGATCTCCCAGTGCCTAGATGGCACAGCCACACCACCTGACCCTCCCAAAGCTGGTAAGAAAAGCAGACTCACAGTACCCCACTCCCAAGACCTCCCAAAGCAGAATGTGCACCTTAATAAGATCCCCAGGTGATCTGCAAATCCTTATAAAGTTTAGGAAGCCCTGCCCAAAGATATGTTCAAGTCTGAGATATGTTAATGGCTGGGCTTTAGAATCAAATCATTCCTAAATTATTTGCACTGAAGGAAAAGCACCCAAGAGGAATACGAAGGGCAGAGTCAAATGTCTCCCAGAACAAACCCAACACTCTCTAAAGAAAGACAACAAAACTCTTACTCAACAACATATCCACCATGTCTACTACATAATCAAAAATAACTAAACATGCAAAGAGGCAGGAAAATATGACCCATCACCGGGAATTATATATTTTTAAAAAACGAACAAAAAGACTGCAAACACAGAGATAACAAAGATGTTGGAATTAGCCTTCAAAAGGAGAGCAGGAAAGGAACAAAGAGAGAGGGGAAAAAAAGAACTAAATGCAGAAGGGACAAAGAGAAAACAAATGGCAAGATATCAACCTAAGTCTAACTATATCAACATCTCATGTAAATAAACTAAACCTTCCACTTAAAGACAAAGACTGTCAGAATAAATTAAAAACAAGTTCTGACTACATGTTCTTTACACAAGACACACTTCAAAGACATGGACAAAAGGGTAAAGAAGGCATCCTTTGCAGATGTTAGTAAGAATGAGAGTAGCTGTGTTAATGAGACAAAATAGAAATAAAGAGAAACATTGAGAATGATACAAAACTCAACTCATCAGGAAGCCATAATAATCCAAAATGTATATTAACTTAAATCAGTAAAGATGTAGCTGATTTGAACACAAGAAACTTACTCTAACTGACATTTACAAATGCTACACCCTACAACTGCATATTCTTTTCAAGCATATGCAGAACATTCATCAAGACAGACCATATGCTGGGCCACAGAACAAGCCTCAGGAGATTTCAAAGGACAAAAATCATATACAGCACCTTCTCTGACCATAATGGAATAAGAAATCAGTAACAAAATAGTATCTGCAAAAATCTCAAATATTTGAAAATTAAGCAACACACTTCTACGTAAAAAATATGAGTTGAAAGAAATCACAAGTAAAATATTAACATATTTAAACTAAATGATAAAACTCTATCAAAATTGATGAAATGCAGTGTAAAGCAAATTTAGAATGAAATTTATTGCTCAAATGTTAATATTGAAAGGTCTAAAATCAAGGATCTAAGCACCTACCCCAAGAAGTTATAAAGAGCAAAAAAAGTCCAAAGCAGAAGAAAGAAAATAAAGAGAATCAATGACATAGAAAACAATATTGACAAGTCAAAAGTTGGGTGTCTGAGAATATCAATCAAGTTGACAAATTCCTCTCCAGACTCATCAGGGGAAAATGAGAGAAGCATAAAACTACAAATATCAGACTGAAAGAGGAGACACTGGACATTATTACAGATTCTACAGCCATTAAAAGGAAATTAGGGGAATATTATAAATACTTCGGAGAAGGCAATGACACCCCACTCCAGTACTCTTGCCTGGAAAATCCCATGGATGGAGGAGCCTGGTAGGCTGCAGCCTATGGGGTCGTGACTGAGCGACTTCCCTTTCACTTTCCACTTTCATGCATGGAGAAGGAAATGGCAACCCACTCCAGTGTTCTTGCCTAGAGAATCCCAGGGACGGGGGAGCCTGGTGGGCTGCCGTCTATGGGATCATACGGAGTCGGACACGACTGAAGTGACTTAGCAGCATGAATACTTCACTGCTAAATAAATTTAAGACCTGAGATGAAATGGATAAATTCCTTGAAAAAAAAAAAAAACACAAGAAGAAATGAAAAATTAGAATAATCTATACCTATTAAATTAATCAAATCATAATTTGAAATCTTCTCACAAGGAAAACTCCAGACCCAGATGGTCTCACTGGTGAATTTTATTAAATATTTAAAGAAACAATACTAACCTCTCATAGAAAAGTAAGGAAGAGAGAACAAAAGAGCATCGCCTTGATACCAAAGCAAATCAGGAGATACTCTAAGAAAATTACAGACCCATATCCCTCATGAACATAGAAGCATAAATCCTAAGACAATATTTTAATAAGATCGAGCAGTACATAAAATGGGTAACATATCACAATCGAGGGAGGTTATCCCAGGAATGTAAGGTTGGTTCAACATTCAGAAAGATGCACTTTACCACATTAACAGAATAAAGAAAAGCCCCCGATCCTCTCAACAGATGCAGGAAAATATTTGATGAAATTCAACAATCATCTGCGATAAAAAGGCTCAGCAACACCTCGACTAAGGGGATCTTTAAAAGCCTACCACTAACACCATACTTAATGGAAGACTGTTTTCCTCCACAGATCAAGAATAAGACAGGGGCTGCATGCTCTCAGCACTTTCATTGAACACTGTACTGAAGGTCTCAGGCAGAGCAGTGAAGCCAAAAAGATAAAAAGCACACCAATTAGAAAGGAAGAAGTAAAACTCTTTATTTTACAAAGACAACGTGACCTAGAAAATTCTAAGGCACCTACCACGTAAGTAGAGCTAACAAGTAAGTCAAGGAAAGTTACAGGATATAATGCTAATAAAGAAAAATCAATTCTATTTCTCTATATTAGCAACAAACGAGTGAAACAATCTAGACAAAATCTAGACATCAAACAAATGAAAATGAGAAATAAAACAATTTGGTTTTAATACTTACTATAAAGCTAAAGAAATAAACAGACCAGGGCTTCCTTGCTAGCTCAGTGCTAAAGAACCCACCTGCCAATGCAGGAATAAGGATTTGATCCCTGACCCAGGAAGATCCCACATGCTATGGAGCAACTAAGCCCACGCGCCGTAACTACTGAGCTCACGTGCTGCAACTACTGAGGCCTACAAGCGCAAGAGCCCGTGCTCCGCAACAGCAGAGGCGGCTGCAGTGAGAGGCCCCCACACTGCAGCTAGAGAGCAGCCCCTCTGTGTCGCAACTAGAGAAAGCATGCAGCCACAAAGACCCAGCGCAGCCATAAGGAGACCAGAAGAGGGGCGGCAGACAGACGTTCTGTAAAAGTCGTTAGTAAATAGTGTAGTCTTAGCAGGTAACCAACGGGTTCCATCCCTCATTCTTCTCTTTAGTTGTTCGTTTTTTAATCAAGGCTTTAGAAATAAAAAAACCATTCTTAGGTTATGGGCCAAATTTGGCCCATGGGCTACAAATTTGCTGACTCCTGGACTAGAGTCCAGAAACAGACCCCTCTTTATCCAGTCAATTCCATCTCTAGTTATTTAACCAAGAGAAATGAAAACTTATATGTCCACACAAAGACTTATACAAAAGCGTTCACAGAAGCTTTATTCTCAACAGCTTCAAACTGGAAACCACCACAATGTCCATGAATAGGAAACTAGATAAGCAGTCATGGTATATTCACACAGTGGAACACTAACAGTAAAAAGAACTATTGAATTCAGGCAACAACATGGATGAATCTCAAGAACACTCTGAGCAAAAAAGAAGCCTCACCAAAAACAAACACCACACTACCAAATTCCATTTATATAAAGTCTGAGAACAGGTAAAACTCATCCATGGTGAAAGAAATGGGTGGCGAGAACAGGAAAAGGGAGGAATACCAAGGGACTTTTTGGCTAATGATTCGCCCTGAATTGGGATAGGGGTATGGATAACATCAGCGTGAGTCCTGACAAATCAAACTGTTAACACTTCAGATCTTGTGCATTTCACTCTACGCAAATTATACTTTTAAAAATAATAAAAGTAAAACAGTAAGTATTTTTAAAATTAATACATGTAGGTCTCTAACCCCAGATCCTAATTGTTGACCTCTAGTTAGAAAGTAGTAAGGTTGATTGGTTTTTCTTACCAGTATGCTCTTCCAAGTAGTCACCCTGGAGACCTATCAAATCAAAGAACTCAATGTTGCTATTCTGCAAAACATTCAGTTTGTGCTACAGAAAATAATGTTATAAAGTTAACTGAAAAAAAGAAAGGTAACTCCAACTTCGATTTTAAAAAGATGTAAGTAATAATGGATAAAAGACTGCTAGGGAAAACATCAAAAAGTTAATACCAATTATGAAGTGGGTGATAGGATTATTGGCAGTGTTTTCTTCTCTAGACCTACAATTTTTGTTCAATCAACTATTTTTTTTTTAATTAAAAAATAATTCTCTGAAAACAGCAGAAAAGCAGTCTCATCACTTCAAATGTTAATTATCTCAAATCCTTTAGGTAAGAAAGCATCTGGCCAGCTAACTAACCCAGTCTTCTCTGCAAGTTTTCAGTAAACCCAGACACCAAGAACTATACATATCCCACCTCATTTAATCAGCATAACAATTCTGAGATAGATATTACTATCCTCTTTTAATCTACACAATTCTCAAAGGCAGATATTACTATTATGCTCATTTAAAAGACAAACAATTAAGACCCAGAGTGATTACATGATTTTCCCATGGCTAATAATTAGTGACGCAGCAAGTCCAGATTCCAACCTCTGCTTGCAAGCACTCAGCTGCACTCCATGTGGGGAGGCAGGCTGGACCACCACTGAAGATGAAGGTGAGACAACAGCAAGGACAGAAGCAGCAGCAGGCCAGGACTCTCTGCAAAGCCATGACCAACATATATACCATCTCATTTAAAAGTTTTTATAAATAAATTCATGCATACGTATCATGGGAAGTTCAGCACATCCTGACTCACATATTCTCCGTGAAAGTCATGATAAGATGACTGAACCAGTAGAAGACTGCTGAAGATTTTTACCAAAACCTGTGCCTACAATAGCTCTATAATCATACCACAGCTCACTGGAGTATTTCTAAGCTTTCAGTCCTTTTGTTCTATAAACTCACCATTTACTTCCACTGTGATCTTTTTAAAAAAGGCAAAATTAGGATTTACTTAACAAAAAAATGTCTTTATTTGCTACCAAGGATCAGATGCTGCTGCTGCTGCTAAGACGCTTCAGTCGTGTCTGACTCTGCGCGACCCCGTGGACAGCAGCCCACCAGGCTCCCCCGTCCCTGGGATTCTCCAGGCAAGAACACTGGAGTGGGTTGCCATTTCCTTCTCCAATGCGTGAAAGTGAAGTTGCTCAGTCGTGTCCGACTCTTAGCAACCCCATGGACTGCAGCCTACCAGGCTCCTGCGTCCATGGGATTTTCCAGGCAAGAGTACTGGAGTGGGGTGCCATTGCCTTCTCCGAGGATCAGATGAGATGATAGTAAAAAGAAATAACATGAAAAAGAGAAAAGCATCAGACAAATGTACAGGATTATTTCTCTTGCTACTAAATGTGAGAAATTTTCAGTCATCATTCCAAATAGAGAAGGTGGGTCACTCATTCCCAATGACCAATTTGGCCCCACTCCTCCCTTAGTGACAACATGCTGCTAATCCATCCCACAGCAGTTCTCGGAGTGCAGTCCCCTACCAGCACCAACTACGGTCACCTGGGAGCTGGCCCCACCCCAAACCTACTGAAGAAGGAACTCTGGGGAGCCCCAGCATGCTGGGTTAGCAAGCCCAAAGTGACTGTACTGGACGCCAAGTGTGAGACCACCGCTTTATCCTATCTAACCAAAATGCTGGCTGACTGACCAGGGGGTCTAGATCTAAATCAAAACCTTCACCTATAGCACAGCTCTAAGGAAAGCCAGGCCCCTGTTTTCTGACTACTTTCTAAAATAAGACTAATATTCCAAGAACTTTATCAAAAACAAGTCCTAATCCAACCCTTTGTGAAGAGGGCTTACCATACAAACTATCTTGGTCCCTTATTTCTTCTACATTACTTATAAGAAAGGACTGAACAGATTTCCGAGGCTGCAAAAGCACTTAACAGCCTTGGAACTGGACAGACTCTGGACCCCTTGCCCAGATACCCCACAATACCTACCTCTTCCTACCCGTGTCTGCTTCCTCAGCCACCTCTCTACACGGCAACAACACCTCCAGGCAAGAGAACTTGCGTATAGCTTCCAATCCCCACTTTAAATATATTTTTTGCTCTCCTCCTAAAAGACAAGTTTTGATTCTCTGCAGAAAAGTAGAGCACGCTACCAAAAAGGTAACACACGAGGTTGCCTATTGTTGAAACGGAGGCACACAGAGAGGAGGGAGCAGACGGGCGCTGAGTAACTCCCCACGATCACCCAGCACAGCCAGGATAGGATCCCACGAAGCCTGGATGATAGTGACAGTGAAAGTCACTCGGCCGTGTCCGACTCTTTGTGACCCTAATGGACTGACTACACAGTCCATGGAATTCTCCAGGCCAGAATACTGGAGTGGGTAGCCTTTCACTTCTCCAGGGGAAGGCTGGAGATCAAACCCAGGGATCGAACCCAGGTCTCCTGCATTGCAGGTAGATTCTTTACCAGCTGAGCCACAAGGGAAGCCCTTTATGATGTTTGTGATTATTTCCACTTTCTCATTCCTAATTTTGTGTGACTCTTAAAGAAAACATTTAAAAAAGAAAACACAAGCCATTTCAACAACATGCCAATAATGTTAACAAAGAATGATGTGATTTAGTTTCTCCTCTCCATTCTGTGTGCCTCTATTTCTAATCTGTAAAATGGGAATAGTACCCACTTTTTATTTTTAATGAAGGGTAGAAGTTAAATGCTTTGAGTTTTTCCTCAGAATAAAAGCAAACTTAAATTTTTCTAAAACAAAAAGATATTGACTTGAGACCAAGAGTCTAATGGAGTACTGTCAAAGCTCTTAAGTCACCCTCTAAGGAAAAAACTTCAGGCCCATATAGCTTTTGTACAGATGAAGCTTCTCAGTTCTTCAAGGAACCGATCATTTAAATTCCAAACTGTTTCAGAGAACAGATATGAACAGCTTCCAAACTCTGAGCAATTTAACGTAACTCTGATACGAAAACCTGACAAAACACACAAAAAACAATCAGGGATCAATCTCACTATTGATTAGTGAGAAGCAAAAATTCTAAATGAATGCTAGCCAATAAAACCCAGCAAAATATTAACTTAATTTCACAATTACAGAGGTGGTTCAACTGGACAGTAAGAAATCTGAGATAATTTGCCACATAAATAAAACAAAGGAGAAAAAAAAATCACATCTAATAATTATACATGTCAAGAGGGACTCTGATAAAATCCAACATCCAACAAATGAGGAATAGATTATGTCCCAATTTAAAAAGGCTGAAAACCAAAGCTCACGCTACACTTCATAATAAAACACCAAATACATCTCTATTTAAATCAGAGACAAGACAGGGATGCCCAAGAGCATAAACACTGGTAGAAATACTGCCAAGGAGAAGACAAAAGTACTAATAATGCCAAAGTTAACTGTCTACCAGGAAAAACCTAAGAGAATCACCTGAAAAAGTATTAGAACAAGAGAATTCCATCAAGTGGCCAGATGACTGAAGTGACATATATATGTTAACATCTTTTCTATATCAAAACAACAGTCAATTAAGTAATGAAATAGAACTCATGTCCAAAAGCAAGGATAAACCCATGAATACATCCAGAAACTAACTTAGAAAAAAAAAAAAAAAGGTGTATTACTTATATAAAGAAAACTATCGTATGCTTCTGAGCAACATGAGACTCATGAAAAGACATGAAAGACAAAGCTTGCGTGAACAGGGTAAGACAACTCAGAAAAAAGACAGATTAGTAATACTAAATAAATGCACTGGGCGAACTAATTTGGAAAAATGTATACAAAGTTAGATTTCTATTAATATAGAAACTCAAGCCAAAATGAATTCTGGGTTAAAGATCCAAAGTATAAGGGGAAAAAATATATAATACTCCATTTTGGAATAGAAACAAATTTCCAAACATGACATAAAACCCAAAAGACATAAAGGAAAACACGGATAAATTTGTTTCTATAAAAACTGAAAACGTCCATTTGGTAAAAACTCAGAACTATGTGGCCATTCTGGCAAGTAAAAAAGGGGGAAACATGTTCCCTCATTAAAAGACTTTCAGTTCAGTTCAGTCGCTCAGTCGTGTCCGACTCTTTGTGACCCCATGAATCGCAGCACGCCAGGCCTCCCTGTCCATCACCATCTCCCGGAGTTCACTCAGACTCATGTCCATCGAGTCCGTGATGCCATCCAGCCATCTCATCCTGGGTCGTCCCCTTCTCCTCCTGCCCCCAATCCCTCCCAGCATCAGAGTCTTTTCCAATGAGTCAACTCTTCGCATGAGGTGGCCAAAGTACTGGAGCTTCAGCTTTAGCATCACTCCTTCCAAAGAAATCCCAGGGTTGATCTCCCTCAGAATGGACTGGTTGGATCTCCTTGCAGTCCAAGGGACTCTCAAGAGTCTTCTCCAACACCACAGTTCAAAAGCATCAATTCTTCTGCACTCAGCTTTCTTCACAGTCCAACTCTCACATCCATACCTGACCACAGGAAAAACCATAGCCTTGACTAGACGGACCTTAGTCGGCAAAGTAATGTCTCTGCTTTTGAATATGCTATCTAGGTTGGTCATAACTTTTCTTCCAAGGAGTAAGCGTCTTTTAATTTCATGGCTGCAGTCACCATCTGCAGTGATTTCGGAGCCCCCAAAAATAAAGTCTGACACTGTTTCTACTGTTTCCCCATCTATTTGCCATGAAGTGATGGGACCAGATGCCATGATCTCGTTTTCTGAACGTTGAGCTTTAAGCCAACTTTTTCACTCTCCTCTTTCACTTTCATCAAGAGGCTTTTTAGCTCCTCTTCACTTTCTGCCATAAGGGTGGTGTCATCTGCATATCTGAGGTTATTGATATTTCTCCCGGCAATCTTGATTCTAGCTTGTGTTTCTTCCAGTCCAGCGTTTCTCATGATGTACTCTGCATAGGAGTTAAATAAGCAGGGTGACAATATACAGCCTTGACGTACTCCTTTTCCTATTTGGAACCAGTCTGTTGTTCCATGTCCAGTTCTAACTGTTGCTTCCTGACCTGCATACAGATTTCTCAAGAGGCAGGTTTAAAGACTTGAGCTTTAAAAAAAAATTATACTTTCAGAAAAAAAAAAAATGAGTCACTTCATATTTTTAGGGCTTCTCTGATAGCTCAGTTGGTAAACAATCTACCTGCAACGCAGGAGACCCCGGTTCAATTCCTGGGTCGGGAAGATCCACTGGAGAATGAATACCCTACCCACTCCAGTATTCTTGGGCTTCCCTGGTGGCTCAGCTGGTAAAGAATCTGCCTGCAATGTAGGAGACCTGGGTTCGATCCCTGGGTTGGGAAGATCCTTTGGAGAGGAGGGAAAGGCTACCCAATCCAGTATTCTGGCCTAGAGAATTCCACGAACTGTATAAGCCATGGGGTCACAAAGAGTTGAACACAACTGAGCGACTTTCACTCACACTATGCTTGATTTTGCTTCTGTCATCTCACTTTATATGCTTTTTGCTTCTAATTTTTTGTCTTTAGACTTTAGCTTTTAATATGCAAAAATATTAAGAGTACAAACCAACCAGAAAAAATGGGAAATAAGACAACAGAAAAACTGACAGAGAATATGAGCAACAGCAAAATAGAAAGGCCCATGAATTTATGACAAGACATTGTGCCTAAGGGAACGGCAAATCAGTTAAAAAAAAAAAAAAAAAAGGTATCAGTGCTGGTGAGAATTTGAGGCACAGGGACTCATCTGCTGTTGGTTAGGGGGTAATCTGCATGTTTTTGGAGAGGATCTGTGCTTAAATATCTATGCTTATTAAAAATGTCAATATCCTTTAATCCGGAAATTTCACCCCCCAAATCTCTCCAGCAGATACATCCAACTATACAAAGATATATACACAAATCAAGACTCAAACGTATAGCATCAAAACATACAGCTATCGGGGCATACAGCCAAATCAGGGCCCCTGCCATATCGCATGAGAAGAACTGAAAGCTCCATCTAACGTGCAACAACTTCCTACCTGCACTGCTGAGGGGCAGAAAGGACGCGTGCACACACACGTATGCGATGGGGGCGCAGGGGAGGGGAGAGGTTATACTATACTATATTTAGAAGTGATACACACACACACACCCCCTCTCTGTGCCTGTATATATACAAACCATCTCTGGCAGGACAGATAAGAAATAGTAGCTGCCTTTGGTGAGAGAATTTGGGAGAACCAAAGGTCAAAAATTAAGGGAGACTAACTTTTCAGTTCTTACCCTTAACGCTGATTTTTTAAAAAATTTGACTTAGTTGTTTAAACCATATGCACGATTACTTTCTAAAAACAAAACTGTTAACAAAGTCTTTGACCCAGTAACTTCACTTTTCAGAATGTCCCTCACAGTGCATGTGGGTATGCCCACACAAGGACAGTCGCTGCAGCGCTGCCTGGACTAATGGGATGTTAGGAAGAATCCAAATGCTCATCAGGGCACACAAACTATGGTGCATCATAAAATACACCACCTTGCTATCAGTAGGAAAACAAGGAAAATCTGTGCCCACTGGCATGGAAAGGCATTTCACGGTCTATTGTTACCTAAAACAGCAAGGTGCTCATCTCATGTGGTCTGGCTCCATTTCGTATATTAAAAAGGACCTGTGTTAATATATCTGTACAGAAGCAGTTACCTGTAAGCAGAAGAGGGGCTGCTCTTTTTACCATTTACATTATTTTATAGGAAATCTGCATATCCTTCACACCAATAATTTTTTTAAACAAAATTACCTTTTAAAAAGTTTCTTTTTCCCTCTGTGCATCTAGAATCTCATCCAGCTTAAAATGAACGCGTCTCTTGCTCTTGTCCACCGCTGCTAGTTCTTCTGTCCCAGCCAAAGGCCACGACAACTTTCAACCACCTCCCACCCCTTCTTCGCCATCGGCCTCTTTGCGATGGGAGATGGCTGTGCCACAACAGTCATGTGGCTTACCATCCTCACACTGAACACTCGCTGCTGTATAGAGACAGATCACGCTGTACAAAGGAATGAAAACGCTGGGCAGATGGAGAACATGGAGCGAGGGAGACATGATCGGCAATGCCCAGACTGCAGGAAACTCCCAGAACAAACAACAAGCACAACAGCCAGATGTGTCAACAAATAAACTGTAAGAATTTTAGAAATTAACAGCTTCTTAAGAGCCACAGCAACTGAGTAAAAGATAGGTTATTCAATTCGGGGGGAGGGGACTCTGTAGTAACAAATCACGACACATGCAACCACAGGAAAACTGAGTATCTAGTAGACACTGATGACCAAGGAAATCACTTATGTACATGTGACAGTGTACTCTACCCAGGTATGCCAAGTCCAACTTTTAGGAATACATGAACACACACACACACAATCAATGGCTCTCCAAATGCGGTCAAGGGACTCAGGTCCTTTCAGGGGTCCAAACTATTTTCATAAAACACTAAGACAATTATTTGCCTTTTTTGCTCTCATCCTCTTACAAGAGGCTCTGTGACATTTGACATCACTACAGTGGTTAATGAACATTTGTCTTTTAAAATTCTCTTTTAGTATCTAATGTGGCAAATGTGGACAGATAATCCACATTTTAAAGAAAACTCCTCGATAAGTTCTAAGATCACTCAGGAGCCCTGTTTATTTTTGTGCGTGACTTAAATTCTCCAAAATACCTTTTCGTAACTGGGCATGTGGAGCAGAATGACCAGTGAATCAGGAAGGAACAAACATCAAACCTACCCATGAAGCCTAAACCCAAAGAAATCTCTTCTCAATTCAACTCTAAAACGTGCATGCACACACAGACCCCTCTTCAAACACTAGGGACAACAAAAATTTGAGTTCACATTTTCCCTTAATAACACTTCAAAAGAGATAAATGAAATTTGAATGTTTAGAATTTCTTCACTTTTACTTCTTCAGTTAAAAAAAATCCTCTTCTTAGCCAAGCCAGTCACACGGTTCACCTAGTGCCGGCATCAACCTCAGGGGGAAACTGCTCGGCCTGGCCTCTCCCTCTCCCTTATCTGGGACTCATCCAATTCAAACAGTTCTGCTGTTCTGGAACCTGCTGCACCAAACACCGCCTAACACAGGGGCACTGGGGGGAGCACCTGGCCTCCTTAGCGCGTCCTGGGGTCGGCATCGGGTGGGTCAGCCGTGCTCTGTCCCTTAAAAGTGAAAGTATCAGTCGCTCAGTCATGTCAGACTCTTTGCGACCCCATGGACTGTAGCCCACCAGGCTCCTCTGTCCACGGGATTCTCCAGACAAGAATACTGCAGTGAGTTGCCATTTCCTCCTCCAGGGGATCTTCCTTACCCAGGGATTGAACCCAGGTCTCCTACATTGCAGGCGGATTCTTTACCGTCTAAGCCACTAACGCAGCCCGCATCCTCTGTCCCTTGTCCGCTCTCATTTTCCCAGTGGTCTCTCTCCACCTTGGCATCTGCCTTCCCTGCTCTCCACGTTCAGTTCCTACACTGCACACCAGCTGCAAGGCCCTTCTCAGGAGCAGAGCTCTACACTCCACAGCCATCACACCCCCCAAGTCAGCAGCTCTGAGTGCCTTACAGGCTCCAGGTGGTGCTAACGCCACTTGCCTGGGAGCCCACCTGGAGAACCCTTGCTCTGAGTTTCCTCTGGGACCCGAAGCCCCATACTGGAACTGGCTCTACCATGCCACCTCTCCCTGTTAAGCCCAGCAGGAGCTAACCAGCTTGGAACCCAGCTTCCTCACTGGTAAAACAGAGGCTGGCAAAAGACACTAGGCCAGCTGGCTGTAACACAGGAAAGGCATGAAGAGGACTGCCCTGGCTGGCGGCAGGAGGCGACGGCAGAGTGCCTCTGCCGGGCCCACTGACGCCACAGAAGGCCAACTCCCTGCGAAGTTGCCTCTCAACCACATGGTCCCATCTCCACATGTTTGTCTTAGAGGCTAAAAACTGGCCCTCGGCCCCAACTCCCCCTCCGTGTTCTCAACCATCTGACGTGCAGGCTAGCCTACCGCTGCCTTCTTCAACAGTTTCCACCTTAAAGACACGGCAGGGATCCATATGCTGGGAAGAAGGACACGGAACACCAAACCCATCCCTTTTGAGAAGGAGGGGCAGGAATGTGCCCCTGGTTAGCAGGACGCCTGCAGAGCACTGACGCTCGCTTACCTTGCTCATGCCTCCGGCCTGTGCGGTGCTCAGCCCCGCGTGACTGGCCATTTGCGGTGAAACTTGGGTCAACGTCTCAGCCAGCACACTGCTCGTGGCCCCCTGCATGGCCGGAGTAGGGTATGGCATCCCAGCTCCCCTTCCTCGGCCAGCAGCCCCGAGAGATCCATTCATGACCTGCGCCTGTCCTTGCTGGGCCTGGTTCATTAAACTGTGGCCAGAGTTACTATTGAGGAGGCCTGGGTGGGTCTGGTTGAAGTTTGCGTTCATGCAGATCCCAGGTCCCGTCTGCGACGTGGCAGGGCTGCTGGTTACCAGCCCCACTTGCTTTTGTGCTTGCGGATTCAGTGCTTGGGAAGCAGGAGGAGTGGGCCCGGACGTGCTGGCTGCCTGCTTGGGCAGGCTGGGGGCCGAAGAATCTCCCTGGTTCAGAGGGCTCTTGCCCATGGCACCCAGACTGGCCATGTTGGCACTGCTGGGCTGCCCCTGGGCCTGGCCGCCGAGGCCTTGTTGCGCGGGGCTGCTGGCACTCACATTGCCTATTCCCGGGTTGATGCTGGAGCTGCTGCCGCCTCGCAGGAGCTCGGACAGTTGTTTGTGTTTGGAAGCAGCATCTGGAACGAGGTTCCCACTGTTTAAAAGGCTTAATTCTCCTCCATTGGGGATCAACTCATCGGGAAGATCATTTTCCAAGTCAAACAATGATCCAAAATCTAGAAATGAAACAGAAACAGAAATGAGAAACTAAGCAACCACAATCTCTCTCCAACTGTCATATGTTACTACCAGCTTAACCTAAAGGGGCACTTAACATGGAACACTCGCATGCCTTACAAGTAATGTCAAAATGATCTGAAAGTTCATTTGGGAAAATAAAACCGAAAAATATTTTTCAAACTCTGAAGAAGGGAAAGTTAAACGGAGATGAGACAAAGGCTATCTAAAACGATAGATTCTATCCTATATTCTACAACAATAAAGAGTGGGGGGTAAGGCAAATACAATTTAAAGGAATACAATGGAAATTTAACGAGTTTGCTTAATTATGTTAAAATGCTTCAAGAATGTATGTGTGTAGAACAGTAACTGGGCATCAGGTTAGACCAACAGCAATTTGAGAAAATTAAAGCCTAGCCTTAAGTGAATATATATAAGAAGTAAGTTATTTAAAAAAAAAAAAAAAAAAAAACTAGCCTTAACCGAAAATGAGATTCCTCAAAGTGCTAAAGCCACAGGAAATAAAGATATACACAGAAATTAAAAAGAATTAAAAGTAAAAGAAAATAGGAGCTTAAAAAGTACTTGAATTATACAGAAAGGGTTAAAGTCAATCTTATATAAAGATGGAAAGCACACCTCCCAAGAATAAATGTGCAACGGATATACAAGCACATAAGTATCACAAAGGAAGATAAAACAGTAAACAGAAGAGGCCATCCTTCAGTAATCAAACATGAAAATTATAGCAACTCCTTTTTTCCAGTCCCTCTCAAAGTAACACTTCTCTTATGTGGCCTATATATGTCATCCCCAGTCCTTCACTAACCACGCACTGTTCAAATAACAACAACCTGGCCATGTGTGCAAGTGCAAAGGACAAGATGTGCAGAAATACAGTCACCGTGGGATTATCTGTAACATCAATATAAACGCAGACTATACTCAGAAGCAGTTTAACCTACTGGTTATCAGAGCTCAAGACCCAGACGGCCAGTATCTGGATGGCGGCTCTGCCTCCTGCTCCCCACTTACCAGCTGTGTGACCTTGGTTAAGTCACGTAGGCTTTCTGTGCCTCAGTTCCTCATCTAGAAAAGGGGAGTGATAATGGCTACTACACCTCTGAAGGTTTGCTGTGAGGGCTATATGAATTAATACATGTAGATCACTTAAACAGTGCCTGTGGGTGCTAAGGGTTCAGAAAGTATTGGCTCTCTGTGTGTGCTTCCTAAGTCGCTTCAGTCATGTCTGACTCTGTGACCCCATGGACTGTAGCCCACCAGGCCCCTCTGTCCATGGGATTCTCCAGGCAAGAATACTGGAGTGGGTTGCCGTGCCCTCCTCCAGGGGATCTTCCTGACCCAGGAATCGAACCCACAGCTCCTGTGGCTCCTGCACTCCAGGCGAATTCTTTACTGCTGAGCCACCAGGGGATCCCTCAGATATTATTATTACTATCATCAAATAATAGAGGTTTAATAAGCTGCTGCACAATAGAAACAGGAGAACATTATACATCCATTAACATATGAAGACTGTACAAATATAGGAAAATGTTTGTGTTATATAAAAACATGCAAATGGAAACTGTATGCAGAATGGCACACAGAGTAAGATTAGAACCAAAGTGCATGCATGTGGGCAGTGGCTGGAAAGTAACCTGCCAAAAATAGGTGCACGGGTAAAATGGGGGGTGACGTGTGCATGCGGCTTCTTATAAAATTTAACAAGCCACTCCCCCTGCCACCAACCACTTTTAGAAAATTGAAAACCTTTTTCTCCAAGGTGCAGACTCTTGTGACTGTCTTCCCCAACCAGCTCCTCAGCTGGCTGCCTGGGATGTTCCTTTCAGGAAGGGCAACGCATTCCAGTCCAAGGAGCAAAAGCCACCAGACCACCTTCCCCGTGGCAAGTGACACAGTCCCAGCTATGGAAACGGAAGGCAAGTGGGCCAAGGCATTCTGGAGATATGCTCAGAAGATGACCTCCCGTTTTTCACTAGATTTCATCCTGGAACTGCAGCAATGCTCTTCAGCCAGGAAAGGAGACAGGGCTCACGCGCTAAGGATGGCTGCAGGGCAAACACAAGCACCCAGGTCCATGAAGCCATCTCTAGGCTAACACAGCGATCCTGGAACCACCCCCCACCCCCCACCATCTTCAGACTTCCTGTAAGGAGAGAAAATACACTCCTATCACTGAAGCCATTCCAGCTACAGTCTAAGGAGACTTGCAGCTAAAGGCATCTTGGTATCTTCATCGTGTCTACGGATGAAGTTCAAACTCCTTCACTCTCCTCAGCACCTGCTGGGGCACCCGACCTCCCAGCCACAATACCACAAGCCAGCACCTGCAACAGCACGCTTTCTCCTCTGCATGCACTTTCTCTCAGTCTAGAAAACCTCACATCCAAGCACTCCTTCACATTAAGCAGTAACTACGGAGACTCCTCCTGCAAAACCAACCAGTCCCTTTTCAACCTCCTGAGTTCACCATACGTGCATGCCTCATAAGCCACCTCGAACACATATTTAGTTTATCCTGCCTGACTGTGAGGGACTAGACACTCCTTGCACATACACTCTGCTTTGCAGAACCTCTAGAGCAGCTGCAGACAGCATGAGCCTCGCCTTTCCTCCCGAGTACTTTACTGCGTGCCCCCAAGAACACCCTTTACACAAGCGCAGGGCAGTTGACAAATTCAGGAAACTTAACATTGATATGGCACTTAATACTGATTGCCCTTATTCAGATCTGGCCAGTTGTTCCCAAAATGTCCTTTATCACATTTCTTTTTCCTGTTGCAAAATCCATTTCAGAAAAAGAAGAAAAAAACACACTGCAAAACAATTTAAAAAAAAACACCACCCATTTCAAGATCCCAACACATTTAGGTTGTCATGTCTCTGTCTTCTCCTTTATTCTGGAAATGACCTCTAGACTTTGTCTTTCATAACTCTGAGATTTTTGAAGAGGGTAGGTTAGTTGTTCTGTAGAGTGCCCCAAGTGTGGGGTTGCTTCCTCAGGCTCAAGGACACTTAATTACGAAGCGACAACAGGATTTCTGGATACAGAAGACAGCAAAGAGAAGCACTGACCACGGCTTCCCACAGGCGACCTCCAAGCTCCTGTGCTTCCACGTGGCTTTGGGGGTTCCATTTCACAGCTTTCATGCTACTGTGTTGTCCTTAACCTGGAGATTCACCAAGGTCTCCAGAAACAAAGACCACGTGAAATATAGTAGAAATAAATGAGAACAACCCTCTAATATAACTAACATTTGTATTTGTTGCCTTCCACATGTATACACATTTCTACTGACCACTATTTTAGAAAAATCGAGTGTGTACATATGTTTAATGCAATGTTTCTTAATCTATGAACAAGAAAATGAAACTCATTTAAACAAAGACAATGGAAGCCACTTATGACAGACATCAGGTTTCCTTCTTACCTGCCAGGAAGGGATGTAGTGTCAAGCACTAGAGACCAGAAGAAGGAAGTGAGCTACAAATACTGTACATTCAAAGTTAGGAATAGCCTGCGGATGCTCCCGACTGATTCTTCCAAGAGTCCCAAAGCACTTTTCTAGGAGAGGGCGAGCAGGCCAGGACAATGGTAGGTAAATTCAGAAGAACAGATAACCACAGCAAGGTCAACAACAGGGTCCCTAGTCCAGCGTAGGAAGTGGGAGTCGGAAATGGGAATGCAGAAAGAACACTCGCAGGCAGAGCACAGGAGTTTAAATCCTGGCTGAGTCAATCAGCCCCGTGTCCCTGGGCAAACAGCTTAATCTCTGCGTCTTAATTCCCTCAACTGTGAAACAGGGACAATGGTATCCCAGGGCTACATGCTGAGAGCTGCAAAGGGGCGCTTTGCCACTGACGCCAGTTATCTCCACTGACACCAGTTATCTTAACACCATCCTGCACAAAAACTTCCTTACCTTTAAAAGTTCACCACATGCTGCCACTCTCAAACTGATGCATTTTCTTTTCTGGTTCTGTCTTGCTCTAGTCCCAGGGCGCCTGCACTTTCTATGGCTGTGGCAGGTGTTATGTCTATGCCTCGTTTCTGGTTTTGGTTTTTATTGGTCTGCCACACTGTGTCCACTCTTTCTCATCCTGTTTCAGCACAAGCACGTCTCACAGCTGTCTGGGTGCAGGAAGGGTTGACTGACTCTGCTGCGTCCTCACCTACCCAGTCCAAACATGTATGAACATGCTAACAGCCACATACATGATGTACAGGCTCTGTAACAGACAGAAGGGGGTGTGCAGTGCTTGTGGAAGGCATATCCACACTCACACCATCACACTTTCCTCACCATTACTCTTCCCTGTTCTCTAGTTCAAAACAAAACATGACACAGGAGAGCGAAGCAGGAGGCTGTTGCAACACAACACAGCTGTGATTTCCACACACCCAGTGTCCCCACATACAGGTTGGGCAAACACCAGTCTGAATCATCGGAAGTTCCAAAAATTCAAGACTGAGCACCACCACTTCCAATCCCAGGAAGCTCATGTCTCTACACCATGTCAGCACAGGATGGGCCCAGGAGAGGGCAAAGCTGAGGCTGCAAGAGATTCGGGGTCAACCTGCTTTCCAGGGTCACCCTCAGCAGAAGATGAGCCCCGTCACACAGCCAACAGCAGACACTGTTTCCGCAGCCACAGCTGGGAGCAGGAATTCTCGCCCCCTCGGGACTTTCCAGCTGCACCAAGGAACTCAAGATAGAACATACACACTTTGGGGAGTCAACCTCCACAAACGACTCTTCATTTGTGGCTGGAAGGCACTTGGAGAAGGAGGGGTGCAGGGCTGAACCTCTTCCCTCCCCATCTCCACCAGGTCCAAGCTCCCCTGTGCCTGTCAGCTAAGCTGACCTGGGAAAAGCAGCTGTGGGCGCTCAGGCTCCACCACACCCGGCGAGGCTGCGGCGCCCGTGACAGCGGCTCAGGAAGGAGAGCTGAGCAGACCCGACACCTCGGGAGCAGGAGGGCTTCACCACGCGGGACCACAAGGGCCCTCTCCCCTCTGGACCAGAGAAGACCTCAGTCTGGGGACGGTCACACCAAACACTGACCACCCCCCATGACGCAAGACCCATTCCGATGCATCACAACCAGAAGGCAGCATTTCACCTTAAGGAATGATCTACTATCAGAGGCACTGGAAAAGGCTTTTCATTTTACAAAATCAAATACCTGGCAGGTGACTGACTCAATCTTTCCAGCTAGCAACATCTGAAAAGTTTTGTTTGAAAGGAACTGTTTCAAATGCATCAGCTAATTAAAGAAACCATCTAGAAGACACTTCTTCCCTCAGGTTTTCTGAATTCTCCTCTTTCTGTCATAATACCTTATTTTCGTTGAATTGCATTCAGAACCCCAGATCCTCCACATCGGCAGAACTGATTTTTCTCTCAAAATGTATACAAACCAGTTTATTACACTCTGTACTGGCCAGAAGTATGAACTCTTCCACAGTCTACAGACATAATGGGTGAATCTTAAAATCGTACTATCACCTTCTTGTTACAACTCATGAGGCTGTGAACGCCACAAACACAGGGATTAGGTCAGCGCCCAGTGCCTACCACCCCATGCTTAGCAGCGGAGCCCGAACAGCTAACTGCAAGCTGAAAGAGAGAGCACAGGCCCGAGAAGAGTGCCTGAGCTACAGGTGATACACAGTATCAATGTTAACAAGTTACTTTGTCTAGCCCAAGAGGGCAAGCAGTAATTTTAACATTTATTACTATTTTCCTAAAATAGAAACAAAAAGAACAAAATTCAACAATGAATTTTCTTGAAATGTTACATTATTTTGCTCATCCTCCTCTTTACACCTTCTTCCTGCTGCCTATCTTCCAGAAAACCAGCCAAGTCTATTTCCCTCTCTGGCTACATCTTGGCATCAATGATCCTCTATCCTACCGGTGATGAAAAGATTAAAAAGCATAATGGAGAAGAGATGGTGGTATTGGAAATAAACTACCCAAGAGTTTAGATGCTGCTTTGTATACGTGCTTCTCTACTTCTGAGCATGAAACTCCCCTCCCAAGGATATTTTCTCTTCCCCATTTACCCCTATTTCTCTCTGCAGCCCTTTTGTCCCATGAAAAAGGTCTGCTTTCTTTAAAATCTTTTCAGAATTCTCTAGATTCTCTTCGGCTTTATTAAATCATCTCTTAAATCTTTCAAAAGCTGAGCATCTTTATTCATCAACCTTGGAAATTTTTACAAAAAGAATTCCTGAGTCAAAACTGGATTAAAATAAAGAGAAAAATCACCTTGATCCAAAAAGAGCAATGCATCCTGAAAAAGCTCACATCTAAAGAGGAGGCATCCACAGAATGTTAGACCTTTTCACAGGGTTTTCAGTCTTAGATGACCTGGAGACCATTCAAGGCCTCGTCAGTGCACTTATTCATATACTGCTAATCAGACACCAACAACAGAGGGGGCACGGTCTGGGGCAGCGAGGGAAGCACCCAGCCAGAGTCTCCTTCAGGTCTGGCCTCCTCCCTCTGTGTGCTTCCTTAGCTCTAAGCTGGAAAGGAAAACTGTACCTGCCTCTAGGATCACTGGAGAAGGAATTAAGTCATACACTGTGTACACAGCACTTAGCCTGACATGCAGTGAGGGCTCAGTAAATATTAGTCACTATTATTACTGTCACTGCCCCATCTTCCACAGTTGCTATGAAGACTGAACGGTGCATGCACACCAAGGACCTGGCACCTACGCCTGGCACAGAGTTCGTGCCACCAACTGACTCTTTTGTATGGTAACGCCCTAATAATCTGACAATTCTACTAGATTTAATGCTCATATTGCTTCAAAAATTCTTAAAGATTATGCAAATAAATAAAGGAACAACTTTCCAACAATGGAGAAATAAATTTTTTTTTAATCTAAAGGAAAAGAGAAAAAAGTACAATTTTATTGGCATTTATGCCATTACAAATAAACTTCAGGCATTTAGTCACATTCTTAAAAGACATCTAATCTAACCCCTGGTTTGTTTTTGTTTTTTTTTTTTTTTTGGTTACAATAACTATTAGGAAATAATTAAAAGCAAATTATTTCTAAAATCATCTATGATTCAGGCTTCAATATTTAATGCAAATACATAAATTAGTAAAAATAAGGTTTTACTTTATTCTGAACAATGATTTTATATTGAACAACAACAACAACAAAAATGCCGTTCCTCAAGATCACTATCTGCCCAAGAGCCAAAGTGGGCTTGGCCAGGTGATCCCCCTCCTCCCAGGCCTTCCTCAGGGGAGCAAGTCCCCGCTCTCAGGCCTTCCTTCCAGGCAGGGATGGCCAAGTTCACCACCGACTTGTATGAAAGGATCATAAGATTATACTGAGTGGAAGCTCTCTGTCACACTGGACCCTAAATCAGGAGAGTCCTGGACTTGCAGCCAGCCTCTGACCTCATTTGATTTCCTCAGAAGCCCCAGGGAAGGGGGAGTGCCATTTCCCAGACAGTTTAGGACAATTTACAGTTTCCTAAATGAGGTCTGTGTCTCCTTCAGCCCTGAGGAGAGGAGAAAAGCCTTCCTGGGACAAAGGTGGGCAAGAAGGTACTGTCAGAAGGTACAGCCACCATCAGACCAACCATCAACCACCAGCAGCCCTGGAATGGGGACCAGACAGCTTGGCCTGTAGAAAGGGGCTCACTATTCTCCAGCATCCCGGCAGAGAAGGGCAGTGCTGGCAACCTACTTAAAAGTCCGAGAGGAGGAGGATGTGGGGCGGAGCGAGGATTCGGGCTCTGCAGGAGCAACCCCTAACCTCAGGGGCTGGGCCACCTCAGACTACCGGCCACGGAGTACGTACAAGCAAGCAGCCAGCCAGAAACGGGTCCCCTGGCCCAAATGCTGGGAGCTGCAGCTGGTAGGCAGCAGTCCCATGTCAGGAGAAAGAAGAACAGCCTTATTCTGAACTTAGAGCTGTCAGTGTACAACATATGGAAGTGTGTGTGGGCTAGGAGAGAAATGAATGCATTTAGTCTCAAAAGTACACCAACATCCAGACAATGGAATATTATTCAGTTCTAAAAAAAAGTGAATTATCAGGCCATGAAAAGACACGGAGGAAGCTGAAAAGCATGTTACTAAATGAAAGAATACTATCTGAAAGACTACATACTACAAGATTTCAACTATATGACATTCTGGAAAAGGCAAAACTATGGAGGCAGTAACAATAATCAGTGATTGCCAGGAGTTTGCTTTTTTGGTGGGGGTAAAATTAGACGGACACAGGGGATCTGCTGTTGTTCAGTCGCTAAGTGACCCCATGGGCTGGAGCCTGCCAGGCTCCTCTTGCATGCGATGTCCCTACCATTCCCTCTCCCTGGGGATCTTCCTGACCCAGGGATCGAACCTGCATCTCCTGCACTATGGGCAGACTCTTTACCACTAAACCGCCAGGGAGGCCCAGGGGATTTTTAGGGCAGTGAAAAACCGCTGCATGGTACTCTAATGATGGATACATGCCATTGCACCTTCGTCCAAACACATAGAATGTACCAAGCCAAGAGTGAACACTAAAGTAAACTACAGACTCGGGATAATTATCATGTATCAACGAGGTTCATCAATCACACCAAGTGTACACTCTGGTGGGGGATGTGGATAATGAGAAGATTATATGTGGGTAGGGGGAGGGAGCATATGTGGGAAATCTCTATACAACCTTCCCCTCAGTTTTGCTCTGAACCTGAAAGTGTGTTAAAAAACTGTCTTAAAGGGGAAAAAAAGGGTATGCCATAAAATTACAGATAAATCACAAACGACTGAGAGGTACAAAATGCTACGGAATCACAAGCTGAAGAATAACTTGAGTATTTATCAACTATATTAATAACATACACAAAATACCCAATGATGTCTACGCTGGGTCTGAGTGTGCTGCTTTTAAAGCTTTAAGGCTCCACCAACATACAAACTCTTGGAGGACAATTGGATGATTCACTCAAAATTACAAACGCACCTTCCTTTCCATCATTAATTCCACTTTGAGGAATCGGTTCTACACAGATACATGCAGCTGAGGAGACCTATTCATTACGGCACTGATGAGACTGGGAACCCGACCATCCACCAGTGGGGAACAGACTGAACCAATCACAGCTCCTCTCACACAACGGGAACCAAGCAACTGCAGAAAGGGAGAGTGGGGAAGCTCTCCATGTGTGGCTGTGTACAGGCAGGCAACCATGTGGACAGGGTGCAGCTTCCAGTAAGAGGACAAAAGCAGGACAGGGGCAAGGGAGCTGCAAACACGCTCTCTGCTTGAAGAAACCACCGAGGGGACCGGGGGAGGCTCTCACTTGACAGAGTTGTGTCGGGTTTTGAAGAGTGTGAGTGAACTAGCCGTTTAATTAAAGAAACTGACGTTTTTAGGCAGCCCCTGGGGTGTCCAGACCCAGGCGATTAGCTTCAGCCCAGGTGATAACACCTGGAATGCTTCCAGATGCTCCTGGTTCCACTTGGAAGTGTTTCCAGTTTGAGGATGAAATCAGAAATGGGTTCAATATTACTTTAAAATATTTTTAGCATTCAAATGAGTTTGAAAGGCAGAAAACTAAAAAGTACTTTAAAGAAGGACTTTTCAAAACTACTATCTTTTCTCTAAAGAAATGTGATAATCTACATATAATGTTTTGTACCGAATGCAGTAGTAAAATATGCGCTGCTCATGTTGGGAAAAGTGACACTATTTCAGTATACTCAAAGAAACACTAGTTGGCTGTCAGGTCTTGCAGCTTCAAGCACATCCGTGAAAATATCTCTAACAAAAGGATTCTGCTGAAGTCAGAGCTTGTGACAAAGGAAGTGATGACTGGACACCACACTAAAACACAATCATATTTCCCATCCCTGGACAACACTTCTAAGTTAGTTTACACTCTGTTCAAATCATTCCTGCTACAGATCTAAAGGTTTTACAAGAGGGATTAACCAGTTACAAGAGGGAATTCCAGTTCTCCCCATTTCACAGATTCTTCTAACCACAGATACTAAAGATGTTTTGCTGTGGGTTTGACTTACTTTTAAACTAGTTTTTCATTTTAAAAACAATATATTTATGCTTTAAAATTAAAAATATATATATTTGGAAGAATATACAGTGAAAGTGGAGGACTCCCACACCTAAGAAAAACAATTTCTAGGGATTTCCTTCTGAAAATATTCTATGCACACGTTAGTATATCTTTCTACCCCTAAAAAGGGTCTAATTATCATTGCTGTTCTCCATCCTATTTAACAATTCTGAAATTTATCTTCCATCTTAAATACCTATCAATTTCCCTCACCAGATGTGTGATGGCAGAGAGCTCAGCTACTCCTCTTCTGAAGGACAACTGTGTCACCGTTAAGATTCCGCAATATCTAGACTGACTAAATTAACAGAAACGTCTGGAGTGAATACGAATATTCTCAGAAGTCCTACCAAGCCAGAGACTGATTTTTACTTTATCTACTTGGTGCAGCAGTAGGTTGTGTTAAGCTATAGGTATGTGTATGTCAACTAGTAAGGTGGTTAATAAAAACCACAGGTTTAAAGAATTTTTTCCAGAAACTGGGGAAAAAACCATAAAACAGAACTTTGGTGTCAATCAGGGTCACGTGATGTCCAACATGATGATAGCAACAAAACCTCCAATACCCTTTGAGACGAGATTAATTTTTAAAACTTCGATTCTTCGTATTTATAAAGTATAGCACAAATACAAAAATCATTCTGTGTTAAGTACAGTGCCAAAACATTTCAACATTTAAAAAAAAAGGGATTTTTAGAATGATGCCTGCTCTTCAATTATTAATACTTCTAACAGCTCTGAGATATTCATCAGTCTGAAATGCACCTAGACTGGATCAACATAGCCATGTGTCACTGTGGGAAAAAGGAGTAAGCAGAGGAAGCTTGTGCTTACATACACAGTGTATCTCCTGCATGACATACAAGAAACACTAGTTGCCTATGGGGAGGGTAACTGGTGATTTGGAAAAAGGAGAGGAAGGCTTTTCACTAAACAGCCTTTTGTACTTTTTGGAACACTATGAATATGTCACCCAGTCAAAAGAATTTAAAAAACACAACAACAAAACACTTTTTAAACAAAAACCTCCTGTGTGTATAAAAATTTCCTAATACCTTGAATAAGAACACTACAGTTGACTCTTGAACAAGGGCTTGAACTGCACGGGCCCACTTAACACACAGATTTTTTCCCAACAGTAAAGACTACATCACTGCACAGTGGTTGGTTGAATCTGAGGATGCAGAATCATGTGTATGGAGGACCCGCGTTAGGGAGACAGTGAAGGAACTGGTATAAAGAGGCAAGTTTTATATGGATTTTTGACTGCAGGGAGGGTTGGCACTCCGACGCCCCGCACTGTTCAAGGGTCAACTGTAGTTCTGATTCTTAGGTTGCTGTTCATAGGGTCTTTTTCCTGCTCCCACAAATACAGTTTGGGGAGTGAGAAGGCAACTGTCAGCTGTCACTGCACATATGATCTTGGATGGAAAATACACCTGGAAAAAGATGATTGAGCCTCCTGGAGAACAAGTCACAGTCACTTCCTCCAATCACCCTGAATGTGATGGGTTTCTAACACTCTGAATTGCTTTTTAAGCCCCAAATGGACAGTCTGGATTCCCTGGGCCAACACTGCAGGCTTCCCACGAGGCGACCTTGCCTTCAGGTGCCCAGCCTGACTCCCCCGATAGTCTGTCCTGCAACAAGCTCCAGTGCCCTTCCTCTAAAGAGTTTCCCTGACCAGCCGGCCAGGAACACCTGGCTCTTTCCCATCACGACACTGCTTTCAGTCTGCGATTAAGACAGGCACTGGTAGGGCTGCTGGACTGCCTGACCACACCACTACCCTCTGAGGTCCAAGAAGACGGGGCAACAATGATATAACCACAGCCAAGCAGTGTCCACACATAATAAGCACACACAGATAATGTGAATTATATAAGCATTTTGATATTTGTTGAATAAAAGAATAAAGAGGGGCACAGTTGAGACTGGAGCCCAGGCCCACCCGGGTCGAACGACACCAGCAGTCTCCCCCTCTCAGAGGCAAGACCACACTGCCTCCAAGTGGCAATTTACTGAATGTAAAACAAAAACAAAACTGGCTCTTGCAAAAACTACTTGCTCAGAAGTGTATACCTCCAGACCACCACACTTGCTATTTATGCTGTCCCCTATGCCTGGAATAGGACCTCTCATGTCTTATTCATCCTCAGGTCTTGGTTAGCTCCTCCAGAAGGCCTACCAGGACCCTTCCGAACAGCCTCTGTCCTATGCCCCAATCGGGGCCTCCTTTCCAAGGCGCTCAGTCGCCGCTGACAGAGCTGCCTTCTGCGAAGGCAGACCCTGGCCCCGCCATGTCCCCTAGATTTCCAGGGCTGACTCACACTAGAATACTTTCTAAATGAGTGAAAAATCTGGAATCTAAACCAAAGTGTATTTTTTTTTAATGTTTTCCATCTTTAAAAGTTGGTCCCTTTAGAGGGACTTGGCCTTCAGGCCTATATCTTAAAGAACACTCTAGGCAAATGAGGTAAGTCAATCTGCCTGCCAATGCAGGAGATGCGGGGTTGATCCCTAGGTCGGGAAGATCCCCCGGAGAAGGAGATGGCAACCCCTCCTGTATTCTTGCCTGGAAAATGCCATGGACAGAGGGGCCCCCGGGCTACAGTCCATGGGGTCGCAAAAGAGTTGGACACAACTTAGCGACTAAACGACAACAAACATGACTTTGGGCTGTGCTGTCTGATGCAGCAGCCAATAGACACACGTGGCTATTAACATCTACATTAATTACAACTGAAGAAAAATAAAGATGTCGTTCCTGAGTCACACTACTAACAGTCTAAGCACTCACTAGCCACAAGAGTCTAGTGGACCCAGTCCTGGGGGTGTGGGTCTAGAAGGTGGCCACTGGCAGTGAAAGTTCAACAGGACTTCCCAGCACGAGAACTCTATAGTGTTTCCAACAAAGGAAATGTCCAAAACCACTCTTACTGTTGAGAAGGAACCAGCTTTTCCTTCAACTTTCAGATTGAAAAAGTCATCACTGTGAGCTAAAACAATGAGTTGATCTTTCAATATGATTTTCTCAGAGATTTTTAAAAGAGAAGTTCAACTCTGGGTGGGTTCTGCTCTTCATACAAAAAACAATCCCAACAGCAGTACAGCCACGACCAAAATGGCACAGACAAGCTACCGATGCTTCATGCCTCTTTTGTTATTTCCAATAAAAATTACAACTAAATAAAATGCAAAAAAGATCCAGTGTAAAGATGAACACCAATTAGGGAGAAAAATTCTTTGTCCACCATGGGGCAATCTTTACTAGCAAAACCCATAAACTGCCATACCTAAAATATGTGGGTGGCTCAGAGTTTGTAAAAACCCGCCTACCAATGCAGAACACTCGGGTTCAATCCCTGGGGTGGGAAGATCCCCTGGAGGAGGAAATAGTAATCCTCTCCAGTATTCTTGCCTGGGAAATCCCATGGACAGAGGAGCCTGGTGGGCTACAGTCCATGGGGTCGCAGAGTCAGACACAACTCGGCAACTAAACAAGAACAACAACAAAAATCTAGAATGGAAAAAACAGTAAACTCCACCGAAGTCACTTCTTATTACAGAATCTGCAGGAACAGAAAACTCCACCAAACAGCAAGCGGCTGAATCCACCCCTTTCAAGATCAGTGGCTGCTGAATCAAAGAGGAAATTAGATTTCACTGATATTTCTTTCAACCAATCAGCCTGACTAAACTGGATAGTGACTCAAAGGACGCTTTCTCCCCTAACTCTGTTCTCTAAAACAGAAAGACCATTTATATAGTTTCTCTGTGCTCACTTTCTTTCCCTGCAAGTCCTAACTTAAGTCAAGTCCCGGTTCTGAAACAATACTAGAAAAACAGTTCCATTTAAACTTCAATTTTCCAATAAAGAACAATTTTAAACTACAAACACAGACTGAGTGAAGTGTGTCACGCTCGCACCCATGTCCTGGGACTTCAATCTCAGCTCTCACTCACTCCTCCGCCAGCAGGGGTGGAGGCCGCGCTGGCCCTCGTGCTCTACGGGAACTGGCAGCGGCGGCATCTTCTGTGTGCTCAGCGAGGACGTCCACGGATCTGGTTCTGGGTCAGACCCCCTCACCTACATCAGCCTGTCCTCACCAGCCCAGGAGGAAAATTAATCTAGTACTTTCCCATACAATGATACAATAGTAAGGGCCACTGCAACTGGCTAAATGACAGGAACCACAGGAACCATGCGTGTATGTGTGTCTGTCTGTCTGTCTCTGTGTGCGCTAACTCAGGGCTGATTCTTTGCAACCCCAAGGACTGGACTGTAGCTGGCCAAGCTCCTGTCTGTCGGATTTTTCCAGGCAAGAATTCTGGAGTGGGTTGCCATTTCCTGCCCCAGAGGATTTTTCTGACCCAGGGATCGAACCCACGTCTGTTGCATCTCCAGCACTGGCAAGGGGATTCTCTACCACTGCACGATCTGGGAAGCCCACAGGAGCCCAATATGCAAAGCTAATCAAACTGAGAAGAAATGCAAAATTTTAGGGGGAAAGACTCCCTTTTAGACATGAGATCCATCCTCCCCAACCAAGTTCTAATGTACAGTCATTGGTCCAAGTCAAAGAGCTTAAGAGCTGGATACTGAGGTCCAGTGTCCACTGAGTGGAAGCCAAGCTCCTTCCTCACTATCACACTGCCTGCCTCCCAGTATAAAAAGCTCTGACATTTCCTTCAACTCTGAGTCATGGTTAGAAGGTTCTACTTTTAATCAAGTGACAAACACTCAAAATATTTTAATCCATAGGAACTGGGTCAAACTCAGTTCAGTTCAGTTCAGTCACTCAGTTGTGTCCAACTCTTTGCGACCCCATGGATTGCAGCAAACCAGGCTTCCCTGTCCATCACCAACTCCCAGAGCTTGTTCAAAGTCATGTCCATTAAGTCGGTGCTGCCACCCAACCATCTCATCCTCTGTCATCCTTCCTACCTTCAATCTTTCCCAGCATCAGGGTCTTTTCCAATGAGTCAGTTCTTTGCATCAGATGGCCAAAGAATTGGAGCTTCAGCTTCAGTCCTTCCAATGAATATTCAGGACTGATTTCCTTTAGGATGGACTGGCTTGATCACCTTGCAGGGGACTCTCAAGAGTATTCTCCGACACCACAGTTCAAAAGCATCAATTCTTCAGTGCTCAGCTTTCTTTATGGTCCAAATCTCACATCCATACATGACTACTGGAAATACTAGAGCTTTGACAATATGGATCTTTGTCAGCAAAGTAATGTCTCTGCTTTTTAATATGATGTCTAGAATGGTCATAGCTTTTCTTTCAAGGAGCAAGCATCTTTTAATTTCATGGCTGCAGTCACCATTTGCAGTGATTTTGGAGCCCAAGAAAATAAAGTCTCTGACTGTTTCCATCATTTCCCCATCTGTTTGCCATGAAGTGATGGGACTGGATGCCATGATCTTAGTTTTTGGAATGGTGAATTTTAAGCCAACCTTTTCACTCTCCTCTTTCACTTTCATTGAGAAGTTCAGTTCCTCTTTGCTTTCTGCCATAAGGGTGGTATCATCTGCATATCTGAGGTTATTGATGTTTCCCCCAGCAATCTTGATTCCAGCTTGTGCTTCATCCAGCCTGGCATTTCACAGTGTACTCTGCATATAAGTTAGATAAGCAGGATGACAATATATAGCCTTGATGTACTCCTTTTCCAATTTGGAACCAGTCCATTGTTCCATGTCTGGTTCTAACTGTTGCTTCTTGACCTACATGCTGGTTTCTCGGGAGACAGGTCAGGTGGTCTGGCATTCCCATCTCTTTAAGAATTTTCCAGTTTGTTGCAATCCACAAAGTCAAAGGCTTTGGCATAGTCAAAGTAGAAGTAGATGTTTTTCTGGAACTCTCTTGGTTTTTCTATGAGCCAAAGGATGTTGGCAATTTGATCTCTGGTTCCTTTGCCTTTTCTAAATCCAGCATGAACATCTGGAAGTTCTCAGTTCACGTACTGTTGAAGCCTAACTTGGAGAATTTTGAGCATTACTTTGCTAGCGTGAGATGAGTTCAATTGTGTGGTAGCTTGAACATTCTTTGGCATTACCTTTCTTTGGGATTGAAATGAAAACTGACCTTTTCCAGTCCTGTGGTCACTGCTGAGTTTTCCAATTTGCTGGCATATTGAGTGCAGCACTTTAACAGCATCATCTTTTAGGATTGAAATAGTTCAGCTGGAATTCCATCACCTCCACTAGCGTTGTTCATAGTGACACTTCAAGTCAAGACTCACTTGACTTCGGACTCCAGGACATCTGGCTCTAGGTGAGTGATCACACCATTGTGGTTATCTGGGTCATTAAGATCTTTTTGTATAGTTCTTCTGTGCATTCTTGCCACCTTTTCTTAATATCTTCTGCTTCTGTTACGTCCATACCATTTCTGTCCTATATTGTACCCATCTTTGCATGAAATGTTCTCTTGGTATCTCAAATTTTCTTGAAGGGATCTCTAGTCTTTCCCATTCTACTGTTTTCCTCTGGCTCAGATCACGAACTCCTTATTGCAAAACTCAGACTTAAGTTGAAGAAAGCAGGGAAAACCAGTAGACCATTCAGGTACGACCTAAATCAAGTCCCTTACAATTATACAGTAGAAGTGACAAATAGATTCAAGGAATTAGATCTGATAAAGTGCATGAAAAACTATGGACAGAGGTTAGTGACATTATACAGGAGGCAGTAATCAAGACCATCCCCAAGAAAAAGAAATGCAAAAAGGCAAAATGGTTGTCTGAAGAGGCCTTACAAATAGCTGAGACAAGAAAAGACGCTAAAGGCAAAGGAGAAAAGGAAAGATATACTCATCCCAAATGCAGAGTTCCAAAGAATAGCAAGGAGACAAGAAAGCCTTCCTCAGCAATCAACGCAAAGAAATAGGGGTCAAACTCATATAGCCCATAACTGTCAAAGCAAACCCCAATTATTTGATATATTTCTATAGTTCCTGAGTGTTATGCAGTTTGTTGATAAATCCACCAAAATCCACATTATTCAAATATGGCCCAAGCCTCACTCTACAGGCTATTATAAAGAATAGTAGCTTATTTTTCTTGTGATTTCACTGGGTATTCTAACTACAAAATTAAAACATGTCCAGGTGGTACAGTTTTGATTTTTAAAAAATTCAAAATATTTGGGGGGCAGCGCAAAAGGAAGCTTTTGAACTATATAAAGATTTTACTTCACAACAGAATTGTACAACCCCGTTAACAGCTACAACTATTAAAAAACATCTACTACATAAACTAAGGCACAGGTGTATTAGAAAGACTGGCAAATTAAGAGACTGTCAAACAGCAGCAGACGGGACATCTAGAAATAGGAAAGTCAGATTTAACCAAGTGAAAATTTGTTCAGCATTAGATTTTACTATTCTTAGAGATAGTTCAACTAAACATTCTTTTGATTAATGGAAATGAAACACGGGGGAAACTGTCACATGGGATGATATCCAAGTTTTTCTAAGGGTAACGTTTTAAAAGACAGGAATTTGACTTTTAGACATAGAGCTCAAAAATAGCCTTAATTCCCAAATTTAGAACAAGAAAACACCCTAAAGGCAGATTTTTCTAAATCAGCAGCAGTCATTCTGTGTATTGTCTAAGAACATGGAAAAAAAAAGCCACTTTTGCTTACTTCCATGCCTTTCCTAAAGAACCACCCCCCACTCCAATCTCTGATTCACAACTCTTCAAGTCAAAGCTTGAGCTGGGCAACCCCTGCACATGGCTCTTCCCCAGCACCCCTGTTGGCAATCACAGCCCCACGGAAAGTCACCAGTGTCCCCAACAGGCACTGGTGTAAGTGCGGACACCCTGCATCGATGCCTTGCTGTGACATGACAATTCCTGAAAGCTAAGCCTAGACTGGACGGGGAAAGTGTGGCACCCCTCAACCCCCTGCTCCCCAGTTTGTGCAGGAGCTGTAGACACCACTCCAGATCCTGAGAGCCCCCCAGGTATGGGACAGTCTTCTGATGAGGGCCGTGCCACTAGGGGAAGGGCTCAGGGGACACTGGGCACACGTGCTGAAAATCAAGAGGGCATAGCCAGGAGCCTGAGGGCATCTGAGAGACCAGCTGGGACAACCTGAAAGGACTTAGGTGCAGGCCATGGGCCAAGATCACACCCACAGAAACGAAATTCTCTGAGTAGCCAGAGCGCTTTTCCCAGCACACAGAAAGTGTAGAAAACCAGCAGACTTCCCAGGGTGCGGGCATCAAAGAAAAGAACACCAAGGGCCTGCCTCTGGTGCCACCCTCACCTGGACACCCAGCCCTGGGCTTCTGCACAAGGGGCACTCAGTAAAAAGCAGGTGAATAAAGGAAGCTTCCTTCAATTGCCCTTTCTGAGTTGTGCATTTGGGCACCTAATTGCATTTCACATTCTTTTATCAAGTTCTGTTTCTTAGTCTTCTCATCGTCAACACAGTTCTAAGCTACTAGAAGGCATCGCCCAGATCCTCTGTACACTTATGGCATAAGGGGCACCTCAGATGGAACTGTGATACACACACTAAATAAACAGATTCACACGCTGGCTGCCTAAACAGTCCATGACATATGCTTCAAAATTAGTAAGAATTTTCAGAACATACCACACTGCTTAAGTTTCTGGCAGTTTTAAAATTTCACGGCCATTGTGTTCCTATTAAAAAATAGTTGAAAATGGAGGCAAAAAAATCAATAGTGCTGATGGAAGAATTTCTGGCTATATGCTTCACTACAACAGACCTGCCCACTGGTGTCCCGTGTGGGCGCGTGCATGGGGCTACTGCTTCCAGAACCACCAGCAAACGTGGCTACAAAGTGCACCCACTTCCCCCGGTCCAGACAGCACTGTCGCCGGGCACCTCTCACACGTCATCTCACCAAGCCCCTGGGGAAGGGGATGCTTGTTCTATTCCACACCTGAGGAAACTGAAGATCCTCAGAGCACCAGTCTTGCATCACCTCGGAGTCACAAACTGCAGCCTCAAGGCCAAACCCCCGGCTGCCGGTTTCTGAAACCAGCATTTTACTAGTTTGCTGGCATATCCGTGGATACCACCCAGAGCCACTTTCATGCTGAAGTGGCAGCACTGAGCGAGCAGCTGTGGCAGAGACCACGTGGCCTGCGGAGCCGAAATTCTGTCCTCTGACCCTCTATAGAAAAGGTCTGTGACCCATGCACTTGGGAATGATGCTGCGGCCCCTCCAAAGCTCAGAGCCCGGAGCACAGGAAGGCTGCGGAGAGTCTGCAGGCAAGAGCCTCAGCCATGCCCAATTTCTCCTGAGCACCAATCTGCTCTTGAGCAACACTTCCTTACGTGTCCCTGGAATATACCGAAGAGCTGGTTTGAATGAGATAACGAAATGCTGTCCTGACTAAGGATACACCAACAACTAACCTGGCTGAAAGCAAGCCTTCCTCATATTGAACAGCTCACAGTAAGGAACATTTCATCTTAACAAGGGAAGGAAGGCATGCTTTGGCAAAATAATTTTTAACTATTTTGTCTTCAAACACATTAAGTGAAAACACAAAGTCGGCACTTACATAGCCCCAAGTAATCACATACTTTGTCACACAACAACAATGGCACAAGTCAGAAGTTGTAAAAACACAGGCTAACAATGCAAGCATTAACTTCTGACTATAGGATTAAGCCTAAGTCCCTTTACAAGTCATTCTCAACCATGTTGGAGAATCACACAATCAAATTCAAGCGTTAAACAGGGATGATTCCCAATCTTTTGCTCTACTGTGACAACTCCCCTGGTGGGATTCATACTTACCCACCCCCCCACCCAAGCAACTTCAAATGTGGCCACTGTCCTCATCCCTCTCAGTTATCCAAGAATCCCTACTTTTCTACCAAGTAAAAGCTAAGCAAAGACATGAAAAGCCCTAGCCCTAGAAGTCTCTACAAAAACTCACAGCTCCTATTTAGATGGCACGTAGTAAAGAGATGAAATAACTTGAGACTGGTTCTCAATTATCCACTGCAATAAACAGGTGAGACCGTGTACACCCTGGATAACATCCTGCAGGGCCAGAACAGAGGGAAGGGGGAGCCCATACCCCTGCAGGGGAGCATACTCTTGCTTGCCCACTCCCAACCCCCGCCCCCGCCCCCCGCCCCCACATCCCCCTAAAGCTGCTGACAAACTTTCCCCACTTGCTGGAGTTATGCTACTGAAACTTGCCAAGTATGTAGTCTCCTGAGTTCATGATTCAAGGAAATTCTGTTTCTGGATGCAGATTCATAAGATGAATATACAGACTTTAAAGATCTAGGTTAGGTTCTGGCTTTCACCCTTTGCATTACTTTCAGTAGATCACCTCTCTCAAGTCTGGTTTCTCACCTGGAATTGGCAGAAACAGTTACTTTCCCTTCCCACCTGACAGGATGCTGTTGAGGATCAAACTGAAGTGATGGGGAGAAAAGAACTCTTGAGATGTAAACCTAAAAGGTCAACATTTTGCTGTAAAAGGCATTTTGGTTGGTAATGGTATTTACACCAAGTATCTTTAAATACAGTTTTCTATTGCATTTAAAGGGATTCACAGTATACAATGTAACACAACTACAACTGGAGTAGGAAATGGCAACCCTCTCCAGTATTCTTGCCTAGAGAATTCCATGGACAGAGGAGCCTGGCAGGCTACCGTACATGGGGTCACAAAGAGTCATACATGATTGAGCAACTAATACACACTAGCAACACATACATAACACGAGATAAAATATACCTATTCAACTTTCAGAAGGCAGTTCTACAAAACTTATAGTAGATTTGTTGAATGTATATTTGGCCTCAATAAAGCTGACCAAAAAAAAAAAACCTCTACTGCTTGCCTAGGTATTTTTCTTCCATACTGTTAAATGATGAATCCCTGCTGCTGCAAGACAGTAATACGCTGTTTTAATTTGGAAATATTAAACACAAAAATTTCCAAAACACACAACAAACTATATACTGGTAACACAAAGTCCCACTGCTTATAAAGGGTGCCAAGTAAATGAAGATGATAATCGTGAAAAAGCATCTACATCCTCAATGTAAAACAAGAAAAGGCTACTTCTGGACCCTGTGCACATCCACACTCCCCCGGCTGGACTGCAAGCGCCCTGCAGGCAGCATCCTAGCTGGTCAGCTCCCCAGCATCAGGTGTACTATGCTCGGGGCCCAGGGCCTACCCATCAAACTCAGCTAACGGACAGGATGGCTCCACAGGCCAGTCCCCAGAGACACACACTGGATCATGACCGTCCGAGTCCCTCCTGCTTCTCAGGCCACCAAGGCCACCTCCTGCTTCGCCTAACCCTTCAGCTCTTCCCATTCGGAGCACCCCTCCCTCAAATTTTATCACATGAGCAGGGAACACACCTTGCTCTGCCTGGCCGAACTTCATCCCAGAAACCACATACACACATCCCCTCACTAAAATGACGCTGAGTCTCTCAGAATGTTATTGCCAGGTCTCTCCCCGCTTTTCCATCTATTCAAATGCTTCCACTCTGTGTGTGTAATGTAATTCCTTTAGTCCTTTATTTGCTTTAATATATGTCCTTAAAATCTCTATTTTAGACTAGCAATTATGGGAGACAAAGTTACACCTTGTTTAACATGTTCAATGGTGATCCCTTCCATGGCCCCCACACTAACGGACCATTTCACAACAATGTGACGGTGACGAATATGCAACCAAGGGCCCAACATAAATATAATGGTGAATTTATTCTCTGGATTATTTAAACAGAGTCATTAAAAACTGACTTTTTGGTTCCACATTCACAAAAGAGCCTCCGCGCCTTACAAGGGTCAAATAAGGGGAAAAAGTGGTCAAGAGTAGAAAATCCTTTTTGATAAAACTCTGTTGTGATTAGCAGCACATTAAGTATCTAACCATCCTGGAACAGAACTGCCCCAAAGGCCAATCCACTGTGCACCATCCTGGAAACAGCTGAAAGTATATAGTGCAACAAGCCTCTCTGCTAAAAGTATCATGTTACTAATTTGTCCCTCTTTATAAAACAAAATCTAAAATAACCTCATTTAACAATAGCAAAGCTACAAAGCCATTCAAAAGTTACCAGTTTCAGAGGACAAGCTTCAAGGCCGAACTTGTCTGGTATGATCTACATTTCGTATGTTCAAAGATTTTTCACTCAAATATGTCAAGATTAATGAAGCAAAGGAGATCTATTCTGCAGTAAAATCATAGTATTTTCATGGAGTGAAATCAGAGCATTTAACTCTTGCCTGTTTCCACATCTCACTTCAGATAAGCCAATTTAAAAAAATTAACATCAAACTCAATTTTTATCGGCTTTTAAATAGAGTATTATTAGTGACTTAAAATCACCCACCAGACTTACTCATTCCTCTCCACTGCTTAACAAATTTATTTCAACCAGACAAGAATCTCATGACTGATATGTTTTTTTGTTTTTGATTGTTTCTGTCACTTCCACATTAAATAATAGTCTAGGCATTGTATTAAAACTGCAGCCACAAAATTCAAGTTTTGTCTCAACAGGAGAAAGAGATATTTAGACCACTAGTAGAAAAACACTAGTGGTCAGTCAAAGAAATATTTGCACAAGCTGAACAGCTGTGTCTACTGCAAATGTGAAGGCACTGCTGCAGCAATATAATTCAATTTGGACCCATTCATTATAAACTGATTTTCAGATGCTGCTACTGCAAGACCGTAGTGGAGAAATGCAAGCAGCGCTGGGAATCAAATCGTGGGCAGCGGAGCACAAGTTTGTGTTTTACTGCAAAGGAGAGCTCTGAAAGAGGAAACACAACTAGTACATAACGCTACCGTGAACCAGCCCAGAAGAACCCAGAATCATTAAACCTACAGAAAACTAAACTACTTCTCTTAGGTAACTGATAGGACTACCGAAGAAAGTCTCCAGACGAGCTGTTTAAACGATTTATTCAATATTCTGATAAAAATAAATTTTAATGGTAATTCCTACATTCCTGAACATAATTTATATATATACATATATATGTACATTGTAAGAACACAAGCTCCCCTGGAGACTGCAGCCCAGATGAATCTGCTGTTTAACTTTCTTCCGAAGTTATACACGTGAAATTAACACTCCACAGCAACTTTTATGACATCTTGCTAAGAAGTTCTGGGTTGCGAAAAATGGAATGGCTTAGGTGACCAGCGACAAGAGTTTTCAAAATAGCACTAAGCATTTTCCCAGGAAGCACATTCCAAGAAACTTATAAGTCGTAACTCACGGGCTGGCTGCTGTTAGGAAAGTCCTCTGGTCGCAGCCTTGTGTATATGTTACCGATTCAGAAAACACTTCTGGATTCCTTTCGGCAGCACTATTTCCTTCTCTCACTAGCCAGCGTACCCTCCGCTGTCATCTCTCCAGCCAGCCACGCTTGTGTGGACGGACACACGGCGGCAGTGGGAGGCAGACGGAATCACCACGCAGAATACACACGCTCCACTTTACTTTTCCTCCCTGGAAGTACCACTCGGTCTCCCGGCGAGGAGGGCTCTCCAGCTCCGGGCGATCCAAGCGCACCGGGCATGTGCCGCCCCACTCGGGCCCCATGACAGTCTTCCGACAAACTTCCCCCTCGGCGGCGGGGGTCCGAGGGAAGGGGCTGCGCGGGCCTTCGCTCCGCGGGCCCCGCACAGCCCGCAGCCGAGTTTGGGTCTCCCGGGGGCACTCACCTCCGGATGGGGCTGACAAGCAACCCCCGGGGCCCCGGCCCCCCGCCCGGCCCCCTTCTCACCTGTGCTGTCATTCGCCGAGAAGCCGGGCGAGCTGAGTTTGGCTCGTTTGGGGTTGGGCGGTCCGTCCAGCAAGTTCTCGGCCATTTTCACCTGCTCGCGAAAACAGCCCCGAGCGCGGGCGGCCGGGTCGGCGAGGGCTCCGGGGCTGGGGTCGGCGCGGGCCCCGGCCGGCTGCGAGGGGAGAGGAGCGAGCGCGAGCCGCGAGCGAGCGCCGAGGGAGAGGGAGGGCGCAGGGCCGGGTGGGGGAGGCGGCGGCCAAATCTCAGCCACAGCAACAGCGCCCCGCAGCGCTCACCGCCCGCCCCCCGGCCGCCGCCGCCGCCGCCGCCGCCGGCCGCGGCCCCCTCATCCCCTGCCCGCCTCCCGAGCGCGACACTCCGCGGCGGGGGCGCCCCGGCGGCCCGGCGGCCCCCCCGGGCCCGGCTGGCAGCGACAGCGCCCGGCCGGGCGGCTCAGGCAGTCCCCGGGAACATGGTGCCGCCGCCGCGCCGCCGCCTCGCTCCCCCCCCCCCCCCCCCCCCGCGCCCCACTTAATTAATTCGCTCGCGGCCCGACTACCGGGGGGCTCCGGGCTCCGCTCCCCGCCCGCGGCCCGCCGCCGCCGCCGTAAGGAAAAACAATGCGCGAAGCGGGGCCGCCGCCGCCGCCGCCGCGGCCCCCCCACCCCCCGTTCCGCCGCCGCCGCCGCCGCCGCCGCTGCCGCCGCCGCCGCCGCCGCCGCCGCGGCTCCGGGAGGCCGAGCCGAGAGGCGAGCGGCGCCGCCGGAGCGGGCGCCGAGGGCCGGGCGGAGCGGGCCGGCCGGGCGGAGCGGGGTGCGCGGGCGGTTGTGGGGCCCGGGACCGGCGGGGCCGAGTAGATCGCGCTCGAAGCCCCGGTCGGGTCCGCGACAAGATGGCGGCTGTTGATTCCTCAATTAAAAAAAAAAGAAAGTTTTTTTTCTTCTCTTTCCAGAGCCTGAACGGGGAGGGGGAGGGGGCGGGGCACGCCGGTGCGTCACCCCCCCGCGGCGTCACTACGCACGGCCCCCGCCCCGCCCCCTCCACCTGCGCCGGCCGCGGCGGAAAGAGCCGAGCGCGCTCGGACGGAAAGGGCCGAAGGCGCGGTTGCCGTGCGTCGTGCCGCCGGGCGGAGGGGCGGCCGGGCTGCCGGGCGGGGGCCGGGCCTGCGGGGCGCCGGGCGCCGGCACCGCCGCCACTTTTGTTCTGACGGCGACTGGGCGGTGAGAGCTCTGGCTGCGGCCTGGCCTCAAGCCGGGCCCCTGGGCGTGGAGTCGGCTCTGACAGGGCCCGCCTGTCCCGCAGGGCGACTCTGCTCGGTCCCGGCTTCTCTCCCCGCCGCCCGGCGACTAGGCCTGGCCAGTTCCCCTCGCCGGATGCCAGCGATGTGTCGTGGCCTCTGCAGGTTACACATTGCCCTCTGGTTCGCCTGCGAGCGGGTGCAGTGGGGAAACTGAGGCAGGAAGTGGCGGGGCCGGAATTCGAACGCCCCCACGAAATGTGAGGGGTGTCGCCAGGCTTCTGAGCCCCTGTTCCGCAGCCCGATGCCCCGGGGGCGCCAGGTGCGACACCCTCAACCTGCCTCGAGGTGGTGAGCGCTGTCCTCCAGCCGGGCGCGCTCAGCCTGTCCCAGGCCCTGAAGGCCCCATTACATCAGGGCTTAGGGCCTCGACGGCCTTGGTGCGCTACCCTCGCCGCCCCCCGACAACCTCCTGGAGCCCTCAGGTGCTCCAGACAGGTGTGGGGTCCCAGGGGGATCGGCCCGCCTGGCCACTCCCCACAGGATGGTTCCACAAAAATCTGAGGTGTTCACACATCTCGGTTCTTTTTATCTGCTTCTCAAAACTTGCCAGCGCTTCATCCGAAGCCCTTATCTGAAAGGTATCACCAGCAACCTGTTCCCTAAGCCAGAATTCTGCGAGTCAGCGCCGACTCCTCCCTCCCTCTCCACCCACCGAGCAACCTGCCTCCCAGGTCCTTTACCTGGGCAAACCGCTCTTCCTCCCACTCCCCGGCTCCAATGGCATCTCCCCACTAAGCGTCCCTTGAAAACTATATTTCTCCTCATTCAGCACCAGAGTTAACTTCTTGGAAAGAGAAAAAAACTCTGCTTCAAAGAAACAGCTTATATAGTGTCTGTGATGGTCTTCAAATGTCAAGACTGAGTGATCTCACTTTCCTGTACCCGCAAAAACTAATACAACATAGTAAAGCAACTATACCTCAACTAAAAAAAAAAAAGACTGAATGATCTTTCTACTTTTTTCTGTTTATGTATATTGTTCAAAATCTTGACTGCCCCCCTTTGCATCCCTCTTCCATTATCCATGCCTCACTCCATCCTTACTTCCCCCACACCCACACAAGCACTAGGAAGTTCTTACCACTCCGACCTCTTCATACTTTTGCAACTGCTGTTCCCTGTGCTGAGAATACATATACCTGGCAAACTAACTAATGCCAAGACCCGGTTCAAATATCACCTGCTCCAGGAAGCCCTCCCAGCCCAGTTTAGAGCTCCCACAGCACTTGTGGGCATACTTCTGTGAAGGTATACCACACACATGCTCATTTTTTATCCTTCCTGTTTTTGTGTATCAAATATCCCTTGAGAATCTCCTGAGGGCATTGCCACTGCACTAACTTCTTGGGCAAAGAATACAGAAAGAAATCCCTATCTATTCAAAGAGGCCAAACAGCAAGTCCTGGAAATCAGAAATAAACATTCAAGAAGACACTGCATAAGAAGGCAGGAGGTGTTTAGAGTCACAGAGTAACACAGGGGACAGCAGCAGCCTGTATCTGAATGTGCCTGTGTGTCCCTCTCACCACAAGTCTGGGAGCCCTGTGAGGACGAAGGCCAGGTCTTCACAGCACAGTGCCCTGCAGGAGGCAGGTTTGTAAAATTTGATGAATGAATGAATGAACAGTGTCAGGCTCCCCTGAGGCCTAGAGGTCTCAAGGACACTGAGAAGGTTGGATTCCAGCCTGAAGCAGCTCCAGGCCATTTCCCCACAGAGGGGACAACATGTCAGGTCACTTAGAGGCCTCAGCCAGGGCCTGCTTGGGTCAGTAGGAATACCTCCAGGCCCTTAGAATTCCTGGGTAAATGGTTTACACAACAGTGGGCACATGAGCTTGTGCCATCCTCACACTCCCAGAGGGGGAAATGGAGGGCACTTGTCCCTAAGACTCAGGTAAGTGACCTGGACGTGTCAGGCCTGAGCCTGAAACACAGGTCTTCAAACCCCATGTTCTGGCCTCCCAGCCCTGAAACATACCTGCTCTACAGCCCTTTTTCTGTCTCACTTGTATCCTTTTGTTCCATTCCTCTGGTATTTCCTGATATCTGCTGTTTCTTTCCTTTCTACGTCTTCTCCCCTTAGTTTGACTCTTGTCAAAGAACACAGCATTCAGACATGGGTGCGGGAACAGCATGGGAGGAAGTATGGCTCCCGCCTGCCCACCTTAGCCCGGGATCAAGGTTGACACAGACAAAAGGGACCCAGCAGTGTTGAGTGTCTTCTGTATCCCAGGCCGCCCTGCCATATGCTCCACTCAGATCAGCACTTCGCACAACCCTGGATGGAAACATCACTGTCCTCTTTTTACAGAGGAGGGAATAAGGCCCAGAGGAGAGCCACTCAGTCACTAAGGGGCTCCATAGAGTTGCAGACATGAGCCTGCCTGCTCTCTCCAGTCTGAGAGGCCATGTCACCAAGGAATCCCCATTTACAGGATGCTTCAGGGCCCAGGAGAGGAGCAAGAGGTAGAAACAGATCAGGAGAGGTTTACCTGGGAAAAGTTCATTCACATTAATCAACTGATGAATGGATAAATGTAATGTGTTATAGCCACACAATGGAGTATTATTCAGCCACACAAGGAATTCAGTATGGACACAGCTACAAGATGGACGGACCTCAAGAAAGCGATGCTCAGTGAAAGAAGACAGTCATCAAAAGACTGTATATTGTATGATTCCACTTATTCAAATGTCCAGAATAGGTAAATCCATAGACACAGAAAGTAGATTAGCTGTTGTGGAGGATTGCTGGGGAGAGGGGGAGACAGTGAATGGTAGCCAAAAATACGGGGTTTGTGTTAGGGTTATGAAAATGCTCCAAAGTTGATGATGATGGTGGTTCACAACTCAGAACTGAAAACCACTGCAATCTCCACTTTGGGTGAATCACAGGGTACATGACCTCTGTCTCAACCAAGCTAGTTAACAGCCTGGTTTGGGAAGAAGGAAGAGAGACAAGGAAAGACAGAGGGAGGCAGGTGGTCCCAGCAGAAGAACAAAAGTCACCGGCCAGTTGGGACAGTGCAAAGGGGATCTGTGTGGTGGCACCAAGGGAAAAGGTCCGGGGGTGGGGCTAGATTTCCCAATTAGGGGCTGCGGGGTGAACTCAGAGGGAAAAAGACAGAGACCCAGATTCACAGGCTGGAGTGGAGAGAGAGGATGTTCATGAAGGAGAACTGAGGAATGTGCGACTCGGGCTCCTGCCTCGGAACCCAGCGGACACTCATGCTCAGTGGGCCCCAAAGAGAGGCGACAAACTTTCTACTCCAGCTCCGCCGCATGTGCCCCGCTTCCCGGGAATGGGTCCTGACTCTCTTCTGGAGGTCTTAGGGTGGCTTCCCACTGTTCCTTTTCCTGAACCTTTAATCCCTGCCTCCCCCAGGGGCTTCTGCTCCTCCATGAATGTACAGTCTTTGCAACCAGCCCTGACTCTGCCCCTTCTCCTCCACTCCCAGTCAAGATGCTGGGCCCAGTTGTCTACACTGACCTGACTCACTTCTCCCATTCACCACTTTAATTTTTATTCAATGAAAATTATCAAAGAAGTTACAAAAAATAATGCATAGATATTCCTGTCTATGTTGTTAAGGTAGGCACTATTAACATTTTACCACATCAGCTTCAGACCTTTATTTTACTTATTTATATAAGGAATCACATGTCAGACACAGAACTAAAGCCCCCATTTCCTCTCTCCCCCAAAGCCACCACTTTCTTGAAGTTGGTGTATATGGTTACCACATGAGATGTGATTTGGGGGGATTTTTGGCCATGCTATGTGAAAAAAAGCAGAGACATTACTTCGCCAACAAAGGTCCGTCTAGTCAAGGCTATTGTTTTTCCAGTGGTCATGTATGGATGTGAGAGCTGGACTGTGAAGAAAGCTGAGCACCGAAGAATTGATGCTTTTGAACTGTGGTGTTGCAGAAGACTCTTGAGAGTCCCTTGGACTGCAAGAAGATCCTTCCAGTCCATTCTAAAGGATATCAGCCCTAGGGTGTTCTTTGGAAGGAATGATGCTAAAGCTGAAACTTCAGTACTTTGGCCACCTCATGCGAAGAGTTGACTCATTGGAAAGACTCTGATGCTGGGAGGGATTGGGGACAAGAGGAGAAGGGGACGACAGAGGATGAAATGGCTGGATGGCATCACCCACTCGATGGACGTGAGTTTGAGTGAACTCCGGGAGATGGTGATGGACACGGAGGCCTGGCATGCTTCGATCCATGGGGTCGCAAAGAGTCAGACACGACTGAGCGACCGAACTGAATTGAACTGAACTGAACTGATGTGGCATATGGGATCCTAGTTCTCCTGTGGGAACCTGTGCCCTCTGCCTTGGGAGCGCAGCGTCTTATCCACTGGACTGATAGGGAAGTTGTCAAGATGTATTTTTACTGAGTATTTTTACTCAGTTGAACCAAGTGAAATTGTCAATACCTGACAGTTTCTGATCCCTTCACTGCCCCCAACAAATTAATATGGTTCATCCAAATATGACTTGTGCATCCAAGTCTTTTAGCCTCTCAAATTGAAATTGTATTCATTAAACAATAACTCCCCATTCCCTGATCTTCCAGCCCCTGGCAACCATCATTCCACTCCAAGGTTCATCTGCATGTTGTAGCAGGTGTCAGGAATTCTTTCCTTTTTGAGGCTGAATAATATTCCATTGTATTTATGTATCAGGCTTCCCTGGAGACTCAGCAGTAAAGACTCCACCTGCAATGCAGGAGACTGTCTGCAGTGCAGGAGACGCGGGTTCGATCCCTGGGTCAGGAAGAACCCCTGGAGATGGAAATGGCAACCCAATCAAGTATTCTCATCTGGGAAGTCCCATGGACAGAGGAGCCTGGTGGGCTACAGTCCACGGGGTGGCAAGAGTCTGACACGACTTAAGGACTAAATGACAACCACCACACCACTTATATATTTAACTCCACACTTTACGTATCCACTCATCCACTGATGGTTGTCTAAGATGCTTCCACATTCTGGCTGTTGTGAATAATGCAAAGTTTACAAATAACTCAAGATCCTGCTCTGTCTTACTCCTCACTCCATTCAGGCTGCTAGAACAAAATACCATAGACTGAATGATTTATGAACAACAGAAATTTTTTTCTCATAGTTCTGGAGGCTGGAAGTCCAAGATCAAGGTGACAGTGGTTTTGGTGTCTGGTGAGAGCCTGCTTCCCGATTCATAGATGGCTGTCTTCTTGCTCTGTTCACACATGGCAGAAGGGGTAAAGGAGTTCTCTGGGGCTTCTAACCCCCTGAGCTGTTCAGAGGTCAACTGAAAGGATTCCCCCACCTCTACTACAGTTTCTAATTTAGAGTAAGGGGAGTTCCGCCAACTCTTCCTTTTCAAACCTGTCTTGCCTATTCTTAGCGCTTTACTGTTCTAGACTTTTGACCTGTAGTATTAGAGAAGACTCTTGAGAGTCCCTTGGACTGCAAGGAGATCCAACCAGTCCATCCTAAGGGAAATCAGTCCTGAATATTCATTGGAAGGACTGATGTTGAAGCTGAAACTCCAATACTTTGGCCACCTGATGAGAAGAACTGACTCATTGGAAAAGAGCCTGATGCTGGGAAAGACTGAGGGCAGGAGGAGAAGGGGGCGACAGAGCATGAGATGGTTGGATGGCATCACCAACTCAATGGACATGAGTTTGAGTAGGCTCTGGGAGTTGGTGATGGACAGGGAAGCCTGGCAACCTGCAGTCCATGGGGTCGAAGAGAGTCGGACACAACTGAGCGACTGAACTTACTCTTCTAGGTGAATTTTAAGCTAAGTTTTTCCAGGACCATTAAAAACATTGGATTTTTTATTGACAGTTAGCAAGCAAATTAGAGGACAGAGGAACATGTCATACAACACTGGGGTATACTGCAAAATCCAGACTCTACAAAGCTCTGCAAGAAACACAACGTGGATTTCTTTTTTTTTACTTATTTATGTGGCTGTGCTGGGTCTTAGTTGCAGCACACTATGTAGTTGCACAACATAGTTCCAACATACGTTGGAAGGTGATAAACACTATGCAGAAAAGTAATAAGGTAGGTTAAGGAGGATCCAGAGTGTCAGTGTGGGGACAAGTGTAAGTTAACATGATGGATGCTAATTATTAGAGAAATGCAAATCAGAACTATAACGAGGTACCATCTCACACCAGTCAGAATGGCCAACATTAAAAAGTCTACAAATAACAAATGCTGGAGAGGATGTGGAGAAAATAGCAATTTCTTATACTATTGATATGAATGTAAATTGGTACAGCCACTATGGAAAACAGTAGAGAGGTTCCTCAAAAAATGAAAAATAGTTTTCATGTGATCGTACAGCCCCACTCTGGGGCACATATCCAGATAAAACTATACTTTGAGAAGATATATATACTGGAAATTCATTGACAATAGCCAAGACATGGAAACAACCTAGATGTCCATCGAGAGATGAATGGATAAAGAAGATGTGGTGCATACACACAATGGCATACCACTCAGCCATAAAAAAGAAGGAAGTAATGTCATTTGCAGCAACATGGATGGACCTAGACATTATCTCCTGAGTGAAGGAAGTCAGAACAAGAAAGGCAAATACCCATGACTGAATGCCCATGCCTTCCAAACTGAACTCCGGAAAGAGGCCAGAAAGGTATCTCAAAATTAACATAGTCCCAAATGTGCCTCCTGACAATACTTATTCCACCCAATGTCTTTTTGGTTGATTGCAACTCAATTTTCCCAGATTCTTAGGCCAAAAAATGTGGAGTAATTCTTGAGTCTTCTTTTTCTCTCACTTTATATGCAACTTAATTTTTAAAAATCCTGTAAGCTCTCCCTCAGAAATATATCCAGAACTTCCCTGGTGGTCCAGTGATTAAGAAGCTGCCTGCCACTGTAGGGGTACATGGGTTTGATCCCTGGTTGGGTAAGATTCCACATGCTGTGGAGCAACTAAGCCCACGCACCACAACTACTGAAGCCCAAGTACTCTACAGTCCATCCTCCACAACAAGAGACGCCACCACAATGAGAAGGCTGTGTGCAACAACTAGAGAGTAGCCCCTGCTTGCTACAACTAGAGAAAGCCCACACACAGCAATGAAAACCCAGAGAAGCCAAAAATAAATAATAAAATGTTTTTAAAAGATGAAAAATTCAATTTAGAAGTGGGCAAAGGATCTAAATTGACAAATTTTTCAGAAAAGAGCATGTATAAATGGCCAATAAGCCAATAAGCACATAAAAAGATGCTGAGCTTCATTAGCCATCAGGGAAAGGCAAATCAAATTACAATGAGATACCACTCCACACCCACTAGGATGGCTGGAATAAGACAAACAGACAATAACAAGTGCTGGTGAGGATGATTAGAAATTGAACCTTCATACACTGTTGAACATGTAAAATTATGCAGCCACTCTGGAACAGTCTGGCAGTTCCTCAAAAGCTTAAACAGAGAGTTCCCCCTTGACCCACTAATTCTACTCCTAGGTATATGTGTATAATCAAGACAAATAAAAATACATATCTATACATGTACATAAATGTTCACAGCAGCATTATAACAGCCAAAAAGTGGAAATGCCCACCAAAAATATGTGGTCTATTCATACAACATAATATTATTCAAGTATAAAAGGAATAAAATACATGCTACAGAGCAGATCAACTTTGAAAACAATGTGCTAAGTGAAAGAAGCTGATCACAGAGCACCATGTATTGTATGATTCGGTTTATACAAAATGTCCAGAATACACAAACCTATAGAGACAGAAAGTGGATCAGTAGCTTTGGAGGCTGGGGAACTGGCGATAATTGGCTTGAAAAAAATAAGTATCGGTTGCTCAGTCATGTCTGACTCTTTGCAACCGCATGGATTGTAACCAGCCAGCCTCCTCTGTCCATGGAATTCTCCAGGTGAGAATACTGGAGTGGGTAGCCATTTCCTTCCCGACCCAGGGATCGAACCCAGGTCTCCCACATTGCAGGTAGATTCTTTACTATCTGAATCACCAGGGAAGCCCCAAGAATACTGGAGTGGGAAACCATTCCCTTCTCCAGGGGATCTTTTGTGAGGGCTGGGGAATTATTGGCTTAGGGATACAGATTTCTTCTGGGATAATGAAAATCTTCTAAAATTAATTGTAATAATAGATGCACAGTTGTGTGAATACACTAAAGGCCATTGAATTGCACATTTTAAATGAGTGAACTGTTGTGTGTGTGTGTGTTTTAAAGGATCTGTCTGTATGTTGCACTGAAAATAGAAATGGGAGTGTCGAAGGGGCAAACTTGGAAGTAAGAATTCCAGGAAGGACACTTCAGCTAGGTGTTAGTGGTCTGTCTAGTACTAACAGTGGATATGGTGAAAGTAATTGGATTCTAGATGTATTCTGAAGGCCAACCAGGCATCCTGGTGAATTAGGAGCAGGGTGAATGAAAAAGACAGGGGTTAAAGATGACTCTCAATTTTATTCTGAGCAACTGGAGGGCCAGAGCTGCTGTTAACTGAGATGGAGAGAGCTGAAAGTGAACCAGTTTGCAGGAGAACATTAGGACTTGGATCTTAGCATACTCATCTAGGTTTCAGTAGATGCTTTCTCAGGTTAAAGTGACTGCTCTCCTCATCTTTGTTTACTGAGGGTTATTCAAACGAGTGATGAATTTTATCAAACAGTTTTTCTGAATTTGAGATGAATACACATTTTCTTCTTTTATCTGTTAATGCTGTGAAACACACAAGCAGATTTTCCAATGTTAAACCTTTATTCTGGGACTGCCCTGGAGGAGGTGACCCAGGTTCAATCCCTGGTCCGGGAAGATCCCATGTATCTCAGAGGAACTAAGCCCATGCCCTGCAACTACTGAGCCCAAGCTCTAGAGCCCTCAAGCCGCAACTACTGAAGCCCGTGCACCCTAGAGCCCATGTTCCACAACAAGAGAAGCCGCTGCGATGAGAAGCCCATGCACCGCACCTACAGAGCAGCTCCTACTGGCCACAACTAGAGAAAGCCTGCACATAGCATCAAAGATCCAGCACAGCCATAAATAAATAAAAGTTTAAAAAACCTCCATTCTATTCCCAAATAAACCTTACATGATCGTAATCTGATTTTGTTTCTCTGTTGTTATCATATTTTTGTTGTTGTTATCATTTTTAATACATTATTGGACTTGGTTTGTTAATATTTATTTAGGATTTTGCATTGAATCTTATAAATCAGATTGGTTAGTAATTTCTTCTATTCAAATTGTTCTTGTCTCATAGAATTATTTGAACTGCTCTCCTTCATTTTTTCTTCTTGGAATAGTTTGCTTCATAGTTTGTATGAGAATAGTTTGTATAAGATAGGATACATTCATTCCTTGAGTGTTCAGTAGAATTCACCTATATGACAAACTTTATGTGTGTTTGTTGTTTTTGATTTTTTATGGATAGAATTTTAACTATTGAATCAAATATTAAGGTTATAAGTTAATACACATATAAACTTATTTTTCAAAATTGTCCGTTTTACCTGTTTTTTAGCATATGGGTATGAAGTTATTCAGAAAGCTCTCTTTTTTAAGAAAAAATCTAATATTATGTTTATTTGTATTTTCTCTATTTTTTGTGTATTAATCAGTCTCACAAGAGTTTTGTCAACTTAATTTTTTTATAAAACCAATTTTTGTTTGGTGTTTTATCTACTTTCTTGGTTCTTTGCTTTCTATTTTATTAATTCCTGCTCCATATTAAAAACTATATTAATGTAAATGGCCTAAACACCCCCAATTAACAGGGAAAAAATCTATATTGGGTGAAAAGACAAGATAAGACTATGTGCTACTACAAATTTTAAATTTTCTTTCAAATTTCTAATTATATTTTAGTTATAAAGACAAAGATAATTAAAAATAACAGGATGGGAAAATAGCATGTAAACACTAATCAAAAGAAAAGCTAAAGTAAATATCTTATAATAACCATTATAATCCATTATAATCTTATAATGGAAAGAATATGAAAAAGGATATATATACATATATATAACAATCATTTTGCTATACAGCAGAAACTAACACAACATTACAAATCAACTATACTTCGATAAATACATTTTCAAAAAAGAAAACCTAGAGTGACTATATTAATATCAGACAGAGTAGGTTTCAGAACCAGGAATACTACCAGGGATAAAGAAGAACATTTTACAGTGATAATATCAATTAATTAAAAGCATATAATAAAACTAAAAGGATATGCATCTTATAGAATAGCTTCAAAACATATGAATTCAAAAAACTGATAGACCTGGAAAAATAGATAGAAAAATCCAGTTAGACTTGGAGATTTCAACATACTTTTGCCAGTAATTGACAGAGCAAGCAGAGGCTCAGTGTAGATATAGACTTAAATACCATGGCCAACAAACTTGACTAAATTAACACTTACAGAACATGTACCTAACAACTGTAGAACACGTGCTGTTTTAAAACACCCATGAAACATTCACCCAGATAGTCCATTTGTTGTTGTAAGCTGTGTCTCACTCTTGTGACCTCAAGGACTGTAGCCCGCCAGGTTCCTCTGTCTGAGGGATTTTCCTGGCAAGAATCCTGAAGTGGGTTGCCATTTCCTCCTTCAGGGGATCTTACCAACCCAGGGACTGAACCCAAGTCTCCTGCATTGGCAGGCAGGTTCTTTACCACTGAGCTACCAGGGAAACCCTTCTAGCCCAAACTGGATGAGTCATGGTGGAAAGCTTTGACAAAACATGGCCCACTGGAGAAGGGAAGGAGAACCACTTCAGTATTCTTGCCTTGAGAACCCCATGAATAGTGTCAAAAGCACAGGGTAGGCATGCAGTAAATACATGTGGGATGAACGAAAGGCTGTATAACAGAGACTGGAAGCAGGACGGGGGTTCTCCAAGGAAAGCAGAGATGTCAAGGGGAAAGGGTTCCCAGAAAAACAAGGGGCATGGAGAAGGGCACTATACTGTGTTAGCCCCTCGGTGTCCCGCTTTCCAGGCAGACTCACCAGCTGCCTTGCCCAGAGTGGCAGCATGCCGTTGATCAGCAGGCACTGAAGATCTGGACCCAAGCTCTCTTTCGATGGCCTCTTCAGCACCTCTTCGGGTTCACACTCTTCGTCTGCCTCATTCCCCATCTGCTCTCCAGGGCTCAGGAAGCACATCTCAGGCCTGGGTATTCGTCTCCTGCCTGGGCCGGCTGTTCCCCTTCCTATCCTTTGTGTTCTACTGCTGCTGCTCCTGGGGGTTGATCTCCAGCAAGTGCTGCTTCAAGCAGCTGGTGATCTCGCAGCCCACGTGCTGGACGAAGATGCAGTTGTCTCCGGACACTGTGATCAGAACTTCATGCTGGTGACGATTTCTGAATGGCCGAACATCTTGGCAATGTACTCATCCATTCTGGGTCATAAAACTAGTTTGAAGAAGAATAAGAGAATTTCAATCGTATACAGTGTTTCCTGACCATCACTGAAATTAGAAATAAATATTGAATAAGAAAAAGATATCTGGAAAATAACCAAATGTTTGTAAATTAAGTAACACGATCTTAAATAACCTATTGCTTCAAAGAAGAAATAACAGGGACATTGGCAATACTTTGCAGTGAGTGAAAATAAAGTCATAACATATCAAAATGTGTGGAATGTACTTACGATAGTGCTTAGAAAAACTTTCAGCATTAAGTGCTTACATTAGAAAAGAGAAAAAAGCTTCCAAATCAATGAAGTAAGTTTACAAGCTTAGAAACTGGAAACAAAAGAGAAAATTAAGACCAAAATAAGCAGAAAGAAGAAAATAAAATAAAGAGTGGAAATCAATGAAAGAAAATAGAAATGCAACTGAGAAAATCAATAACACCAAAAGCTGGTTCTTTGAAAATATCAATAAAATTGATAAACTTCTAGAAAAAATTAAAATGTCCAATATCAGGAATTAAAGAGGAGAAACCAAACATAGCCTGGTGGGAGGAATAATAAAAGAATATTATGAAAAACTTTACAGCAACAAGACCAGAAACTTAGAAGGAATGGACACAAACTACCAAAGGTCACTCAAGGTGAAATGGATTTAATTTCTGAAATTTAATTTAATTTAATGTCAATGAATTAGATTTGTAGTTTAAGACCTTCCAACAAAAAACATTTCAGGTCCTGGTAGCTTTACTCATGAATTTGACCAAACATTTAAAGGAAAAAATGAATTGTCCCCAAGGTTTTCCAGAAAACAGAAGAGGAAGTCATTTCATTTCATGAGGTCTTCATTCCTCTACACCAATATCAGGCAAGATTACCAAAAAAGTTTGCAGATCAATATTAGTAATGAACATAGACACAAAAAGCAAATTTAATACATCATGACAAGTGGGGAATGCCAGGTTTAACATGTGAAAATCAGTCATGGCAATTAACATATTAGCTGACTATGGTGGGCCTAGAAAGAGTCCCTAAAGGGTGTCATGTCAAATTCCTAGGATCTGTAAAGGTGATGTTATTTAGAAGAAGGGTCTTTGCAGATGTGATTAAGTTAAGGAACCTGAAATGAGGAGATAACTCTGGATTATTTGGGTAGTCCCTAAATCCAGTGACCAGTCTCCTTATAAGACAAAGGCAGAAGAGAGCTTCCCTGGTGGTCTGTGTTAGTCACTCGGTCGTGTCTGACTCTTCGTGGCCCCATGGATTGTAGCCCACCAGGCTCCTCTGTCTATGGAATTCTCCAGGCAAGAATACTGGAGTGGGTTGCCATTTCCTCCTTCAGGGGATCTTCCCAACCCAGGGACTGAACCCACATCTACTGTGTCTTCTGCACTGGCAGGCAGATTCTTCACCATCTGAACCATAAGAAACTTCCCTGGTGGTCTAGTGGTTGAGAATTTGCCTGCCAATGAAGGGGTCATGGATTTGATCCCTGGTCCAGCAAATTCCCATATGCTGTGGAACAACTAAGCTCCGTGTGCCACAACTACTGAGCCAGTACTCTAGAGCCCAGGAGCCACAATTACTGAGCCCCCTTGCCTCCAAGTACTGAAGCCCATGCACCCACAACCTGTGTTGTGCAACAAGAGAAGCCACTGCAATGAGAAGCCTGCCCACTGTACTGAAGAGCAGCCCCTGCTCACTGCAACTAGAATAAGTTCGAGCACAACAATGAAGACCCAGAATTGCCAAAAATAAGTAAATAAATAAATGAATCTTAAAAAGAGACAGAGAGAAAGGCAGAGGGATATTTGAGACACATAAGAGGAGACAAAGACATAAGGGAATTGATTGACATGGCTACAAGCCAAGGGACACCAGGGCCACCAGAAGCTGGAAGAACCAAAGAACAGAAGCTTCCCGAGACCATTTGGAGGGAGTGTAGCCTTGCTGACATTTTGATTCCAGACTTGTGGTCTTCGGAGCTGTTGAGAGAACAAATTTCTGTTGTTTTAAGCCCCCAAGCCTGCAGTAATTTGTTATGGCAGTTTCAGGACACTCATACACTGACTACAAAAGAAAAACCTCCTGGCCATCTCTTTTGATGCAAAAAAAAATTTTTTTTTTTTTACAAAATTCAATACCTAGTCATCATCTTTTTCTAAAACAAAAGAAAAAGAACTCTCAGCAAACTAGAACACTGAAGTAGAAGTAGAACTTCCACGGGTTTCCCTGATGGCTCAGTGGTAAAGAATCTGCCTGCCATTCAGGAGACATGGGTTCGATCCCTGATCTGGGAAGATCCCACATGCTGCAGAGCAACTAAGCCCACAAGCCACAACTATTGAGCCTGTGCTCTAGAGACCAGGATATGCAACCACTGAGCCCATGCACTGCAATTACTGAAGCCCTCATGCCCTAGAAATCGTGCTCCGCAACCAGAGAAACCACTGCAATGAGAAGCCCGCACACCACAACTAGAGAGTAGCCCCTGCTCACTGCAATGAGAGAAAAGCCTTCGCAGCAACGAAGACCCAGCACAGCCAAAAGTAAATAAATAAAATTATATATATAAAAAGAATAACTGAACTAGCAAATCAGTAGAAAAGCACTCCTTCAAAACAAGAAGGGATTACATACATTCATTAAAAAAAAAAACCTTTAAAAAAAGAAGTGGAACTTCCTCGATCCCATAAAAGACAACTACAGAAAACCTACAGCTAATATCATGTTCAGTGGTGAAAGATTGAGTTATCTCCTTCTTAGATTAGAAACAAGGCAAAGATGTCCATATTCACCCATCTTATATAAGAGTTAATGGAGGTCCTACCCAGCACAATAAAACATGGACGGGAAATGAAATGCAAACTTCACTTCTTAAAGAAAGATGTAAAACTATTCAGAGATGACATAATTGCTTCTACACAGAATCCTAAGGAATCTAGAAGAAATAATAGAACTAATGTGTGAGTCTATTAAGGTTAGAGGATATAAGGTCAATATATGAAACTCAATAGCAAAAAAATACCAAAAAACTCAATAGCATTAACAAAAAATTGGAAATTGATATTAATGAATGATAACGTTTATGTTTTAAGTTAAACTACAGTAGTTAAAGCACTTATGAATAATTTGGACTTCAACTTTTTTTTATTGGCTGAGCTGGGTCTTCATTGGAGGGAGCGGGCTTAGCTGCTGCGGCATGTGGAATCTCAGCTCCCCAACCAGGGATCAAATTGGAGTCCCCTGCCCTTGAAGGAGGACTCTTAACCACTGGACCATCAGGGAAGTCCAGCAATAATATTTAAAATAGCATTAAAATATGAAATATTCAGGAATAAATTTAACAAAAACAATGTGCAAGGCCCATACCTTATAAACCATACCACACTTCTGAAAAAATTAAAAACCTAAATAAATGAGGAGAGATATTGCTACGATCTGACTGTTATCCCTCTAAAATTTATATGTTGAAATCCTAATGTGATAGTATTAGGAGATGGGGTCTTTGGAGGTGAATAGGTCATGAGGGTGGAGACCTCATAAATGGGATTAGTGTCCTTATAAAAGACACCCCAGAGAGTTCCCTCACCCCTTTCCTGTATGTGAGGATACAATGAGAAGCCTGCAACTGAAAGAGGGCCCTTGCTCAACCATGCTGGCACCGTGATCTCAGACTTCGAGCCTCTAAAACTGTGAGAAATAAATTTCTGCTGTTTATAAGCCACTCAATCTGTGATTTTTTTTTTGTTATAGCAAACTTAATAGAATAAGACCCGTACCATGTTCAAGAGCCAGAATACTCAATATTGCTAATATGTCAATTTTCCCCCAATTGATCTATGGATTCAATGCAACCCCAGCAAGATTTTTAAAAGGGAACTTACAAGCTGTGTAAAAAATGTTTATAGAGGGCTTCCCTGGTGGCTCAGTGGTAAAGAATCCACCTCCCAATGCAGAAGACACAGGTTCAACCCCTGGTCCAGGAAGATCCCACATGTGCAAAGCAACTAAGCCCATGTGCCACAACTACTGAGCCTGTGCTGTAGAGCCTGAGAGTCGCAACTACTGAGCCACACGCCACAGCTGTGAAGCCCACGTGCCCCAGAGCCCGTGCTCTGCAACAAGAGAAGCCACCACCGTGAAAAGCCTGCACACTGCAACTAGTGTAGCTCCCGCTTGCCACACGAAAGAAAAGTCCGTGTAGCAACAAAAGACCAGCACAGCCAAAAATAAATAAATAAAAATTCAAAAATGTATATGGAAAACTAAGGGCAACTGCTCCTGCTGCTAAGTCGCTTCAGTTGTGTCCGACTCTGTGCGACCCCATAGATGGCAGCCCACCAGGCTCCCCCGTCCCTGGGATTCTCCAGGCAAGAATACTGGAGTGGGTTGCCATTTCCTTCTCCAATGCATGAAGGTGAAAAGAGAAAGTGAAGTCGCTTGGTCGTGTCTGACTCTTAGTGACCCCATGGACTGCAGCCTACCAGGCTCCTCTACCCACGGGATTTGCCAGGCAAGAGTACTGGAGTGGGGTGCCATTGCCTTCAGTAGCACGAAAATGTCGCTCTGGCCACTGCTGTGTAGAAGGGATGGGAGTGACAAGAGGAGAAGTAGGAAGGCCAGTTAGGAGACACTTGCTGAGAACCCAGGCTAGAGACTGTGGCAACAGTGGAAATGAAGATGGAGAAAACAGGCAGTGTTGAGAGAGGTTTAGGAGATAAATACCAAGAAATTTTGGAGATTAAGCACGAAGGTAAGGGGACCAAGAACAGTTCCCAGGACTTCCCCGGTGGTCCAGTGGTGAAGAATCCACCTGCCAATGCAGGGGACACAGATTCGACCCCTGGTGGGGGAAGATTCCACATGCCGTGGGTCACCTAAGCCTGTGCACCACAACTACTGAAACCCACTCACCACAACGAAGAGTAGCCCTGGCTCACTGCAATTACAGAAAGCCTGCACACAACGAAGACCCAGTGCAGCCAAAAAAATATTAATTAATTAAAAAAAAAAAGAATGGTTTCCAGATCTCTCATTTGGGAAAATGAGTGGATAGTGAAGGCATTCATTGTGAAAGGGAACCCAAGAAAACTAGTTTTTAAGACATGAAATAATGATGTCCTCTAAGAGCATGATAGGTTAAAGGATCCGCTGACATAAATAAAAGGACGCATTCATTAAGAGACACTCGACCAGAGGTTCACATTCAGGAGTTATCAGCACAGAGACAGCCACTGAAGACAGAAGTGGATACAACACCCAGGAGGTAGAGAGAACAGGAACAGGGGATCCAAGGTCAACCTACGGAAGTGCTCTAAGCATGTGGAGAATGAGCTTAATGGGGAGAAAGTATTAGGAGAAACTAGTTTCGGAGTCACTGCTTTAGTCTTCTTGAAACGGTAGCTTAAGACTCAGGCAAAGGGAGTGGAGACACTTGGACTGATTCCAGTGATATTTAGGACTTCTACTCAGGTATGGGCAAGGAGCCCCTATTGGATCAACCCTTCTGCAGAACACTACTGCAAATTCTGGACCAAACACTGAAAAAAGCACCTACTTAAAGGCTCTGGAAGGAAACCAAAAGCAATACTGGAGGGGCATCAACACTTGAAAGAATGGAACTGCATTAGCTACTTCTCATTTTTTATGGTTTCTAGCCTGAGGGAAGGCTGCAGTAACCACCATTCCAGATGGCTAAAATTCCAATAGAAAACTCATAGCTTTACTGGGCTGAAGAAACAGAAGACGATTTGTGACAAGCGTAGCTGCTAGAAAGGAAGGAGAGAAAACCTGGAAAGAACAGAAACAGAGATGGAGTGCTCCAAATTCTGTGTATAAACTGCTCAAACCTTTGCCTGACTCATAAACAATGCATGCATTGGCACCAAGTGAAGGCTAAAAGAACTGACCTGAGGTTTCAGCTGCTGCCCACTATGGGGAAGACAGAATTTGCAAACAGAATCCAGCCAAGTTAAATGTTGGCTTAATAAAAACACTGTTCAGAGGAAGATAATGGGATTCAGAGTCTCTGCAATATATCATTCACAGCTCAACATTATTAGACGTACAAAAACATAGGAAAATGTGACCCACTTTCAAGAGAAAAGATAATCAATGGAGGCTGACCCCAAGACATTAGAATTAACAGACAAGGATGCTACAACAATTATTATAACTTGCATTGGACATTTAGGGCTGCTGCAACAAATACCACAGATTAGATGGTTTACCTAATGAAATTCACTTTCTCACAATTCCAGATTCTGGAAGTCCAAGATCAAGGTGCCATGGGGTTGGTTTCTCTGGCTTGCGGATAGTTGCTTCATCTTTGCTATGGCCGCATAAGTCCTTTCCCCTGTCCATGCATGTACCTGATTTCTCTTTCTTTTCTCATAAGGACTCCAATCCTATGGGCTTAGCAGCTAACCATTATGACTTCATTCAAACTTGTTGTTGTTCAGTCGCTAATTCGTGTCCAACTCTTTGCGACCCCATGAACTGCAGCACACCAGGCCTCCCTGTCCTTCATCATCTCCCGAAGCTTGCTCAAACTCCTGTCCATCGAGTCGGTGATGCCATCCAACCATCTTGTCATCTGTCATCCTCTTCTCCCACCTTCAATCTTTCCCAGCATCTGAGTCTTTTCTAATGAGTCAGTTAATTCTTCACATCAGGTGGCCAAAGTATTGGAGTTTCAGCTTCAGCATCAGTCCTTCTAACGAATACTCAGGACTGATTTCCTTTAGGGTTGACCGGTTTGGCCCCTTTGCAGTCCAGGGGACTCTCAAGAGTCTTCTCCAACACCACAGCTCAAAAGCACCAATTCTTCTGCATTCAGCGTTCTTTATGGACCAACTCTCACATCCATACATGACTACTGGAAAAACCATAGCTTTGACTAGATGGACCTTTGTCAGCAAAGTAATGTCTCTGCTTTTTAATATGCTGTCTAGGTTGGTCATGGCTTTTCTTCCAAGGAGCAAGCATCTTTCAACTTCGTGGCTGAAGTCACCATCTGCAGTGATTTTGGAGCCCAAGAAAATAAAGTCTCTTGCTGTTTCCATTGTTTCCCCATCTATTTGCCATGAAGTAATGGGACTGGATGCCAAGACCGTAGTTTTTTGAATGTTGAGTTTTAAGCCAGCTTTTTCACTCTCCTCTTTCACATTCATCAAGAGGCTCTTTAGCTCCTCTTCACTTTCTGCCATAAGGGTGGTGTCATCTGCATATCTGAGGTTATTGATGTTTCTTCTGGCCATCTTGATTCCAGCTTGTGCTTCACCCAGCCTGGCATTTCTCATGAGGTACTCCACATATAAGTTAAATAAGTAGGATGACAATATACAGCCTTGACAAACTCCTTCCCCAATTTGGAACCAGTCCATTGTTCCATGTCTGGTCCTAATTGTTGCTTCTTGACCTGCATACAGGTTTCTCAGAAGGCAGGTAAGGTGGTCTGATATTCCCATCTCTTGAAGAATTTTCCACAGTTTGTTGTGATCTGCACAGTCAAAGGCTTTAGCATAGTCAATGAAGCAGAAGTAGACGTTCTTCTGTAATTTTCTTGCTTTTTCTATGGCCCAGTGGATGGTGGCAATTTGATCTCTGGTTCCTCTGCCTTTTCTAAATCCAGCTCAAACATCTGGAAGTTCTCAGTTCACATACTGTTCTGGAGAATTTTGAGCATTACTTTGCTAGCATGTGAGATGAGTGCATTTAACCTTAATTACCTCTTTAAAGGTTCTGTCTCTAAACACAGTCAGAGCTGGGAGTTAGAGCTATAATACGTGAATTAGGGGCACAATTCAGTCCATAAAATAATTGTTCTCAAGGACAAACTGCATATAAAGATAGATAGATAGATAAACACACATTGAGAATACAGTATGTCTCAGGACAGAGGACAGGTACAGAAACTAATAAAAAGAACCAAATGGAAATTCTAGAAAAACATAATTTAACTAAAAATTAATTTGACGGACTTGAGAGCAGATGAAACACTGTAGAAGAAAAGATGAGTGAACCAGAAGACAGGGTAATAAACCTACCCAAACTGAAGCTTAGAGAGAAAAAACAAGCATGAAAAAAATGACTCCAGTAACTTGTGGGACAAGATCACACGATCTAACATGAGTAACTGGAGTTTTAGGAGAGGAAAGAGAATGGACAGAAAAATTTTTTGAAGAAATAATGAATGGAATTTTCCTATATTTGGTGACATACTCACAGGTTGAAAAAATCAGGAGAACCTACGCTAGATAAGTACAAAGAAAACTACATTCAGGCACTTCACAGTCAAACTGTTAACAATCAAAGATAAAGAGAGAGTCTGGAAAGCAGACAAAGAAAAAGTGACACAATAGATATAGCGCAACAAGGATCTGGAAGACACTGACTTCAGAGGCAACAGAAGCCATAGACGAGCCGTGAACGGATGATACTGACTTCTTATCAGAAACAGTGGAGGCCAGAGGACAACAGAATGCCATCTTTAGATCAAGAGGGAAGAAAGGAATCTATCAACCCCCAATTCTGTACTCAGTGAAAATTCAGTGAAAATCTTCAGAGCATATATTGCCGGCAAAACTTTGCTATGGAATTGCTAAAGGAAAGTCTTCTAAGGAGTAACTGTATCTCCTGGAAAACTGAATTTTCAGAAAGAAATGAATGATATTGATAATGGTATACACATGTGGGGAAATAGAAAAGAATATTTTCCCTCTTAATTCTGTTAAAACACATGTAACTATTTGAAGCAAAGTTTAAAGGGTTGTATTGATTGTGAGGTTTACAATGGGTGCAGATATAGCAAACATGAAAACTAAAGCATACAGGATGGGGGTAGGGAATGAAAAATGGACCTGTACAGTCACAAGGCTTCTACATTTGCGGAGCAGCAGATGGCATTCACTCTTACGTACACAGGGAAAACTTAAGGAGGCACAGTGCAATCCCCAGAGAATTTACTAAAGAAATACCACCCAGAGGTGTCATTAAGACATTCAGTTACTACAAAAAGAGGCAGGAAAGGAGAAATACTGGAGCAAAAAGAGAAAGGGCAAACTAAAACAAATGGTAAAATGTTATGCCTAAATCTAACCATTGAAATAATTACATCATATGTCAATGAACTAATAAACACTAATTAAAAGGCAAAAGTGGTCAGAGATTATCATACTAAGTGAAGTCAGTCATACAGAGGGAGGTAAATATCATATGACATCATTTATTTGTGGGAACTAAAAAATGATACAAATGAACTTATTTACAAAACAGAAACAGATTCACAGATTTATAAAACAAACTTACGGTTATCAAAGGGGATGGACAGGGAGGGATAAATCAGGAGGTTGGGATTAACATATACACCCTCATGGCTCAGATGGCAAAGAATCCGCCTGCAATGCAGGAGACCTGGGTTCGATCCTTGGGTTGGGAAGAACTCCTGGAGGAGGGCACGGCAACCCACTCCAGTATCCTTGCCTGGAGAATTCCATGGCCAGAGGAGCCTGGCGGGCTACAGTCCATAGAGTCGCACAGAGTCGGACACAACTAAAGCAACTAAGCTGCAGCAGTATCTGTTTGAGTACGTACTTTCAATTCAAATTCAATATATAAAATAGATAATCAACAAGGACCTACTGTGTAGCAGGGAACTCTACTCAATACTCTGTAATAACCTACATGGGAAAAGAATCTGAAAAAGAATGGGTATATGTATTGTTGTTGCTGTTGTTGTTTAGTCGCCAAGTTGTGTCCTATTCTTTTGCAACCTCATGGACTGTAGCTTACCAACTCCTCTGTCCAATATGTATGTGTGTGCATGCTCAGTTCAGTTCAGTCGCTCAGTCGAGTCTGACTCTCATGTGACACCCTTTGCAGCACGCCAGGCTTCCCGTCCATCACCAACTCCCAGAGCTTGCTCAAACTCATGTCCATCACATCAGTGATGCCATCCAACAATCTCATCCTCTGTTGTCCCCTGCTCCTCCTGCCTTCAATCTTTCCCAGCATCAGGGTCTTTTCCAATGAGTCAGTTCTTCACATCAGGTGGCCAAAGTATTGGAGTTTCAGCATCAGTCCTTTCAATGAATATTCAGGACTGATCTCCTTTAGGATGGACTGGTTGGATCTCCTTGCAGTCCAAGGGACTCTCAAGAGTCTTCTCCAACACCACAGTTCAAATGCATCAATTCTTCGACACTCAGCTTTCTTTATAATCCGCCTCTCACATCCATACATGACCACTGGAAAAACCACAGCCTTGACAAGACGGACCTTTGTTGACAAAGTAATGTCTCTGCTTTTTAATATGCTGTCTAGGTTGGTCATAACCTTCCTTCCAAGGAGTAAGCATCTTTTAATTTCATGGCTGCAGTCACCATCTTCAGTGATTTTGGAGCCCCCCAAAATAAAGTCTGACACTGTTTCCCCAACTATTTGCCATGAAGTGATGGAACCAGATGCCATGATTTTAGTTTTCTGAATGTTGAGCTTTAAGTCAACTTTTTCACTCTCCTCTTTCACTTTCATCAAGAGGCTTTTTAGTTCTTCTTCACTTTCTGCCATAAAGGTGGTGTCATCTGCATATCTGAGGTTATTGATATTTCTCCTGGCAATCTTGATTCCAGCTTATGCTTCATCCAGCCCAGTGTTTCTCATGATGTACTCTGCATATAAGTTAAATAAGCGGGGTGACAATATACAGCCTTGACATACTCCTTTTCCTATTTGGAATCAGTCTGTTGTTCCATGTCCAGTTCCTTCCTGACCTGCACACAGATTTCTCAAGAGGCAGGTCAGGTGGTTTGGTATTCCCATCTCTTTCAGAATTTTCCACAGTTTATTGTGATCCACACAGTCAAAGGCTTTGGCATAGTCAATAAAGCAGAAATAGACGTTTTTCTGGAACTCTCTTGCTTTTTCGATGATCCAGCAGATGTTGGCAATTTGATCTCTGGTTCCTCTGCCTTTTCTAAATCTGGAAGTTCACGGTTCACATAATCCCATACCTACAAAAGGTATAATGAATTCCTACTCACCTATTACCTAGTTTAACACTTATTCACAATGTCATCCTATATTGGTTTCTCCTCCCCACTCCAAAGTATTTTAAAATAAATTTAGTTTTTCAAAATTTTAAGTGGCTATATTTTACCCAATAAAGGAATTTGTAAAAAAGCAAAAACACATAAATTCAATAAAACTTTTAGAAGAAAAACAGGAGAAAATCTTTGCTATCTTGGATTAGTCAGAGTTCTTACATATGACAACAATAGTGCAATATATAAAAGAAAAAAATGATTAATTGGACTTCATTAAAATGCAAATCTTTTGTTCTTCAAAAGACACCATAAAGAAAATAGAAAAGCAAGTAATGTACTGGAAGAAAATATTTCCAAAATACATTTCTGTTAAAGCTGCTTCTTGGTCACTTCATAGGCATAACATTGTGAAAAAGTTGCAGTGTGCTCTGTCCCAGGACAGATCTAGAGAAGATGCCTGCGTGGCTCCTGGCAATGGACTTGGAGCACTACGGGCGTTTCCAGAGTGCGCGTTTCCAGGTATGCACCCAGGCTGCTATCAGGTCATGGACTCTGAGTTGCCAGTAGACGCTTCATCCTATGGGAGAAAGCATGACTGGAGGGCTCTCTGAAGTGTAGGGTCAGGACAGGGAATTCTCGTGTCCACACTTTCCATTCTGGAGGATGAAAAGAGATCCACATCAAGGCACACTGCTGCGCCTATAAACTTGGAGAGATTGACAGACACACAGAAAGAAGAGGTTTCATTCCAAGAGCCGACTATCAGAATGATGGTGGACTTCTCAATAGCAACCCCAGAAGCCAGAAGACAAGGAAACAATACTTTCAAAATTCTGGGGGGAAATGGTATCTAACCTGGAACTCTATATCCAGCCAAATTTCAAGAGCATGAGTATAAAGCCAACCTCAGACATACAAATTCGCCTATTCAGTAGTCCTCCCGTGTCTGCAATTTTGCCTTCCGAGGTTTCAGTTATCCTCAGTCAAATATGAACTAAGAATATTAAATAGAAAAATTCCAGAAATAAACAATACACAACTTTTCAATTGTGTGCCATTCTGTGCAGTACGATGAAATCTCACTCTGCCCCACCCCACTCTACCTGGGATGTGAATCATCCCTTGGTCCAGTGGATCCTGCCCACTAGTCACTTGGTAGCAACTCAGGTATCAGACCCATGATTGCCCTCTCGCAGCACTTGTGTTCAAATGACCCTTATTTTCCTTACCAGTGATCCCAAACTATAAGAAGAGTGATGCTGGCAAGTCAGATGCACCAAAGAGAAACCTAAAAGTGCTTCCTTTAAGGGAAAAGGTGAAAGTTCTGGACTTAATAATGAAAGAAATAAACTGCAAGCTGAGACTGCTAAGATCTATGGTAAGAATGAATCTTCTGTCCCTGAAACTGTGAACAAAAAAGAAACAATTCATGCCAGTTTTGCTTCCGCTCCTTAAACTGCAGAAGTTACAGTCACAGTGCAGGTAAGTGCTTAGTTAGAAAAGGCAATAAATGTGCACAAAAAGATGTTTTGAGACCATATTCTCATAACTTTTATTACAGTGTATTGTTATAATTTCTATATTTTATTTTTAGTTATTGTTGTTAATCTCTTACAGTGCCTAATTTCTAAATCAAACTTCATCACCTGTGTATATGTATAGGAAGAACACAGTGTATATAGGGTTCAGTGCTTTGCAGGGTTTCAGGCATCCACTGGGAGTTTTGGGTAAGGGGCTCAGGTACACGTAACGGGCTTCACAGGTGGCTCATATAGAATCTGCCTGCCAATGCAAGAGAAGCAGGAGATGCAGGTTCAACCCCAGGGTTGGGAAGATCTCCTGGAGTAGGAAACGGCAACCTGGTCTAGTATTCTTGCCTGGAAAATTCCATCAACAGAAGAACCCGGCTGGCTACAGTCCATGGGGTCGCAAGGAAATCAGACACAACTGAGCAACTGAGCATGCACGCTTCCTGCCACTCCCACAGGCTGGTGTAAGGGAAGCCAGGTGGTGTGGATTAGTTGCTCAGTCGTGTCTGACTCTTGAGACCCCATGGACTGTAGCCTGCCAGGCTCCTCTTCCATGGGATTTTCCAGGCATTATACTGGAGTGGGTTGCCATTTGCTTCTCTAGGGGATTTTCCTGACTTAGGGATCAAACCCACGTCTCCTGTATTGGCAGGCAGATTCTTTACTACTGAGCCACCTGGGAAGCATCAGTTGACACCAGAGACCTGGTCAAGTTAGTCTCCGGCCAAGAAAGGCAGCTTAGGAATTTCACTTTCTGAGTGAAAGCCCTCCTTACTAGGCACTGTTTCCAGAAGCTGGGCCAACACTGTCATCTTGGGCACCACCCACAGCGGGGTTTCTGCTGTGGGGACAGTGGAAACCATCTTCAAGGTAGAAGGCACTGCTGCCTACTTGCAGGCTGTGCACCAGTTCTGTCTTTACAAAAGAAAAGATGCACCTTGCACAGACCAATGCTGAGGTGGGACCATGAACCAGAACCTGAGTCACCTAATCCCCCATGCCTGAGTTAAAACTAAAGGGAAAAAAAGACTAAACGCCAAATAAATTTGTGTATCACCTGCCTAGTTTTAGAAACTCAAATTTTAAAAAAATCATGAGAAAAAACGCAATGCCCAAAGAGACCATTGTCTATTAAGGATGAAAACCTACTGAAGAACATTGTCAGCTTTAATGAAGGGCCAAGGGAGTCACCTGGGCACCTACGATGACTCGTGTGTGTACAGGGCCTATGGTGGGCTGGGTATGGATGCCAGGGTGGGGCTGGACTCTGCTCAGCCACCCCTGGGACTCCAGCAGGTCCCAAGAGCCAAAAGCAGAGCCCAAGGGGACAGGGCTTTCTCTCGTCCAATGCTGAGAGCAGATAGGCAGACGACACACAACAGAGGCCGAGTGAAGAGGCACACGTGTGGCATGACAAGCTTCTCCTGACACACGCTTGGTGCCGTGCATTATTTTCTGTCGCCACTGTGGTGACCATCTGTAATCAGCACTACTGCTGCCGAGCCACGGTCAGCCGTGGGGATGGCTAGGAGTTCGTGTAGGGGCCCCTCTTGAGCCCCCAGTGGCTGTGACCCAGTGTGATTCAGGCCTCAGCCTCTCCAGTGCCCGCAGGGGATGCACGTGAACCAGGTGGTGCTGACATGCTGACAGTCAGGGCTGTCCCCCTGGGGCTGGGACAGGCACAAGTGGACGCTGAGTTCTGGGATGCATTGCTTAAAGTGGTCAGGGCCCCAGGGGCCCTTCCATGATGTGCCTCACCCCCCAATCCACTTTGGGGCTGAAGGATTTAGTTCCCCCACTGTGAGAAACGCTCTGGGAATTGCCCTTGATTGGGGAGACTTGTCTCATCAGGGTGCCGTCCCCTTCCTGGGAGTCTGCACCCGAGGTGGTGGATGCAGGGCTCAGCGCCCACTCCCATCCCATGGTGAAGGGCCATCTGCCGCTGCAGCCCAGAGGCCTCCTGCCACTCCTGCTTCCTCACTCCCTACAGGAGCCCCTAGTAAACCTCCCGTGCACTCTCCTCCATCCCCGGGTCTGCTTCCAGGGGGCCCAGCCCCCACCACGGCACCTGGATTGGTGTCCCAGGGCTGCTGCGGGTCTCACAACACATTAAGTGTGCTCCCTCACAGTCTGGAGGCCGGGAGTCTGAAGTCGAGGGGCCGCAGGGATGTGCTCCCTCCAGGGGCTCAAGGGGAGGGTCCTCTCTGTCTCCTCCAGCTTCTGGTGGCTCCAGGTGCTCCTTGGCTTCTGGCCACATCGCCCCAACCCCTGCCTTCATCTTCGCATCGTCACACGGCCATCTCCTCTGGGTGTCTCAGGTCTTCCTCTCCTGTCTTCTTCTTTTTTTAATACTTGTTTGTTTGGCTGCATTGGGTCTGAACTGTGGCCCATGGGATCTTCACGGGGGTATGCGGGATCTTCTGCTGCAGTGCAGGTTCTCTAGTTGCCCTGCAGCTTAGGGGATCTTAGTTCCCCGATCAGGGATCAAACCTGTGTCCCTTGCACTGGGAGGCGGATTCTCAACCACTGGACCACCAGGGAAGTCCCCCTCTCCTTTCTCATAATGGTATTTGTCACTAGAGTCAGGGCCCACCCAGATAATCCAGCGTGAGCTCACTTCAAGATCTTTACAGCGACACCTGCAGAGATCTTTATTCCAAATCAGCTCACAGTCTGAGATGCCAGGTGGGCATACCTTTGGGGGCTCCAGTTAAGCCCCTGGGGCAGCCAGGCTTCCATTTCTTTGGCAACAGGAAGAAAAAATTGTGAACTCCCAGGAGGGCAGGGGTCTCTGCTACCAAGGGCTCCAGGGGCCCCTCAGAAGTGAGACAGCACAAACAGCCCCATCCACCACTATCCTGTAACGATAGCCATGAGGGCAACACAGAGCATGAGGGAACGCAGACCCCACCCGCACGCCAGCACCTCCACAGCTGCAGCCACTGGGAGAGCATCTCCCCACACCCGTAGCATGCCAGCACAGGCGATGCAGGGATATCGTGGTAGGAGGAGAGAGAAGAGGCGTGACAGTCTGGACAGCTTTGGAAACAGCTTATTGAGGAAAAAGAATAACCATCTTCTGGGCACACTTTCCCAGTTAAAGTCTAAAATACTTCAGTGGGACCAAGCCAGTCTCAGGGACCCTCCCCAGTAAAATGGCCCTGAGTTTCCAGCTGAGAGACTGTGCCAGGCGACACCAGACTCCACTGGTAATTCCAACCACTTCTCACAAAGCGGGGAACGTGCTGTTTAAAGGAATATCCCTTGTGACGTTCCTCCTTGCTTATTTGTAGTCTGTTTTCTTGGAAAGTGGCCTCGTTTGGGCCAGTATTTGGATTCTAGCCACTCTGCTCTGCCCCAAGGACCCCAGGCTCCTCAGAAGTCAACATGGAGCTGGGATGAGAGGCGCTCCAGCAGCCTATTGACCCCCCTCCTTCAGGGAAGCCAGACGACGCGGCAGGACTCAGGCCACTGGAGGTGAGATGCAGGGATCTCGAAAGGCAGGAACTGAGGAGGACAAATGTCCCGGGAGGACACAGGGTGACTGTTGAGAGTGAGATGTGATCTGGCATGCTGGATGAGCGGTGGCTCCCCAGAAAACCTTTGAGCTCAGAGATGCCGAGGATATGAAGTCAACTGTGTGGAGCTCTTTCCTTCCGCCCACCCTGCTCCCCTCTGTGATGTCTGCGAGTATTCGGGGGCAAGGGGAGGGAAAGTATCACAGGACGAGTCTGAGCCGCATTCTGGGACTTGTGGCTCCTCTGTGGTCGCATGAGGCCACTCTCGCCACATCCTCAAGGTTGTCTTGAGGTCCAGAGAAGGTGATGAAGGGACTCCAGCAGGGCTGGTCAGCTCATCCTTGGGGTACTAGCAGGTGACTGGGGTAAGCTGGGTTCTCAGAGCCTCTGCCGTGCACTGTAGAGGAGCATCACTAAGCAGCGTGTATCGTGATCATGGGGAGCAATGGACTCAGCGCCTGGCACCCCACGTAGCTGCGAGCAAACTCCTTCCCTCCTGAGGGCCAGTGGCGCCGGGCAGCCCAGAGGACACCACAGAAGCAGGGATGGAGGGTGGACTGTCTTCACGTTGCTGGGCGGGTGGCCATAGTTAGCTTAGTTTAACTGAGTTACACCTTAGTTGGCTGTAAGGTGCCCAGGTGGGGCCGGGGACCTGTGAGAGGTGCCTTGATCATCACCTCATAGCATGTTATGGTTTTTAACTCACTTTGAGGCACACAGGTGTTTAACAACTTGCCTAAGGCCAGTCCCAGCTAAAGCTGCCAAGTGATGCCTACTTGGGGCTCTAAACAAGGGTTACAGTCACGTTTGGTCCACATGACTCATGACGCACAGAAGCTCTTAAAATGCTGCATACGTGGTTTGGCCTTCATGCATCCACGCACAGACGCCGGGCCTGCTCTGTGTCCTGGAGACGATGAGTGAGGGCTTTGTGGCAGAAAGCCGGCGAGCATGGATTCTGATGCTAACTCCATTAGTGCCATGACGAGCCTTGGCGCCCCAAACACAGGCTGGAGGGTGCTTTGTCGCAGGGCGGGGACCAGATGGGAGCAGACCTGCGTCCTTCTGTCTCACTGGGGTGGGGGTGGGGCCTGACTTCGGGCAGGTGGAGCCAGGGCCAGGATCCAGAACTCCCAGGTCCTTGGTCACTCTCTCCTGCAACCTGGTGGCCTCCACTCTCCCCAGTGACCCTCTGTTCCTCTTGCCACTTCTCTCTACCACCCCCTCCCCCCCCCCCCCCCCCCACACACACACGTAGCCATGAACTTCAACAGATGCCTCTGTTCTCACTTAACTGCTCCGGACACTACCAAATAGCCACAGGTACACCAGGACACACATGCTCTCCTGAAGGTCAGGGAGGGCTTGACCTACTTAGACAGTGAGGTGCTCTCTGGAGGGTACACATGCTTCCAGGGCAAATACACAAATTGGCCATCAGGATGGAGGTGAGGTCTGAGGCAGGTCAGCCCGCTTTCTCCTGACCCTCATTGGTTCCTGATTTTCCCCCAGTAAAAGCCCCAACTCCCTCCCTCCCTCTGTGTCCAGACCACCCAGAGCGCAACCCGAAGGTCAGTTAGAGTATGAGTAGATACTGATGGGCTCACAGCATCCCCTGATGGGAGGGCAGCCAGCCCCATAAACACATTCCCATGGCCAGCACGGTGATGTCCAGTGTATGGAGTGGGGCCACCACTCTGAACGGTGATGAATTCAGACAGCTGATGCCCACTGAGCACTGACTATGTACCAAGACCAAGTGTAGCACTTCCCACACCTTATTGGGTTTAATTCTCTCAACAGCCCTGGGGAGCAGACACTGTTCCCCTTGTTCCCATTTTACAAATGGATCACTTGGAAGCCTGTTTGAGGGCAGGCCCAGCTGACCCAGAAGTCAGAGCATCTGATCCCATTGCTGCAGAGCCAGCTCCTCCGGGACGTGGGCTCCCCAGGGCGTGAATCTGCTCTTAATTGCAGAGATGGGAGTGACCAAACAAGTTCTATCACATACCATCCCTGAAATGCCCTGGAAGACTCCACAAGCACCTCCTGCTGCAGGAAGAGGAAGACACAGCAGCCTCTGGCCCCACTGTCCCATCCCAGCCCCACTCTGCTGAGCACCCTGGGGGATCGGCCCCTCCAGGCCATGAGCAGCCCTGACCCTGACCGTGCACAGTGGGGCAGCATCTGGACTCAGGCTTAGGTCTAAAGCCTGGACACAAACTCCCTGCCCCAGTAGGGAAATCTTAGCTTGGGGCCTAGGCTGGGCCCATGACTGGACTTAGACATTTTTGGAAACATTAAGTTTGAGCTGATGGGTCTGGCTCCACCAGAAGCTAGCTGCCGAGGCCAAGAAATGTCTGGAAAAGTCACCCTCAGCATCATGGTGCCAGAGGAAAGGCTCAGGCTCTAGAGATATGAGTTCTAATCACATGCCTCCTGTTCCCTATAGTGTGATGCAGGGGAAGTTCATTCAAGATTCCCAGCCTGGGAATATAAGTTGGTGCAGCCACTATGGAAAACAGCATGGAGGTTCCTCAGAAAACCGAAAGTAGAATTACTGTATGACCCAGCAGCCCCGCTCCTGGGCATACACCAGGACAAAACTATCACTCAGGGAGATGCATGCTCCCCAACGTTCACAGCAGCACTACTCACAATAGCCAAGATGTGGACACAACCTAAATGTCCACTGATACATGAATGGATGAACAAGACGTGGTGCATATACACAACGGAATACCACTCAGCCATAAAAAAGAATGAAGTAATACCACTTGCTGTAACACGGATGCAACATGAGATTATCATACTAAGTGAAGGAAGTCAGAAGGAGAAAGACAAATACCATACGATATCACTTACATGTGGAATTTAGAATATGGCACAAATGAACCTGTCTACAAAACAGAGAAAAACTCACAGGCATAGAGAACAGACTTGTAGCTGCCAAGGGGGTGGGGAGTGAGCGAGGGAAGGATGGAGAGTCTGGGATGAGCAGATGAAAAACTGTTATATATAGGATGGATAAGGTCTTACTGTATCACATGGGGAACCGTATTCAATATCCTGTAATAAATCATAATGGAAAAGAATATTAAAAAAGAATGTCTATATGTGTATAACTGCATCATTCTGCCATACAGCAGAGATTGGCACAACACTGTAAATCAATTATACTTCAACTTTTAAAAATTAAAAAAAAAGATTCCCAACCTGGGATGGGAGTGAAGACGTCTCCTGTGGTGGTTTTAAAGTATGTCTGCAAATCCCTTGACAGTCTTCCCTTCAAGAAGTGGAGCCTGGTTCCCCTCTCCTTGAGTGTGGGCTGGACTTGAATGACTCGATTCCAACTAATGAAGTGAAGCAGCAGTGCTGGCTTCTGACCTTGGAGACTGGGTCGCAAAAGGCACCTTGGCTTCCTGCCTGTCACCTCTCTTGCTCTCATCTCTCCCTCCAGAGGAAGCCAAGTGCCACGTCACGAAGGGTGGCACACTGGTGAAGGACCAAGGTGCCCAACCAATAGCCACATGAGGGTGCCATATTGGAAGAGGATCCTCCAGTCCCAGTTTGGCCTTCAGGTGGTGGCAGACAGAGCCAACACCTCAGTACCAACTTCTCAAAAGACCCTGAGCCAGAACCACCTAGTGAAGCTGCTCCGGAATTCCTGACTTGTGGAAATGGTGAGATAATCAGTGTCTGTTGCTTTCAATCAGTAAGCAGAGACATCACTTTGCTGACAAACATCCATATTGTCATAGTATGGTTTTTCCAGTAGTCATGTATGGATGTAAGAGTTGGACCATAAAGAAGGCTGAGCACCGAAGAATTGATGCTTTTGAATTGTGGAGTTGGAGAAGACTCTTGGGAGACCCTTGGACAGCAAGGAGATCAAACCGGTCAATCCTAAAGGGAATCAACCCTGAATATTCATTGGAAGGACTGATGCTGAAGTGGGGCTTCCCTTGTAGCTCAGTTGGTAAAGAATCTGCCTGCAATGCAGGAGACCTGGGTTCAATTCCTGGGTCAGGAAGATCCCATGGAGAAGGAAATGGCAACCCACTCCAGTATTCCTGCCTGGAGAATCCCATGGACAAAGGAGCCTGGCATGCTATAGTCCATGGGGTTGGAAGAGTCAGACACAACTTATCATCTAAACCACCACTTGATGCTGAAGCTGAAGCTCCAATACTTTGGCCACCTGATGGGAATGAGTTGGCTCTTTGCATCAGGTGGCCAAAGTATTGGAGCTTCAGCTATAGCATCACTCCTTCCAATGAATATTCAGGGTTGATTTCCTTTAGGATTGACTAGTTTGATCGCCTTGCTGTCCAACGGACTCTCAAGAGCCTTCTCTAAGCCCACAATTCAAAAGACTCATTGGAAAAGACCTGGATGCTGGGAAAGATTGAGGGCAGAAGCAGAAGGTGAGAGAGAGAATAAGATGGTTGGATAGCATCACTGACTCAATGGACATGAATTTGAGCAAACTCCAGGAAATAGTGGAGGAAGAGGAAGCCTGACATGCTGCAGTCCATGGGGTCACAAAGAGTCGGACATGACTTAGGGACTGAACAACAACAACAACAGGACATTGGAGGCATTTTGTTACATGACAAGTGATTACAGATACATACACTCACCTCAAGTATCTGTCAGGATTCGCTGGGATAACACACACAGAGGGCTAGATGCCTGATGAATGCAGGGTCTGATTAGCTCCTTTCCACTCTTAGGTCTCAGCAGTCCCCTCCCCGAGGGACTAAGGTTTGGACTGTGAGTTATGCCCACTCAGGGGCCAGCCCTACAGCAGGTTCCTGGCTTCTTTCCCTTTCCCCTCAGCAGGACTCTTGTCTGTGGACAGTCACCCTGGGGAGGGACTGCTGTCTCTTTTATATACAAAGGATCAAAGGAATTGGTTGGCACTCAGTTCAATCCAAATCCTGTGCCAAGGAACTTCTCTGGTTGTCCAGTGGCTGAGCCTCTGTGCTCCCAATGCAGTTCAATCCCTGATCAAGGAACAAGATCTCACATACCACAACTAAAGATCACACATATCACAACTAAGACAAGGCACAGCCAAATAAATATTAAATATATAAATATTTTTAAAACTCAACATGAAGATGTTTAGAAAAACAAACAAACAAGCCCCAAAATTCTGTGTCAATGCTGTGTACCAGCCTTGCCTCCCAGGTTCACCTTCCACACAGTAGCACATGTGGGATGTCCAAGTTGTAAATCAGTTCACACCTCTTTTTACTTAAAACCCTCCAGCAGCTTCCCTTTACTCTTGGAGTAAAAACTTCAACTTGTACCATGGCTACAAGACTCCTGTGATAGGTCCCACCCCGACTATTATGCTCTAGGTTCCCATCTTCCAAATGCCACTCAAACTTGTCAAACCTCTGCACGCAGAACATTCTTCCCCAAGACCTTCACAAGGCTGCCCCTCCCCATTATTTTGAGCTCCACTCAGTGCCACCTCCTTAGAGTCCCAGCCCGGGTCACATCCACTGCGTTATCTTATTTCATCCTTTTTATAACCAGCTAAAATGACCACTTGTCTTGTTTATTGCCTAAAGCCCCATATTGCTGGAGAGCAGAGCTTTGCTGTGATTATTCTAGGGGCTGGAATATTTGATGGCTTCTTGAATATCAATCAAATTCCCTTTTGAATGCTCTGCAGGCATCTTTATGAAGAACACTCTGAAAAACCTTCTATAAAGGGAATGAATTGCCTCCAGACTTTGTAACAGTGGCTCATACCTGCACCATAATCATTGTAATCCAGGAAGGCTCTTGTTAGGGATTTTGAAATGCCTGTGTTGAGAGAGGCAGTAAATCTTTCTCTGATTTGGTTCCAGGTAATATACAGGGAATGAAACACCCTGATTTTTTTCCCCTTCGCTGGGTTTTCACATGAGTCTGCCCGGCCAACTGTCTCTTTGCAAGGAGCAGAGGTCCAAGAATCACATGGTTTTCTGATGCAAACCCCTTCCCCATCCCCCAGGAGGTCAGGGACTGAGGAAGGAGCTATATGAAGAAGCCAGAATGTTCTGAGGTTCTGGAGGTTGGAAGAAAGGAGGGCATCCAGCATGGGGCTGAATGGGGCAGGGCTCAGGGAGAAAGACTGGACTGATCACAGGGCCACCGTCCAGCAGCTTAGACGGCCATGGCCTCCAGGGCCAACCAACAGAGAACCCTGCTTGTTCCTGCTTCCAGGATCTGGGGAGCTGCACGGCTCATGGAAGAGCCTGGCACTAACTGGTCTCCTTGCTTCTCTTGGTACCAAGCACAAACAAATCATCTTCTATTAATACAAATGAGATCCCATCATTCCTCTGCTTGAAGGAATCACCCCCCTTATTCTCAAGGCACAGACCCACCTCCATGCTGAATCTCCACCACCAGCTCCAGCCCCCACTGCTGACCACAGTCATGCTGTTCCCAACCCTGGCCATGGCTGTTCCCTGAGTCTCAAGTCTGTTCCTGTCTCATCATCTTCTGAAAGAGACCATGCAGTCCTCCCACCCAGTCCAATCCCTGTCCCCACCACCATCTCCCAGTCCTGTCCCATGGGGACAGGGGCGTACAGCACTGCCATGCCTTCAGCTTTGACATGGGGGCCCAATTTCTGCGGTCTCTGGGGCTACTGCCTGTCCTCCCCACCCCTGCACCTGGAGGGGAGCAGCCCTGGTGCTCAGCAGATGCTCAGACCACACTGAGTGAGAAAAGAAACAGGAAGCTCTAGGGACTTCCCAGGTGGTCCAGGGGCTAAGACTGCAAGCTCCCATGCAGGGGGCATGTTTGATCCCTGGTCAGGGAGCTAGATCTCACAGGTTGCAACTAAGAGCCCATATGCTGCAACCAAGTAGATCCTGCATGCTACAACTAAGATTCAGTGCAGCCAAATAAATAATAAAATAAATAAATAGGAAGCTGTAAGGACCAGGTTGTCATCTGGAAATGAATGAAGAGCTGGGTGAAGGCAGTCTGGGCGAGTCTCGGGCTGTGTCTTCCCGTGGGCGGATGTGCGTGGAGAGATGCAGATGAAACAAGGTGTGTCCAGGTGTGTCCTGTTGGCCAGTACCTGGGGAAGCCACATCCCCATCCGCCCTTCATCCAGACAGTGGGGGTGGGGAAGGACTTGCTGGATCTGAAAGGAGAGAAGAAGACCAGCAGGGTCTGGTGGTCATGGTACTCAGGGGTCCCCAGCTTAGCCAGTGGGTGGAGAAGAGTTGGGGAGGATGGAGAGGATGGAGGGGTCAAGAGGAAATGCTGTGACCAAAAAGGTGTCCTGGGAAAGTGGCCGAATACAGCTGCTTGGACCTGAGGCTTTCTGGTAGCATTTCATGTGGCTGAACACGGGGCACCCTGTGTGTCCCCACTTCTAGGTGTGAAGCCAGGGTGGAAGCAGCTTCAGCTGAGAGGCATGAGGTCATGGCAGCTGCAGGGGGAGTACAGGACACTCAGGGCCACCCGTTCTGGTACCCCAGGGGGCAAGCAGGACCTGGGCAGGTAAGCCATAGGCAGGAACAACCAGGAGGGGCCTGGCTGTGGTGGGGGAACAGGATACTGGAGACTCCCTCTGGACCAGGCACTCTCTTTACTGCCTGGAGTTAGGGAGGTACAGGGGTTTCCTAGGGAGGGGAAGGGCTGGCCGAGAAGCCATGGGAATGTTCAGATTTTAATGCCTGAACCAGCCCCGCCAGTGCACGCCAGCCCAGGTCAGACCCCACCTCAGCAGATCAGGCCCAGATCCTAAGTGATTACGTGTCTTCTCCATGTCCAGCCACCCTGACCTTCCATCAGTCCCTGGAAGGCTCTGCTCCCTGGGGCTCTGATCTGTATTCTCCATTCTCCCTAGAAGTTTCATGACCCCTGAAACCTCCTTATCTTTTTGTTCAGCCATCTTGTCCTCATGGGCCTTCCCTGGCCATGAGACCAGTCCAAGTCCCTTGGCACCCACCATCTCACCCTTCCTAGGGCCTGACTTTGCTGACACACGTCTCTGTTCCTAATTCCACAGGTATGAGAGTTTCCCGTGGACTCAGTCCAAAGGCTTAGGATCAGAACTACTGTTGTTTACCACTCTATATTGACATCTCATTAAATATGCACTGAACAAATGAGCAAATGAATGAGTGGACCCAAAATGCCTGCCCTCTTGTGGATCCCATCACTCCCTTCCTTGGTTTTGAATTCAGGCAGTGGGTACCACTTGTGCGCTCAGGAAAACACGGCTTCTCTGAGGATGCTTAGGGGTCTCCTCCCACTGCAGCAAAGAGAGCCCACAGGGCTGGCTGCAGGGGATACAAGATCCTGCCAGAGAATATGAGAAGCAAAGCTGCACCCCCAGGCACTTTGAAGTGCAGACTGAGTGCAGTGGAAAGGTGTCCAGGCTGTGCACTGCCGCACTGACAGGACCTGTGTAGCATGGCTCACCTTTGAGCACCTGTCTCTCTCATAGCATGTGGTGAGATCCTGAGATCCAGGTCTTTGTAACGCAGTTGGCATTGCCACAGACCAAACAACTACTATATGATTTATCTCTCCATTCTGTTGACTATTCCACCAGGATTTTTTCCTCCCTCTAGAAATACTTATTCTTTCCCAGTGGGTTACAAATGTGGTAAAAGAAAAGGACTGATAAACAGGAATTTAATTAAAGGCCTGCACTCCATCATAGAGCAGTGACATTTTATCCCCTCCTTAGCACCAACCAGGGGTATAGAGCTTCTCTATTTTTATAGTTAATTTTATCAGTTATGTATTGCGTTGTGTTGGATCTTAGCTGCATGTGTTGCTGCTCATGGACTATCTCACTGTGGCATGTGGGCTCTGTAGTTGTGGCAAGCAGGCTTGGTTGCTCTGTGGCATGTGGGATCTTAGTTCCCTGACTAGGGATCAAACCCATATCCCCTGCATTAGGAGGAAGATTCTTAACCACTGGACCATCAGGGAAGTCTCTGGAGGGCTTCTCTTACTCAGCTCTTCAGTTGCCTAAACTGGGAAGGTTTGGGCCAGATATTTCCCAGAATGCCCTTTCCTGGGAGCTGAACACAAGTCTGGAGCGGGTGAAGGCACACGAGCTAGCATTTCCTCCCCTAAATTGTCGCAATGGGCGATCCTCAGCTGCCACCAACAGCACTGGGCAGAGCCAACGGGTCCACACGCTGCCAATCACTGCACAGGAAATAAGCTTGCTGCCCGACCTGGAGCACACGACCGGGAGAGGTGCCAGAACCCACAGAGCGTGAGGACTGCGGGGAAGGCGGCTTGCAGAACTAGGGAAACCTGTTCTGTGCTGCACGGGGCCTTGCTCAGAGGAAGAGGAGACTCCTGTGGAGGGATGAGGTGGTCTTTGCTCACCTGGTCCACAACTATCCAGCAAGGAGATGGGTAAAAGGAAATGTAAACTGGGTGAGAGAATCGTGCTTCATGGGGAAAGCTAGGGAGAGATGAGGTGAGCAACTCTTAAGTGTTAAAGCACCACCTGTGAAAACTGCCCCTTAATGGGAAAGCTGAGAGGGAGAGAAAATTCTGACAAGGATGGAATTAAGCATTTGCCAGTCTTTCTGCAGAATGAGCTCAGTGGGTTCCCCCTCGTCTGGGTGGACGAAGGTGATGGAGGGAAGCTGAAAGCAGAGCCAGAAAGAAAAAAAAAAAGGTCGCTTGTCATCAGGGAATACAAGTTGGAGCCACACTGAGACATACCTCACACCCACTAGGGTGGCCATGAAGAAAAACACAGGTAATAACAAATGCAGCTGAGGATGTGGAAATATTGGAGCCGTCACACACTCCTGGTGGGAATGCAAAATGATGCAGCTGCTCCAGGAAACAGTCGGGCAGTTCCTCAAAAGGTTAAACCCAGAATCACCATACGACCCAGCAATTCCACTCCCAGGCATTGTCCCAAGAAAATTAAAAACCTTTGTCCACACAACAACTTGTACTTGAAGGTTCACAGCCGCATTATTCACAACAGCTCAAAGTGGAAACAACTTTGATGTGATGAATATGTCCATAGGCTGGTGAATGGATAAATGAAATGTGGTCTAATCACACAGTGGAATATAATTTACCCATAAAAAGAGGAATGAAACACTGGCATGGATTATAACATGGAAGAACCTTGAAAACATGATGCTTAGTGAAAGAAGCCAGACACAAAGGACCACATGTTGTAAGACTCCATAGATATGAAATGTCCAGACCAGGTAAACCCATGGAGGTGGGAAGCATATTAGTGGATGCCTAGAGCTGGGGCTGGGGAAAAGGAGGATTAGGGGTATGGAGTGTCTTCTGGGGGTGATGAAAATGTCCTAAAGATAACTGTGTTGATGGAGGCACAACTCTGAATAAACTAAAAGCAACTGAGCTGCACACATAAATGGGTGAACAGAACAGCATGTGAATGGTGTCTCAGTAAAGCTGCTGAGAGGAAAAGGCTTTTGATGGGCCAGAGCCTCTCGTCAGTACGGGGCAGGGTGGGGTGGGAGGGAATCTCCTGTAATCCCTCCAGCCTCCACGGGGTCTGTGAAATGACTGACCTAAGCCAGGCTGGGTGAACAATGAAGGATTTTCTTACTGTAAGCAGTCATGAGCTAAAGGTACAGGTTCCACCCTGAGGCCCAAGGATGTGAAGATTACAAAAAACCGCACCTGAGTGTTCAGAACTCGCAAGAATCCACACGTAGCAAGAGTGGTGCCTGCAGTAACGTAAGGGCGCAGCTCGTCCTGAGAGGCTCTGTCCAGCGGGCTGCGTCCTCCCTCCAGCCCTCGAGGCCCCGTGTCCCCTGTGTGTTCGCTGCAGCATCGTTGCCTGTCCTGCTCTCTGGCTCATGGATAAGCTGACTAAGGGCATCTTCTCCGGGAGGTTCTATGCTCCTCTAAACAGATATCTCTCATTTATTTATCGTTCAGTACTTGGTGTCTGTAAAAAATAGTAACAGGACTTCCCTGGTGGTCCAGTGCCTGCCAATGCAGGGAATATGGATTTGATCCTTAGTCTGGGAAGGTTCCACATGCCTTGGGGCAACTAAGCCCACGAGCCACAACTACTGAGCCCACAGGCCCTAGAACCTGTGCTCTGCAACAAGAGAAGCCACTGCAATAAGAAGCCTGCGCACCCAAACTAGAGAGTAGCGCTTGCTTGCCGTGAGCAGGCGAAGACCCAGCACAGCCAATAATAAACAAAATGAGAAAGAAAAAAAAAATCTTTTAATAAAATGGGTAGAAGACATTTCTTCAAAGAAAACAAGCAGACGGCCAATAAGCACATGAAAAGATGCTCATCATCATCACTAACTTTGGTTGTCGTTGTTCAGTCGCTAAGTTGTGTCTGACTGTTTGTGACTCCATGAGCTGCAGCAGGCCAGGCTCCTCAATTCTCCACCAATTACTAGAGAAATAAAAACTACAATGAGGTACCACCTCACACTGGTCAGAACGGTCATCATCAAAAAGTCTACAAATAATAAGTGCTGGAGAGGGTGTGTATAAAAGAGAGCCCTCCTACACTGCTGGTAGGAATATACATTGGTACAGCCACTAGGAAGACAATAGGGAGGCTCCTCAAAAAACTAAAAATAGAATTTCCATATGATCCAGCAATCCCACTCATAGGCATATATTCAGACACCCAATGTTCATCAGTTCAGTTCAGTCGCTCAGTCGTGTCCGACTCTTTGCAACCCCATCAATCGCAGCACGCCAGGCCTCCCTGTCCATCACCAACTCCTGGAGTTCACTCAGACTCACGTCCATTGAGTCCGTGATGCTATCCAGACATCTCATCCTCTGTCGTCCCCTTCTCCTCCTGCCCCCAATCCCTCCCAGCATCAGAGTCTTTTCCAATGAGTCAACTCTTCGCATGAGGTGGCCAAAGTACTGGAGTTTCAGCTTTAGCATCATTCCTTCCAAAGAAATCCCAGGGCTGATCTCCTTCAGAATGGACTGGTTGGATCTCCTTGCAGTCCAAGGGACTCTCAAGAGTCTTCTCCAACACCACAGTTCAAAAGCATCAATTCTTCGGCGCTCAGCCTTCTTCACAGTCCAACTCTCACATCCATACATGACCACAGGAAAAACCATAGCCTTGACTAGACGGACCTTAGTCGGCAAAGTAATGTCTCTGCTTTTGAATATACTATCTAGGTTGGTCATAACTTTCCTTCCAAGGAGTAAGCGTCTTTTAATTTCATGGCTGCAATCACCATCTGCAGTGATTTTGGAGCCCCCCAAAATAAAGTCTGACACTGTTTGCACTGTTTCCCCATCTATTTCCCATGAAGTGATGGGACTGGATGCCATGATCCTTGTTTTCTGAATGTTGAGCTTTAAGCCAACTTTTTCACTCTCCTCTTTCACTTTCATCAAGAGGCAGTTTCTCTTCACTCTCTGCCATTAGGGTGGTGTCATCTGCATATCTGAGGTTATTGATATTTCTCCCGGCAATCTTGATTACAGCTTGTGTTTCTTCCAGTCCAGCATTTCTCATGATGTACTCTGCATAGAAGTTAAATAAGCAGGGTGACAATATACAGCCTTGACGTACTCCTTTTCCTATTTGGAACCATTCTGTTGTTCTATGTCCAGTTCTAACTGTTGCTTCCTGACCTGCATACAGATTTCTCAAGAGGCAGGTCAGGTGGTCTGGTATTTCCATCTCTCTCAGAATTTTCCACTGTTTATTGTGGTCCACACAGTCAAAGGCTTTGGCATAGTCAATAAAGCAGAAATAGATGTTTTTCTGGAACTCTCTTGCTTTTTCGATGATCCAGTGGATGTTGGCAATTTGATCTCTGGTTCCTCTGCCTTTTCTAAAACCGGCTTGAACATCAGGAGGTTCACAGTTCACATATTGCTGAAGCCTGGCTTGGAGAATTTTGAGCATTACTTTACTAGCGTGTGAGATGAGTGCAATTGTGCAGTAGTTCGCGCATTCTTTGGCATTGCCTTTCTTTGGAATTGGAATGAAAACTGACCTTTTCCAGTCCTGTGGCCACTGCTGAGTTTTCCAAATTTGTTGGCATATTGAGTGCAGCACTTTCACAGCATTATCTTTCAGGATTTGAAATAGCTTTACTGGAATTCCATCAAAAAGTCTACAAATGTTCATAGCAGCACTATTTACAGTAGATAAGACATGGAAGCAACCTTTTGATATTGACAGATGAACGGAAAAAGAAGATATGGCATATATATATATGTAATATTCTGTTACATACAACTCAGCCTTAAAAAAGAATGAAATAATGTCATTTGCAGCAACATGGATAGACCCAGAAGGTAATATGCTTAATGAAGTAATTCAGACAGAGAGAGACAAATATCATATGATATCTCTTTTGATGTGGGATCTTAAAAAACAATACAAATGAACTTATTTACAAAACAGAAACAGACTCACAGACCCAGAAAACAAATTTATGGTTACCAAAGGGGAAAGCGGAAGATTTGGATAAATGATGAGTCTGAGATTAGCAGTTTATACTCTACTATGTATAAAATAAATAACAAAGGCCTACTGTTTAGCACAGGGAACTATATTCAATATCTTGTAATAACCAGTAATGGAAAAAAATCTAAAAAAGAAGATATACACTTAATTACTTTGCTGTACATCTGAAACTAAAACAACATTTTAAATCAATTATACTTCAATAAAAAGTTGTTGGTTTTGAAAAAATAAAGCATCTAATATGGGAGAAGTGTAAATGTTCTTTATAAACGCCTTGGTTTTTCTAGAAGAGAAGAGGTAATAATTCCTATCAGGTGATAAGTCAAGGTTGCCATATTGTAATTCCTAAAATAGTCACTAAAAAGAATGATAAAATCCTGAATAAATATCAAGCCAACAGAGGAACAAAATGATAACGTAAAAACTCAACCCAGTGCCTTCTCTGAAGAGGGTCAACTACTCCAGCTAAAAGGCAAAGATTATCACACTGGATAAAAACAAAATCTTATATATGCTAAGTACAAGAGACATATCTAAAACAGAAGAATCAAGAAAGACTGCAAAGAAATGATGAAAAAATCATATACAACTGAAATACTATTAGTATAGTATGGGTCACAATCCTAATGTCAAACAAATATACTTTAAGGTAAAAGCATCACTAGAATTAAAGAGCATCACTCTGTAATAATACTGATGGCTCTGCAGGTAAAGAATCCGCTTGCAGTGCAGGAGATGTGGGTTCAATCCCTGGGTCAGGAAGATGCCCTAGAGAAGGAAATGGCAACCCACTCCAGTATTCTTACTGGGAAAATCCCATGGACAGAGGAGCCTGGCAGGCAATGGTTCATGGTGTTGCAAAGAGTCAAACACAACTGAAGCGACTGAGCATGCATGCAGTCTATAATATAAAAGAGTATCTCAAGGAGTTTCCTGGTGGCTTAGTGATTAGGATTTAGAGCTTTCACTGCAGAGACCTGGGCTTGATCCCTGGTAGGGAAACCATCCTGCACACGACAATATGCAGCCAAAATATATATTTTAAAAAGATTATCCTAAATTTGTACGAAACTGGGTCATATATGGATGTGAGAGTTGGACTATAAAGAAAGCGGAGCACCAAAGAATTGATGCTTTTGAACTGTGGTGCTGGAGAAGACTCTTGAGAGTCTTGGACTGCAAGGAGATCCAACCAGTCCATCCTATAGGAGATCAGTCTTGGGTAGTCATTGGAAGGACTGATTTTGAAGCTGAAACTCCAATACTTTGGCCACCTGATGTGAAGAGCTGACCCACTGGAAAAGACCCTGATGCAGGGAAAGATTGAGGACAGGAGGAGAAGGGGACGACAGAGGATGAAATGGTTGGATGGCATCACCAACTCAATGGACATGGGTTTGGGTGGACTCCGGGAGTTGGTGATGGACAGGGAGGCCTGGTGTGCTACGGTTCATGGGGTCGCAAAGAGTCGGACACGACTGAGCGACTGAACTGAACTGAATAACAGGAAACATAGAGTAAATGTAGACAGAATTATATGGAGGAACTGATTAAGTCCATAGTCATAGTGAGATACTATAACATACGTTTTTCAGTAATTAATGGAGCAAGCAGACATGAAATAAATAACACTACAGAAGATCTGAAACAACGTCATCAACAAATCTGACTTTATGGATATATGTGCACCCAACAACCAGAGAATATATTAGCCTCAAGAAAAATGGATTTTTTAAAATCCGTTTAAAAATTTGACTGTAATGCTCAACCAAAATGCACATTCCAACAAATTTCAAAGGGCTGAACTAAAGAAGATAATGTTCTCTAACCACATTGCAAATAGGTTAAGAATCAACAGCAAAAATATAATTGTAAAATCCCTGTATCTTTGAAAGCTACACTTCTGAGTAATATGCTTCCAAAATACACTTTTAAATAATGCATAGTCTCTGAAAAAATAAAAATAGAAATTAGAAATTATTTTAACTAAATTTTATATAATTAAAAAATACAACACAACAACATTTGTGGAATAAAAATAAAGCAATGCTTGGAGGGAAATTTATAGCCTTAATTGCATATTTTAGGGAAGAAAAAGACTGAAGTATAATGAACTAAGCATTGATTTTGAGAGGTTAGAGAAAGAATGGCAAAATAAATCAACAAAAGTAGATGAAAGGAAATAATTTAACAATATAAGTAACTATAAAAGAAAACCCACAGCAAACAGCAAAGAAAAGCAACAAAGTCAAACTGAAAAGACTAAAAATATCAATAAACCCCCACTGAAAATGAAAAAAGAAAAAAGAAGGCACACAGAGAAGTATCAAAAATGAAAGAGACTTTGTTGCAAAAGTAAGAGGATAATATGAACAACTCTGCCAAAGACTTGAAAATTTCGGTGAAATGGACATATTTATAGAAAAAGAGCAGAGTTTCCCTGGTGGCTCAAGCAGTAAAGAATCTCCCTGCAATGCAGGATACGAGGCTTTGATTCTTGGGTCAGGAAGATCCCTTGGAGAAGAAAACAGCTCCCCACTCCAGTATTCTTGCCTAGGAAATCCCATGGACAGAGGAGCCTGCTGGGCTCCAGTCCATGGGGTTACAAAGAGTCAGACACGACTGGGCAATTAACACACCCATACACATACACACACAGAAAAATACAACCTAACTGACAAAAAGAAACAGAAAATCTTAGTCTTATAATGATTAAAAAATTAAAGCTGTAATTTTATTTTTTTTAAAGCTGTAATTGTAAAATATTTGATGATGAAACTTCAAGACTCAAATGTCTTCACTGGGGAATTCTACCAAACACTGAATAAAGAAAAGACGCTTACTTATGTAGCTCTTCCAGAAAGCAAGAAAGGATTCAACAGCTAACTCTCGGATGCTGGTATAAATTTTAGATTAATGCCCAACAAGAACAGTACAGTAGGCCCCCCTTATCTGCAGGAATATGTTCCAAGTCCCCCAGTGGATGCCTGAAACCACAGACAGTACCAAACTCTATATATGCTCTGTTTTTCCCATCTATATACATCTATGATGAATTCTGATTTAGAAATTAGGTACAGTAAGAGACTACCAACAACAATAATAAAATTGAACAATATACTGTAATAAAATTATATTAATGTGCAGTCTCTCAAAACATCTTATTGCACAAATTTAATGCCTTTTCCATCTTACTAAGAACTTACCCTACACTGTGGCTATAATTTTGCAGCTTGAAAAGTGAAAGCAAACCTAGCACGAATTTCCTTTCCCTCCTTCACAACTTCATGGATAGAAGATTCAGTCATATCATAGATCTTAACCTCAGTCTACAATTGTTTTCTTCCTTGTTAAGTCAAGAACTTTCATCTTTTCCCTGGAAGGAAGCACTGTTTTACTTCTCTTTGGCATGTCCGAATTGCCAGCATCACTTGTCTTATACTTTGGGGCCATTATTAAGTAAAATAAGGGTCACTTGTATATAAGTCCCACGAGTCGGTGATAATGAGTCTAATAACTGAGTTGCTACTAAGTGACTAGTGGGCAGGATCTGCTGGACAAAGGGATGATTCACATTCCAGGTGGTAGAAAACAGGACTGGATGGGATCTCATCACACTACTCAGAATGGCCTGCAATGTAAAATTTATGAATTGTTTATTTCTGGAGGTTTTTTTTTTCCTTTTTGGCCTCATCCCTTGGCATGTGGGATCTTAGTTTCCCAACCAGGGGTTGAACTTGTACCCCTTGAATTGAAAGCACAGAGTCTTAACCACTGGGCCACCCTGGAATTTTCCATCTAATGTTTTTGGACTATGGTTGATCCTGGGTCACTGAAACAATGGAAAGTGAAACTGTAGATACAGGCAGACTACATCACCAAAAAGAGAAGGTACAGGTCAATTTCACTCATGAGTATGGGTGCTAAAATCCTAGATAAAATAAAATAAGTCAAATCAAAGAATATGTAGAAGCATAATACATCATGATCAAATTGGGTTTATCCTAGGAATGGATGTTGATTTAACATTAGGAAATCAATTAATAGAATTTACCACAATAACAGATTAAAAGAGAAAATTCATCAACTAAAGTCTTACAGGAAAAGTGACAAAGCTCGACATCTTTATAAAACAAAAGCACACAGAAAAGAATGAAACTTCCTGAATCTAATGAGGGACATCAATTTAAAAACCTATCTTGGGGAACTTCCCTGGTGGTTCAGGGATTAAGAATCCTCCTGCCCACATGGGGGATACAGGTTGAATTCCTGGTCCAGGAAGATCCCAAGTGCCATGGAGCACCTAAACCCGTGCACCACTACCACAACTGAGCCTGGGCTCCACAGCAAGAGAAGCCACCACAAAGAGAAGCCCGTGCACTGCAAGAAACATCCAGGGCAGCCAAAAAACAAATAAATACACAAACTAATAAAATTCCTTTAGAAAAGAAAAAGCACCTATCTTGCAACTTCCCTGATGGTCCAGTGACTGAGACTCCATGCTCCCAACGCAGGGGGCTTGGACTTGACCCCTAACAGACTGGTTCAAAATTGGGAAAGGAGTACATCAAGGCTCTATATTGTCACTCTGCTTATTTAAGTTATATATAAAGTTCACCATGCAAAATGCTGGGCTGGATGAAGCACAAGGTGGAATCAAGATTGCCAGGAGAAATATCAGACATGCAGACGACATCACCCTTATGACAGAAAGTGAAGAAGGGGGCAACAGAGGATGAGATGGTTGGATGGCATCATCGACTCAATGGACTGAGTTTGAGCAAACTCCAGGGAGATAGTGAAGGACAGAGAAGCCTGGTATGCTGCAGTCCATGGGGTCACAAAGACTCGGACACAGCTAAGTGACTGAGCAACAACAGGGAACTAGATTTCACATGTTGCAACTAAAAAAAAAAAGACCCATATGCTGAAACTAAAGATCATCCATGTGGCAACAAAGGCATTGCATGCTGCACCTAAGACCTGGCACAGCACAATAAATAAACAAATAAAATATTTTTTTAAAGTATGGATTAAAAAAGCCCGATCTTACTTGGTAAATACCATATTTGGTAAAAAGTTGAAATTGTGAGATTTCAACTTATACTTGAGATTGTATATAAGAAAGCTCACAACCATCATTTCTATTCAGCATTTTGCTGGAGGCTTTGGCCAGTACAACAGGCAAGAAAAAGAGATAAATGTTATAAGGGTTGGACAGAAGGGGAAAAAAAATCTAAGACAGTAATTATTCTCAGCTAATGATTCTATATGAAGAAAATCCAAATGACTCGACTGATAAATATTAGAATTAATAAAATATTTTAGTAAGGTAACTAGATATAGAGTCAGTGTACAAAAACAAGAGTGTCCCAGTAATAAACACAAAATAAATTTAAAAGACACCATCTGCAATACTTTAAAAATACACATGTCTAAAAATAAAACTAAAAAAGTATGCAAAGACCTCCAAATAGGGAGGAATAAATTAGGAGGTTGGGATTGACACATACACACTACTATATATAAACTAGATAATCAACAAGGACCTACTGTATAGCCCAGGGAACTATAGTCAGTATTTTGTAATAATCCATAAGAAAAAAGAATCTGAAGAATATACATATATGTACACGTTTATATAGGGGCTTCCCTGGTGGCTCATTGATAAAGAACCTGTTTGCAATGCAGGAGAGCTGGGTTCAATTCCTGGGTTAGGAAGATCCCCTGGAGAAGGGAATGGCTACCTACTGCAGTATTCTTGCCTGGAGAATCCTATGGACAGAGGAACCTGGCGGGCTAGGTCCACTGAGTCACAAAGAGTCAGACAGGACTGAACACACACGTAAACACGCATGTATATAACTGAATCACTGTGCTGTACACCCAAAACTAACACGACTTAAATCAACTACTTTAAAATGTCACTAAATGTGCAGTTTTAGATACAGTTAAAAAAAAAACACAATCGAGTTAGATACCAATATTTGTCTTCTTAACTCCCAAAACTTTAAAAGAAGATCTCTAAATATAAAACTAAAAAAAATTACTTCAAATTTTAAAAGACCTAAACAAATACATTTATGGATAAGAAGACAATAATGTTAATATCAATTCTCAAACTGATCTGTAGATCCAAAGAAATCCTAATCAAAATCTCAAAGGATTTTTTTTAAAAATAGAATTGGACAAACTGACTTCAAAAAATGGAAACAATTAAAAAATAGGGAGGGATAAATAAAAAATCAAAAAATTTGGATTTTTGGTAATCCAAAAATTTATCTGGAGGGACTTCTCTGGTGATCCAGGGGTTAAGACTCTGTCTTTACAAGGCAGGGGGCATGGGTTGGATCCCTGGTTGGGAAACTAAAATCCCACATGCTCAGGGCACAGCCAAAAAAAAAAATTTTTTTTAATCTACCAACAGTAAAATGGGTGAATAAGTTGTGAAATATCCAAAGGATGGGATGAAAGTGAACTAACAATGTACAACAACATGACTGACTGAAGAAGAAACCACACACACACACACATACACACACACACACACACACAGAGTCATAAGATTTAGGAATGCACGTTTTGGTGGGAAATTATAAGTAAACACAGAGAAGAGATTAAGCAAAAATCAAGATGGGAATGGAGATTTGTGACAGAAAGGGCCTACAGTGGGTTCTGGAGTGCCGCCAGTGTTCTACTTGACGTGGATAGTGGTTGTACAAGTATTTGCCTTATGATTAGCCATTGGGTAGTACATTTTTTTGTGTGTGCACTTTTCCGTGCAGGTGTCATTTTTTACAAAGATTTTTCAAAGATACAGAATATCTGCTATCCCCATTTCAGGGTGTCTTAAGTCTCCATCAGGGAGGCAAAATGAAAACAAATGTAAAATCAGCAGTTGTTCAATTAACTGCAACACGAGAAAGGCTATAAGATAGCGGCCTGGACTAAGTCTACGATTGCCTAAGGCTAAGAATTTACCATTGTTTATTTAGTGCTAACAATGGCAGAGGGACTCTGACTGGCACAGGATCACCAGCTAGGAATGGAAAGACTCCATATTCCACCCCAGCCTGGATAAAACAAACCTAGCATTGCCCAGCTCCCTGCGCTTGGCCTCTGGGTGTGCTAAGAACCCTTTGCATGACTAACTTGGTTTCTTGAATATTGAGAGACCAAGTCAGGGAGTAAGTTCCTTGAATAAAAGGCATAAATATTCAGATTTCAGGAACAGTATACTACTATCATAAATTCATAAAAAGACACTGATCTAATCATTTAGTCTCCATGGGCTTGCACAGTATGATGCAATTAATTTCCTAGGAAATTAACACCATTGGGTGATCTGGTAAAGCTGAATTCTTGAACCTGTATAGGAGAAGCTCAGATCTTGGCAACAGCTTTACCCCTCAAATGTACGTACTAAATGACCCAGGTGGAACTCTTAGCCAGCATATCTCATCTCACTGACACTAGCTGCTTGTTACCCAGGGCATTTCTGGGACTAGAGCCCTACCTGGAGAGAACCTTAGACTTGGAAATACCCTCTGTGAGGAGGACTTCCCCAACCCTTACATTTTACTTAAGGAGGAAGTAGGTCTCTGTAAAAGTTTTTTAAAAAACTACGGACCAATATCACTCATGAGTGCAAACAGAAAAATCCTCAACAGAATGATAGCAAATAAAATCTAGCAATATAGTCAAAAGATCAGAACCATATGAGGTTTACCCCAGGAATATAAGATTAGGTTAACATTTGAAAATCAATCAATGTAACCCACTACAATAGAATAAAAGAGAAAAACCATATGATCATCTCAGTAAGTTCAGAGAAAGCACTTGACAAAATTCATCATTCATTCACGAGAAAAACTCTCAGCAAACTAAAAATAAAAGAGCACCTATGAAAAACCTACAATGGACATCAAATTTACTAATGAAAGACTGAGTCCTTTCCTCCTATAATTGGGAGAAGAAAGAAGACATTTGCTTTCACTACATCTGGTAGCCATTGTACTGCAGGTCCTAGCCCCTACAGTAAGGCATGAAAAAGAAATAAAATGAATTCAGATAATTGTTGTTGTTGTTCAGTCACTAAGTCGTGTCCGACTCTTTGCTACCCCCATGGACTGCAGTATACCAGGCTTCCCTGCTCTTAACTATCTCCTGAAGTTGCTCAAGCTCACGTCCATTGAGTCAGTGATGCCATCCAACTATCTCATCCTCTGTCGCCACCTTCTCCTCCTGCCCTCAATCTTTTCCATCATCAGGGTCTTTTCCAATGAGTTGGCTCTTCACATCAGGTGGCCAAAGTATTAGAGCTTCAGCATCAGTCCTTCTAATGAATATTCAGGGTTGATTGCCTTTAGGATTGACTGGTTAGATCTCCTTGCTGTCCAAGGGACTCTCTGTCCAAGAGTCTTCTCCAGCACCACAATTCAAAAGCATCACTTCTTGGCACTCAGCCTTCTTTATGGTCCAACTCTTGCATCAGTACATGACTATCGGAAAAACCATAGTTTTAACTCTATGGACCTCTGTTGGCAAAGTGATATCTTTGCTTTTTAGGTTTGTGATTAAAACAACAACAACAACAACAACAAAACCCTCTGCTGTCTATGTTTGTCATAGCTTTTCTTCCAAGGAGCAAGCATCTTTTAATTTCAAGGCTGCAGTCACCATTCATTGTAATACATTAGCTAAATGATACACCCACAAGTGCCATGACAGTTCTGAGGCCAATCATAAAATTTCCAGGCTCAACTCCTGGAAATCTCCTCTGCTTTCCTAAAATAGTTGGAATAATCCTTCTACTCATGAGCCTATGAAATTACCCAGCTCATTAAAAACTAACCACCCCATATTTTGAAGCCTCTTACCTTCTGAGATGGCCCACAATTAGTCTGTGGAGTGTGCTTCTCCCAAGGCCATTCTTGCCTTTGGAGACAGACTGCATTCTGTCTATGGAACACATATCTCTCTAAATAAGTCAGCTTCTTGTGCTGTGTGTTAAGTCGCTTCAGTTGTGTCTGACTCTTTGCGATTCTATGGACTGTAGCCCTCCAGGCTCCGCTATCCATGGGGTGCTTCAGGCAAGGATACTGGAGTGGGTTGCCATGCCCTCCTCCCAGGGATCTTCCTGACCCAGGGATTGAACCCACCTCTCTTACATCTCCTGCATTGGCAGACGGGTTCTTTACCACTAGCGCCACCTAGGAATCCCACTTCTTACCTTTCCCTGTCTTTCATTGAATTCTTTCTGAGACATAAAGAACTTCATTAAAGCCCAGGTCTGGGCGGCTTCACAGGTGAATTCTACCAAAAATTTAGAGAAGAGCAACACCTATCCTACTCAAACTCTTCCAGAAAATTGCAGAGGAAGGTAAACTTCCAAAATCATTCTATGAGGCCACCATCACCCTAATACCAAAACCTGACAAAGATCCCACAAAAAAAGAAAACTACAGACCAATATCACTGATGAATATAGATACAAAAATCCTTAACAAAATTCTAGCAATCAGAATCAAACAACACATTAAAAAGATCATACACCATGACCAAGTGGGCTTTATCCCAGGGATGCAAGGATTCTTCAATATCCGCAAATCAATCAATGTAATACACCACATTAACAAATTGAAAAATAAAAGCCGTATGATTATCTCAATAGATGCAGAGAAAGCCTTTGACAAAATTCAACATCCATTTATGATAAAAACACTCCAGAAAGCAGGAATAGAAGGAACATACCTCAACATAATAGAAGCTATATATGACAAACCCACAGCAAACATTATCCTCAATGGTGAAAAATTGAAAGCATTTCCCCTAAAGTCAGGAACAAGACAAGGGTGCCCACTCTCACCACTACTATTCAACATAGTTTTGGAAGTTTTGGCCACAGCAATCAGAGCAGAAAAAGAAATAAAAGGAATCCAAATTGGAAAAGAAGAAGTAAAACTCTCACTGTTTGAAGATGACATGATCCTCTATATAGAAAACCCTAAAGACTCCATCAGAAAATTACTAGAGCTATTCAATGAATATAGCAAAGTTGCAGGATATAAAATCAACACACAGAATTCCCTTGCATTCCTATACACTAATAATGAGAAAATAGAAAGAGAAATTAAGGAAACAATTCCATTCACCCTTGCAACAAAAAGAATAAAATACTTAGGAATATATCTACCTAAATAAACTAAAAACCTATATATAGAAAACTATAAAACACTGGTGAAAGAAATCAAAGAGGACACTAATAGACGGAGAAATATACCATGTTCATGGATCAGAAGAATGAATATAGTGAAAATGAGTACACTACCCAAAGCAATCTATAGATTCAATGCAATCCCTATCAAGCTATCAACAGTATTTTTCACAGAGCTAGAACAAATAATTTCACAATTTGTATGGAAACACAAAAAACCTCGAATAGCCAAAGCAATCTTGAGAAAGAAGAATGGAACTGGAGGAATCAACCTGCCTGATTTCAGGCTCTACTACAAAGCCACAGTCATCAAGACAGTATGGTACTGGCACAAAGACAGAAATATAGATCAATGGAACAAAATAGAAAGCCCAAAGATAATCCCATGCACCTATGGACACTTTATCTTTGACAAAGGAGGCAAGAATATACAATGGAGAAAAGACAATCTCTTTAACAAGTGGTGCTGGGAAAACTGGTCAACCACTTGTAAAAGAATGAAACTAGAACACTTTCTAACACCATACACAAAAATAAACTCAAAATGGATTAAAGATCTAAACATAAGACCAGAAACTATAAAACTCCTAGAGGAGAACATAGGCAAAACACTCTCCGACATAAATCACAGCAGGATCCTCCATGACCCACCTCCCAGGATACTGGAAATAAAAGCAAAAATAAACAAATGGGACCTAATTAAAATTAAAAGCTTCTGCACAACAAAAGAAACTATAAGCTAGGTGAAAAGACAGTCTTCAGAATGGGAGAAAATAATAGCAAATGAAGCAACTGACAAACAACTGATCTCAAAAATATATAAGCAACTCCTGCAGCTCAATTCCAGAAAAATAAAAGACCCAATCTAAAAATGGGCCAAAGAACTAAACAGACATTTCTCCAAAGAAGACATACAGATGACTAACAAACCCATGAAAAGATGCTCAACATCACTCATTATCAGAGAAATGCACATCAAAACCACAATGAGGTACCATTTCACGCTAGTCAGAATGGCTGTGATCCAAAAGCCTACAAGCAATGAATGCTGGAGATGCTGTGGAGAAAAGGGAACCCTCTTACACTGTTGGTGGGAATGCAAACTAGTACAGCCACTATGGAGAACAGTGTGGAGATTCCTTAAAAAACTGGAAATAGAACTGCCATATGGCCCAGTAATCCCACTGCTGGGCATACACACCGAGGAAACCAGAAGTGAAAGAGACATGTACCCCAATGTTCATTGCAGAACTGTTTCTAATACCCAGGACATGGAAGCAACCTAGATGTCCATCAGCAGATGAATGGATAACAAAGCTGGGGTACATATACACAATGGAGTATTACTCAGCCATTAAAAAGAATACATTTGAATCAGTTCTAATGAGATGGATCAAACTGGAGCCTATTATACAGGGTGAAGTAAGCCAGAAAGAAAAACACCAATACAGTATACTAATGCATATATATGGAATTTAGAAAGATGGTAACAATAACGCTGTATGCGAGACAGCAAAAGAGACTCAGATGTATAGGACAGTCTTTTGGACTCTGTGGGAGAGGGAGAGGGTGGGAGGATTTGGGAGAATAGCATTGAAACATGTATAATATCATATAAGAAATAAATCACCAGTCCAGGTTCGATGCAGGATACAGGATGCTTGGGGCTGGTGCATTGGGATGACCCAGAGGGATGGTATCGGGAGGGAGGTGGGAGAGGGGTTCAGGATTGGGAACATGTGTACACCTGTGGTGGATTCATGTTGATGTATGGCAAAACCAATACAATATTGTAAAGTAAAATAAATAAATAAATAAATAAATAAATAAATAATTTGAGGCATAGTTAACTTAAAAAAAAAAAAAAGAACTTCATTGAGAACTTCATCAAGTCCTGAGACCAGATGCGTGAATTCAATGAAAAGACAGTGAGTTTTCTTCAATTAAAAATAAATAAATTTAATTATAAAAAAGACAGTGAGTTCAAATCCCAATATGAGTTGTGCAGTTTCACCACTTCTATATGCCAAAGGACTCCCTTTTTAAATTAAATGTATTTATTTTGAAAAAATTTAAACCTATGGAAAAGTTTTAAGTATATTACAATGAATTCTCTTATACTTATTTTCATCTATAGACTCTTCCCCTTTGTGTTGAAATTTCCAGTTACTCTTTCATTGAGATGAGATGTAGTGTAGGTTTCTTCTGGAATCTTAACATTCCTTTTCCCCATAAAAGGAAAGAAAGAGGAAAAACATAAGTTAATAGATGCGGGTTTCTTTAGAAGTGATGGAAATGTTTTGGAATTAGCGGCAATGGTTGCATAGCACAGTGAATATATTAAAAATAATGAATTTTGTTATATGAAGTATACCTTGATTAAAAAAATACTCTAAAAATGTGCAAAAGACTTGGGACACTTCACAAAAGAAGAAACCAAATAAAAATCTGCATATGGAAAGATCCCTAGGTCAAGAAGAGAAGAAGAAGGAAATGCAACCCATTCCAGTATTCTTGCCTGGAGAATCCATGGACAGAGGAGCCTGGCAGGCTACAGCCAATAGGGTCGCAAAGAGTCCAGACTGAGCAACTGAGCACTCACACAATTGTAAAAAGATGCTTAAGATCATTAATGTATAGGGCCAGAGAAATGCAAATTAAAACTACTATGAGTAGTAGCACACACCCACTAGAATGACTAAAAAATTTTCTTTGGTCTATCTCTCTCTTTTTATTGGGTAAAATGTATATAACACAAAATTTATCATTTTCAAGTGACCAGTCCAGTGGTATTAGGAACATTCACATGGTTGTGCCATCATCACCACCTTCCATGCCTCTTTTCATATTGTAAAACTGAAACTGTCTCCATTCAACACTCACTCCCCTCCCCTCCCCCAGCCCGGTCCCCTACCATCCCCCTCTATGAATCAGTCTGCTCTAGGGACCTCATTTGAATGGATCATACATGACCTGTCCTTCTGTGACTGGCATGTCCATCCATGTCCATCCACGCTGTCGCCTGTGTCAGGACGGCCTTCCTTGTCAAGGCTGGGTCACTGTCATCATATGAACTTAGCATGTTTGCTCATCCCTTCACCCACTGGTGGCTCAGATGGTAAAGAATCCGCCTGCAATGTAGGAGACCTGGGTTCAATTCCTGGGTTTGGAAGATCCCCTGGAGGAGGGAATGGAAACCCATTCTAGTATTCTTGCCTGGAAAATCCCATGGACAGAGGAGCCTGGCTGGCTACAGTCAATGGGATCACACATGGCTGAGCAACTGACTAACTCACCCATCAACACCCCTTTGTCTGCTTCCAAGTCTCAGCTCATATGAACTGTGCTGTTAGGAACATGAGGGTGTGAATACCTCTTGGAGACCCTGCTTTCAATTTCTTCAGGATATTCATCCAAATGTGGGATTGCTTGGGGGACGGGGCAGTTCCACCTACTGTTTTCCACAGGCGATGCACCATTTTACCTTCCTACATGGCAACCCACTCCAGTATTCTTGTCTGGAGAATCCCAGGGATGGGGGAGCCTGGTGGGCTGCCGTCTATGGGGTCGCACAGAGTCGGACACGACTGAAGCGACTTAGCAGCAGCAGTAGCAGCAGCAACCAACAGTGCACAAGGCTTGGTTTTAACTTCTGATTTAAAACCTTTTGCTCAGGGTGATCCACTGGTTAAGAATCCGCCTGCCAATTAGGGGACGACGGTTCGATCCCTCTTCTGGGAACTAAGAGCCCAAATGCTGTGGGGAAACTGAGCCCTATGCAGCAACTAAAACCGGACGCAGCCAAAAAGAAGTAAATATTTTAAAATTCTTAAAAACAACAGCAACAACAAACCTTTGCTCAGAAGGGCTCTTCCTCAACAGTCTCCCCACTGCTCAGAGGAAAGCAAAGTTGTCTCGCCAACCACCCTGACCTACCCGGAGCGCAGGACCGCACGTCGGGACGTCACCTCTTCGGTCACTCAGTCTCCTCAGGACAGAAGACACGGGACAGACCCGGAGGAAGGCCTCGGAGGAGCGGGACCGTCCCCGCCTGGGCCTGCCTACAGCGGAGGGAGGCACGGCACTTCAAGGGCAGCGGGAGGACCAGCGGTGGGCTGGGGGGCGCCTTCCTGCTGGAGCGACGAGACGCCCCTCTCTCCACACGCAGCGTTGGTCCGCGGGATCCCAGGGTCTCGCGATATCTCTTTTGCTGTTTGGGTCCACCTGTCTCTGCTCTGCTCGCGGGAGAGCTGCTCAACTTGCACTCTGCCCTTGTGCAGAGCCTTCTGCGTCTGCATCTAAGCTCGGCGTTCTGGAACGTTCTTTCACCAGAGCCTCCTGTCCCTGCTTCATAGGTTCAGGGCTGTGCTGTTGATGCTTCCTGCTCACTGTCATTTTGCCAGATCTGGACACTACACCTCCGTCCTCCAGAGAGACTAAGGGTTGGGTCTGTACCTAGGCTTTCCCTGCGGCAGGCCTGACTCCTGGTCCTGGGCTCCTCCCTGTCCTCCTCACCACTCTCCTCGTCCTCCTCCTGGGCTTTCTCTTGGTTCTCCTCCCAGGCCTTCTCCCAGGTCTCTGGCCATTCCTGGCCTCGCTGGGCTTCAGAGGGAGGCAGGGGCAAGTTGTGGAGTAACCGGAATTCTCCAGCCCTACTGTAGGAGTGTAAAGAGGTACAACCACTTTTGAAACCCGACTTCTTTTACTATCAGACATATACTTATCCATGATCAGCAATTCCACTACTAGATATTTACCCAAGAGAAAATGTTCATAGCAGCATTACTCATAATGGCAAAAAAGTGGAAGCAATCAGATTTCACAACCAGATTTCAAAAGTGGAAGCAAACACATCAGTCCATCAACTAATGAAGGAAGAAACATATTAGGACAGATCCACACAACAGAATTCTACTCAGTAATAACAAGGAAACAATAGCTGATACAAAAAAAACATGGTTGGATCTCAGAGACACTATGTTGAACCAAAGAAAACAGTACACACAGAATAACATTTGCCAAAACTCATTGGACTGTAGACTTTAAATATATGCATTTTAATAGGGAAACTGGATTAAACAAATTAAAAGGAGCATGCGTATCTGGAAATAAATGACCTACGTTTGAGTCTTTCATCCTGGTTCCACATTTAAAAGGTTGTGTGACCTTGGACAATTTATGCAGCCTTAATAAGCCTCAGTTTCCTCATCTGGAGAATGAGGCTACAGCTCAGATGTGGGAGGGGGAATACTCCTTGTCCTATCCAGGTGTTGTATGTTCTTAAGAATGGCTCTGTGCTTATCACGTGCCAGGGGGGACGCTGAACAGTTCGAACAAAAGGGCAACAGTTTGGACAGGAAGAAATGTGCACACCAGGCTCCTGGACTCCATCCTTTCACCCTTGAATTCCTTGGGGTTGGGGAGAGGGGTGTGTTTGTTTGCTTGGACTGCCATAACAAATTGCCCCAGATTGTGTTCCTTAAACAACAGAAATTAATCTTCTCACTGTTTTGGAGGTTGGAAGTCCAAGGTGAAGGTCCCCTTGGCTTTCTCACTCTGTGCTCACATGGTCTGTCCTCTGTGACTCCTTCTCTTCTTATAAGGACCCCAGATGGACTGGACTGGGGCCAACTATAACTGCTCTCCTTTCGAATGAACATCTCTTTTAAGATCCCATCTCTAAATGCAGTCACAGTCTGAGGGACTAGGGATTAGGGCTTCAACATATGGATTTGAGGAGACACAATACAGCCCATAAAGGGGGTTGAATTCAGATTTGGTCCCTCTTGGATAGGCATGTCTAAGGACAGGGCCTTTACCCTTGACTACTTGAAGGTCAGTTCAGAATAATTGGTAGAAACAGCATATCAGTTTACTTGTTTTGTCATTTCATAGGTGCATAACAGTGATCATGTATGGATATGAGAGTTGGATGGTGAAGAAAGGTGAGCACCAAAGAATTGATGCTTTTGAACTGTGGTGTTGGAGAAGACTCTTGAGAGTCCCTTGGACTGCAAGGAGATCCAACCAGTCCATCCTAAAGGAGATCAGACCTGGGTGTTCTTTGGAAGGACTGATGCTGAAGCTGAAACTCCAGTATTTTGGCCACCTGATGCGAAGAGCTGACTCATTGGAAAAGACCCTGATGCTGGGAGGGATTGGGGGCAGGAGAAGGGGACAACAGAGGATGAGATAGCTGGATGGCATCACCGACTCGATGGACATGAGTTTGGGTAAACTCCAGGAGTTGGTGATGGACAGGGAGGCCTGGTGTGCTGCGATCCATGGGGTCACAAAGAGTCAGACACGACTGAGCGATGGAACTGAACTGAACTGAACCTGGGATGCAGCACTTACACTGCCCCTCACCTACAAGGGAGCATAGTCTTACGCCATAGGATTGCTGGGACTAGCACATGGATCAACACTATTAATAATATTTATATCAAAGTATAAGGCTGTGTTCTTAGTTGTACAATAAAATCACCCCAGGGACTTCTCTGGCAGTCCAGTGGTTAAGACGCTGGGCTTCCACTGCAGGGGGAATATGTTCCATTCCTGGTCAGGGAACTAAGATCCCGCATTAACTGTCCACTGGCAAAAAAAAAAAAAAAAAAAAAAAAATCACCCCAGCAAAGGTGGAAAATCTTGATGCCCAGGCCCCCCATACCACCCTCTCTCCCCCTTCAATTGGTCTCGGGTGGGGCCCAGATACTTGCCCTTTAAGAAGTCCCACGCCCAGTGATTCCAGCGAACTACCAAGGTTAAGGGGCCACAGAAGCGTTTTGATGGTTTCTACGGGTAGATTAGGGGCTGGGAGTACACTGTGCACTTGGACTCGGACTTTTAATACTAGAACCCCTCTGGATGGTCTCAGGGCTCCTCCCTTCTGCTTCTCTAGAAGAAACAGATCCTTGAGGACGGAGGCTGGGTTACAACCTCGTCCCAGCCCTGCTCCCAGTCCAGCTCCTTTCTTGCCCTAGGCACTGCGCATCAGAAACCTCTGCAGGACGCGGGGCAGAAGCATCGCGAGCGCAGGGCGCACTCGCGCTGTTCCTCCTGCTTACGTTTATCCAGGGACCTGGGACTCAGGTGTTCCGGATCGGGGCCGGTGGGACGCGCGGGGAGGGCCGGCTCCGGGCACTGTCAGCGCTAGGTGGCGCCCGCCGGCGGGCTCGGTCCGGCTCCTGGGAATCCTTGGGGCCCCGGGGAATCCTGGCGGAGTGGCGGGGGGGAGGGGGAGAGGGCGGTTCCTCGCTTCTTTAGCAGGACTGTCGGAAGGATCACGTGCAAGAACTTCTCAAGACCCAGCCCTTGCCAGGCCCCTGAAGAAGGTGGACGGCATGTTAAGCTCATTTCCTCCTGCCTCCTCTTACTGCGGGGATGGAGAGGAGGTGCGGGGGGACAGGAGGCTGTTTTTTTTCGGGTGGATTGTTCCTCTCTGTTAGCAAATCTGGACGATTCTTCGAAGTTTTCCTGCTCAACACGTGCCACAGAGGACTGCAGATTGGCAAGAAAATCACGTTTTTAAAACACAGGAAATTTATCCGAACCAAAGTCAAGTTTTCCCTTTCCACTAAAATGTAAGGAGAGGAGCGTCGCAATGAGGACCCTGAGACACTGTAAAGTCCCTACCTAAAAAGGATCTAGTTTTGTTCAGGGTTATTTTCATGCAGAATGCTTTAGGTATAACAACTTTAGAACCAGGGAACCATCAATGTGGTTGCTGTTAACAGGGGGCCCTCCCTAATGCAGAACATCCCAGAAAATTCAGAAGGTGTCATCTTGCAGTTCTGAATACTTAAAATATTTCCTTTTGAGAAACTTGAGTTAGCTTTTGTAAAATGGTCTTTCTCTATGTTACCAGTTCTTTCTTTTTCTCCCTCCCCATTATATTTTAGCAGTTTCTTCAACTAACACTTGTTTGCCAATCTCTGAGTCAGACCTTGGAAAATACACAATCACAAAACAATGAATAGTAGGAAACTCACCTACTCCATCATCACAATCCAATTCTAGAACATTTCTATCCCCTAAGTTTTGCTAGTGATTAATTGCAGTCTATCCTCATTTTCATCCCGAGTCCTCGGGCAGACCCTGACCTTCCTTCTATCTCTATTGACATTTCATGTTGATGGCTGTACTGTATGTGTGGTCTTTTGTGTCTGGTTTCTCTCACCGAGCGTGGTGTTTTCAAAGTTTATCTGTGTTGTAGAGTGTGTCAGTGCTTCATTCTTCTTCACAGATGAATAGCAGCCCATTGTATGGATGGGTCCCATTCTGCTTATTAGCTGATGACACATTTAGGTCATTTGTATTTGGGGGCTTTTATAACACATCTATGTGCAGTCACATTCAGACCTTTGTGTGGACAGATGTTTTCATGTCTCTTTGGAAGGCAGCTACGCTCACCACTATACCACCAGTGCTGCACTTCATGTCTCTTCGGTAAGTATCTAGAAATGGAAATTACTGGATATTATGGTATATTTATGCTTAACATCTTTAAACACTGTCAATTTTTCTTTTCCTAAAGTGTCTGTACCATTTTAAATTCCCATCAGCAATATAATTTCAGTCCTCCACATGCTTGCCAACATTGACTTCTTTTTGATGATACCCTTCCTAGTGGGTGTGAAATAGTACCTAATTGTAGTTTGGGTTTTTTTTTAAAGTCTATTTTATTTCTTTTCGGCCATGCCATGGGTTTGCGGGATCTTAATTCCCTGACCAGGGATTGAACCTGGGTCCTTGGCAATGAAAGCACAGAATCCTAACCACTGGACTGCTCAGGAATTCCTACCTAAGTGTAGTTTTAACTTACATTTTCCCAATGAATGATAATGTTGAGCATCTTTTCAAGTGCTTATTGGCCATTTGAATATTTTTGTTGAAATGTCTGTTCAAATCTTTTGTCCACTTTAAAAAGTAAATTTTTAGTTTTATTATAGTGTTAGATTTACAGAAAAGCTGGTGAGAGTACAGACTGTTCATATACTTCACTTCCAGTTTCCTCTGTCACAATCATCTGAGGTGATTGTGGTACCTTTGTCACCATTAACTGAAGTTCACACTTCGTTGTGATTTCCTTAGTTTTTACCTGAACCCCCTTTTCTCTTCCAGGGCTCCATCCTGGACACCTCGTTACATTTAGTTGCCATGTCTCCTCGGGCTCCTCGTGGCTGTAACAGTTTCCCAGGCTTTCTTTTTAAACCATGATTTTTTGATAACGTTAGCAGTTTTGAGGAGGACTGGTCAGATAGTTCATGAAATGTCCCTAACTGGGATCTGTCTGATGTTCTTCTTATGATTAGCATGGGGTTATGGGTTCTGGAGCTGAAGACCTTGGAGGTAAAGGGCCTGTTGCATCTGCTCCGGCTGCTGGAACAAGTACTGCAGACCGGGAGACTTAAACAGTAGTTTACTCTCTCACAGTCTGTAGGCTGACAGTCCAAGCTCCAGGTGTGCCCAGGGCTGACTCCTCCCAAGGCCTCTCTCCTTGGTTTGCGCGCAGCCACCTTCGCCCTCTGTCCTCACTTGTTCCTCTCAGTCCTAATCTCCTCTTATAAGGACGCCAGTCATGTTGGATGAGGGCCCATCCCAATGACCCCATTTAGCCTTGTTGGTTGTTTAGTCGCTAAGTCATCTCTGACTCTTTGCAACCCCATAGACTGACTCTTTGCAACCCCATAGACTGTAGCCTGCCAGGCTTCTCTGTCCATGGGGTTTCCTGGGCAAGAATCCTGGAGTGGATTGCCATTTCCTTCTCTAAAGGATCTTCCCGACCCAGGGATCAAACCCAGGTCAAATCCTGCCTGCTTGGTTGGCGGATTCTTTACCATTGAGCCACCTGGAAGCCTTAATCATCTCCTAAAAGATCCTCTCTCCAAATACATTCACATTCAGAGGTACCGGGAGTTAGGACTTCAACATATGAATTTTTAGGGGACACAGCTGAGCCCATAAGCATGCCGGTCTTGTCATATTGATGGCCCATGCTGTCAACATGGCTTATGGCTGTCGACTTACCACCTGGATCACCTGGCTGAGGTATGTTGGTCAGGTTTCTTGGCTGTATGGTTATTCCTTTCTTTCCATTTTCCATACTGTGCTCTTTGCAGCAAAACTGTGAGGCACAGCCCACACTTAAGAAGTGGGTTTATATTCCATAAAATTCCTAGAAGAAATACAGGGGTAAAGCTTCATGACTTTTGTTTCAGCAGTAGAATCTCAGGACACCAAAAGCACAAGCAACAAAAGAAAAAACAGACATATCGGACATTGAAATGAAAACCTTGTATCAGTGGACATTACCAAGAAAGTGAAGAGACAACCTACAGAATAGGAGAAAATACTTGCAAATTCTGTGTCTGACAAGGCCTAGTATCCAGACTATACAAAGAACATAACAACAAAAAGACAGAACTCTAGCTTTTACAAATAAGTGCTGTAATGAAGAACCATACACACAAGGTGTTTTGCATGTTTGAGCAGACCTGCAGAATAAATTCTCAGGAGGGTGTGTGATTTTCTGATTTTGCTTGCTGTTGCCAAATTGCCATGCACTGAGGGTGAACTGTGGTTTTGGAGAAGGCTCTTGAGAGTCCCTTGGACAGCAAGGAGATCAAACCAGTCAATCCTAAAGGAAATCAATCCTGAATATTCATTGGAAAGACTGATGCTGAAGTTGAAACTCCAATACTTTGGCAACCTGATGCAAAGAGCTGACTCATTGGAAAAGACCCTGATGCTGGGAAAGACTGAGGGCAGGAGGAGAAGGGGGTGACAGAGGATGAGATGATTGGATGGTATCACTGACTCTATGGTCATGAATTTGAGCAAGCTCTGGGAATTGGTGATGGGCAGGGAAGCCTGGTGTGCTGCAGTCCATGGGGTCACAAAGAGTTGGACACGACTGAGTGACTGAACTGAACTGAGGGTGTACCAGTCAGATCCCCAGCAGAATTTATTTCCAAACCTGCTCTGAAATATGCCAACACTGACAAGAATCCCAAATAAGTGTTATTCATCAGAGCTCCAAACGGAAAATAGTCCAGTGACCCTCAGCAGGAAAATGGAGAAATAAATCACAGTCTCATCAAACAATGGAACAGTATAAAGCAACGAAAAAGGACAGAGTTCTGCTACCCACAAGGCGGAGGAATCTTGCAGGCATGTCAGTGCCCAAAGGAAACCAGATACAAAGCAGTGCTTCCTGTGGGACTCCAGTGAGATGAATCACCTGCTAAGTGGAAAGGAAGAAGCCATCTACAATGACAGAGATCAAAACAGGGATTCCCTTGGATGAGGGATAGTTGATGACACAACACAAAATCATCCCTTACGCTGCTCAGAATGCCCTGTACTTTGATCCGTATGATAGTTAGGTGGGTGTATACCTACGTATGAAACTCACTGAGCTGTGTGTGCTTCACAGATGCTATATCTCAATAAAAAGAAAAAGATTTTTTATAAAAAGTGCCAACACTGATGTGCAAACAGCAGGGCCAGGGCCACAGGGAGGGTCCCTGGAGTAGAGGGTTGCACAGAGGCCCTGTGTCTCTTTTGTCCCGTCTTGATCGGCTGCTGGCGCCAGGGGTCAGGAGGAGAGGCTCGCAGCCTTTCCGCTGCCCGGGACTCTCCCGCAGCTCAGAGGTGCAGGGGTGCTGCTGTCTCACTGCCCAGCCCCACCTCCCCCTGCCCGGATGGCTCTGCACCAGCTGTGGAGCAGCTGCCTGGTTATATATAGCCTTGGGCTCCGCATGAAAGGAGCCTCATTCAGCAGCTCCTTCCTCCTGCCTTCAACTCTGCTCCTGAGCTGCCTTCCCTGCACCGCAAGCTTTAATGTTTCTGGAATGCTCCAGGTCCCACTGCTGGGCTACACGTGGCTGTGGGAGGTGGGGGCGGGATCTTCCCTGCAGAGCCAATTCCTGGGGCTCTTCTCTCCTGACATGACCTCAGCTCTCTCAGACTCAGGCCAGGCCCTGGGGTCTTGGGCCCTCAGCTGCCAGGCTGTCTTCTGGGTGAAGGAACACTCAGGAGTCTGAGGAGCGTTCAGTCGCTTCCTGGGAACCTTGATGGTGGTCCTGGCCCTGCCCCTTCAGGATCTCCTGAGCCTCTGGCTAAAGAGGCTGCCAGCCTGTCCCCCTCACTTCTCCTGGGCCTGGTGCAGGCCCCTGGCCCTGGAGCTCCCAGGTCCAGGAGAGCTTAGTGAGGGGCTAGACCCTCCTGCCTCACCCACCCTTCTTCCAGTGGGCCTTCTGGAGCCTTGAGTCTTTCCTCCAACCTCTCTTAGGCCCAAGTCAGTCTTGTTCCTCTAAGCCAGGGTGCTCCCTCCACCACCTCACATCCGAAGTGGGGGCACCTTACCAGCTGCACAAGGAAGGAACCAACCCCAGTGCCTTCTGGGGTTCAGCTCAAAACATGAGAGGACCACCCCTGCCCCCCAGGACCACCCCCGACACACACAACAAGGTGTGAAACTCCAGCTCTTCTGTGCCACCAGAGGCAGGACACTTACTGAAGGAGATGTGTTCTGAAAATGGGATCCAGAAATGGATTTAAAAAGCAAATCTACTTCAAAAGCAATGAAAGTATTTGCTTTCTCTCACGCTCTCTCTCCCTTTCTTTTTCTTCCCCCACCCCCACTTCCCTCTCTCTTTCCTTCCCTTCTTCCTTCCTTCTTTCTCTCTGAACTTCCTTCCTCCCCACTTCCCTTCCTTCCTTCCTTCCTTCCTAAACTGGAGGATCCCCTAACTGGGGGGCCGATCAGGGAAGCCAGATGTACCTGGATGTTCCTGGGCTCAAGCTGAGTGAGTGGAGGCCCCCAGGAGGTGGGATCACCCAGCTCTGTGGACTGAGCGGCCCCGACTGGGAAGGGACGGTTTGTTCTGGAGCTGAGGAAGCTCCTTTCTCCACTGGGGGTTTTCTGTGGCCTGTGTGCCGCTGACCGGTCAGGATCCCCCTTGGGCCCGGCCTGTGCGGAACATGTAGGGGCCAAGGAGTTATTGGCAGAAACACAAGAGCAAAATTAGCTTTCGTCCTCTGAGTCTGTGGCCCTCGGCCAGCATCTCCTTCCAATGCGAACCTTCTCATTTTCATTCGGGAAGTTTTTTGTCAGGTTTATTGCAAATGAAAGGGAGAGCAGACAGAAACAAAGTGACATTTGCTGAGCTGGCTGGATTGTTTCTAAATCTATTGTCAAGAGCACACGAGTGTGTGTGTGTGTGTGTGTGTGTGTGTGTGCACGCGCGCGTGCACATGCCTTTCCAGGGCACTTGCCTGGTGGGTGTTTGAACTCAAGTTGCAGACAGGCCTTATTTTACAACCAGCCTGGGGTCCCCGTGCTTGTGCCTGTCCCTGCATGCATGATACGTGGGCATGAGGCCGATGGATGGCGAGTGCCATTGTCAGCCACCGCTGGAAACATATGCAGGATAGATGGGCACTAAATCCACTGGATAATGGAGAATTCTAATCACTTTCATTGGCATCAAAATTTTATGTTCTGTAAACTTATGAAAGCCATGAAATTAAACTGACTGCTTCACAACAGACCAGAGTGAGTAATCTGACTGAAAAAAAAGAAAAAGCCCTCCAGAAAAATTAATTGATAAACCAAAACGCAAACTAATGCCCTTTTAAAAATGGAGACTGGGATCATTCAGTCTTAACATTTATTGCCAGATCCCTTTGGCTGTGAGAGTTCGTTATACAAGGTCCTTTCCTGTTTTCCAGAGGAACATGTGGCCTAGGTGTGCGGGCTGCGTCTCTCCGGTTGGTGATGGACAAGGAAGGCCCCATCTCCGAGCGCGCAGGGAAGGTCTAGGGGCCACCAGGTGACAATCCTAGCATCAGGAGAGCCACTGGGCCACCAACGGAATGCTACTTAAAGGAATGCTTTCTGACTTCCACAAGAGCTTGATAAATGGAGGGGAGAGGTGAACAGTGTTTCCTTCGTGGACAAAACCCCTCTGCCAGCAGGGCATTTGCTAATACAAAACATCTAAACACCCTTCTCCTCTCCTCCCGTGCACATCGCTTGCTGGCTAGGAGGGTAAGGCTTTTCTCCTAATAGATGGTTGGTTTGAATTTAAAAGCGAAAGAAGAGTTCATTCGGTCTTCCCCCAGGAGGTGCGCAGCTTCTCTGTGTATCATGTTTGCTAACCAGGTTCACATACCTGTTCACCCAACGCCAGCTAAACAAAGTCAAGCTCAGAGTGAAGAGTGACATACTCCATGGCTGGTGCACCCTGACCCCATCACACGGGGAAAGCACATTTTATGAGTCTTCGGCTGGTGGGCTGTTCTCAGAATACTCTTACAACCCAGGGAATTGGCTGTTGTGCGTCTAAGCAGAAAGATTGGGAAACTGGGCCAGTGAACCAACGCTTACTTTGGATCTGTACTACTGATCAAAAAAAAAAAAAAATTGCTGGAAAAAATGAGCCCCTTTCTTCTATTTTGGCTCAAAGCAGTCCAAAGAAAATAATTTTTGTCTCCCTCCTGTCCATGAGCTCAGCTCAGGGTTGAACAAACTTCAGCAAAATCACAGCGAAAGCTCATTCCTCACGCCCCCCAACTCCTCTCATCCTTGTTTCTTACCACGGAGGCTTCTCCGGCCCTTTTTCAGCAGGAGAGACCCCCGGGCAGGGTGGGGGGGGGTACTTCTTTGTCCTCTGTCTCTACTTGTCTGTCTGTACATGTCCTGCTGGAGGGAAGGGGCTCCTGAACCTTCTGATACTGACAGTGGCCCTTGAGGCCCTGGACACTTGTAGCCACTCTGCATTCTGGATACTTGTTTTCAAGCAAAAGGGAGCTGACGGTGGCCTGGTGGAAGCAGGCTGGATCCAGACTGCAGCCCCTTCTCCCTGAAATTCCTGAGTCTGGATTCAATTGGAACAACCAGATTTTGACCCCTTGGGCTGCACGGTAAAGCCACACACTGTGAGCTCTGTGAATGGCATTGCATTTAAAAGAGGTCTCAGGAGGGTGGCGGGGGGGGGAATCCAAGAAGCAGGGGATATATGTATACATGGGGCTTCCTGGGTGGTGCTAGTGGTAAAGAACCCATCGGCCGATGCAGGAGATGTAAGAGACATGGGTTCAAACCCTGGATCAGGAAGATTCTCTGGAGAAAGAAGTGGCAACCCATTCCAATATTCTTGCCTGGGAAATCCCATGGACAGAAGAACCTGGCAGGCTACAGTCCAGGGGTCACAAAGAATCGGACACGACTAAAGCAACTGAGTACACACAGCTGATTCACTTTGTTGTACTGCAGAAACTAACAACACAACACTGTAAAGCGATTATACTCCAATAAAAAAAAAACAATAAAATAAATCTCAGAAGTCTCACAGATAAATTCATTTTCTGGTTGATAATTTAAGGTAAGCACATTTTCCACTTGGAAACTGTGCCATGCCAAGAATAAACAAACAACAGAATTTGAGTTAATTATACTGTATTTTGAATTATTCTTCCAGCTTTTCTGAATGTATCGCATAATTTTTTTCTGATACAGTAAAACATTTGAATATACAATAGATTACAAGGTCTGTCATGACGAATTAAAGATAATGTGCTTTTTAATCTGTTTACAGATACAGCTTTATAGTTCACAGATACAATTCTTCCTGTTTTTTGGTTGTTGACAGAACACAAGCAGTTTCTTACATTATTTTTAAAATTTACAATTAGGCTCCTTCCCTTTATCTGGAAGGAAATGGAGTTCCCCTCTCAGCAGTGTTTTCATCTTGCGGAAAAGAGACGATGGGAAAGTGCAGATGAGAAGGTCAGAGGGGCAAAGAGGAAGAACCACGAGCAGGTTCAATAAAACGTGACGACTGAAAAAGTAAACTATCCATGCTCTGGAATGGAAGGACAATTTACTGCCTTCCATGAGTGCTGTTCTCCACAAACACGTGCAGTGTGCAAGAATGCCCATTCTAGGATGGAGTGTGCAACCACCCAAGGCCAAAACGCTGCTGGAACAAAACCACTGTTGCCCCTTCATGGTGATACAACGATGTAAACAAGGAAAACACGCCCCGGCGACCCGTCAGGACAAAGCTGTCAGGATGGGGTGACACTGCCCTGTCGCGTTGCAGAACTGGTTTTGGTAGGAGGATGAGTGCATAGATCGGGATGGTGGATGTTGATTTAGTAACTGGATCACCCCGGGGACAAGCTCCATGCTAAAACAATGTCTGTTACAAATCATGAAATCGACACAGGGTTTCCTAGAGGATGTTAAGGCTTTGGGTTTTTCACTGGTGCTTGTTTGTGTGTTATTGGTGCTTCGGCTGAATGCAGTGGCATGAAGCAGGTGTGCCCAGAGGCCTCTCCTGGCACAACCCACCCGATGGCTTATGATGTGGGGCAGTGGTGGCACCCGAGGGGCTGGGCCCCTGCTGTGTTAGGTCACAGAACGCTGGAGTCCCCACTTCGCCGACATACACTTCCCAGCTGGTCCTCTTCTCTGTCCCTGACCACCCCCAGGTCCAAGGACAGCTTTGGGGACTCCAGGACCGTGTGTGGCATTGGTGGGAGTCTATTTGGCTTCCACGAGGGCCTGAGAGTCTGGCTTGCTGCTGCCTGGGCCAGCCCAGGACTGGAGGGATGAAGAATCTCTTTGTGAGCCTGGATCAGGCCCCAAGCCCCAGCTTGCTGCTCGGGCAGCTTCTTGAGGCTAAAACTGGAAGGGACTGGCAGATGGTCTTCTGAAGGGTGCTGGGTGCCACAGGCCTGCCCCAGACCTGGCAGCAGCTTGTGCTGAGGGGTTTGCAGCATCTCAAGCTGGGCCAGATCATGGGGCTTCCTTCCTGTACTGCAGAGGGATGAGAGAGGAAAGCCAGTCTCCTCCTGGTGGCCAGACTGTCTCAGGCACGTGAAATGGTCACACTGGTACTACAGAGCTCCTGCCAGAGGTCACCGATGAGGCTGTTGCTATGGGAACAGATGCAGGAGGTCTTATGTTTGCGATGGTGACAGAAACCACCGGTCAGAAGGAACACAGACGAACTTTTTCAGAGTCTCGGTAACTACTGAATGGCGAGTTCACAAGAACACAGCAGGTTTCTCTCAAAGCACGCGGGTCTGAGTCTATTGTAATTCTGCCAACATAACGGACAGTGGCAGGAGATGAGGAAATTTGGAAATGAGCTGCTGAAGGGACTGAAGCGGCACACTGTATTGGCTATGTAAGAAAAGTCACTTGAAGAATGTAGATCACTGTCCACGTGATTCATGCAATAAATTCATTTTGTCTCATTTGAAATATTTTTTTTTGCAAAAGGATGCTTTTATCCTATCTGGATAAGTGCTTCAAATCTCTTTTCTCTTCCAAGTAATTTTACCTTATCTTCTTAGATTTAGGTTTTAGTTGAATCAATTTCCGAAAACTCGTGTAAGTCACATTCTTCAATATTAAAAAATAAACAACCAACTGAATCCAAAAGCTCTCTAGGTATTATGGTAGATTAGGGTCTTTAGGAGTCTCTGGAAGTCCTTGACTGAAATTTTGGGAAAGCGCAACTCGCATGCAATTAATAATAGAAACAGGAGACCAACGACAACATTCAGCCATGCTTTTCTGCGCTAAGTGAACACTCGAAGTGTATCTGTGATGCCACCAGAAGTCTTTACTCTTGAGGAAAAAGAGGTATCATTCCGGCAAATTAAACTTACCAAAGACAAGTTCCACCAACTCATCATTTTGCCGAGATTTGCTTCCAAAAGGCAACTATCTGTTTCCTCTGTCCTTTGTAAAGAGTCAACAAAGTTGGTTTTGGATTGGAAATTGTGAATTATTTTAAAATATTTCAAGTTAAATGGCTAAATAATGTTTTTTTCTTTTCCCTCTAATATTTCCCTGAAATACTGCTGAAGATGTACATACAGATATATAAAGGCATTTCAAAAACAACATACCATCACATATAATAATAAATTTATTGTGTAACCAACAGTTTTGGGGGGAAAAAAACCCAGATCTTGTGTTAAAGGGACGTGATCTAGTTCTGTTACGTTAGCAGGACACACATGACACCAATATAATCTGTGTTTCACACGGACCTTTCGGAAGGCACCCACGTGTTGCAAACTTTGCCTCCATTCCCTGATGGTTTTGGTTACCAGATGGACACAAGCCCATACAGACACTTGAGTAAGTTGAAAACTTCTCCATTCTAAGCAGACACTAGACAATAATACCTTAAACATTCTACACATAATTCAAGTAGCCAGTCTTACAAAAAGAAGGGGAGAGGGAGAGAAGGGGAAACGGATTTACCTTGCTAGTCACTTGCTGACCTACTTCCTCATCTCACTATTTAAACGCACAGTGTTTCACCCCACCACCTGGATTCTTTGTTCTTTTCTTGCAAAGAAAGGGGCTGTTAAGCCATGAGATGTCTGTGTTGACAGGGTGATCTGTCTCTGGCTGTGAAGCTGGGAGTCACTGGCAAGGACTGGCTGAGGATGGCCATCCACTCAGAGACTGTGGTCCTGAGCTTTCAAACTTGTTGGACAGAAGAAAACTCCTCCACCTTCAGTGAGGTATGGTGAGGACAGAAGGGGTTCCAGGTGCTTTGAGTGCCTTGGCAGAAAACTGTCATAGAATGAGAGGCTGCCCTATCTGTAGAGGCACATTTACATATGTGAGAACTTAATTTTGTGGCTGAAGAGTTACTCTCTTTAAATCAATAAACATCTGCTCGAAGTGTTGCCGTCGGTTTGTCTGTACTCCTGAGGTTTGGGAGTGAGGCGGCATAGCAGTGAAACCTACTTGGGAGGTCAAAGGTGATGGTAGGCAAGGGGTGGGGGCCGCGGGTAGAGGGGAGGGAGGCACAAGTGTCCCTGGAGAGGAGTGGCCTCCATGAGACTGAGACTGGAGCTGGGGACTGGAGGCTGTGAAGCAGGGAGGGTTGGAGATGGAAGCCTTGGGCGCCAGGGTGTCTGTGCCCAGGGGACTCCCAGCGGAGCGTGCTCAGCCACGTCACTCCCCTTCGGCTTCCTTCCCGGAATCACATGGACAAGTCCAAACGGTTCCTGCTTTCTGCGATCACTCCTCTTGCCCTATCAACCTACAGGGCAAGAATTTTGCTTGCTGAGAAGATGGAGGAGGTCAGAGGAAGACGGAGGAGGAGCAGCTCTAAGAATGCTGCAGCCTGCTGGAGGCCCCTCGGAAGGAGGTGCGAAGGGCAGAGGCTGTGGTCCTCTGACCCCCAGCAATTCCCCAGGAGGCGGCGGGGGCATGCTTCACTGAGGGTGTGGCTCCTAAAAGGCTGCCCCAACCCTGGTCCATCCAGGCCAGTGCCTCACCGTGCCCAGCTCTGAGATCCCAGGCGCCTTCTGGAAAGAACTGTTTTAAACATAAAATATACGACCAATGTGGAGCGCCCCCTCCCTCATGGAGGGGCTAACCCAGTACTGGGGCAGCTGTTTTCTCTGAGTGGTACCTCATCTGTTGCCCTTTCTTCACAGAGAGACTGAATACTCTGTGAGACTGTGAACACGAAAATCATCAGTAACAGACGACACTAAAGAGCCACCATTTAAAAATGTCAACAAGGACAGGGGTGTCTCAGAATTCTTTTCCGTTTCCTTGTGGGGAGCCATCAGGAAAAGCAGTGACTGATCCCAGGGGCTCCTCAAACAGCCTCAAGTGGCATGGTGCAACCACCACGTGAGTGAGGTTTGTCATGTCTCAGGTACTCAGCGCATACTGTCTGAATGTTACTTATCTGCTGGAAAGACTCTGACAAGCTTCGTCTTTATACTGAAAAGTTCTTTGAGTGGCTCTTCAGAGGTACTCAGGTAATTCAGACATTAGAGTCTAAAATATAATTAGACTGGAAATGCGTATGTCAACAAGCAGCATTCACCTGTTTATTCACATTTCCAATGGAGAGTCCAGAAATGCGTGGAAACTTCACCCACAGGTGCTTGTAATTAAAAATCACCATCCATCCTGTTATTGTAGATCACAGCTATTTTGGTTTGGATCGAGGAACATGAAGTGAGTTTATTTTTATGTGCATTTTTTTTTTCTGGAGGAGTCACAGCTTTCATCAAATTATCAAAGCCTCTGTAAGCCCCCCCAAAAGGTTAGGAATTGCTGCTGTGATGACTGAGATTTCGGGAAGTGCTCAGATTGCTCAACGTCTGACTGCATAACTCCTTCCTCCTTCCGACTTCCAGGCCCAGCAAGGATGTGAGAATTCCCCATGCTTGGGTTACGCTGATGTAAAGTTAACAACTCCTTGAAGTCATGTTATTTAAAAAATAATTTTTACAAAGGAAGAGTATAAAAATAAGACACTTGGGGAGATTTTGAGTTTACGCCTATGTGGTGGGCAAGTGTGTACTTTTTCTTAATCACTTCCTCTCACTATCTGCTGCCCCAGTCTGCTTCCTCTCCCTGGCACTTGGGATCCAACCCAGGTGGTCACCATGACAGATTTCCACCAGAGAAAAGCCGCCACATGGAGAGATTTCAGCTGAAAGAGAGAACTTGTCTCCAGTCCCAGCATAAGGTCCACATGACAACCACAGTAAACCACACCACCAGACGAGCTGGTGTGACCCAAAGCCCCCAGTTACCCAGAGACACGTATCAGGCAGGACATTTCAAGAGCTCAGAGATCACTTCCCTAGAGACCAGAGAAAAGGCCAGCCCTCAACTTAGGTAAGGTCAGTTCTTCACACTTTTTTCAGAACTGTCTCTAAAATGCAAGCTAAAGTATTTTTTTAAAAAAAGGGATAGAATAGATGAAAAGGAAAGTGAAAGCGAAACCACAAATGGTAAGACCTGGGGCTTGCTGTGAGAATTAGAGGTTGCCTTTCGAGACTGTTAGAGAAACCTCGGAAAGTCCCTGGGATGTCTTTTCTAAGAGAGAAACGCAACAAAGACTGCTGTTCCCTCACCTCCTGGAAAGTTCCTGAAGATGCCTGCAGTACAGACTCAGAGGAAAGAGCACCCTCGTCAATGAGCACTGTCCTCACGGGTTCCATCCAGGATGACCTAGACTCTGGGTGCCTCCAAACTGATGAGTAAGGCTGGGGCCACATCTGCAGCCCCCTTCCCTGAGTTGACAAGAGGGTCCCTGCTTTGCAGTTGCACCTAAATATCGCCAGGAAAAACCACGGGGAAGCTAACCCCCAGCAGAGCCAGCATTTGGCTCCAGGTATGGAGCTGCTGTGAGCCCCTGTGACGTGTGAAATGGCATGTGTATTTTCCAGCAAAGACACTCTGAATTTAAACAGATTCTGAACTGGGTTTGTGACCTTCCCCATGACATGGGCCTCCCAGAACTCTGCAAGGGAGAGGCTATGTGGGCACGTCCTTTTAAAAAACTGACTTTATTTTCTCAGTCAATTGCTTGAGATATTGTGGGAGAAACTCTTTAGGAGGCCGAATAAAATCAGGATATGGTCGCAAGCAGAATTTGTGCTGTAACCTGCTTCTGTTAAAAGTCCCATATAGAAATAAATACTTCTCAAAAAAAGTTTACTATAGCAAATACAGTCATTTAAAACACACACACACACAATAGGGTTTTTAGTTGCCTTGTTTTCAAAGTCACAATGTAAAAGACCCACAAACCCTACTTCAGCCACAGATGGCTGGCAAGGAGGACTGCTTTAATCTCGGAAGTGGTACTAGTCTTGTCAGCGAGGAAATACCAGGCAGCAAATGTTGAGATTTTAGAATATTTTAATGTTCATTTCTTTGGGGCAGTGGGGGGTGGGGTGCATTTTGAAATTATCAGGGTTAACAATTTAAAAAGGGTAGAGCAAAGGAAAGATGGAGAACTCAAACAGTTGGTTCTCAAGAATTTGATTTCAGATTCTAGGCATGACGTGATTTTCCGAAACGACCACCAAAAAGTGCTTACCTCGAAAACCTAGAAATGCAAACGCGGACAGACCTTTGGAAACTACAAATCACGACAGCCCATGTAACGGGAAGCACGCGGCCCTTTGGCTCTCAGTGTCAAGTGCAAGTGTGCAGGCGTCTCCACAGCACGGTCAGGGTCACGGAGCCGTGGGGAGCCTCCAGGCTCTGTGAGGGTTTCATAACTGATGCTCTACGTTTGTCTGCATTGGATACAATTCTGTGTGCTTGTTTATATGGACTTGTACATGGAGAATTTGATCAGACCTGAGGCCAAGAAGAAAACAGCGACTGCAACTCAAAGCAACTATATTTACACACATTCAATTCTGAAGTATTGCTTCCTGCCCTAAGTTCACAGGAGGTATGCCGCTCTGAAGGACACCTCCACCGAATCGAATCGGGAGTGCCTGAGCCTGCTGCTCAGCAACTGGCTGTGTCAGAGGCCCAGTGCGGCCCCTGCGGACACTCCGTGGTTCTGCGCTGAGGTACGCTTCTGAGCAGTGGCTGGGAGGGACCCGAGTCACGAGTGGAACACCCAGAGGGAACACCTGCACTGGTTGCTTAGGAAGGCTGGGGTGTTTTTTAAAGACAATTTAAACCGTTCTTTGAAGGATCCCATTTGCACAATGCTGAACCGGACCAGCGGGGGTCACCATGCTATCCCTGTATCTGCAGCCCCTTGGCTTCCTAGGAATCACAACCAACCTTTGCAGGAGGGGAAGGAAAAAAAAGAGTTTGCTAGGGAGGAAGTGTGTGCAGAGATGAGCTTTGTGGAGCAGAACAGCAGAAAATTCAGCAACGGCCCAGCAGCTCCTGGCCAACGCGGTTGCTGCAGAGCCTGGAGCCCAGGGGTTGGGGGGCAGAGGGTGAGGGCCATACATGACACACACCTTAATACTGATGGAAGGAACCCCTGATGTGCCCACAACCCCGACGGACAGGCAGAGCATCAGGTAGTGTTTTTAAGAAAAAATAAAAATTCTGCAATATTTTATAAGAATACATTCTTTAGAAGCAAGAGGTATTGTCACAGTCATCCTTTCTCTGGCATTGGAAGACCAACAGTCTGACAGTAAAACCTGAAGGCAAATCCCCCTGGACGTGGAGCTCCTGGCTTATTACTACGCTGCTGGGGGCCATCCCAGGCACGTCACTGGGGACCTGGCTGATCCAAGTCAATACTTGATGGTGCCAGGGAGGGCAGATTCTGTGCGAGTTTGGCAAAGAGGAGTGATACAGGGACTTGGTGTAGATGCAAAAGCTACACAGAGATTTGCTGGGGATGAGAAAATGCACAGGGCACGTCGGTGAAGGCCTCACACAGACAAGGACCTAGCCCTCCCCTACTGCACGGGCTGCAGCCACCTTAAGAGGGAGGCGTCATGTGACTGTGACAGGACAGCTCTGGCCTGAGCTCAAGTCCACATAAACTGCAGACTCAGTGTAGCAAAACAATTACAAGGGGGATTATGGGATTAGTAACAAAGGGCACAGAAGTGAGTCCCTTGGGTTTTCTGTACTCCCCTGGGTTCCGACGCCTCATTTACATCCAGACGATTCTGCCCCTACTGACAGTGTAAGAGCTCCACCTAAAGAGGACTGGGGTCCACTCACCAGGCCTGATCCCGCCACAGACAAGCGCTGCGCAGGCTGAGAACGGAAAGCATGGAGAAACTTCCCGAAAGTGGAGGCCAAGCATTGCCTGCCAGCCCTGGTGCTCAGCCCAGACCTGCTTCACACTGAGTCGTTCTGACCCAGTTCCTGCCATGGGCAGACCCCATGGGCGAGGGGTAGGAGCAGAGCTTTTGCATTCGAAATGGTGGCCGAGGGTGCCCCGACCCAGAGCACGGGCCATGCCCACTGGGGTCCTCCTCCTCAGGGGAGACGGCCCAGGGTGGCTGGGGCTCTAATGGCCCCATCTTCATCCTTCCGCTGTGACCTACCCCCCACTCCAAGCCTAGTTTCCTTCGCTAGAGAGAACAGCCCAGCAACCCTCCCCGAGACACACACGGTTCCTGATAAATAAATAAATAAATAAATGCAACCCTCGGATGTTTATTTTCTGTTTCCCTCTGGGACGAGTCACCTTCAAAGACGAGCCACTGCACTCCAGCTGGAAGACCCCTCAGGGCGAGGGCAGAATGGAAAAGGGCTTTTAGATACCTGAGGCCGGGGTTCACAAGCTGTGAGACCGGTTGGCGTTTGGAATCTTGGCCTGCATGAGGAGGAAGCCCTAAAGCCGCTGGGTGTGGGGGGCCAGTGGGTGCAGCCACAGCCCCCAAGGGCCCGATCGCCCTGGAAGGTGCGGGTAGGGGGTTGCCGGCTCCTTGTGGTCCTCAGCCTACACCCCCAGCACCCAGCCCAGTGAGTTACTGGCACTTGATCTCATATTCATGAATACAAGTGTGTGTGCGTGTATGTGTTTACATAGAAAGGTCAGGTCACTGGAAAAAAACACTAGTATGTATACAGGAAAAAAAAACCCTCAAAAACATTATATTAGCAAAAAAAAAAAAAATAAGTGTCTCGTGAGAAAAAGCAATAAAAATCTGATTTTAACCACAGCTTCTGCTTTAACGTCCGCCACCATCCAGCGCCACACCCTAGCTGTGCCTCCCTGGACTCCAGGTCGCGCCAGCCCCTGAAGGCACTTGTTCTCCACGCTTCTGACGGTCACACCGAGTGCGGGAAGGGGAAGGAGGCGGATGAAAGTGAACCCTGAATGACTGTGATCCACACAGGGGTTAGGGCTGCAGTGACCACACGACACGCCGTCCGGGGACGGGGATGGTGGCGCCTGGACGGACAGAGCACCGCGGGTGGGCTGGGCCGCGTCACGCCCTCTCTGAGACGTTGAGCTTCGTGAGTTCGTTGGCTTCCTCCATCCCCGCTTCTTCACAGTCGCTTTTCTCTATGGCTTTGCCGAACCGACACCTTTCTTCGGCTCTGACGGGCTCCTTCCAGGGTCTCTTAGCAGACGAGTGAGCGTCCCTGGTCTGGGCATTGTTCTCGGAACCCGGGGACACCTGGTCCGGGTTCTGAACGGAAGGCACCAGGCTGGCTATCTCGTCTGTGGGGGAGCGTCCGATGCTGCCATCCACCTGGACCCGGATGTCGGGTGAGATGGACAGCTGGTGCTGCGGCACCAACCCACTGTCTGTGCACTTGGGGTACAGGTAGGTCTTCATCTGGCCTTTGCCCTTGACGTTTACCGTCCCTCGGTAGTCAAACTCATAGCCCATCTTGCTCAGGACGCGGTAGCTCTCCTCGCTGACCTGGATGCGGCACTCCACCCCCGTGGTGTCCATCCTGCTGGCGATGTTGACCGTGTCTCCCCAGATGTCGTACAGCAGCTTGGTGGTGCCGATGACGCCCGCCGTCAGGGGCCCATGGTTGAAGCCCACCCTGAGCTTGAAGTTGAACCACAGCATGTTGTTGTTGAAGTCATCCACCACACGCATCATCTCCTTGGCGAACTCAAAGAGGATCTGCAGGTGCTCCTGCGGGTGGCTGCCGTCGCGGCACTGTGTGGCGTTCAGCCCGGACGCGGCCATGTACGTGGCCCCGATGGTCTTGATCTTCTCGATGCTGCTGTAGTCCGGCTTGCTCAGGAGCTCATCGAAGTCCCCGATCAGCTCGTTGAGGACCCTGTAGCACTCCTTGCCGCCCTCGTAGTTCTCCTCGTAGAACTCACTGAAGTTGACGATGCTGGCGAAGATGACGCCGCCGCTGTCGTGGTTCTTGGAGTAGGTCTGGGACACCTTCAGCTGCTCAGCCACGTGGTAGGGGATGATGTTCCTCAGCAGCCAGTCGGCCTGGTCCCTCATGCTCTGGATCTTGGTGCGGTGCAGGTCCGCTTCCACGTTCCCGTGGTAGTGCAGGCGGTAGCTGACTTCGAACTCCCGGTTCAGGAACCAGACCAACAGGAGCAGGAGGAAGAAGACGAGAATCACCTCCTGGCCGATCAGGGTGGCTGGGCTCCTGTTGTCATGAGGCAGCGAGGCGTTGCACAGCTTCCTCGTGGAGCTGGAGGGGAAAGAGAGGAGAAAGGGCGTGCCTCCTGAAGTGTATCTTTAAGTAAAGTTTACTGCCCAGCACTTCCAGGTCCGAGCCAGCCCTGCCTAACCAGCATCCTGCACAGAGCTCTGTGCAGCTCGAACCTTCCATCACCTGCAGCTGCTGAGTGACCTCTTTCTGTTTAGAAAGATGTGGCAAGGTAGAGTCACTCTTGTAAGATTTCTATATTAAGTGCTCTGTTTTTCAGAAGTCTTTAGCTCCTTGATTTTTAAAATCTTGTCTGTTTTCCCAACTTTCTATTTTGAAAAGTCTCCACCTTACAAAAAAGGTTTAGGAGACTAGCAAAACACACATTTGTATACCCTTCTCCTGCATGAAACTGTTGTCAACATCGTGACAACTTTGCTTTCTCCCCCTTTGTCAATACACACTCCATCACACAGGCACACTTTGCTGAACATTCTGAAAGTAAGCTGCAGACACCAGGCCACTTCAGTCCTGCACAGCTCAGGACCTGTCTCCTAAGAGCAAGGCTATCTCCCTGCGAACCACACCACACTGCCATACCCAAAATATTTCCTATCCTCTGATACTTTGATACAATCTGCCTGCCCCCTCCTTCCCACCCCCCCTCCCCCGAGTTAGTTCTGTTTTGCCAAAGTCATTTGAGACAATTTTAACATTTTTTTAAAAATATATAAAATGTATACTTTTAAGAGTAACATACTGTAAGAAACTCAAACAAATTATAAGCAATGGAAAATAAGTGTCTTTCCTATGCAGTGCCCTTTTGCACTATTCTAACCCTTGGCTGTGCTGTCACAACCAGACGCTGGCTGAGGTGCTTGACTTCGCCCATCTTTGGGCTTCTAGGAACAAGGTTGCAGCTGGCATTCTGAAGTGCATCTTTGTCCATACGAAGCAGCCTGTCTGTGGGATATACTCCTGAGCATGAACCTGCTGAGTCATGTAAAATACCACACACTTAGAATTCCAGTAGAAATGTCCAAACTGCCCTTCTAAGGATGGAACCCATTTCTCTTCCTTCTGACGACTGAGTCTGCTCAGTCTGTTCTGCGGCTCCACGCAGTGTCGTGGAAGTGCCGTAGGGACACAGCTAGCACCCGAGGACTGAAGATGAGCCTGGGCTACTGCCTCTTCTAAAGTTTATTCTTTAAATAGATTTTTTTTCTCACTTAAAAATACTACAAACTCAGCACAGAAAGGTTAGGGTAAAAGTAGAAAGAAAGAAAAGATTCACCATCATTGCACTATCCAGAGGCGATCACTGTTAACGCTTGCTGAATTTCCTTCTCATCCTTCTTCTATCAGCTTACATGGCTGTGATTGCTCTGCTCATGTAAACTGTTCCCTGCTGTACTCTAAAATGCACAGAGTGGGCTGCTGGGTCACTTTTAGGAATATAATTATGTACAAAACAGATGGATTCTGAGTGTAGACAGAGCTGTGGCACAGAAAGCTCAATTCTGTAACCAGAGTCCTTTAAATGAGTTTTACTGTTAGCAGTAACTTAAGGATATTAAAAATAATGAAATTGACCAATCTGCCCATAACGCCTTCCATGAAACATAGTCCCAAAAGCCCCAGCCTTGGTGTAATGGCCAGGTTGGCTCCCTCTGAAGAGCTCTGGGACCCTTGGGCAGGTCACGCCACCTTTTCAGGTCTGTTTCCTCATGTGTAAACGGAAGATGGGCTGGAGTATGGCCAAGTCTCTACTGGCCCAAGGGCCTGTGCAGAAAGGGCCTGAGGCTGTGCCGTAGAGAGGCCCACGGGCAGGGTGCCCTAGGTTAGCATCGGGAGCTTGGCTTTGGGGCATTCCCACCAGTCCCTGAGGAGAGGGGCTCACTGTGCTCCTCTTTGTTTGTACAAACAAGAGTGTATGCTGAGCACTTGCCCTTTTTCCAGAAATCTGGGATTTTGGAACATGCCAGGCAGAGGGTGGCCACGTGATGCGCTTCCCTGTCACAGCTCATTGCTGGGGGATTCAGCGCATCCTGCACGACCCCACTGGGAGCAGACTCTTGAACACAGGCATCTGGTTTCCTCTGGCCTTTGTCTTATGCACCCTTGCCCCCTGATGATTGTGCTTTCTGTCATTTTTGCTGTAATAAACCATGGTCATGAGTACAACCATATGATGAGCTCTGAGTCCCCCAAGAGAATGATCGCTGGGGGTGCGTGGTCTTGGGGACCCTTACTTCATGCCTAAGAACCAGGAAACAAAAAAGACCTCTGTGGCAAGATTCACCACACTTAACTCATTAATTTTGCCAATTGTCACTTAAATGAATGGCAAAACATACTATGAATCACAAGCACGAAACATAACTATTTTAGGTACTGAAACAGATCCACGTGCAGCCCCTTAAGCCCTCTGGCTGGCCCAGAGGAGGGGAGAGTCTGCAGGGAAGAGTCTTCCCTGCGTGAGCTTCTTTCCTTGGCTGAGGAGTTGGCCTTTCCTTCATTTCTCGGAAGAGGTAACACAGAGGAACAGCATCTTTATGAGGCGATGTCACCAAGGCTTCAGGTCACCTTGGAACCAGGCATCGTAGAATCCAGAGGGAGAAGTGGGCAGGGTGTAGACACTGACTTCGCTGCAGCCAAAGCCAGCAGTGTGGCCTGAGCCTGGGACGGGCATGAGCCAGTCTGCTCTGGATGGAGCAGGGGAATGTGAGACGTGGGTGCTGGGAGAGGGAGAGGGAACCATGGCACTGCCAGCTCTGGCCTTTGCTTAAAAAGGAGGGAGGTTCAAAAGGGAGGGGATATGTATATACCTATGGCAGATTCTTGCTGAGGTGTGACAGAAAACAACAAAATTCTGTAAAGCAATTATCCTTCAATTAAAAAGAGAGAGAGAGAGAAAAGGAAGGGTCCTAGTGCACAGACTGTCATGTCGTGCCCTGGCTGCCCTGCAGCCAAAGAGATCTGCCGCCAGTGGGTGAGAGAATTACCTCCACTCTACACCTGTGTTTCTTCTACTGTAGAGGGATAATGAAGGCAATAGCTCTACTCCTAAATTCAAATAGTGAAGGGCAGTCCCTAAAGAAGGGATTTGATATGAATAAACGCAAGAGACAACTCAACAGGTGGACAAATGGAAGTTACAGTAAGGGTAGAGTTCATTACCATGGAAGAAAGGGATTACAGAATAGAGAGAAACAGAAAACAAAGACCACTGGTCATCCTAGCCAGCTCAACATGGGATGTGTCAACATTCTGGTGTATTTCAATGAGATTTAAAATCTACGCCTAGGACGGGTGCAGGGACCCAGGAGGAGACGTGATGGGGAGCTTCCGGGCTGCGGTACTGTTCCACTTCTTGGTCTGGGTGTCAGGTAAACGGGTGTGCTCGCTTGTGAAAATTCACTGAGCTGTTCTCGTCATCTAGGGACTTTTCTGTGCGTATGTATTCTACTTCTATTGTCACTTTAATTCTTCTTCCCAACATCTAAATGTACACAGATATTTAATTTTTAAATTATAGAAATAGAAAAAAATTACCACTTACCATTAGATCATGAGGATTACATATCTTACTTTTTAAAATATATAATGAAATACCTACCTGTAGCTATAAGACATATGCAATTTTACATAATAAATGAAAGATGAAAAAATCATGAATGCTTTCCATAACTTCCATATTTTAATGGCTGTAATATTTGGGTACATGTTTCATAACTAATTCTCTTTTACTGACAACTTAACTTGCTGATGAACTTTCAATATTATAAAACACTATGATCAATATCTGGGGGGATGTGGCCTTTACCAAATGCTGAATTATTTCCTCAGCAGATAAGCTTAAAAAATAGAATTATTAGGCTAAAGGTGATGAACATTTTTAGGACTATTTTTCATAGACTGTCAAGTTACTTTCCAAAACTACGGTATCATTCTGAAAAGTGTTGAAGCATGGCAGAAAAAGCATGGCCTGGCAGTGAGGTAGGCAAGGGTTTAAATACTGCCAGTTACTAGCTGTGTGTCCACAAGCAGGTTCCTTAACTTCTCTGAGCTTCAGCTTCCTTATCTGGAAAATAGGGACAAAGTCTCCTAATGTATCAGGTTATTGTGCAGATTCAACAAACCTGTATTAAACACCACCATCAATTCATAAATGTGCCATACCCTGGCCTACACTGGGTATCCACTTAGTAACATTTTGAAGGAAAAATTTAGATCAGGTCTTAATTAGTTCTTTATGTAACAGTCCCACAAATACTTTTCTCACTCTGCTGGTAACCATCCACTCAGTCAGTCTTATTTTTTTGTGAACGTGGTTTTATTTATTTAAGACTGGAAAGTTGTCTCTGTCTTAGAGACTTAAGAACTGATTAATTTTATTTTTTTCTTGATATTGACATACTTTTAGATAATTTTTAAAAATTTTGAGTTCAATTTATTTAGAATTAAATTTGACATTTATAGTAAGGAAAGGACCCAACATATTTTTTTTCAAATTTCTAGTCAGTTAATTTAAAATATTTTAGTGAATAAAATACTTTGATTTGTGAGATTTCCTTTGTAACAGTCATATAAAAAAGGTCGTATATAAAATTAAACCAAATCTAATACCAGAATCCTTTGCTTTTTGAAAGTTCGCTTTTTGCTGCTTTGCTTGGATGAAAGATCTATATTAGTACCTGTTTTTGCTAATCAAATAAATCTGAAGGGGATTTTGGCCTTTAGGGAAAAAGGCAAAAAGTAAAAATAGTGTTCTGCGTCTGTTCTGCAGTGAATGTTAGACAGCCAGCGCCACCCTGAACAGGGGGAGTTCCTCCCCAGGTACGACTCAGCATCGCAGCATCGGCCACCACAGCTCTGAGCTGTGAGCATCAGTGCTTTACCTCAACTCATTTTGTGCAAGCTGTGTCCTAAGGTAACTGCTTCTTCACAGTTAGGGTTAGCAAAGTTTTCACAAGAATGCTCCACTGTCAAGAGAGCAGGAGAAATCTGCCTACATCTTAGCAATCATTTATTTTCCCAATAAGGTATTCTAAATATGATCTGTTATTTTAATAAACAGATATTTTCCGCTTACTCTTTTTTAAGAGTGAGTATTTTGTTCTTTTTGTTCAAGACACAACTGTTTTCAGGAAGCTTAGAAATAACCAGCAATAATATAGTTACTCTCATTTATTCAGATATAGGCACAATGTTAAAAGCTTACCTGAAATTCTGCACTGCATCAAGGTGTGAAATTACAGTGGAACTGAAATTAAAATGCAGAAAACTATGATTATAAAAAGCTAGGAAGGCACTATACAAAGCAATCTGAGAACAGTTTAAATAAAAACAACTTTCCTATTTTCAAGGTGGAGTTCAAGGTAGACAGTTAAGGATAGTAAATTTTAATTATAATTTGATGCTGTGTGCTAATGAAGAAAAACAAAATGGTAAAGACAATGATGTAAAAGCTTTTATCAGGACTTCCCTGGTGGTCCAGTGGATAAGACTCCTCACTCCCAGTGCAGGGGGCTTGGGTGCAATCCCTGGTCAGGGAACTAGATCCTGCATGCCACAACTAAAGATCCCACGTGCTGCAACAAAAATCAAAGATCCCACATGCTGCACTAAGACCCAGCACAGTCAAATAAATAAATGAATATTAACAACAACAACAACTTTTATATTAGCCATGGAAGGTATGCACAGCCAACAAAGAGCAAAATCAGGAAAGGCCTCTAAAGCCTTCATTTTGTTGCTAAGAACGCATCCACAGTATCTACAGGCTGGAAACCTTGGTCATTTTCAGACATCGAAGCCTACTGAAAGAGGATCAATTTCAAAAGGCCCTGCTAGAGGTGCTGCTGAATCATTTACTCTGGAAGCTGAACTTTGCTATTGGTAGTGCCCAAAGCAATCAAATCCCAATTTTAGGGCATTGAACCACACGTACCTAACCTCTCTCTTGGTGCTGCTGGGGAAGGTGCCCAAGACACACAGCCCATCCTCTCCACAGCTTCCTTTGGGGTCACCTTACACCCAGCATCCAGTCAGGCCCACAGATCACCTGAACCTCGCCTCTCCCCGCGGCAAGGGCCCTGACACTTCGCTCTCCAGGGCCCCAGCCTTGCTTCCTGCAAAGGGGACCTCTTGGAGCACCTGGGAGCAGCTCTCCTGGGCAGCACAGGCCAGTGAGGGCTCAGAGTGGCTTACGTGATTATAGAAGCTGCCTTCACAGAGAAGGAAAGTGAGAGCTACACACGAAATGCAAATTCTAAGACTTTATGTCCCCTTCTCATCCAGTCCAGACAAGACTGTGACACTGCTATAACCCACGTGTGTGTCCCCCGCCCCCAGAGCTGGAAGAGCCTCCCATCTCCTCAAAGCTAGACGAGTCGTCCCTGCTTCATAGGAATTGAGTTCGTGTTTTGTTCCCTCTATGAACAAAGCTAGTGGAGGTGATGGAATTCCAGTTGAGCTATTTCAAATCCTGAAAGATGATGTTGTGAAAGTGCTGCACTCAGTATCCCAGCAAATTTGGAGAACTCAGCAGTGACTACAGGACTGGAAAGGGTCAGTTTTCATTCCAATCCCAAAGAAAGGCAATGCCAAAGAATGCGCGAACTACCACACAATTGCACTCATCTCACATGCCAGTAAAGTAATGCTCAAAATTCTCCAAGCCAGACTTCAGCAATACGTGAACTGTGAACTTCCAGATGTTCAAGCTGGTTTTAGAAAAGGCAGAGGAACCAGAGATCAAACTGCCAATATCCGCTGGATCATCGAAAAAGAGAGTTCCAGAAAAACATCTATTTCTGCTTTATTGACTATGCCAAAGCCTTTGACTGTGTGGATCATAATAAACTGTGGAAAATTCTGAAGGAGATGGGAATACCAGACCACCTGACCTGCCTCTTGAGAAACCTGTATGCAGGTCAGGAAGCAACAGTTAGAACTGGACATAGAACAACAGACTGGTTCCAAATAGGAAAAGGAGTATATCAAGGCTGTATATTGCCTGCTTATTTAACTCATATGCAGAGTACATCATGAGAAATGCTGGGCTGGACGAAGCACAAGCTGGAATCAAGATTGCCGGGAGAAATATCAATAATCTCAGATATGCAAATGACACCACCCTTATGGCAGAAAGTGAAGAGGAACTAAAGAGCCTCTTGATGAAAGTGAAAGAGGAGAGTGAAAAAGTTGGCTTAAAGCTCAACATTCAGAAAACAAAACTCATGGCATCTGGTCCCATCACTTCATGGGAAATAGATGGAGAAACAGTGGAAACAGTAGCAGACTTAATTTTGGAGGGCCCCAAAATCACTGCAGATGGTGATTGCAGCCATGAAATTAAAAGACGCTTACTCCTTGGAAGGTAAGTTATGACCAACCTAGATAGCATATTCAAAAGCAGAGACATTACTTTGTCAACAAAGGTCCATCTAGTCAAGGCTATGGTTTTTCCAGTATTCATGTATGGATGTAAAAGTTGGCCTATAAAGAAAGCTGAGTGCAGAAGAATTGATGCTTTTGAACTGTGGTGTTGGAGAAGACTCTTGAGAGTCCCTTGGACTGCAAGGAGATCCAACCAGTCCATCCTAAAGGAGATCAGTCCTGAGTGTTCATTGGAAGGACTGATGTTGAAGCTGAAACTCCAATACTCTGGCCACCTGATGTGAAGAGCTGACTCATTTGAAAAGACCCTGATGCTGGGAAAGATTGAAGGCAGGAGGAGAAGAGGATGACAGAGGATGAGATGGTTGGATGGCATCACCGACTCAATGGACATGAGTTTGGATAAACTCCAGGAGTTGGTGATGGACAGCGAGGCCGGGCGTGCTGCAGTCCAAGGGGTCGCAGAGAGTCGGACACGACAGAGCGACTGAACTGAACTGAACATGCCCCCTATCCTAGCTGGGCTCAGTAGTGACAGGGCGGATGGGCTGAGAGGATCCTGCGAGTATGAGGGTGGACTGGATCAAGCAGAGATTCAACCACCAGCCCTACTTCAAGATCTGCTTGATTTCTGGGTTCCCCATAGCTAATGCCCTCCAGATCCAAGTGGAAAAGGTCCATCCCTGTGACTGAATGGCTGATGGGGTAATTATGATGGACTTAAATAGGAAAAGGGGTATGTCAAGGCTGTATATTGTCACCCTGCTTATTTAACTTATATGCAGAGTACATCATGAGAAATGCTGGGCTGGAAGAAGCACAAGCTGGAATCAAGATTGCCAGGAGAAATATCAATAACCTCACATATGCAGATGATACCAACCTTATGGCAGAAAGTGAAGAGGAACTAAAAAGCCTCTTGATGAAAGTGAAAGAGGAGAGTGAAAAAGTTGGCTTAAAGCTCAACATTCAGAAAACGAAGATCATGGCATCTGGTTCCATCACTTCATGGGAAATAGATGGGGAAACAGTGGAAACAGTGTCAGACTTTATTTTGGGGGGCTCCAAAATCACTGCAGATGGTGACTGCAGCCATGAAATTAAAAGACGCTTACTCCTTGGAAGGAAAGTTACGACCAACTTAGACAGCATATTCAAAAGCAGAGACATTACTTTGCCAACAAAGGTCCGTCTAGTCAAGGCTATGGTTTTTCCAGTGGTCATATGTGGATGTGAGAGTTGGACTGTGAAGAAGGCTGAGCACAGAAGAATTGATGCTTTTGAACTGTCGTGTTGGAGAAGACTCTTAAGAGTCCCATGGACTGCAAGGAGATCCAACCTGTCCATTCTAAAGGAGATCAGTCCTGGGTGTTCTTTGGAAGGAATGATGCTAAAGCTGAAACTCCAGTAGTTTGGCCACCTCATGTGAAGAGTTGACTTATTGGAAAAGACTCTGATGCTGGGAGGGATTAGGGGCAGGAGGAGAAGGGGACGACAGAGGATGAGATGGCTGGATGGCATCACCGACTCGATGGACATGAGTCTTGAGTGAACTCCGGGAGTTGGTGATGGACAGGGAGTCCTGGCATGCTGCAATTCATGGGATCGCAAAGAGTCGGACACAACTGAGGGACTGAACTGAACTGAACTAAAAGGTTAAAAAGTGTATTACTGAATTTCATACTGTTGGAAAGAGCTTTATAAAGACCATAATTCCAGAAGGCTGAACACACCTTCAGAAGGAAAAAGGACACTTTGTTTTGCTTAAAGTAATTTAACTGTTCAGTAAAGTTTCCTTTCACATGCTGGATAGCAGTAAATTCCCTGAATAAAGTGAATGCTGAATACTTTGAATTCTCTTTTTGATCTTAATTTGCAGAGAACTTGAACATCTTTCATGTCGCTATTATTTTATTAAGTAAATTGAGGGAGGACACTCATTCTGTCCATTACTGACCACTGCTTTGGTAATATCCCAAACGCACTATGGTGATTTTATGTGGATATTGAAACAAATTAGACCATTTTCTACTTTTGAATTTATGAAAGCAGTGATTCTCAGTGGTAATACCACTCCTAGGGGAGCATTTTGGAGAAGGGAAAGGCTACCCACTCCAGTATTCTTGCCTGAAGAATCCCCATGGACAGAGGAGCTTGGTAGACTTCAGTCCATGTGGTCACAAAGAGTCAGACATGACTGAGCGACTAAGCACAGCACAGCACAGGGGAGCATTTTGGGAATACTCGAGTTCCTCCTGGTTACCATAATAATTTGGGGAGCCAGGAATGTTAGATGTCCTGCAGAGAACAATGGAGAAATGTCCCATGTAACTTTGAAATATCCTGCTAATCTAAACCCACTGTAAATATAAATAAATGGTTATTTAATGTGTGCTAACATAAAACATTTTCATAAGCAGTTACACAAGAAGTCCAACATTTAGAAACAGAAGCTTAATGATTTGAGACATTCCCTCCAAATTTCTGAATAAATTACTTACTATGTGCATTTTGCTGTCCAAGGTAGCATCATATTTCCAACTATATATTTAGTTGAAAAGGTTAAAAGCCACAAAGCCAGTTGCAAATGTGCAACTGGTAATTTAGGAGAATCAAAACACGACTTAATCAGTAGGACACATGGAAAGCAGGAGCCTTGATGGATTCATTAACAGAGGCTGTTTTAAACATAGCACCTATCAGCGCCATCCTATATATTTTAATTTTTATATTTTTCATAGCACAGAACAGATTCTGTCCCCAGGGGTCTTCACAAAGCTCCTGTTTCTTTTCCCCACATCACCAGTGAGAAAGCTTTGAAGGCCATTTTGAGTAAAATGTATGCTTCAATATGTGGAAGGATTCAAGATAAGAGATGTATTTCTCGTGATTTCTCGCTGCCCTAACGTTTCATGTCACAAGCTGGAGAACTGTTCCGATACCGGGCTTATGAACAGGGCCAGGTCCCTCGCGAGGCCATCGTTATTCCGCTCCTCCACCTCGACAGTCTGGGGCCTGTCTCAGCACACCAGCCCTACCACAGGAGGCCAGAACCAGCCACTTCTTCTCATCTGTGCGTCACGTCCACCTCTAACATTTTGTTTTCTTGATAGTCTTGTATGCAATGGCTTCTGGTTCTACTTTCTTAAATTCAAACTTCCTCATTGTGAATACAAACGGCCTTCTACATCCACAGGTTCTGCATCTCTGGATTCAACCAACCTCAGATCAAAAATCCCTTCTCCAGTGGATCTTCCAGACCCAGGAATTGAACTGGAGTCTCCTTCATTGCAGGCAGATTCTTGACCAACTGAGCTATCAGGGAAGCCCGGTAGCCACTCCAGTATTCTTGGGCTTCTCTTGCGGTTCAGTGGGAGAGACCTGGGTTGGATCCCTGGGTTGGGAAGATCCCCTGGAGAAGGGAGGAGCTACCCACACCAGTATTCTGGCCTGGAGAATTCCATGGACTGTATAGTCCATGGGGCTGCAAAGAGTTGGACACAACTGAGCAACTTTCACTTTCAGATCGAAAATATTATGAAGAAAATTTCCAGAAAGTTTCAAAAAAGCAAAATTTAAATTTGCTGCATGCTTACAACTTACAACATAGCACTTGTACTGTATTAGGTATCATAAGCAGTCTAAACAGCTTTGTAGGTTATATGCAAATGTGGTGCCATTTATAGGAGGAACTTGAACATCCTTGAATTTTGGTATTAGGGCAAGGGGTCTGAGAACCAATCCCCTGAGGATATCGTGGGACAACTGTGAGTTCTAGCATGCGACTACTGCATGACGTTAGCTGGGGGTGGTCACCCCATGAAGTCTACAGGTAAATACATATTTTGCTATTAAAAATTATTTCCTTTTTCTTTCCTTTGCATATTACTCTTTGGGCATTTCATCAAGTTGTTGACTTGATGAGGCTGAAAGCTATTTCCTGTTAAGACACTAAATGTCTGTTGGGGTGGAGGGCATTAGTACTGATGAGAAAGAACAAGTGACAGACACAATTCAATAGCAAAACCCAGAAATTTAATTGAAAAACAGGCAGAGGATCTAAATAGACACTTTTCTAAAGCAGACATAGAGATGGCTCATAAGCACATGAAAAGCTGTTCAATACCCCCCTAATTATCAGGGAAATGCACATCAAGCAAAACATCACCTCACACCTATTAGCACAGGTATAAACAAAAAAAGGATAAGAAGTAACAAGTGATGTTGACACATGGAGATAAGAGAACTCTTGTGCACTGCTGTGCTGGGCTTAGTCGCTCAGTCGTGTCCGACTCTTTGGGGCCATAAGCTCCTCTGCCCATGGGATTCTCCAGGCAAGAATACTAGAGTGGTTTGCCATGTCTTCCTCCAAGGGATCTTCCCAACCCAGGGATCGAACCCAGGTCTCCTGCATTGCAGGAGGATTCTTTACCAGCTGAGCCACCCGGGAAGGCTAAGAATACTGGATCAAGTAGCCTATCCCTTCTCCAGGGGATCTTCCTGATCCAGGAATCAAACTGGGGTCACCTGCATTGCAGGCAAATTCTTTACCAGCTAAGCTACCAGGGAATCCCCTGTGCACTGCTAGTGAGAAGTAAACTGGTGCAGCCACTATGGAAAACATTACGAAGGGTCTCCCCAAAATTAAAAACAGAAGTTAGCAGTTCTTCAGAAACATCTGAAGGGAACACAAACGCAACTTGAAAAGACACCTGTATCCGCATGTCCATTATAACACTATTTACAATAGCCAAGATGAGAAGGAACCTAAGTATCTGTCAAAGAATGAATGGATAAAGAAGACATGGTATATATGCAAGAGAGTATGATTCAGCCACAAAAAAGAAAGAAATCCTGCCATTTGTGACAACATGGACAGACCTTGGAGGCATTAAGAGAAATAAGTCAGACAAAGACAAATACCGTATGATCTCATTTACATATAGCCTCTAAAAACAAGCCAAAAAACACCCACCATGAACAGACTGGGTTGCTAGAGGCAGGGGTGGAAGGTGGATAAAATGAGTGAAGGTTCTCAAAAGGTACAAAGTTCCGGTCATAAAGTAGGTAAGTCCTGGGGAAATAATATACACCGAGGTCAGTCAGTTCAGTTGCTCAGTCGTGTCCAACTCTTTGCGACCCCATGGACTGTAGCATGCCAGGCCTCCCTGTCCATCACCAACTCCCAGAGTTTACTCAAACTCATACACCGTGGTAACTATAGTTAATAATACTGTACTATATATTTTAAAGTTGCTGAGAAGGTAACATTTTTTCTTTTTTTGGCTTCACATCACGGCTTGTGGGATCTTAGTTGCCCCACCAGGGATTGAGCCTGGGCCCCAGGAGTGAGAGTATCGAATCCTAACCACTGAACTGCCAGGAAATTCCCAAGAGTACCTTAACTAGACTTATAGTGGTCATCATTTCACACAGTACAGAAATACTAAATCATTACATAGTGCACCTGGAAACTAATACTTCTGTGTCAATGATATATCTCAATTAAGAGGAAAGGTGTGAGGGGGACAAAAGCAGTGTCAGGGCGGGTGACCCCCTGCGGGGGACCCCTGCGTGGCGAGCAGGGCTCACGTACCTGTCCGGGCACAGGGAGACGTAGAGCAGCAGCAGCAGGGGCCCGGCCCCGACGACAGTGGCCAGGGAGGACCGCATCCAGGAGCTGAGCTGGCAGAAGTTGCAGTATTGCACCACAGCGGTCAGCACGGCCGAGCCCGTGAACACGGTGGACTGAAACGAGGGGAGGGCTCGTGAGGACCCCAATGCGCCCACCAGCCTCCCCTCCACGTGGGAACCCCGAGAGCAGATGACACACTCGCTTACCTGTCCTTCTGTGAAACAGAACACCCTCAGTTCAGGGACAGATCATAAACCATGGGATTAATTAAGTTCCCACAGTATTCTCGCTTACAGGTGTGTGGGAACCACACACATCACCTTGGCGGGGAGGAAAGGTAGGCTGCCCCCATGAAGCCACCCTGTCATCAGTTCCCGCCCCAAAACCCATCCTCCAGGCACCCTGCTGCATGTCAGCGGAAATGAAACTGGGGTGTGTAACTATCGAACGCAGCCAGCCCTCCAGCACTTTGTGTTACACTTGCCGGCACCAGAAATACAATCTTGCTACAGCAGCGTGAATTCACTCTTTATGGGTGTAACTTGGAAGCGGCTTCCATGATCAGCAGCAGCCAGCTGAGGTGCCAGTGGAAGGCTGGTGCCAGTTCTACAGACTAAGGTTATTATTTTTACTTTTCTTTTAAAATAAAGTACAGTTGACAGACAACAGTGTATTACCCTATATCATCTGGATATGTGGGACAGATGCTTCCTCATAAAACATGTAAGGAAATAACTGACTTGGGATTTAGCGACACTCAGCCAGTGGGAGAGGACCCAGCTCCACGGGGGACTCTCCCCAGGCAGGCTGTGGTCTGACCACCCGGCCTGCTCCTCTGTCCTAGGCAAGTCTTTTAAAAAGACAAGTTCAAAGGACTGATAGGGTATGGGCCTCTGTGTTTAAATTCTTGTCCCAAGCCAGGAGACTTATTTAAAAAAAAAAAGTGATCCGTAAGCCCAGAGGAACCTGGACACAAAATCACTGCGACTCTACTTACGTGTATGTTTGTCTCAAATTCAGAGGTGACGTGTGAATACACCGACAGGGCAGGGAGGGACACCAGGATGGCCCCGATGAAATGGCGCGGGAGCCAGCCGGCTATCCACTCCAGCAGGCGCTTGGTGCACGTCATCACGTCCTCCAGGAAGAACACCATCCTGGGGAGCAGGGAGAAAAGAAAATCAGCATTTGGGTCTTTTTGGTGCCCCCCAGCTGAGAGCAGGCCCGCACAGGGCGCAGCTAGTTTGGGAGTGGGTCCCCAGCAGCTTGGCGAGGAGCTTGGAGCCAAGACATGGAAGGAGGCAGGCCCCAGAGCAGGGCTTGCTGTGGGCAAGGCAGCAAAACCCTTTGGCAAAGAGCTGAAGGGGCCTCAGGGGAGGCTGGAGGTGAGCGAGGAGAGGAGGGATCATGCACTGGAAGCTTCAGGGCCAGACCCGAAGCTATAGTTTCCTGTCCTGGGATGCTGGGGAGGTGCAGGGGGGATGGACAGGTGGGAAACAATGCCCCTGGGAGGCTCACAGCCTAATGGTGGGCAGACGAGGGTCTGAGATGGTGGTGTGGTCAGTGTGACAAAGCGACACACACGGGGTACTAGGGAATCACAGCAAAAGGGAAAAATGATGACAAAGCCGGAGTCCGAGAGAGAGGCCAGCTCCAAGCATCAGGTGGACCCTCGTGGAGACCGGCCTCACTCCACGCTCACACAGTTCTTGAGGAGGAAATGCTCTTTGTCTCGGGGCACAGGTCAGGGCCAGTCTCCCTGTTTCTCTCTGACCCCCAGTGTGGGGCCGTCCTGCTGAGAGCAGCAGGGCTGGAGGAAGGGGTGGGTCTGGGGCATTGATGGCATGGATAGAATCACTGTGAGCTCCTGGGGCTGGGGCTGCCCTGAAGGCAGGTTGGGCGGGTCCTGAGGGCCCTGCCTCCTAGAGGGGCCCTGATGTCTCTCAGACACTCTGTCCATTTTTAAACAGAGTGTCTTTTTATTATTGAGCTAACATTCTAGACCCTTGTTGTGGACACGAATACAAATACTCTTCTGTTCTGTATGTCCTCTTTCACTTGGGGGTGAAAAGTGATGATGGTGTTCTTTGAAACATGAAAGTTTTAGATTCTAATGAAGTCCAGCTTAGCTACGTTTTCTTTGGCTGCTTGTGTTTCCATGTCACCTCGAAGAAATCGCTGCCTGACCCGAGCCCATGGACTTGGGCCTGTGCTTCCTCTGGGGGTTTAGGGCTTCACTCTTGCATTCAGGAGAGGCCCCTCCCAGGGGCACACTGCATACCTCCTCTTCTCTCTCTCTCTGCCTTGCTTTCTTGCCCCTTATCTTCCCACTTTCTAAGTGTCTGGTTTGGGAGCTCAAGGGACTTAACTGGTGGCGTCGAGGCTGCAGAGGACACTGACCTGCAGGTAAGGAGGGAGACCCCCTGTGCTGAGGGGTTCGCGAGGGAGGAGTCTATGAAGCAGGGCTGGGCCAGGGAAGAGAAGAGGACTGTCCAGAAATGCACTCACGGAGCCGGCTGGCAGCTACGCCAGCAGAGGGAGCTGAAGGCTAACAGCTGTGGAGCTGCCTGCAGGTGGGCCTTTACCTGACAGAGACCACGAGGGACAGGATCTCCAGCAGCAGGGCCGCTCCGAAGACTGCCACAGCGGCCGGCGGGGGCGGCGTGGAGGTGGCCCCGTACTTCAGGAAGCAGGTGATGGAGAGAATCAGAAACACTGTTGCCGACAGAAGCACATCCAGGAGGGAGCTGAAGGTGGCACTGGCAAAAGTCTTCACGGGAGAATTCTTTATAACCTGTTTGGGAGGTGGTGGTGGGGGAATGTTAACAGACACTGCTGGACGTACCTACCTGGAGGAAGGCGATCCAGGCGGAAAACAGTGATGTCTGCTAAGCACTTGCCTCCTACGGACCAGGTGCAGGGTGAGAAATGCTTCACACAGCCATCTCCCTACTACTACCCCCTGCCCAACAGTGAGGAAACTGAGGCACAGAGAAGTACAGAAATTTGTCCAAGGTCACAGAGCAGCTGAGTACAAACCAGTAAATTCTCACAGGCGTGTGACACACTGAGCCCGAAGTATGCTGCTGACAGGAAAGTCACGTGCTAGAAGCCAGGTCCCAGACTCGGGGCTTCCTGACAGAGGCAGAAGGCGGGGCTAGAGCAGCAGCAGGTCAGCAGTAACAGTGATGGCAAGAGTCTGCTCTGGGCCTGGGTCTGCACAGGGTGCAGGGGGGATGGACAGGCGGGAAACAATGCCCCTGGGGGGCTCACAGCCCCATGGTGGGCAGACGAGGGTCTGAGATGGTGGTATGGTCAGTGTGACATGCACGGGGTACTAGGGAATCACAGCAAAGGGGAGAAATGATAACAAAGCCAGAGTCCAAGAGAGAGGCCAGCTCCAAGCATCAGGTGGACCCTTGCAGGGACCGGCCTCACTCCATGCTCACACAGTTCTTGAGGAGGAAATGCTCCTCGTCTCAGGGCACAGGTCAGAGGCCAAGGTGAGGGGCCACCCAAGGTCACACAGGCGAGGAGGAGCCCAGCCAGGGCTGTGGTGCCTTGACCACGTCACCCATTGTACCTGGGCCTCGTTTCTTTATCTGGGAACAAGGATGAACTCTGGACCAACACCTTATGGGCGATGGTGAAGCTTCACTGGGAAAACACTGAGTGCAGTGGGGGCCTAAGCGGGGACGGACCAGAACCTTCCACTGCTCCTGCAACCCTCCCCTCCTCGCCACCCTGCCCCAAGTTCCAGGGGCAGCACCCCACCTGCACCCTAGACTACAGGCTCATCCACTCTCATCACCTTCTATGGCTCGGCCACGTGACCTTTATACAGTACAGTCTGATGGTGCCACCCCCTGTTCTGGATTCTTCCCAGCTCCCCCTGGCCTTTGACATAACGTCCACCGTGCAGGAAGCTGCCCACCTGCCACCTCCACCCCATCTGCCAGATGGAAGCGCCCCCAGATCCCTGGAGGTACCCAGGCTCCATCTCATCTCCAAGGTTTGCAGCTGCTGGCCCCTCTCTGCAACGTTTCTTCACTGGGTTAGTTGCCAGCCCTCCCAGTAACAAGGGCTCCCTCTAGGCCCTCAACCTGGGGTCAGTGTGCTCTGAGGGCTTTTCAGGACCCAGGGGTCTGGGTTCTGACTTCTGCCAGGTTACTGCTTCCCTGAGAGCATCTGTCATCTCTCTGCCTCGGTCCCAGGAGCAGGATGCTCAGGGAGCATCTGGTGACGAGAGGGGTGGGTAGCCCGTGCCTGCTGCTAGGGAGGCTCTACACTCAGTACTGGGGTTGGGGGGTATTCCACTCTAGCGATGAGGTCTCAGCCCTCAACCTTCCCTGGCCTTGGCTTTCTTTTGGCAAAACGGGGATCATCGTAAACCTGCTTGAAAGGACTAAAAATGAGATGATGTTCTGCTCTCCAGGCATCAATCAACTGACTCGAAAGTCCACACGAGGAGCCCCGCCTGGGGTGTTCACAGGTATTCAGGTCCCAAGAGGCTCATGAAACCCAACCCCACAGGCATGGCCCACCCTGTCTGGTTCACCAGGACTTTTGAGCCTGGTCGGGCCCTGGATGCAGCAGACACTAAGGGCTGATCCTCTGGATGAACAAATGGAAGTCGAAGGAGAAATCCTTTCGGCTCTGGGCTGGGAGGGTATGTGTTTTTGACCTTGTAACACTAAGCCAGGTTAGGTCTGGGAAGACTGCAGGGGGCTGGCTGCTTGTAACTCAAACCAGGCCCTAGGCTACTGCTTCTGTCCACTGCTCCCATCAAGCCCCACCAAGCGCTTGCAGGTTTGAGGACTGGACACCATACAGAATAGAGAATAAGAGATGGGCTTCTGCCTCCCCAGGCTGAGAGTCCAGGGAGGGAGGCATATGATTCAACAGTCCCACAAGAAGAGGTTTCAAAATGGGATTCCAGCTGTGAAGACACGGTATAACGGAGGGGAAATCCAGTCTGCAGTCAGGGACTTTCTTGGAGGAAGTGAGGTTTGGGCTCAGAGTTATAGGACAGCAGGAATTAAGGCAGGGGAAGGCAATGGAGGGGAGCTCAGCCCTGAAGCATCTGGGAAAGCCCAGCGAGGTGGCAGGCCTCTGACTTGTGTCCCACCTCAGTGGGAAGAAAGCCAACAGGGAACAGGGAGAGAAGTCCTGCTGGAGAACAGAATAGGTGGGGCTGGAGCCCCCTCGCCATACTAGGCCTCCAGGGGCTGGAACACGGCCGGGGAGCCTGGGCACCCACCAGCTGAAGGGAAAGGAGACCAAGAGGTGACAAGCTGAGCTGCTGTAGACAGATTTAGGGTTTTCTCCCTTGTGGTGACATTCACATACAGATGAAATTCAGGGCTTACATACATTTCAGGGCTTACGTACAGACTGTGGGAGATCAAAATGAGCCTTCAATTTCCCATTGCTCAGGAAAATGAAAAAAGGCTGCCCAAGCACAAGACTAAGAACTACTGAGTAAAACTGGCATGTCTTCAGTAAAACTATGAGGAAACACACACCTCTTCTTGATAGCTGGTCCTGTAGGCCCGCTCGAGCTCCGGATCCAGGAAGTTCAAGCTGAACTGGTTAATGGGCGGCTTAAAAAAGTAGTCTTTCATCAGGCTAGAAGAGATGATAAACGCAGTCAATCAACATGCAGCACAGCTGCCACATTCATTCTCTCAGAGGATCACCGTTAGCTACGGAGATGCCATTTGTGAAGCGTGTCACAAAGGCTGCACCTGAAAGTCACTGCACAATAGACATTGTTCGACCACCCCTTTAGAACTCTCTGGAAAGTCCTTCATGCTTCTATACAGAATCCCATTTCAGGCTGCACCTCCATGAAAGAATGCCCATTCACCATAAATATAACAGACAGCAGTAGAACTGTGCTTTTGAAAACATCTTCTGGCATGCAGAATTAGAAGGAGGTGGCAGCTTTTTTTGTTCCATGAAACGCTCCCCTCTGAAGGACCAGCAGGTCCCTGCATGGATCGTGCTTATGTGGATTCGGAGGCTTCCTCGCACACATAATTCAGAACCGGCTGTCCTGTCACTCAGAGCACTGACAGTAATTACCACTGTCACCGCTAACAGGTTGTTATCACAAAATTGTGTTTACAGTCAGTGTAATTTTGGAGCTGTTGTCACATATGCAGATTGCGTGTGAAACCTGAAAAATGATAATGCTCGATGATTTTAATAGCAGAGAAATCAAGCCTGCTTTACATGGCTCTCTCATTCTTTTACGGATGGCTAGCAAATAGTCATATCCTTTCTATCCTGCAGAAAATTACTATAAATCTAAGGGGATGTTAATATAATTTTAAAACGAAAATATAGCTGTGGGCTGTCTCTCTGCTTCACACAGTAACTACCAGAATGATTAAAGCAGATAAAATACACGAAGTGCCTATCAGGCGCCCAGCACACAGCAAGGGCCACTGCACTTCCTCCTTTCCATGCTCAGACGGCTCCTGGTGCTAAGTGTGAGACTCCTTACTGGCTCTCAGGTTCAGAAGAGAAAAAAATGCCAGCCCCAAGTGTTGACCGCCACCCCATCTTCCCTTTCACTTGGTGAGTGTAGACAGAGGGAAAAGCAACAAGGCAGCTACAAGGAGGAAACATAATGGTTTTATTTCTGCAGTCAAGAGGCAAAGTGAAAGTGGCTCAGTCGTGTCTGACTCTTTGCAACCCCATGGACTATACAGTCCATGAAATTTTCTAGGCCAGAATACTGGAGTAGGTAGCCTTTCCCTTCTCCAGGGGATCTTCCCAACCCAGGAACCAGACCCCAGTCTCCTGCCCCTGGTGGCTCAGCTGGTAAAGAATCTGCCTGCACTGCGAGAGACCTGGGTTCAATCCCTGGGTTGGGAAGATCCCCTGGAGAAGGGAATGGCTACACTCCAGTATTCTGGCCTGGAGAATTCCATGGACTGTATAGTCCATGGGGTTGCAAAGAGTCAAGAGGCAGGATCCACACTGTAAGCCGTGCTGCTCGTTTGAAATGAATACTGGGCCGTCCCACTTCTGGGAACAGGGATGAGCTCGTGTTGGATCAATCCCTTCTCAGATAGCGACCACACACCCTGAAGTGTTAGTCACCCAGTCGTGTCCAACTCTTGACAACCCTATGGATGCTAGCCCACCAGGCTCCTCTGTCTAAGGGATTTCCCAGGCAAGAATTCAGGAGTGGGTTGCCATTTCCTTCTCCAGGGGATCTTCCTGACCCAGGAATTGAACCTGAGTCTCCTGCATTATAGGCAGATTCTTAACCATCTGAGTCACAAGGTAAACCCTGAACAAAATATAAAAACAACTGAAAGCACTGGCGATCGGCCGAAGGCAGTGAGAAAATGGAGCTACACTTGGAAGAAGTTGAATTTGTGGGGTTTTTTTCATCTGCAGAGAGCCATTAGTCAGCACCATGTGTAGGACGGCTACAACTCAGATAGGAAAGCTCCCATCTCACTGACTTGGAAAACCAGGAGAGAGAGTTCAGCATGCCCACAGATGGAAAATGAGGTTGGACATCCCAGAGGGAGAGGACCAGAGAAGGGAGAGCCCTACATTCTGCACACAGGCTCTGCTCCCATCCCTGGCAGACCCTTGAAATGCACGTGTGCAGCCAACTCCAAGCAGCCTAATAAAGGCAAAAAGAACAGCTGCTGCCCACCTCAGGGGAGACAGAGTTTAGCATTTGAGTTCAGATCACTTATCTGGCTGCTGAAACAAACAAAAAGTTGATACTCTTCAAAGCAAAGTAACAGAATGGAGAGTTTTGTATACAATGTGCACAACATAATCCAAAATTACTAGACAAGCAAGGAATCAGGAAAACATGGTCCCTCCTCAACAAAAAACAATCAAGAGAGAACAACCTGAGGTTACCAAGAAGTTGGAATTGGAGGTTGTTGTTTATAATGTATATATATGTAACATGTGAAAACCATAACATAAGGGATGAGAGGAGAGGTGATGTACCTACACTGATATAAGATTTCTACATTTAAAGTGAAATGATATAGTATTAACGATAGGAAGACTACAAAAATATAAGACTGCCTAGAGCAACCACTAAAAGAAACATAATGCAAAGAGGTATGGCTAAAAACAAAATATATTAAAATATAATAAAAAGGCAGATATTGTCAGAGCGATTTAAAACACAAGACCCACAGGAGATGTATTTCAAATATAAAGACGCAGGTTTTAATTTTTTTTAATGGAAAATGATATAGCATGCAAACAGTAGCTAGAGTGACTGTTAATATCAGATAAAGCAGTCTTCAAGACAGAGTATTACTAGGCACAAAGATGGACACTTCAAAATGATAAAAGGATTAATTACCAGGAATATATAACACTCACAAGTGTGTATGTACCTAAAAAAGAGCTTCAAAATACTTGAAACAAAGAGACAGAGACACAGACAATTCTGTGAGATAGATACAGACAATTCCATAACCATAGCTGGAGATTATTTATTATCTCAATAATTGATAGAAATAATCTTAACAGTTATCTCCATAATGGGTAGAAAAACAGCCCAAATTTTCAGTAGAGAGACACATGATCTGATCACTGCTGCCAATCACCTGAATCTAATTGAGGTTTATGGATTGCAACATCCTGAGAATGCAGAGTTTTCATTCTTTTTAAGTGTGTATCGTACGTTGACCAAAACAGACCACATGCAGAAATCACAGAACAAGTTCTAATGAATGTAAAAGGAATGAAGTCACATAGTGAGTATATGCCTTTGATTACAAAGACAATCAATCGAACATTAATAACTAACGTATATAAGTGCCATTTTTCACTAAAAGGAGCCAAGGCTCTTTGGAGAAATAGCTGATGCTTGTGCTGGGGCAGGGAAAATATAAAATGAGTTGTTGTGCTGGAAAGTAAGAAATGGCTCAAAACAAATGAAAGAGCTATGTCAAAAGGATGCAAGAGCCAGCCTGAACAGGGGCTTCCTATGGTCAGATTCAGGACGACTAGGGCATCACACTCATTAGGACAGTGATCAATGATGCCCTGTTAAGTAAACCAGGACTCCATGCGGGTTTACATGGATTTCTATGTCCATACATGGAGAGATTACGTGGTAAGTGGGGAGAGGCTGCTCACTGCAGAATGCCAAGTGTTACGTGGTGAATGCGCCGTCAGTGCTGCAGCAGGACAGTCGCCATGCTGCCCAGCACAGTAAGGACTATTACAGGCAAGAGTCATCAGTGGAGATGAGTCAAGTGAAGTGCGATGAGGAATGGGATCTCTACATGATCCCATGGGTAGCTGACTAGTCACAGGGAGAAAACAAGCACAGACTGCAGAAGCTGGCAACACTCTCCCAGATGATCAATTTCACTGCCCAACAAAGGTCATCACAAGGGTGCCTTGGGCCTCTGGGGCCGGAGAAGGCAAGTCCCCTCCATTGGGTGTGGACACACTCACAGCCCAGACAGAATCCTGAGGGATTCAACACAAATCCAACCTCAGGAAGATTTTATATACGAGCCTGGCCTGCATGCTTCAAAAACATCAATGTCTTGGAAGATGAAGGATGGCTGAGGAACTGCCTCCAGATTTGAAGATGGAAGAGGCCTGACAACCATGTAACACAGCATGTGACCCTGGACCAGGTCCCGGACCAGAGGAGAGGACATGCTGTCAGGGACACAGGGGGCCACCTGACAAAACCGGAACAGGAACTGCAGCCTGTAACTATGATCATATACAAGAACGCCCCTGTTCTCAGGAAATACAGTTTTAAGGGGTAGAGAGCACAATGTGTCCAATGTACTGCAAATGGTTTAGGAAAAAAAAACACCACACATAACTTTCACAGGGAGAGAAAAGAGGATGAAGCAAGCACAGTAAAATGTTAAACGTTGGTAAACTGGGTACAAAGGGAGTAAAGGGAATCCTCCGTATTATTCACTGTGTTAGTTTCAAATTATTGACACACTGACACTGGAGGGCAAACACATTGGGGGGCAAGGGAACTCAGAAAAGCAGCAGCGGGGGCGGGGGTGGGGGTGGCACGGTGCATCTACCTATAAATCTTGGCTCCCTCTTACCTGTCTTCCTTGATAACATCGACAAAGTGGGCGTCTGTTTTCTCCCGGATGTTCTTGAACCTCAGCGGAAGGAGAGCCGACTGATCCAGGCTCACGCCTGCCCACCTGCCCTTCTCCTGTAAGATCTCGCACAGAGAGGTCTGACTGTTGGTGAGCTTCTCCTCTGGGGGAGGGCTCAGAAGTCCATTTTGCGTTTTGGAGCTGGGTCCTCCGGAGGCCTACATCAGGACAAGTGGGGTGAATGCAGAGGCTGGCACGTGGGCCACAGTAGCACCGTCCCCCCGACGCAGCCACACCAGAGGCCCCTGGACTGTGCCCCACACGCCGCAACCTGCACCTCTGGGTCTCTGCTCTAACTTGAACAACCGTCTGCTTCTCCCCACTCCCCCTGCTCCTCCAGGCAACCAGGATGGTGGTGGGGACAGACTCCTCTCTCACTCTGAGGAGGCCCCTCTTCTCTTCCACATCCACCTTCCACCAGCTGCTGAGTCCAGCTTCCAGCCCCACAGAGCCTCCCAAACTCCCCTCAGCCACACATCCTCAGGCCTCACTGCCATCAGGGAGTCCCATCAGGTCAGCATCCATCCTGCTCTTTATCCGTCTGTCCAAACCCAGAGGACTAGAAGGTGTGCAGTGATGTTACCCAGGAGGAGTTACCCTCAGAACTGAGAAGCTGACCCGACAGGACATCCCCTCTGGTGGGCACACTGAAAGAGGCGCTGGCAAGGGACCAGGGTTGAGAGCCGGTACCTTGGTGCTGTTCTTGGGCTCCTCCTGACAGCCGTTCTGGACCGCTCCGCCTTCTGCACCAGCTTCTGGCTTGGGAGTGAACGTGATTCCACATGACGGGCAGGTCTACAAGAAGAGCACAGAGCGTAGAGCTCACTCGGGCAACACAGCTCACTACGTGACTCAGATGAGTCCGCTGCTGTTGCAATCTGTCACACAAGAAGGGCACAACCCAGTGGAAAGTTTACCAAACGTCTTAGGCAGCGTGAAAATGGAAACACATCCACACAGAGGCCTGTACGTGAATGCACCCTAACAGTGGCTACTCTTTAGCAGAAACAACTCAAATGTCCATCAGTGGATGAGTGATCAATGAAACGGGGGATGTCCATAGAACGAAACATTATTCAGCTCTCCAAAGGGATAAAGCCCTGATATACACGTCAAAATGCATGAACCTTGAAAACTCGCTCAGTGAAAGCAGCCAGACACAAGAGGCCATGTATCGTAAGACTCCATCCGTATAAAATGTCCAGAAAAGGTGACTCCACAGAGACAGAAAGGAGACTAGTGGTTCACAAGAATGAGAGGCATAAGGGGATGATGCAGAGTGACTGGAATGGGTGTGGGGTTTCTTTTCAGGGGAATGAAAATGTTCCAAAATTGACCATGGCGATGGCTGTACAACTTTACGAACATACTAAAAACCACTGAATTAGATGCTCTACAAGGGTGAATTTTATTGTATGTGAGTTATATCTCAATACAGCTCTTGTTAAACTAGCCGCTAACCCACACTCGAACCCTAAGTGAAGGTTCTCAAGCTCCCTGGGAAGGTGGGCTGTTCTTGTAAAGCAGAGGGACGAGCTTACAGACCCAGCCCTTCTCACACGTTTGCAGGAATTAGCTGACCTTGAAAAGACCCAACACTGCCAGGTATAGTATGATACCACACAGGGAATATAGCCTGTAGTTTACAATAACTACAAAGAGAAGATATGTCAACCGCTATACTGTATACCTATAATTCTTGCCTGAGGAATCCCAGGGACAGAGGAGACTGACTCGCTGCAGTCCATAGGGTCACAGAGCTGGACCCGGCTGGAGAGACTTAACATCACAACTTGTATCATATCGTACAACAACCATACTTCAATTTGTAAACAAGTACCGACCAGGACAGTATTGCATTGGCCAAAAAGCTTGTTCGGATTTTCATACCATCGTGCAGAAAAACCCAAACGAACCTTTTGGCCAACCAAATAGAAAGGGTAGGGATTTCGTTTCTCACAAACCAAAGTTCAAATCCCTTTTCTTTTCTGGGAGAAACTGTATTGATTCTAAGTTTAAAACAAATGAAACAGAAACCTTAGAGAAATATGTCTGCCCTGATGGAGATGTTCTCATATCTCGACATTCCCTTGATCTCTGAGGGGAGCCCCTTGTGCTCCATGAGGGTCTCACTAGGTAACAGTGGGTGGGTTTGATCCCCTGCCCCCTAGACACACAGCAACTTGAACTATTTGCCTGCTTTGCTTTAATTGGATTAAAACACCTTACATACTGGGTTTTGTCAGGCACACAAATACCCTCTGTGAAACGTTTGCTAGATCATTAAAGGCCTGTCTCTCCCCTTGAACAGCTGTCAGCATCTCTGACCCCAAGAAGCCCTTGCTGGGGGCTCTGGGGGCACGCCTGAACTGAGCAGCTGACATGCAGGGCAGCCTCTCTGCAGGCGCAGTAGGTCAAAGCCACTGTTCTAATGACAGCAGCTGCCAAGACATGGAGACACCTCAGTGCCTAGCATGTGCCAATGCACCCTGTCAGGTGCTTATCCATGTGACACCCATGATCTCGTGTGCCTGATCTCTGTTAATCCTCCTTTCACTGCTGCGAGGCAGAAGTGACTGGCCACAGTGGGGGGTCAGACCATGGGGCTCCTGACCCCTGACCACCAAGCAACAGCCTCTCTCTGCCTCTTTTCTTGGCACAAACGGGACCCAAGAATAATCCTGGCACTTTGATCTCCTCTGCTTTGTTCTCCTGAAGTGACCCGGGCAGTTATAGCCACCTCCTGGCTCTTTTAAGTGGCACCAAGCTTCACCAAGACCAGCTAAGGTCCCCGGGACAAGGGACTGTTCGCACCAAGCAGCGTGCTGGCTGTTGCCCAGGAAACCCAAGCTCCCGTGGAGACGGCCAGGAGCAAGCTCTGCATCTTCCCAGGTTACTCCTCGGCCACCCCCATCGGGACGAGAGCTCTGGAGGGGAGGTTGGAACTATTTCTCTAACACACTTGGGTGCCTCTGTATTTGTTTTTAACACATTTCACATTTCAACACACACACCTTACATTCTCTTTAGAATGTATGGCACGGAGCTATAAGATAGTTTCTTCTTCAAGACTACTTCTCTTCACAAGATAAAACCAGCTCTAAGCCAATAGCTGTCAGGGAAGGGGAGGGGGACAGGGAGACCTCTCTTCTGAGAATCAAGGAGGAAATATGAGGAAAGTCCTGCTTTGCCTGCTCAGTCTCAGCAAGCCTCCTAGGACCAGGAGAAGTGTCCCTTGCCTCCTAAACTCGAGACGCAGGTAGAACATGGCAGACAGGAGCACGCACGCAGCAAGAGCATGCATGACCCACAGGGGCCTGTGCTGAGTCCTCACAAGCACCTGGGTAACACTGCAATCAGCCCATTTCCCACCCGAGGGCACTGAGGCACAGAGAGAAGGGACCGGCCCAGAGTCACAGGTGTGGACCCCAACCACACACGTGACACCTCTGGGTGAACAGGGGCCACCTGCCACGTGGGGCAGAGGCTGCCCAGGCTGCAGCCTGTCCCGGGAGGGCCAGGCACTCTCCCCAAGCTAGTGGGTCGACACAGGCATGCACACTCCCAAATGGATGACTGCTGTTAACAAAATCCTAGAGAAAAGTAGAAGCCAAATATTAGAGGAAGACAGAAGCAGTAATTATTACAGAAAACGAAAGGCATCCAGAAGCGGTAAGAACAGCAAGCGGATGGCCTACAAATACTGGAGGCAAAGTAACAAACAAACGAAACACACAGCTGTAGGAACCAGGTGCGAAACCTCCAAGTCAGGGAGTGCAGAACCCTGGAAACCTCCTCAGGTTTCTGAGCCCTAAACGATCACTGAGTTTAACGACCAAGGCTGATAAGGCAAGAAGAGTGTCATTGTGCTATGATAAAGTTCCATCAGAAAGTCAAAGTAAGAAAATATTTGGTGTTTGGGGAAATTCCCTACATGTGCAATACTCTACCACCTGATGATGCCAACTGAGTGAACTGGACTAACCTTCCCATTTCAATTCACGTGTAGTGTAGTATATAACAATAATACCTATATTTGTAACAAAACAATACAAACATAATATTTTGTATGTGTATACTTAATGTTTTACTTTGAACACTTTTAGACTTAAACAGAGTGGGAAAGACAATTCAGAGAGTCCCATACGAAAACCCAAGCTTCACCGAAAGTTAGTATCGTACATGAACCGTGGTCCAGTTATCAAAACTAAGACCTTAACACTGGCACCATACTATTAACCACACTGCAGATTAAAAAAAAAAAAAAAATACTGATTTGTCAAAATTCATTCCACTATTTGCAACAGATTTGCTTTCACTGTATGTATTTTACTTTATTTATTTATTTTGGCCATGGCACATGGCATGTGGGATCTTTGTTCCCCGACCAGGGATCGAACCTGTGGCTCCAGCCATGGAGTCCTAACCCCTGGGAGTCTTAACCACTGGGCCACCAGGGAAGTCCCTGATGCAGTTTTCATTCAGATGTTCTTTCCCTGTTCCAGGATCCCACGCACATTTAGTCTCCTCCAGTCTGACGCTTTTGATGAGTCCTGGCCCTTGAACTTGGATTTAGCTAATGTTTTCTCAGAAGCTGATGGAGGTTTGGGGTTTGAGGGAAGAATCCCATAGAGGGGATGCGCTCTTCTCTGCACGTAACATGCGGTGGTGGGGGTTGGTTTCATTCATCGTGATGCTAACCATCATTGAAGGCGGGCTCTGCTAGGTTTTCCACTGCCAAGTTACTCTTCTTCCCTTTATTTGTTCATTTATTGGCTGAGCTGCACAGTTTGGGCGATCTTCAGTTCCCTGACCAGGAACTAAACCTGGGCCAGGGCAGTGAAAGTGCAGAGCCATAACCACTGGGTCACCAGGGAACTCCCTCAATATCCTTCCCTTTAAAATGAATAACTACCTGAAGGGATATGCTTGGAGGCTATGCAAATGTCCTGTTTGTCCCTAAACTTTTATCCACTTCAGTTAGAACTCACCAATGGATCTTGCCTGAAGCAATTATTACTGTGATGCTCTGAAGCTGATTTTCTTTCTCTCATTCTTTTTATAATCTATTAGCTGGAGTTGTTCTACAAGGAAGAGCTATCGATTTATATGTGATGTGCTTCCTCCTAATTGAAGAAAACATGCACATGACTAAAAATATAGACGCAACTTGAAAAGTCCTTTAAAAAAAACAAAACTGGCTTTGCATCCACATTTCAGAGCCAGCATTCAGATTACTATGTCCTTATTTGTACAGCAGCTTCATGGAGGTACAATTTACATTGTATCTATCCAACTCACCATCTAAGGTATATAATTCATAGTCTTTAGTATAGTCACAGAATTGTGCAACCATCACCACCAGTTAACTCAGACAACTATGGGTTGCCATTTCCTTCTCCAGGGGATCTTCCCAATTCAGGGATTGGACCCAGGTCTCCCACATTCCAGGCAGACGCTTTAACCTCTGAGCCATCAGGGAAGCCCTTTTACAATAAATATTTAATGTCTAAACTGACGTGAGTTCAATCCCTGGGTCAGGAAGATCCCTGGAGGAGGAAATGGCACCCACTCCAGTATTCTCACCTGGAAAATCCCATAGACAGAGGAGCCTGGTGGGCTACAGCCCATGGGGTTGCAGAGAGTCACACAGAACTGAGCATTCATGCACAAACTGCACACACAGACAGAGAAAGAGAAAAGTCTGTTACTTTTTCCATCTACTGATACAATGAAATAAAAGGCCCTCATGTCCTCAAACTGGATTGAGCCTATTCATAATGACTTCACATATAAATAACAAGGAGATCAAAGAGGTGATCATTTTCTTAGAGTCATTTAAAAAGCCACAGCAACTGAAACAGCAGGGTGGTCCCAGGTGTGTGTGTGTGCATGCTAAGTCGCTTCAGTCATGTCTGACTGTGCGACCCTATGGACTATAGCCCGCCAGGCTCCTCTGTCCATGGGATTCTCCAGGCCAGTATACTGGATTGGGTTGCCATGGTCTCCTCCAGGGATCTTCCTGACCCAGGGATCGAACCCACATCTCTTGCCTCTCCTGCAAAAGCAGACAGATTCTTTACCACGAGAGCCATATAAGTATAATATAACCCTTATGAGCTGGAACAGGTCCTGTCTGAATCGCCCCTACGTGGCCAAATCGATACCACTAGCCTCATTACCAACTGCAAACAGGGAAAAAGGCCCTGTGAGCACATGCCCTGTGTTCTGAATAAGGGACTGAGGCAAATGCACGAAGATCAGCCAAGCAGATATCTCCTGGGGAGGCCTTTCAGAGGCAACGTAAGATGCTCTCACAGCTCATGGGGCTCAGTGGGTGAGCGCCAGCACTCTAGGGCACCCCCTTCCCCACAATATGGGATGCCAGGACCTTCCTGAGCAGCATCACTCACAGCCAGTCACTCAAGAAGCCAAGGCCTGGGTGTGAAGAGTTCCCTCTGACCTAAAACCTCAGGGCCAAAGCCCTTGACCTCTGACACCACTACTGTTTCTTAGCAGGTCATCACCGTACTCAGACTATTTGATGAAATGTCAGGTGGCAATTCTCCAGCTGTGAACAGGCTGATAACTTACAGACACATGGGGTGCGAGTGACAGGAGCAGAAAACAAGACCTCTGCAGGCATTCGCCTTGGCTTGCTCAGCTCTGCCCAGGCTTCCAGTGCAGCCCTCAGTCTAGCTCTGCAGAGTTACAGAGCTAGTGCATCATGAAAAAGCTAAAAAAGCCAAAAGGAAGCTATACTTATCTACTTCATGCCAGGCACCATGCTAGGCACTCAGGAGAAACTGAAGTTATGTAACACATGGGCCCTGCGTGCAAAGAGCTCACAGGAAGGTGCATAAGAAATGAAAGCACATATTTCAGGTTGCGTGTGTTATAACCAAGTGGTACAGACTAACTGAGCTAGACTTCAAAGACAGGGAGGTGGCGCCACTGGCTGGAGGAATCACAGGAAACTAAGGGGGCTGTAGGGCAACAGCAAGAGGGGAGTCTGTGGGGACAGGAAGCAAGCGCATCACAGGAGAGAGGCATGACAGGACCAGAAGCATGGATTCACTCCCCGAGAGTTTATGCAACCCCTTTCCTCTAACTCCTTGGTTCTTTCTTGAAACTGCAGCTGAGTCACTCCAACACCGAGTTCCCCTGCTGAGTTTATGATCATTCTCTCTATCCAAAACCTTATTCTCTTTCCTGCGCCCTCTGACCTCGATGCTGGGCTAACTGAACACGCCTCAGCCGTTGTCAGGAGACTAAGACGGTGTTGCCGACAGCATCATCAACGCGTTGAATCGCTGCTGTTGGCGTCACTGTCAGGTTGCTTTTTCCAGGGCAAGATGAGCCACAGACCCCAGCCACAGGCCACCAGGGACCCCAGGCCAGAGAATCATGAGCCAGAGCCATCCTGACTCCTGAAACCACAATTAAGAAATGCCGAACACAGACTAACTCCAGCTTCACTAGTCTTCCCTCTTTAACTCAGAGACCAAGCAGGAGTGGGTCTGAGGCTCATCTCCCACCATATTGCTTGGCAACTGCAGATAAACCCTGACTCTGTTGCAGACACAGGAATCCTTGGGCTTGGTTATAGAACCCCTTCCACTAGACAAGCAGGCCCCCAAAAGGTACAGCTTGAAAGAAGAAATCTGTGGTGAAGAAGCCAGAGAACTCTGCATACCACTTCACTCTCTGGAGACCTATCTGTGCACGTTACTGTGCTAAGCTCTGAGCAGGCCTAGAGCAAAGAGACACTTTCAGTGTCACTTAACCCACACTGACTTGACTGCAGAACACTTTTCCCATACTTGACACCTATGCCATCCTGAGAAACTACTGCTCAAGGGAACCTACCTGGGGAAACCCTCTCTCTGACAGGCCCCTTCAGCTGGGCAGGGTTTCCCGTGCTGGGCAGGGGTCGGGGGATATAGGGAGATAGAAATGCCCACGGGAGCCAACTCTTGATGGCCAGGGTGGCAGCAGCCACCAAGGGAAAGAAGCCTGTTGACAGAGAGAGTCTGTAGATCCTGGGAAAGGACAGGGAGGAACTTGTCTGTGACCCAGTGAATTAGAAAAGCTCACGGTAGTGTGGATGACACTGGCGACAGGCCAGGGACCCACGTGAGGCACTGCCTGCTCACAGGAGGAATCCTCCCAGAGGCCTGGGCCCAGTGAGTGCTCATGCACTTGTGCCTCGTTCACAGACCGAGGGGAGACCTTGCCTGCCAGATCATAATCAACGTATTCTTTACAGCAAACCTCAGTTTTCTGCCTTTCAAGTCTAGGATGACAGTTCACAGGGACTCACTCTGGTCTCCGGAGCGAATGACTCTCAGTCGCATGCCCTGGCCCAGCTGACGCCCAGGAACCAGGGCCCAGAGCAGGGCTGTGAGGAGGCACCCTGAGTGGCAAATCCTGGCATAGAGACCAGGCCTCCTGTCTCCTCCTGCTCCTTCCACTCCGTGAATCTAGGAACATTACCTTAAGGGTGTCCTCGTCTCAGGATGGGGATATCCTGTTCTCCTCCCAAAACTAATTTGAGAGGACACTTCATATGCTCTCATCGTCCCCTCCGGGAAGAGGCACAGAGATCCTTCAGGGATCACAAGATTATCTGGAAAACTTACACATGGCAACAGAGTATGCTAAATTGCTTTTGCCTAACCAGACCCAAAATACCTAAGTATATAAGTAGATTTAGAACTAGAATAAGAAATGTTGTCGGGAGGACAAAACACCTTCGTAAGGCAACTGAGTGCAGAACCGCTGTCACTAATGCTGCAGGCATGTGGCGCACCAAGGTCCACGAGGGCCCCGCCTCACAGACACACGCGCACATCATCTTAAGTGGCACACAAATGCAGCGAAGCGTCTACTTCTGGCTTGAGCTGTTTCTCTACTTGGCTATAGCCCAGCTGGAAGCCTGAGGAAACACCTTCTCCTCCAGTAAGAAGGCTGGGCTTGGAAGCCACGTTTTTGTCCCCTGCCTGCTCTTCCCGGCCTGGCCTTGCTCAGTGCTGGCCTCTGAGCTGTGGGGTGGCGTGGGAAGGGGGTTCCTCTCTCTGATTCCTGGAAGACAGCCACCCAGGCAAAGGAGCTGGCTCCAAAGTGTGCAGGCATTGTGGAAATCTCTGCCACACCCACTGTGACACACCCGCCAGAGAGAGTGGGGGAGAAGCGGGGCTAACACCCTCTCCTCAGCAGGGGTGACTGCACCTTTCCCCTTCTGCTAGGGGCCACGGGGCTAGGCCTAGAGACCGGGGCTGACACCCTGGGAGGAGGGGGTGCTCCTGGCATTCAGTAGGGGGAGGCCAGGGAGGCTGCTTAGCATCACACAGTGCACAGGGTGCCCCCGTCCAAAGAGTTCTCCACCCAGAGTGTCGATGGAGTCGAGGCTGAAGCTGACACCAGCAGTATCGAGACTGAGAATCCCTGCACCAAGGAAACAAGTGATGCGTGTGCAGTCCACAAACCTGAACACGGGACCCACACGTGGTACCTGGAGGAGAGGCACCACGGAGTCCAACACAGTGAAATAAGCTGGAGACTGCAGCCAAATGCCACACCATGAAACACCAAGACCGCTAGCTTTCAACTGTGTTAATGGACGAGGACACGCGGGAATGTGCTGGTCACAGCCACACCGGCAGGCCATCATCCTGACCACACATCACAGTGTTATTTGAGAGCACAAAACAGTGAAGTGAAAAAGTGTTAACTGTCTCTTAAAAAAAAAAGAAACAGCAAATATGTAAACTGTAAAAATAAACAAAAGGTATCAGTGCAGTACTGGAACTACATCAACTAAGGAGCGACTCGCACATTAGAGTGATTTTGGAGGCTCAGGGTCCATTGTGTTAATTCCTTGGTGGCTTGTTAGGACAGGAATGGGTGCAGCGGTGCAACCACCAGGCCATCTCTGTCCCACTGATGAACTACTAGAATGTTCTTGGCAAGCCTGCACTCTTCCAGGGAGCTATACAGCACAGGCTTTACCCACACCAACAAACCCTAATGATATAAAACATTAGATTTCAGGAGACGTATGAGTAACTTGAGAAAGTGGTCTCTGAAATAAGATACGAACTAGGCCTCAAAGCAAGAGGCTGAGAGAATCACCTTGACTATCATCACGTTTCGTGATCTTTCAGAAATCCCCCCAAGACATCGTAGCTCATAGAGAAAGGCAATAGTAACTCAAGTTAGAAGCAAGTCTATGTGTAAAAAGAAAATGGTGGTGCATAAAATATCATAAAAGCAAAGGTATTAAAAACGCAAAATGCTGCTAACCTTATACTAAATTTTAAAATGTTAAAAAAAAAAAAAATGAAAGGGCATTCCAAGTCTCTGCCACAGACCTGAAGGCTGCTTATTACTTCACATGTTCTACTGCAGAATTAATATCATGTTTTAGAAGTAGGAAAAAAAAAAAAAAAACTAACCTTAAGGTTATCAAAGGTTTTGACAGTCTGCGCCAAGTCACTGACACTCCCTGGCGACGCTGTCCCCTGTCCCCTAGGGCCTGAGGACACCCGTGAGCCGTCAAGGACCTCAAAGCCAGAAAGTAAGGCCTCTGAACAGCTGCAGTGAGACTCCTTCGCTCTCTGACCCGCTATCAGGTATGTCTTCAAACCTATGGATAAAAATTACAGTCAGCACAGGTGACACCAGCGGTGGTCGAAACGCAGCTCCGTCTTGCTCTCTACGCAGGACACTCTCCTGGAAAGTTAAGAGTAAAGTGAAAATGAGAAAAGGTCATATTTTTACTACTGCACCCGTGAGCTTCCCAGAGACGCACAGCCTCACGGAGAACACCCGCCTCCAGGACACACCATGTCTTCCAGCTGTGTTTGCTCTGAGTGGTGGCAGCTCGTGTCACATTCTGGGGCTGAAATGGGGGTTAAAAGTCCCTCCTTGGAAGGGTCTCATGGCCTCTTTCTGCCAGCGGCAGAGCCCACTGATGGTGGACCCTCTACAATTCTGTGGTTTGTTTCTATCTGTATTGTTGCTCTTCACATTGGCCACTCTAGACGTGAGGGTCATTACAGACCGTGTTACCTACATCAGGGACTGCCAAACACTCTGAAGGGGAAGACCAGGATGTGTGCCATCGGGGAACTCAGCGCCCCCTCGATTCACGTTCATCGAGTCTCTATGGGATCCAGACATTCATGGCAGGAACATCAGCATATGTCAAGGTGCCGTCTATGGGAATTTTATTCTCTCACCAAATCCTCATTTAAAACAAACAATAAAAGCTGGTTAAGTGGACACCTAGCCTACAACTTTACAATGCCCACTGAAGGCTGTGGTAGCAGTATACACTCCCCTGGGAAGCCGCTGTGACGGGTGGTGGGCCCTGCTCTGGGTGTGCAGGACTATCTGATGGGAAGGTAACAAGGAACAGCTTTTCCAGATGGAACCAAAGGGCTTTCTGTAAAAGAAGCAAGCCTGACTGAAAGAAATCCATTGTTAGTCCTTACTGGAATTTGACCCAGACTGTGAATTTATGAAAGGGAGTGACAATATGATTTATTCAATAAATATTTATTTTAGGCCTGGTGTATGCTGTACACAGAGAATAAAATAAGAACAAAGCAGGGTTCCCATCTTAAAGAGTTTAAGCTGCAGCAGAAGGTGGTAAAGAAAAGTCATCATCAAGAGACTCAATCAAGAGGTGGCCAGTGTCTACACTTCTGAATCCATAGTTTCTCACAATCAATTCATATTTAATAAATACTCTAAAATTAATCAAATGACCCTGGACTACTTCCTCAATAATCCTTAACCATTTTATAGCTAAACCATCTTGCCACTTCACCTTTCTTTCTCTCCCTCCCTCCTTGTAAAGTACTGTATGGTGTACTTTTTTTTTCATGTATGTTTTTAAGTCAACTATTCTGAGAATCTGTCGACGACCTAAAGACACCCAGGAGTGCAGCCAACTCAGAGGTGGGAATCCAAAGACTGAGATGAATAATTTTAGATACTGACTGATTCCAAGGAGAGTATTAAATGCTCACTCTTAACCTGAGGTCCTGAACGTCCATGTATTTTTCCAAAATATACATCCCAAATATGTATAGGATTAGTCACAGTCCTGACTGACTGCGCATAAACTAGAGAGGTAACGTTAACTAGAATACCTCTGCCCAGGGATGCAGGGCACGGTGCCAGCTCCACAGCGTAAGCTCTGACTCCTGCCTTGGGGGGGACACCCCTGAGGCTTGTTGCTGTTCTCGCTCTGAATTATAGCTACCGAGCTGCCACTCACCGAGCAAACGTGTATCAGGAGCCTCTGTTTACGATACACTCTGATCGTGCTGGGGGGGACAAGTGTGAACACAGTGGCCATGGCCCTCCCCACACAGGGCGGCTCCGCAGGGGGACCTCAGCAGCGGGTCCAGGCCCAGGAGGCATGGGACGGGGTGCACCTTGCAAAGACTCAGTGGCTCAGGGAGCCTCCTGGGTGACGTCTCCTCCATGCTGAGGAAGACATGATAAAGAGAGGCCTGCCCCGTGAGAGCCACCAGGACCAGGGGCTGGGGCAGCCATGGTCAGGCCATGGGTGTCGACAGAATAACTGGGGAAGTGGCCTCCAGAAAGGGAGTATTTGGTGGGCAGAGTTGGGGGTGGAGGTTGAGTGTTGTGTGGCTGGAACAGAGGACATGTGGGGGAGAGGGGTGGTCACAGAGGTGCTGGAGTCCATGCCCTGTGCAGGGCAGGCCAACTCCAGGAACCTTCACGCTGGGGCCATGGGGAGAAGGTGGAAGAAGCAGGCAGGAGGCTGAGGAAAAACCGGGGAGCCCTGGGAACACTGGCCACAAGTGGGTGCGGAGGGACTCGGGACAAAGGAGGTGGGAGACAACGGCAGGGGCAGAAACCTCCCACCCAAAGTGTGGGGCAGCGGGCAAGGCTTCATGGCCAGTAGGTGGGACGGGTGAGGGCACGTGGCTTCCAAGGGCAGGGGAGCCCAGGGCTTCAGGCTCCGTCCCTTCGACATGCGTGACAGAGTGAGACTCTTCATGGCTCTGCGTCCCGCTGAGAACAGGACTCACCCCACAGGGCTGACTGGAGGATTAAATGATTAGCACACGTGTGGCCTTCACAGCAGCACCTGGCACATGGCAAAAAGTCAGTAACATTAGCTACTACTATCAACCAGTGTGTTTGGCCTGCTTATCGCTGGGAGTCTTTTTTTACGCTCCTTCTGTGTACAAAAGCATTTGGAGGACTGTTAAATCAATAACTCCTCCGAATTTGCTCCTAACTAGAATTTTCCTCTGGTGAGCCCCTAGGGAACCTGTATTAGTAAGACAGCAGTGCTAGTATGCCAAAGGTCAGACACATGGATGTGTGAGCAAATCGGTAACCAAGTTAAGCAACTTTCAATTTATGCTTCAATATGAAAAGTTTAAGTTTAAAGTGTACCCTTCTGCTGAAACTGGAGTGGCAACAGTGTGATACAGCCAGGCCAGATGTGACCTATCCCAGGGAAGGTACTTGGGCCAGGTGACTGGGCTGCAGCCCCTTTAAAGTCTTCAGTCAGGAGAGGTCATAAGACATAAGGATTTAATGAGTAACCACACAGAGAGAACCAGGGGTCCAAGTTCGTTAGGACGGCTCTCTTTGAGCGGAAGGTCAAAATAAGGCAGCTGAATTATTTATTTTCTTACGTACAGTGTAAACAGGAGAACAATTAATAAGATTTCTTATACTCTTTCCTGGTAATTGACTTTGAACCTCACCAGTGTGGATGCCTTCCATTGGCTTAATTTCACAGCAGCTAGAGAAGGTACCCGGAGCTTCCAACAGGCAGAAGTGCCCTCTGTGGCGGCATGTGCTCAAGAGGCTGACGTGGTCAACAGCCTTAACTATAGCAGGAGGAGGAAACCTAAGCCTTGCACACAACTCATGTCTAGTTTTCGTGAGCTGAGTGTAATTTGAGTGAGTGCCAAAGTTCATTTTGGAAAAGAAAGACGATTCTGGCCTCTTTATTTCTGTCTTTTTCTGCAGGACTTTTGCTCTGGAGGGCGATATCCCAACCCAAGAACCAAGGACAGGAGTGTCAACCCGAAAGAAAAGAGGAGACTAATCAGGAAGGAAAGAATGCCTGGAGGCATGACCTTGGGAGTTAGAGGCATGACACAGCAGATGGCTGGGAGCTTAAAACAATAAATATAAGGGGAGGCCATCGGCTTGGGCTAATTCACAACCAGTCTAAAAACTCACTTCACTTTGTAACAAATTTTTCCTGCTAACTAGGTCTGTGATGACCAAGTAACACGAGCATTATTTAAACTAAAATGCAGTCAGTCAACACAGAAAATAAAGATTAAAACTGTTCAACCTTAATCTACCAAATAACCAGGGCCTACAAAATTATAGATATTTCATAACTATCTATTGCTTCTGCTTAAGACGACCAAAAGTTTTGGTGGGGAAAAAAATTTTTTTCCATCTTGTTAACATCAAAACATTGTGGATGGGCCTAAGCCCTCTCTACTCCTACATGAAACAATTAATTAATTGCAAGGAGGTGATTCATCTTGATTGTCGCAACACTTGACAATAAATCACAAGTTCTCAAGATAGCAAATGGCTGTGGGTGAGACTTACCCTCTTCTTAAAAATTGAAGTGATGGGCACTGTGCCTACGTGGCTTGATCCTGACTACACATTTAGCCCAACCCGCAAACTCTTACAAGAACACACATGTGCACACACTTGCCCCATACCTGCTCCTGCGGCTGGCACCCCATGTGCCAGCCTTCATTGTTTTCGTAGGAATGGGTACATGTAACAGCCAAAGGTGAGTGACCGGGCAATCACCTGGTGACCACGTTCCCATGAGCTGTCTTCTGAACTTTCCTACTTGGCAAGAGGAAGTGCTACCCTGCTCAGTGTTGGAAACCAGCGCAGGGAGAGGCCAGTGTAACCACCTTCAAAGACCCACTCCCTGCACCTCTAAGAAGCTCCCGAATTAGGGTTTA